>NC_051862.1:129478523-130678523 GCF_015732765.1 Culex quinquefasciatus | reverse complement strand
AAAACGGACAATTCATGGACAACCTTCAGCTGATTCAAAAATCGCTATGGTATTGACCAATCATCGTAGAATTTCCAGCACAAGCCACATCATACAGAACCATACAAGGGCTGAGAAATACAGTCGTGGGGTTGAATCGAGTGCCACACCTTAAGTCTTATCCACAGAAGCTGCTTTTAGCCTTCAGATAGCTCCACTTCACTCTACACAACACTATGAAGTGTTGAAGCACTCGCCAACCTCCGTAAACAGGAACGGGCATCTTTGAAAAAAGAGTAAACGGTGTAATTTGTTATTCCAAAAATCTAAAAAGACTTATTACAGCATTTGACCACAACTCGTGGATTAATCGAATCAGCCATAAAGAAAAAGCCTCGTTCGATGGTCGCCGTTGCAGCTGTTGAGTTGTTGAACGCGCTGTACTGAACTATAAGATAATCCCGCACTTTGAATTGAGCTGAGCGTGTGTGTGTGTCCAGTCAGGTCTGCTCGGGTAATAAATTTAAATGACACACACGAAACGAACGGTTTACTACTCAGAACAACGCGGTTCACGATGATGATGATGTGTTTCCGTGAATGCGGTACAAGATTTTGAAGGATGCTGTCGCGTTCGTCCCTGGAAAGGTTCACAGACAAGGGGAAAAGATTCTTGTGCATTTAAAATAAACGTAGTGAGATTTCATGCGCGAAATATATCGGATCGAAATTTGTCAATGTTACGGCTTAAATTTGTCGGTAGAAAATTGAGATTATTCGATCGTTATTCCTCGATCTACTATCGACCAATTACGAAGATTGATAAAATTTTTATATGTGCTCAAAGCTGGTTTCTAATTCGAAAATAAAAAGAAATAAAATTTTAATTAAAATATTAAAAATTTTACAAACTCAAAAAATGTTTTTTTTTTATTTAAAAACTTTAAAATGTTTTTTTTTAATTTTAAAACTCGAAAAAAGAATATTTTTCAAATTTACAAACTTTAAAACGTTAAGAATAAAAAAGTCTGAACCTACAAAAAAAAATAAAATAAATCAAAACAAAAAATTACATACAGTTCAGACTCGATTATCCGAAGGCCTTGGCAAAATTCCACTTCGGATAATCGAATCATGTTTTTTTTCGTTGTCTTATTTTTTATTATTGAGTTTAAGAGTGACCCCTAAACTGCCCATGTTCACATAAATGTCCCATATGCAAAAACAGCAAACTGAGAAAAACGCATCTGAAATTTGTCCCACACATAAGTTTTCGAGAAAAAACTGCATTTCCTCCTGATTTCTAGAACAAAGTACTGGATGTTGTAGGCTCTTTTGAAAGAGCACACGATTAGAACCAAACATATGGGACAGGGGCAGTAAACTACCCTAATGTAATTTAGAAAATTTAAATCCAAGATGGCGGCCAAAATGGTGGTGTTGAAATACTGAAAAAAATGCATTTTTTTATTTAATAGGCAACCAACCTATCAAATTTGAATATGAGAAGGGAAGGATTTGATGTTAAAAACAAGAAAATAAAAAAAATACGAAAAAAATGTTCGTGAAACAAATATCCGAAGTTCCATACAAAATCTTTTTTGCATGGAGCGTGGACAATCGCCAGACCCCTCTTCTAAAGTGTCCAGCTGTCCACGTTGTGAGTTTGAAAAATCCTACTTTTTTAATTGAATTTTTGGCTTTTTTGCTGCAAAGGATTATTTTTAAAATATTTGAATTATTATTATTTATTTCTAATTTTGAGTAAATATTTTTGACAAGTTTGTATTAGTTGTTTCTAATTGTTTAAAGTTTTTTGTATTTTTTGTACTTTAAGTTTTTTGAGTAATTGAATTTGTTAAGCATTAGTATTTCAAATGTTAATAATAATAATAATAATAATATTCAATATTTGGCCCTCTTGAAATGCTAGTCTTGATTTAAAAAATTTCAAAATATTTTATTCGAAAAGATCGGAAAATTTCACGAATGTTTCATGTTTTAACATTGAAAATCGGACCATTAGTTGCTGAGATATCGACATTAGAAAATGGTGGGTTGTTTTGGTGAGACTTAGAAAACTTCAATTTTCGTGTTTCTTGTTATTAAAGTGACTGTATCTCAGCAACCCGAGGTCCAATCTTCAATGTTCCTTGGACAATTTTAAAGCAAATTTTTAAAACTTAAAAAAAGTATTTTTAGAGATGGTCACTAATGGTCACCATTTTTAAAAATCGTAAAACTGCAAATATTCTGTATGTAATTTCGATTTTTTTTTCCGAGGATCACTACTTTTTCAAAAATTCATAGCTCGGCGGCAGATTTTTTGACCATGTTTCTCTATGGCTTAAAAGTTGCGGATTTTTGTCCCCTAAAACATATCAAAAAATCTCGAAAATCAAAAAATATGTATTTTGGGAATTTGAGTTTTGGGACTATCCATAAACCACGTGGACACTTTTTTGGGAATCTCAAACCCCCCCTCCCCCCCTTCGTGGACAATTGCCCATACAAAAAAAAACTTTTTTGTATGGAGCGTGGACAATCGCTTATCCCCCCCCCCCTAATGTGTCCACGTGGTTTATGGATGGTCCCTTTAGTAAAAAAAAATTATTAAAAAATCTGCAAAAAAAAATTCCGTGTACCTATTTTTTCTCAATAGTCCTCAACAATACCTACAACTTTGCCGAAGACACCAAATTGATCAGAAAATTCACTCAAAAGTTACAGCTGTTTGAATATGTACGTACCATTTTTGTAAGGACAGCAGCCAAAATTGTATGGAGACTTGTATGGGTGAACCAATGACGCAAAATAGCTTATTTGGTCATAGGGAAGGCCCCCACAAAGTTTAAGTCAAATAAAAAAAATACAAAAAATAAAAATGGTCGAAATCGACCGATTTCGTAGAGAGTTGCTCATTTTAAGTATTTCAAGTGTCATGTCAAGAATCTTAAGAATTTTGAATATTTTAAGTTTTTTTTAGTTTTCCAAAGATTTTCATAATTTTTAGTATTAAATACTGAACTTTTTGTCACTATTTCGACTATTTTAGTTATTTCATTTTCTGAAGTATTTAAAAGAAACAAGTATATTTGAGATTTAAGTATTTTAAAAAGTTAAACGTTACTAGATTTTTGCCTTCCTCACCTTACTGAGAAAAGGCTATAAAATCACTCAAAAAATGAACTTCTCAATTAGACCTCCTAGACCCACTTTCATGTATACCTATCGACTCAGAATCAAATTCTGAGCAAATGTCTGTGTGTGTGGTGGGATGTTGATCAAAAAATTGTCACTCGATTATCTCGACATTGGCTGAACCGATTTTGTCCGTTTTGGTGTCATTCGATCCGTCTTGGGGCCCCATAAGTCGCTATTAAAAATTATGCAGTTTAGTTAAGTACTTCAAAAGTTATACTGAAAAAAAAAAACGATTTTAACAAAAGTTCAGAAGATTGTAAAAAGGGTGATTTTTGTAAGAAAAGAAAAAGAAAACCCGTCATGCTATACATTTTCAGAAAGGTATTTGAAAGACCTTTTCAATGCGTCCAAGACATTGAAGATCTGAAAACCCTATCAAAAGTTATAAGCACTTAAGTGTTATTTACGCATTTTTTGGAGGCCGGTTCACAGATATTTTGATGAAAACGTTGTCCGAATCTATCATGCGACCTATCGTTGCATAGGTAATCAAAAGACCTTTCCAACGCGTCCAAAACATTGAAGATCTGACAACCCTATCAAAATTTATAAACACCTAAGTGTTACTTATGCACATTTTGGAGGCCGGATCTCATGATCATCTCATCTTATCTCATGATATTCATGCGACCTATCTTTGGATAGGTAATTAAAAGACCTTTTCAACGAGCACGAATTGGATTGAAGATCTGACTACCCTATCATAAGTTGTAACCACATAAGTGCCCTGCAATATGAAGATCTGACTACCCAATCTAGTGGTAGTGGTCAAAATTGATAAAACTCTGAAAAACACCGCCATTTTGTGTCTATTTTGGATAGCACCCTTTAAATGTGAGGAAGGCACCAACCACCTAAGGGTGGATTAAGTAACGTTTTTTTTGTATTTTTTGGTAAATGAGAAGTCAAGAAAGATTGTAGCAATAGTCGAAAACGAATAAAAAAAAACAAAACTAGCAAGAATAGCAGACAAAAAGTTAAACCTTTTAAAAGGATGAAGTTTGAAAATTGTCACATCTACAAACTTTTTAGATTTTCCATTTATAGGATTTCCAACTTCAAAAAATGTCTTGTTTATTTGTTTTCCTCCAATAAATCTCAATTCCGTGCAAGGGACTCCATAGAAAACGGTTCTGGATTAGTCAGAGTCGGAGAATATATCCCGACCGGTACCTTGTAGATTTTCCATACAATTTTGTTTGAAGAAAGCATGTAAGTCATTTTGCACAACTTCATATAAATAAAAGCACAATTTTTATCAATGTAAACTATTTTAATTTGATCCCAATTTTCATCATTATCCTATAAAGAAATAAATTTTCAAAAAAAAAAATCGCTTCTAAAAACCCACTTAACGACCTCCCCGCGAGCTGCTGACGGCAGTTCAAGGACGTCCAGTTTTTGGACAGAGCGCCAACAACCGCTGCGAGGAAGATCTCTAGGCAGATAGCATCGCGGCGCTCTTGCTTCACCAACAAACACTATCTCCCACATTTCTCGGGCGCGCTATAATCTTAATAGAAGTCATTCCCGCCCGCGGTTGTTACCTTTTGTGGGAATGCAAACTGTCGGGTCGGGCGGTCTTGGAAGCAATTATATCACCCTATTTGAGCGCAATCGCTGGACATTTGGTTATTACCACTATTTTTTCGGACGTCGACAGTTTCTACCATTTAGCAGAGTGTTAATTTGTGAGTAAACACGACTCTTTGCTACCTCGTGATACGTTTGATTTGATCTTTTAGAATGTATTTGAATTGTTCAAATTAGTTACAGACAATGTTTGAAGAGTCATAAAATCTATAACATGTAGTGTGACAAAATGTTGCTGATAAAGACTTTTCTTCAATCTCGAATCTACTATAAAAAGATCAATGCAAAATCTACTCAATTCAGTATCTCTACTAACTTTAAAGCTTTTCAACAAATTTGCAACAATGTTTGGGCAAAAATTTCCCCTTGCCACTCTCGCCATCGGTTGCATCTTAGTGGCAATCCTCCAAAAGAATGCGGAAGCCCACCTCTTTCCACCGATTCCGTTCCACTCCGGACTGAAGCCGTGTCCGACGATCAAGCCAACTGCGGATGTTCCGGTTCCACCCTTTCTACCGGACATGTCCGCTGGATTCAAGGACATGTTTGATAAATTTGCCTCCTTTGGAAAGGAACTTTCCTCCATCAAAGCCATGCTTGAGCAAATTAAGCACAAAATGGACCAGGCACCGGCACCGGTTCCAGCTGCAGCCGCACCGGCTCGTGATGCGGCCATCGATGCAATTCCGGCGGCGTGGGCTCCAGTGGATGCCGTGCCACCACCACCTCCAGTCGAAAAGTGAACACGTGACGTGTTTAAAAGCAGCATCGACAGAATAATACTTTCATACATTTCCCGAAAATAAAAATAAACTGGGTTAAATCTCAAACCATCGTCGCTTCTGAACTTAGTCTCGCGTGAGAATACAGGTGTGTTGTCCCTCCTGCCTCAGAAACGTGTTCAAAATTGCTTTAGTGACTTTTGTACAAGCAACGCAAATATCGATGACTTCACTCAGCACCCAGCATCTGCGTGTGTGATGACATACACCTCACCAAATGTCGGTGAGGATCTTGGCAGAAAGTAAATCTCACGTCTTGAATGATCATCGTCAACCGAAGCGGTGATGATTTCAGTGCAGTGCAGATATTGTGGTCAGCAAGGGGACTGATCTCAGAGACAAATGGTTGTGGTTTATTGAGATTTTTTAAAGCAATAATTTTCATTTTTGGTGAACAGTTAAAAAGAAAACTGGCCCCTGAGGTGATCTCCACGAAATCGGCCAATTTCAAGAGGGTTTAGTTTTTGTTTTTGTTGTCATAGGTTCGTCCATTTAAATTGATATTAAAATAAATATACACCCAAAGGAAAAACATATCTCAAAATCTGCAACAGTGGATTTGCTGCTGAAAATGACACATTTTATAACATTTTTTGCAGCAAACCCGTCGATCATTTTTGCCCGCGTGTAAACATTTCAGTGATCTGCAGTTCTCACCAACACATATAATGCTGGCCCGTCCCCGAGCAATAGAGCTATCTAAGCCCGATCTCACGCACACTAGCTTACCATTTGTTTTTGCTGGCGGGTACAAATTTTAACCTAAAAATCCATCGTGTACGTACACACAATACATGCGCACGTAGATAACTCTATGCTCCAAAGAGAAGAATATGTTGGTGCTCTTTCACTCACATTTAAGGCCGATGCAAATATTTAAAAAAGTTTTTGTCCCTCGGCCCTGGCCGAGGTCAAGGGGGGGGGGGGGCAAAAAAATAAAAAAATATAAAAATTTAAATAACAAGCCATAGTCTTCACATTTAAATGAAAAAAGTGTTTTAAAATGCATTTTACACTAGTTCAGTTGTTTTGCAATCATAAGTTTTCAAAAAATCTAAGATCTGACAAAAACAAAAATTGTATCGAAAAAAAAGGTTTTGCATCGAAAATTTTCAAAAAATCATAAGATAAAAAAAAAAACATCTTTAAAAAAGTGTTTTGAATTTGGAATTTCACTTCAATTTTCATTGAAATTTAGAGGTTTTTGAAAAAAAAATTCCCTCTTTCTTTTGAAGACATTTTTGAAAACAAAAACTTAATATTTAAGACGTCAGATTTTATTTAAATTGCTATTACGACCATCAAGATGGATTACCTGTCAATTTATTGAAGTCTCTAAAATATTCTATTCATCAAGAATAATTTGTGTTCAAAGAATGGAAAAACTCTTCAAATATTTTAGAAATCAGACTTTTTAAGAACTACATTTATATTTGAAAGAATTGAAATCACAAAGATATAGCGAATAGCAAGATTATGTTGATTTTTTTAAATAGAAAAAAAAATACTTTTTTTTAAACTTCTCATGCTTGAATGGAAAAACTCACAAAAATTTTAAAACCAGCAAGAATAGTTTGTATTTAATTGATAGAATATCTCTCAAAATATGTTTAAAATTCTGAAACGTCAAAAAGTTGCAACGTCACGGCAGAATGTGTCAAATAGGCTATTTGTCCGTATTTTGGGCCTACTAAGCCGAGCGCACTTTTTATTTGATGTATTCTCAAAGGCTGCTATAGGCAGCCTTGCTTGTATTACATGAATAAGTTGGTTTTTTAATGCTAATGCTCTTACCTAATCACATTTTTGAAAAAAAAAAACACTTTATATTTCTGTATAAGCCCGAGAAACTGAAACATTTTTTGTCCCTATTTTGGGGATATTGCTTCTAGCATACGACCTTCTTTGTACATATTTTCGGCCTACCTTCTGATTGGTTGAAATCTTGAAGCACGTGGCGAACTTTTTTGACGTACGGTTCAACCGCAGCTCGTACAGTACAGCCGCACAAATTCGGTCGACAAACATGCTCAATCATTGTGATGTTTTAAGCCACAAATCAACATTAGAACGATTGATTTCACTGGCGCTACGTGCATAATTAGCTTGGACTTGATTTATATCATTCTTTACGAGTTGTAAAAATTATAAAACATTTCTGGAGTTTTTTTTTTGAAAAGGACCAATAAACCAAATTTTAAATTTTTGCTTTTTGGGTGTTTTTTAATACCCCTGACTCAGGGCGGTTCTAAAAACACCCAAAAAGCAATAACTGGAAATTTGGTTTATTGGACCTTTTCAAAACAAACTCCAGATTTGTTGCGTAGCCAAACAACAAGCCCGTAATATGCAAGAAAGACTGTAACTTGTGCGAAGCGCACACACACTGTTACAATTTGTAGAAGTGTCAAATGGACTGAATATAAAGCCATTCTCTCCGAAATGGACGAAGTTATTAAGGGACCATCCATAAACCACGTGGACAATTTTTTAGGAATGTTTTACCCCCCCCCCCTCGTGGACAATTGTCCATACAAAAAAATGTTTTTTGTATGGATCGTGGACAATCGCCATACCCCCTTAAGTGTCCACGTGGTTTATGGATGGTCCCTAATCGGTTATTTTATTGATTTGGTGGCAGTTTGGTGATTGTTTTTCCAACCGGATTGTGCAACCCACAAAAAAAAACATATTACCGGTGGTTGGAGATTCGGGGGACGGCTCTCATTCGTGTGCTGAGCGATGAAAGCCGGGCGCTGAGTGTCAACAAGCGGTAAGCAAAAGTGGTGAAATTTTTCGCCCTAATGGGCAATTAGCGATTTGCCATGAAAAAAGTGAAGAGTGCTATTTTTATTGCTTTATTTCTAATTTAGAAGGAAACAGTAAATTATTCTTGCCCATCAAAATGAAGATAATGACTGCACGTATCATTATCAAGTGGCAGATTCCTGCCAGATTTGGTGAAATGCTCAATTTCGTTGAATTAAGTTTAGTAGACCCAAAATTGGTACTAGGCCCAAAATAGGGACAAATACCCTACTATTGAGCAATTCTCTACGAAATCGGTCTTTTTTTATTTTATTTTTTGTATTTGAGCAGTTCTCTCAGATTTCGGTCATTCGTTTTTTTTTTTTGTATTTTTCAATCCGACTGAAACTTTTTCGGTGCCTTCGGTATGCTCAATGAAGCCATTTTGCATCATTAGTTTGTCCATATAATTTTCCATACAAATTTGGCAGCTGGCCATACAAAAATGATGTATGAAAATTCAAACTCTGTATCTTTTGAAGGAATTTTTTCATCGATTTGGTGTCTTCGGCAAAGTTGTAGGTATGGATACGGACTGCACTGAAAAAAAATGATACACGGTAAAAAAAATGGTGATTTTTTATTTAACTTTTTTTCACTTAAACTTGATTTGCAAAAAAAAACACTATTTTTAATGTTTTTTTTTTTATTTTTTGATATGTTTTAGAGGACATCAAATGCCAACTTTTCGGAACTTTTCAGGTTGTGCAAAAAATCTTTGAGCGAGTTATGATTTTTTGAATCAATTCTGATTTTTTCAAAAAATCGAAAAACTGGTCGCAAAAATTTTTCAACTTCATTTTTCGATGTAAAATCAAATTTGCAATCAAAAAGTACTTCAGTGAAATTTTGATAAAGTGCACCGTTTTCAAGTTAAATCCATATTTAGGTGACTTTTTTGAAAATAGTCGAAGTTTTTCATTTTTTAAAATTAGTGCACATGTTTGCCCACCTTTGAAAAAAATATTTTTGAAATGCTAAATTTTGCATTTTTGAACTTTGTTGATACGACCCTTAGTTGCAGAGATATTGCCATGCAAAGGTTTAAAAACAGGAAAAATTCATGTTTTCTAAGTCCCACCCAAACAACACACCATTTTCTAATGTCGATATCTCAGCAACTAATGGTATGATTTTCAATGTTCAAATATGAAACATTCGTGTAATTTTCCGATCTTTTCGAAAAAAATATTTTCAAAATTTTTAAACCAAGACTAACATTTTAAAAGTTCAAAAATGCAAAATATAGAGAATTTTCTCAGCATTTCAAAAATATTTTTTTCGAACTTGGGCAAACATGTGCACTAATTTAAAAAAATGAAAAACTGCAACTATTTTGAAAAAAGTGACATAAAAATGGCTATAACTTGAAAACGGTGCACTTTATCAAAATTTCACTAAAGTACTTTTTGATTGCAAATTTGATTTTACATCGAAAAATGAAGTTGACAAATTTTTGCGACCAATTTTTCGATTTTTTGAAAAAATCAGAATTGATTCAAAAATTCATAACTCGCTCAAAGATTTTTTGCACAACCTGGAAATTTCTGAAAAGTTGGCATTTGATGTCCTCTAAAACATATCAAAAAAAAAAATTAAAAATAGTGTTTTTTGCAAATTAAGTTTTGGTAACAAACAGTTAAATAAAAAATCACCAAAATTTTTTTAACCGTGTATCATTTTTTTCAGTGTAGTCCTTATCCATACCTACAACTTTGCCGAAGACACCATATCGATCAAAAAATTCCTTCAAAAGATACAGATTTTTGAATTTTCAAACATCATTTTTGTATGGACAGCTGCCAAATTTGTATGGAAAATTTTATGGACAAACTAATGATGCAAAATGCCTTCTTTGGGCATACCGAAGCCACAAAAAAAAGTTCAGCCGGATAAAAAAATACAACAAAAAAATCGAATGACCGAAATCTGAGAGAACTACTCTATTGCTATTTGTTTAAAAGAACTACTCATAATGAAAAATGGAAAATAAATCTTATAGAAAAATATAGATTTTTGTACATGTGTATTTTATTTTAAAAGTAAAACAGAAGTTTGATTCACTTTCTCCACATTAGACCTTAGTCCTCTCGACGTATTGGCATTCGACCTTTTTTCCATTCGTCCCTTTTTTGCACATCCTATCAAAAACTCCGATTTCATCATTGTCGTTGTGTAGGGTGTTTCAGATTTGATAAATAATTTCTATATATATTTTACAATCAAATATCTATTCAAGCCACTTTATTTAAAGACACAAACTTTTTTTTTTTATTTTGGTGAAAAACACCTTTTTCTGTTTGACATTCTGTTTTTTATTAAATTTTCCCAAAGCAATGCTAAATTGCAACCCTGTCCGATGGAACAACACACCAACGTAAAAAAAATGACAAAATGGGGAAGCTTATCATTCCAAGGCTCTCCAGAAGTAGGTAATGACGTGTACAGACTTTCCGTCAGCAACGACTCATTCATTATTGGAAGGAATAAAAGTGACCAGCACACCACTGAAACTCTGTGTATGTGTGTTGTGTGTTCGAGTTGTGGTCACTTGGGTCAGGTTGTGTGGAATTTCTTCTCCTGGTCCGCGCCCGCGATTTGTCATCCCCATTCGCGTTGAAAGAAGGAAAGAATGATTATTTTATCGTGTGCTAGCATTCGTTGCTGCTGAACACGTTCCTCGATTTGTTGTTTTCTACAGTTTAGCACCTTTCTAGGCTGGGTGTTAGTGTGGCACCTTTTTTTTTAATTCTATTTCTTGATAGGAAGCAGCTGATGTGTGAGTGTGTGCGAGTGCAGGAATTCGATCGCTCTTTTGTCGTCGGCACACATCACAAGTGTGAATCAGGTTGTAATCAATTTTGCAGTGACTCCGGTGAAAATTGAGCGTATGGAGCGCTCAATTTGCGAGGGAATTTTAAAAATTAAATTGTTTAAGGTATATTAACAGTCTGCTGATTTGTAAGAATTAATATCTCAGATCTTGATTGTAGATCACCTTCTTAGCAAATGCTGGAGATGAACGATCTCAATTGACTTTGCCAAAAAACAAACCGCAATTATTTACGACGTCGTCGTCGTTTTCCCCCACCCAACTCGAAAATAAAACGAAAACATCCACTTCCCGTGCCAAAAGCAAGCATCTGCTAATAAAATCATCTGCGCTAAATTTGCCAAGAAATTATCCAAAATAAACCGTTTTCTCTTATTCGCGTCACCCTTTACGGCGTGAAACAATTTCGCTAAAATTAGTTCCTTGCAAATTTTGCATCGCGATGTGTCTTTTAAAATTAGCGCAAAACTTTTATTAAGATGCAAAGGCGATGATGACGTCGACGTTGTCGCGCAGCGACTCTCTTCAAGGACATCCTCCCCTCGCGATTCACGACGGAGCGCGATCATTACCGAACGGAATTGCACGCAGACATTGACGAGCCGATCAAGGTCTTCCTGGCAGCGCAAGGAGCTTCGGCCAAACAAAGCGTTCGTTCATTTTTCCTTGTTGCGTTGCGCTTCTTCTTTCCACCACTTGTTGGAACCGTCCTCCTCCTGCCGCTGTGCCAAGCCACGCCACAGCCAAAACAAAAACAAACACTCTCGAAATCCGCCGCCCCCGCGCCACTCACCTTTCAGATGCATCAGGATCATCTTCTTCTTCTCCTCCAGCGTCTTCAGCAGCAGCGGCTCACGCTTGTCCTTGGGAATGTTCATGTCCTCGAGGATCTCCTGGAACTTTTGGTTCACCTCGGGCTCCGCCATCCGGTTCATCTGCGCCTGCAGCTCCTCAAAGTGGGCGGCTTCCGCTTCCGCGCCCGAAAGTGGCCTTCCTCCGTTCAAACTTCCACTGCCGTAGCCACCGTGGCCACCGACACCCCCGCCCCCCAAACTTCCCCCACCCGTGCCATAGTGGCCCGACCCGTGGCGGGAACCTCCCTTCTTGTGCGGCCGACCCCCGAACAACGTATCCAGCAGGCCACCCGATTTTGCACGATCATGTTTCGACATTTTCCCCACCTCCTCCACCGGGAGGACACTTCCCACCACAACCAGTGACACTCAACCGACGACGACGGCGGTCCGGATTCCAGCGAACGTAACGGTGACCGACGATTCCTTGCGCGACCATTCGACACAAATTGACATCACTCTCTTCTTTTTCAGACTTGACCAACTTTTGACATTCTGTCTGCTGTCTGACTGCGAAACAGGTTCATCGCTGGCTGGATGACGACACACCACGGCTTTTGACAGGGGGCTGTGAACGCGAACTAAACGGTGATTTTTGAACGATTTCGACAGGTAAAACTTCAGGTGGTTTAATTTTCGGGACGGTTTCGCTTCACTCTTGCACTCTTGCCCTGATGCGCGTTTGGGAAAAACATTCCACAGTTTTGACTTTGCTGCGGTTGGGCGATTACGTCAGCAGTAGGGGTGGGGTGACAGATGTCTACGAATATAACAGTTTTGATTCAACGGACGCTTGTAGGACAGTTTTCTCCCCGAGAGCAGGGATGTCAGTTTAGCTGATTTTTTCTTCAATGTTCTGATATACAGTATACTCAACCCCCGGTGATTGGTCACCCGGACAAAACGGTACAGTGGAATTGATTGTAGAAACAATGAATTTACAATGTTCTTTGTTGTTAATATATTATTTACTGTTAAATCATTGTAACACCCTGGGATAATGTAACAATCAAAACTGATGGTTTAACAGTAGATTTTATTGTAACAACATATTGCAATGTAAAAACGATGTCATGAAGGGTTATTTAATCTGATACAGTATGGGAAATTTGGCACAAGAGAAAGCTGCAAAAGCTTTAAAAAAATACATGCGTGTCATTATTTTAAACAAAAAGTTTCAAAATCACATGATTAAAATTGACAGTTTATGTTTTTTCGTGCTTGACAAAATTTAGAGTGTACCCATGAAAAAAGAGGTGTGTGTGTGTGTAGAGTGCAACCAACAAAAATCAAACCGTCAGTCTCCATCATCGTGGTTGGTCGCCATTTGCTGCAGATTTTTTTTTCGTCGTTAAAATGGGCCGAACGAAGAAAGGTAACTTAGCAAATTAGTTTTAGATTCAATGTTACACATCTAATAAACAATATTTATTATTTATCTTTCCAGAAAACCCAAAAAAAAGTGAAGACTACGGCCAAAAGTGCTCAACAAAAGCGTTTCCGGAAGGCGGGGGCGGAGCCCCAAGGTGAAAATTTTGAAACCAAACCTAACCTTAAAGTGTTCCTCAGACTGATGTTCTTTTTTTTTATTTTAACAGAACGTCAGAAAAAAACAGCAAAGTGCGGCCAAAACGGTGAACGATTCTGCGCTTAAACTGAAGGTTAGAGAGAGATGAATTTAAAATTAAAATAAATTTAATTTTTGTTTTTTTTTCAGCTGGACGAAAAGCTACAGAAATCCGGAATAAGCCTGAGCCAGAATCGTTTGGAAATGGTGTCCATACCAAGTGGCGCGTTTATCGAAAACTGCCCGGGACCGTCGACCTCCAAGGACCCTCTGAATTTGAGTGTGACGGCCTTGCCGGAAGCTGCCACCAAGAACGGTAGCTTGTCTCTAATGACCAGTGACGAAGAAGACGACAGTCAGGAGGGGGACGGCGATTACGATGACGGATCGACATCAGAAGAGGTATTTTCAGCCGCTTCCATTAAAGTTTGACACTTTTATAATAAACGTTGATCTTTTTCCAGGAGACCTTGGATAAGTTCTCGAAGTTACACGTTCACACCGAAGTCGCCAAACAATCTGCGGCCATGGAAGAAGATCCGTTCCCGATGCCCATCAAAGCTGAGAAAACCCCACCTCGAGCTACACCACAACCGGAGAACGACGCGCTGACCTACGTTAACATGTGGAAGAACAAGTTCCTTCATCAGCTAGAGCAGACCAAGGAGCTTTCTAACAGTCTGCTCAAAGAAAAAGCGAAATCATCCAGGCTGAATCAGCTGGTTATCACGCAGATGGCGATGATCCGGGAATTGCGCCTCGGAAAGGAAACAAGCGTAAATATTTTGAATGATTCTATATTTTAGTCTGACTGATAGTTGTTTTTTATTCCCTCAGGTGTTTACCACTGAAGCTGGAGTGGATATTACCGTTTCCGAAATGGAAGACATCAGCTCCCAGTCGAAACATGCTGCCGACTTCGCGCAGCGCCTGGCTGTATTTTTTATGAGACGGAAGGCCTTCGCACGATGAAGGTGACAACTAATGGTGGCCAAGCGATGAAGCCTATTTCACCCAAAAAACTCAAGTTTATCCATAGTAAGTTTAATTATTTCATGTTATACACATTTTTAGAACACCTTTCAAATTTCAGATAAGGCAAGGCAACATGTTGCCAAGGTTGCGGGGCTGGACGCCTATGAGAAGATATCCATCGAGGCCAACGCGGCCACACTCAACAAGGCATTGGCAGAAAAAAATCAGAATTTGCGCAAGGCTCAGGTTCTGAAGGAAGCCCATGGAAACAATGTCTTCAACTGATTCCTGATCATAACTGACGAGCGCCATTTGTGCCTACACTTACCGATCAATCGTATTAAATAAATAATGTAAACTCTAGAACTTGTTTTTTTGTATGAAGAAACGAATTTTGAAAAAAACAACGTTTTTTATTGTAGAAATGCTGTACGGCACTGTTATCTTAAAACCATGCTTTTTATTGTAAAAATGCTGTAAATGGTTGTAAAATACAGCTCTAAGAACGTTCAGAAATTACATCAAAATAACAATAAAATCCACTGTTTCCCATACAAAAAAAAGTTCGTTGTGAATACGCTTAACCACCCCCCTTTTAACAATGAAAAACGTTGTTGAACAACAAACTTCACTGTAAAACCGTTGTTGGTTTAACAGCAAAAACTATTGTTTTGTAACAATGAAAAACATTGTAAATCCACTGTAAGCTTTTGTCCGGGCACTCTTTCGTTTGACACTTTTTTAGTTTGTACCCCGTTGTTTGGTCAAAGTCAAACTGAAAAGTGACGAACCATACACTCAAAGTAAAAAGTATCCTTTTTTCAAGTTCACCCGTCGTCACCCTTTAAAAGGGTATCGAAAATGTACTGAATTTGACATACCCTTTTGAAAGGGTGACGCCGGGTGAACTTTAAAAAAGGATAGAAAGTATCCTTTTTGAGGATTGAAAGTACCCTTTTGAGGGATACTTCTGACTTTGAGTGTAGGAGGTGTAGACTAATAAAATACTACTCACTGGGCTCTGAACCATGGCTCAGGGTGTAATATGGTTGTATGGAAAAAAAATAAAGTTGTCCAAATTTAGTGAGCACAGCACTTTTTTAGTTCCTTCTAGGGTCCTAAACAACTCCCCAAAGTTTGGGACCGATTGGTTTAGTCCTCACTTTGCGCAAAGCAATTCAATTTTCCATATAAATTTGTGGTGCTAGCTTGCCCCTAAAAAAAGATACAACGTTTTCAAAACTCGTCTAAAACGTGTTTTGCCTTCCTCACCTCAATGAGGAAAGGCTATAAAATCACTCGAAAAATTAACTTCTTTATTCGACCTCCTAGACCCACCTTCACGTATACCTATCGACTCAGAATCAAATTCTGAACAAATGTCTGTGCGTGTGTCTGGATGTGAGTCCGTGCACCCAAAAATATGCACTCGATTATCTCCGGACTGGCTGAACCGATTAAGACTGTTTTGGTCTCATTCGATCCGTCTTGGCGTCCCACAAGACCCTAGTTATTATATGATGTTTAGAAAAGTACTTCAAAAGTTATGCTAAAAAAACGGTTTCAGCTAAACTTCGAAAGATTGTAAAAAGAGTGGTTTTTGTAAGAAACCCCGTCATGCGATATATTGTTAGAAAGGTATTTGAAAGACCTTTCCAACGCGTCCAAAAGATTGAAGATCTGACAACCCCATCAAAAATTAATGGGCACTTAAGTGTTATTTATACACTTTTTTGAGGCCGGATCTCAAATATTTTGATGAAAAAGCTGTCCGGATCTATTATGCGACCCATTGTTAGATAGGTAATCAAAAGACCGTTCCAGCGAGCCCAAAAGATTAAAGATCTGACATTCCTATCAAAAGTTATAAGTACTTTAATGTTTTTTTACACTTTTTTTGAGGCCTGATCTCAGATATTTTGATTAAAATAAGTGTTACGCTGTGTAGTGTATTCACTTTATGAATGTGAGAAAGGCACCAACCACCTAAAGGTGGATTAAGTAACGTTTTTTGCTCGAAAATCACGTTTTAGACGAGTTTTGAGGACGCTATATCTTCTTTCAGGAGCAAGTTAGCACCATACTCTCTTCGGCAAAGTTGTAGAGGACATTCCAGAGCATCTAAATATGAGTCCGGTTTTGATATAGCATGAAACGTGGATTTGATAAATATCAAAATCCAAAAAAATAATTTTCCCCATACAAATATATATGGAAAATTGAATCGCTTTGCGCAAAGTGAGGACTAAACCAATCGGTCCCAAACTTTGGGGAGTTGTTTAGGACCCCAAAAGGAACTGAAAAAGTGCTGTGCTGGAAAATCGATTTTGATATTACACCCTAATGACTCAGCCTTTTTATGACCCCTCGGTACGGCCGGTTTACTTCAAATATGACATATCAAAATGTCAAAAAACTGGCTCCACTGTTGATTTTCTGACGTTTCTTTTTTTATTTTTGTTTTGATTCGTCAATCTAAACAAACACACACATTCGCACAGGGGAAGGGCCATGAACGTTCGGTTTCACCCCAAGTCACCTATGTTGGTCAGCAGCTGCCGCATCTGGTCATGTAACGTCGACTACCTGACGCACAAGGAATGAAGCCAGCGAGAGTAACCTTTATGTGAGACATTCTTAGCTTTCCGGAAAGCCCGCGATGGCGTTAGAGTGACTATTTCCGGGATCGGTTCTGGGGTTTCATGTACCGGAATGGCGCACGTGACTTTTCGGTGGAATCGAATCGAGTTTCATCGACCGATGCCTAGGAAGTATTCAGCCGTCCCAAGACACAGACCCTCCTGCAAGGCGTCATCCAATAGGTGGCCAGGTGACCATTTCCAAGAACATGTCAATCATTAAGAAATGATTACTCCATCGTACAACCAGTAGTAGTAGTAGCTCCAAGTAGTTAACTTCCTCAAATTTTGACGCTTTTCCCTTGGCGAGATGGGCTGCCCTCCCCATTTTCAGTCATAAATCGGCGCCGCTGACGTGGACACTTCAGGGGAGAAGAGACACTTCATAACTAGAGTAGTGTTAAATGTTGTGTATTCTTGCCATAAAAGGTTTCTTTTCCAATTAAAAATAAAATACTTTTACCGATACATCGATTTTGTTCGAAAAATGCATGGTAGTATCAACAACTTTCCAACTTTTAAATTGAAAAGTTTGAACTTTCTACGAATATTCACCAACGCGAACTTTTAATCCAACGAACGATCTTTTTTTAAATTTAGAGTATTTTTCGAGGTATTTTTTCTTTGTGTGCAGAGCAGTTGCTTTAGAGCTGATTTGATCTAAGGCTAGCTGTTTTAATGCAGATTAGCTGTGGAACGCTGGTTTACTGCCTATTAATGATTTCTTTTAGTGTAGGATGGTTACTTGGGATGACAGCCACATTTGTTTTCTAATGTTGGTGCTACTGCGCGATTTTGACATTTCGGATATTCGCCATTCGAACGCCATCTTCGCTTAAAAACCTGGATAGGGCTTTGGGGCTCTATTCAAAATAGGGCTACGCGAATTGGGTCCTAAAATGAAGCTTAGATTGCTGATATTATTGTTCACAGCGATAAAGCTTATTTTTCTGAGTACAATGACCCTTTGTACGACCATAAAGAGCTTAGAATGGTTTTTTAAATCAATTTTGAAAAATTAACCTCGCGGTCCTTCTTGACAGAAAAGCTCCTACTTGACAGCTCGTTCCAAGGGGACCATAGTTGATCCATCGAAAAAATGTTGTCTTGTCAAAAAAAAATTTTGCATTAAAATGAAAAAAAGTGATCAGAAATGGTTTTTAATCGTGTTTTTTACCGTTGTACATAAAAATTGGCATAGGGCTTTAGTACCCAATTACAAATTAGCCAAAAAAACATCCATTCGTGGACCCCTCGGATCAAAATTACCAAAAATCTTTCAAATCCACCCCTGCAACTGTTATACACCGAGTGACGTTTGTCTGACATTTGCCTTCAAAAAACATTTCTGATTTCGGGTCACCCTGTTGTTATGCACGCAACCGAGCCAGTCGGTTTCAGATAAGTGTGAGAATTTTCCTGCGATCCACCCGTGTTTTCCATCCTCTCAGCATGTAAGTTGAAATTTCATCATTCCGATTGTTTAAAGTTTGCTTGAATTTCCACCATCTTATCATTCAACAGCGTGGAAGTGGTTATTTTTGCGTAAAACCAAACTGAAGGCGAAGTAAAGAATGGCCCAGAGCAAACTGAACGATTTGGCCGGAAAGTTCGGCAAGGGTGGCCCACCCGGGTTGACCACCGGGCTGAAGGTGCTGGCCGCCATCGGGGCCGCCGCGTACGGCATCAACAACTCCATGTACACAGGTGAGACATATTTCCGTGGGGGGAATCGGGAAGAGACCGGGATTGCGGTCAATATTTACTCGATGGAGTCGAAACATAACCTCAATGAAATGATCTGGAAGAAGTTTATTTAAAGGCGTTTTCACACGGAATTGCACAACATTTGATAAATTTACGTGAATTTATTTGATTAAGATTATTTCGAATTAATATTTTGTCGGATACCAAAATAGTTCTTAGAATTTTCTTTGATTTCTGTTGTATTACAAGAACAAGACATTGTTGTTACATAACAGACCGCACTCTCTTGAGTTGTCGGCATTTGAAAGCACTTCTGTAATCAAGCTATAAGAATAATTCAAAAGTGATAACATGATGTGAATATGATGTTTAGGGTATGAACCTTAGGGATTAGGATTCAAGAGCATATAGTTGAAATAACACGATTTCTTTTACTCCGCAGTCGACGGTGGTCACCGCGCCATCATCTTCAACCGTATCGGCGGCATCGGCGACGACACGTACAGCGAAGGACTGCATTTCCGCGTGCCCTGGTTCCAGTACCCAATCATCTACGACATCCGGTCGCGGCCTCGCAAGATTTCCTCGCCGACCGGTTCGAAGGATCTGCAGATGGTGAACATCTCGCTTCGTGTGCTGTCCCGCCCGGACGCGCATCGCCTGCCCACGATGTACCGCCAGCTGGGCCTCGACTACGACGAGAAGGTTCTGCCCTCGATCTGTAACGAAGTGCTGAAGAGCGTGGTGGCCAAGTTCAACGCGTCGCAGCTGATCACCCAGCGCGCCCAGGTCTCGCTGCTGATCCGTCGCGAGCTCGTCGAGCGCGCCAAGGACTTCAACATCATCCTGGACGACGTGTCGCTGACGGAGCTGAGCTTCGGCAAGGAGTACACGGCCGCTGTGGAAAGCAAACAGGTCGCCCAGCAGGAAGCGCAGCGTGCATTCTTCTTGGTCGAGCGCGCCAAACAGGAACGCCAACAGAAGATTGTCCAGGCCGAGGGAGAAGCCGAAGCCGCCAAGATGTTGGGTCTGGCCGTCAGCCAAAACCCCGGTTACCTCAAGCTGCGAAAGATTCGCGCCGCCCAGAACATTGCCCGAACGGTGAGACGAACCCCAACAAACCACAACACAGCCATTCAATCAACCCCCCTTTCTTCTTCCGTTACAGATCGCCAACTCGCAGAACCGCGTCTACCTCTCCGCCAACAGTCTGATGCTGAACATCTCCGACGCCGAGTTCGACGACATGTCGAAGAAAGTGTCAAGTAAGAAATAGTTAAACTGAGAGACGCCCCCCTCAAATCTAACAAATCATCCATAAGAAAACATCTCCCCCGCATTTTTCACACCTTTAAAAAAAACGCATTTTCAAATTGAAACGTCGCCGGTTGACGGAAAAATTCTCTGTGATCAAATTCGGTTTTCCCGCACCAATCGGTCGACAAATCGGTCCTCCAAATCGAAATTAATTTTGCGAAGGCATTTAAGAGTGCGTCGTGCGCGCGCGGGATGGCAGTTGATTATCTTTTTTTTAGTTTTTTTTCGAGTAAGTCATATAGGCATCAAATCCCAGTTGAGTTACGCCCCCTCCGTGTACAAAAGTGTGCTCTGTGGAATAAAGCGTCGAACGGGCACGATTGAAGTGCGCGTCGAATATTATACACTCTGTTTTTTTTTTTGTATTTCAATGCTGCCCGCAGGCAAGATGACAATCGATGATGGCGAGCTTGACTAACCCGACTGCGCGTTGCGCCTTTTCGGAAGCGTTGTGGCTAGGTAGGATTTGTGTTTTGATATTCGACGTTTTGTCTGCTGCCGCTTTTGCTTCTTGCTTTCTCTATCGATCGAAGATAATGCAAGATTCCTCGGCTGAGGAAGGCCATACAATCCCTTGAAAAATTGAACTTCTCATCCACGTTAACGTATACGGATCGACTTAGAATGATAAAGTCCATTTTCCAACGGTCTTTAACCTTCCTGGGATCTTAAGAAAAACTTACGTCTTAAGGGTCTTAAGGGGTCTATATGACCCCGGAATTGAAAATGCTGGCAAAAATCTATTTTGCAACCGATTTTCGTTCTATTGGCTGCAAATGAAAGGTATGGATGTCTAGAAAGGCACCTATGCTACGAGGATCCGATGTGGCCACTTTGGTCCCAGGGAATCGGTTTCAAAGGAACAAACTTTCCGGCAAACCTGTTTTCATAGGTTTTGTTAGATTTAGGTATGGATTAATGCAAAATTAACTGTATTTAATCTCTAAAAATAAAATTCATACTCTCCGGAACAGATTCAATGCCATTTGGAACAGATCTGGCCACTCCAGAACCGGTTCCGGATACCCTGGAAGTGGTCAGATTGCTATTTTTGTAAAAGCGTATCGTGCGACATATCAAACTTCATGAAATTGCAAGCCATGCACACTGGAATCAGTAAAAAGCCAATTGGATCATATCTGGCCACTCCGGAACCGGTTCCGGATACCCTGGAAGAGGCCAAACTGCTATTTTGGTGAAAGCCTTTCGTGCGGCATATCAAACTTCATGGAATTTCAAGCCATGCACTCTGGAACCAGTAAACAACCGATTGGACCATATTTGACCACCTTGCGAAAGAACAAAAATAACGGCCGCTGAAGAGGAACAAAAACGCGCGAAAAGTGACAAGCTCGAGGGTTTTGTGTTTCGAGCAAGCGCACTTTGGCGATCGTCGAACAGGACCGTTCGTGTCAAGTCTTTCACGAATTACTCATCCGGAACTAATTCCTTCCAACGGACGCAGGAAGCTAGCGGTAGGTAGTTATACCAAGTTATTATTACAAAAATCAAACTTATTTGTATTCTCGCATTAGGTTAACGATGGATGAGGAATTTGAGTACGGCTCATCTGACGACGAGTCCGTAACTTCCGAACTCGGCGATCAAAGCGAAGGCAGCGAGGGAAGTGAGGTTTCGGATTCGGATTCCGACGATTCGGATTTGGACGAGCAAATTGACCCCAAGTCATGGATTTCTAAGGACGGAACAGTTTGGGAAAGCCAGCCGCTGAAGATGGCTGTGGGACGTAAAAAAGCTCACGAAATTCTTCGCAACAAACCGGGAGTTACAAGCTACGCCACCTCGAGAGTAAGCAACGAGATCGATGCCTTCAAGGTATCATTTGATCAGAATCTGATTTCCATGGTGATCAATCACACGAATGAGAAAGGACTGGAAAAAAATGGGTAACACGTGGAAGGTGCTCGATGAGTGCGAGTTCGATGGATTTCTTGGCCTACTAATTTTGTGCGCCGTGCTGAAGTCGAACAAGGAATCGTTGGAGACTCTTTGGGACGAAAACATGGGGAGACCCGTTTTCCGAGCCACCATGTCGCTGAAACGATTTAAAACCATCCTTCGAATGCTACGGACTGATGACAAGACCACACGATCAACGGAGAAAGGCGCCGGTATCAAAGATTTCTGGGACCTCTGGAACCTGCAGCAAGCACTCCTGTTCACGCCGCACGAAGTCATCACTATCGACGAGCAGTTAGTGGCCTTCCGAGGTAGAGTATTCTGCAGACAGTACATGCCCAACAAGCCAGCGAAGTATGGCCTCAAGTTTTTCAACGCGTGTTGCAGTAAAACCGGATTTGTTCTTCATTCGCAACTCTATTTGGGCAAACGTGATGGCAAAACGGAAAAGAATCAGTCTCAGAGGGTGTCCGAAGATCTATTGCTGAACAGGGGTTTCGAAGGTCGGACTGCTACCATGGATAATTGGTTTACTTCTGCCCCACTTGCCGCAAACCTGCTGAAGAATAAGATCGGATTGGTAGGTACACTACGGAACAACCGAACGTGCATTCCACCAGCTTTGCTGAACAAAAAAGGCCGAGAGGTTTTTTCTACAATGTTCGCCCATACATCCGACACGACGCTTGCCTCATACATTCCGAGGAAGGGAAAGAATCTGCTGCTCATGAGCACGGTTCATTATGATCAAAAACTCACCGAATCTACCAAGAAAAAGCCTGAAATCATCCAATTTTACAATTCCAACAAAGGTGCAGTTGACACGATTGACCGTCGACTGGCGTCGAATTCGGTGAAGCGATCAACCCGTAATTGGAAGAATGTCGTCGTCTCCAACGCAATCGATTTGTCGCTCAATAACGCCTTCATCCTTTTCGACGATATTTTCTCAGGCTGGAACAAGTCCTTGAGCCGTAAAAGGATTTTTCTCCAAAACCTTGGAACTAACTTGGTCAACCCACTGATCGCAACTCGGCAAAGGATTCCAAGATCGATGTTTGCTGCCGAAATTGTCAAGACGGCGCGGGCGAAACATTCCTCTGACGACACGCTACCAGGACCATCCGAAACAAGTTGTCCTCAAACGGATAACGACTGCCCAGAATCTTCCGAAACAAGTCCACTTCCTGCAGATATCCGCCGGAAACGCAGACGTTGTCTATTTTGCACTAAGTCGGACAGCAAGCATAACACCAAATGCAGCAAATGCGAATCATACATCTGCAAAAAGCACAGCTTGATTATTTGCCCGAATTGCGAAGCATAGGTCGACGCATATTTATTTTTGATTTGTCTCGGTACAAAGTGAAATCATAACTAAGCTAAACTAACACGGTATGAACTGATCTATTTTTTTAAATCAAATACGAGGTGGGAAACTGAATTCAATAAATCCACTAATATTGTCAAACAAAAATTCTTTGAAAATATATCCGAAAACGATGACTAATATGCCGCCGGTAGGCTTCTACACAAATGGCCAATTGACCATTTCTAGGGTACCCAAAACAGGTTCCGAAGTGGTCAGATATAGTACAATTGGCTTTTGACTGGTTCCAGAGTGCATGGCTTGAAATTCCATGAAGATTGATATGCCGCACGATAGGCTATTACCAAATCAGCAGTTTGGCCTCTTCCAGGGTATCCGGAACCGGTTCCGGAGTGGTCAACTATGGTCCAATCGGTTGTTTACTGGTTCCAGAGTGCATGGCTTGAAATTCCATGAAGTTTGATATGCCGCACGAAAGGCTTTCACCAAAATAGCAGTTTGGCCTCTTCCAGGGTATCCGGAACCGGTTCCGGAGTGGCCAGATATGGTCCAATTGGCTTTTTACTGATTCCAGTGTGCATGGCTTGCAATTTCATGAAGTTTGATATGTCGCACGATACGCTTTTACAAAAATAGCAATCTGGCCACTTCCAGGGTATCCGGAACCGGTTCCGGAGTGGCAAGATCTGTTCTAAATGGCATTAAATCTGTTCCGGAGAGTATGACTTTTATTTTTAATGATTAAATATAGTTCATTTTGCATTAATCCATACCTAAATCTAACAAAACCTATGAAAACATGTTTGCCGGAAAGTTTGTTCCTTTGAAACCGATTCCCTGGGACCAAAGTGGCCACATCGGATCCTCGTAGCATAGGTGCCTTTCTAGACATCCATACCTTTCATTTGCGGCCAATAGAACGAAAATCGGTTGCAAAGTGGATTTTTGCCAGCATTATTTATTCCGGGGTCATATAGACCCCTTAAGACCTTTAACGTAAGTTTTTTTGTAGCGCCCTTTCTAGGTGGCGCTGGAGGTTGCTTCCGGTTGTAAAATGTTTATTTTACAAAGTTAGGAAAAGTCAGAAAGTTTCAAGTCTGTAAGTTAGAATGAATAAAAGATACAGCACATTTTATAAGCCGTCTGGGTCATATAGACCCTAAGACCTTAGGAGGGTTAAATTTCCGGGAAACGGAAATTTTACAGCTAACTTTCCGGAAATTCCAGGGAAAAAAATAAATTTATTGAAAATTGTTCTAAATGAAAAAAAAAAATGTAAAAATTAAAAAATGGTTCAAGATGTTTTGAAATCAAAATAATATTTTTTCAACTTTTTGCCAAAAAAAAACAAAAACTTTATGTTTAAAAATGTTTAAAATACAGCCATGCAATTTTATGTGTTTTTAAATTGCTATTTTCTTATTGTGTTAGTTTTCTCTCAGAATCAAAATTATGAGTGCTTTTATTTTGGAAGTATTTTGCATCAGTAAGGTGTCTAGTTTTAGTAAAATTTACAATATTTTTTTTAGTTTTCGATTTACATTTGTGTACATTCTGAAAAAGTCGGAAATTAGAAAATGGGCTTTGGAAATTGATTTGGTTATATTTTACTCTTAAAGTGTTTTAAAACCTGGTAATTGATATATTTTGAAAAACCGTCGTCTGCGGCGAGATGGAACAGCTGTTTTAGCCTCGTTACTGTACAATATTTGGATAATTATGATTGGTTTCGGATATAAACAGGCACAGATTGACAAACATAGTGCATCGTTTTTCAAATTTCAGAGCTTTTAAGGGCTCTTAATCCTGCTGTCCTGTAATTTTCTTATCAAGGCGTTTTGAGATTTTTTGTTAATTTTGTTTAAATTTCAAATTAAAGTAGTACCATTTTCGTATCTTCCGAGTTAAAAAACATTGAAGATCTGACAACCCTATCAAAAGTTATAAGCACCTAAGCGACGACACGACAAGACACTCGGTGGAAAAACCTTCGCAAAAAGTGTTCCTCACCGTGAACCGTGAAACAACCGTGAATGTCCAAAGTCACGGTAAAATTGAAGGACCCCTCGTTATTTCGTAAAATAAACTTTTTTCGCAGCACTGCTTGCTTGTAAATATTTATGTTGGATTGGAATCAGCTGTTTTTTTGTTGATTGTTTTTGAGGACGATCAGTGCGCCTTCGCGGAAGAGTGGCCACTTTGCGGTGTTGGCCGGGTACGACGTAATCCGAGTGGACTGGACTGTATGGGATAGAGCGAAAGGAAGATGTCTCGGCTAGACCGGATATCGGAATATTAACGCTTGGCCACGGTAACCAGGTTGGTTTGACTGAGGCCAACGGAACGGGATGTGAGAAGTGTTGGTTGTTGATGTGTGGTCGTGGACCGGAATGAAACAGCCGCTTACAAAAACCCGCCTTGGAGGTTTTCCAGCAGCAGGCTGTTTTCGGACGTTTGAGGGCCAAAGATCCGCTTGAGGGTGTCTTAAGTAGCAAGGAAGCTTGGGCAGGACTTAAGTAGCAAAGAAGCTTGGGCAGGATGATGTTCCAGTGCTGCTCGTAGCACCGGAAATCGAGTTTCCTTACCAAGAACCGTGCCAAGGCCGCATTCTCCAGCTTGGTCGCCTCCCGCTTGAAAAGGGCTTAGTGCCGTCGGAACAACCAGTCTGTAGGTCTGTCTGTGTTCCGGGTCGTACGTGAAGCTTGAACAGGAACTTGTGGATCAATCTTCTCAATTAGCTTGATCAGCAGGAGCAGGGCTTGCTTGAGAAGTTCCATACTTCCGGGTTGTTGAAGAATCCTCGTCGCCGAATGATGTGTCCGGCCGTGGACCTTGATGAAAAAGCAGAAAAAAGAAAGTGGAAAGTTACACCAGAGGCCTATCAGGTCTACCTGTAGTTGTGACGAATGTGTTTGATCCGAAAAGGATGAAGGGAATTGGACTGCAACCAGAGGGGAATAAGCTTATCGTGTCGGGTTTTGGAACCGTCGCAAAGACCCTGCATCCTCCAAGGCAATGATAGTGCTGGGTCTTAAGCCGGGTCTCACAGTAATGCTTTCATCAAGGGCAGAAATATTGACCTTTTCATCCAATTCTGCTACAACTTCCGTTGCAAGAATAAGAACTGTCCTGCAGAAGACCTCAATCCAAATTCGAAACGACTTCGCGTTGATTGGTCCGGCTTATTAAACCTTTGGATTGACGGTAGAATTGCGATGGATTCGATCTCGTCCATGAAGATGATCAACGGGGCAAGTTCGCGCACCAATCGGGAACCTTCGCCGACGAACTTTTGGACATCTCTTACTTTGGAAACTGATGCACGTACTTGCAGATGGTCTTGTCCAGCTTCAGCAACGCGAATTAACTCACCAATCTTGTCCGCTTCCAGATTGTACAGCCGCTCCCACGGGAAGTTTTTTTTCTATCTTCTATTCGATCTATTCTAGCAACTGGCGTAACGGGGGCATGCTCTGCCACATGCGCCGATCGATCATTTTGCACAGCATTGAACACTTGTCCGCCAGCTGGGCCCACTCGCGATGTAGGACGATCTTGTAGATGGCACGCAGCAGACGGGGACCCGCTCCATCAGCTTCTGCAGCTCGAGTTTCTCCTCCTCGCGGATTCCAGACTCACCGGACAGCGAAAACACGCGGAAAATTTCAATCTAGCTGAGCGTCGTCTTCAGCAGCTGGTGTCGTGCGTGCAGTAGCAGTCCGGGGCGATTTGACCAATGTCGGTGATCTGGAAGTGGCCACTTTTGTGGTTGTATTTGATGCGGCCGCTTTTCTCCAGATGCAAGGCTGTCGTGTGGACAAGATTGGCGCGGAAGTGCTCCAGCAACGTTCTGAATCGTACCAAGCACGATTTAGGCGTTCAAAATATTAGGCATAGCTCTTGTCAAACCGGTTCCAGAACGCACTCGCAGGAACATCGCAATATCTTGCTAATTTGGAAGTTTCATCGATGATGACCAACCGAACTAGCTGGGTGTTTAGGCCGCGGAAGAGCAACTGTGTGACATCAAGGTGACCAAGACCAATACCATGATGCCACTGAACGGCAAGAAGGCTTACCTGCGGCTGGCATGGGCTACGTCACTACGACGCTTTTGATCTGGATGTGGTAGTAGAGGCAGAAGAGGTCAGAATCATTGTAATGAGCTCTGAGTCTAAATAAAAAAGTAAATCGTTTTCTCAATAATTTCATCATTGCTGTTGCACTTTACTTGTTTGAGCTTTTATGAAATCTATATTTCTTAGCTTAATATGTTTGAACTGCAGCACATAACAGGAGGTCACGCAATACCGTTTGTAACGGAAGGTTGAACTCCTACGACCATTCCAACACCACCACCAAGACTCGCTATTACGACCACAATAAAATTAGTCCATGTACGCGAGCACCCTCGAGTAAATCCGGGTACAATCCTCGAGGCCGCAGTGATTCCCGTACGATGTCACGCCCTCCTGCGTCCAAATCTTCTTCAGCTTCATCAACGGACAGCCTGAATCTCCGTGGCACGAATCCTTGGTCTCCGCCGGCGCAAAGCTGTTTCGTTGGTGCCCAGCTTCTGCTTGATAGGATTGCGGCTGCCCTTCAGCGTGCGCCTGAATCCGGTTACAAAATTTACGTCACCGGCCACTGAACTCCCATGTCCGGTCACGGCAGAAATACAGGCAGTTTACAGAACGTTCCGAGCCATCCGTAGCAGCAAAAAATCGTTGTACTTCGGGTGGGAGATCTTTTCCTCCAAGTCCACGTCCACCGGTGGACCAGCACAAATTTTCCCGCCGCCCTGCTCGATGCAGTCGATCTTGGTAATGTTGTCGTACTACGCTGAATCTATAAGTGGAAAGAAAATCCATATCAAGAAGTTGTACCAAATTCTAGCACTTACAGCATTTCCTCCTTCTTGCGACTTCCCCATCCACTCAATGTGCCGCCATGACTACGTACCGGTTGTTGACCAGCTAAACTTGCGCTCCCCCGGAAATCTCGTACTCCAGCATGGCCAACCATGGAAACTCGTTAATATCGGAGCGGAAAGAACTCGGCTCACTACGCTACCGCGCGGCCTCGTATCAAAGACGGTGATGTCTGTTCCTGAGCTGACCGGTGGTGGGTACGCTATCGTAGGTTGGCCAATGGTACTAGACGTGGCCCCGGTACATACGGAGGCCGCAGGAAGTCACGTTTCTCCCAGGTCTAGTAACTGGTGGCCGAAGAAGGCTGATCACGAAAAAAATAATAATTTTTTTTTGTCAAAATGACATTTCTCGCCGTCACCAAGCCAGTGCTGCCAAATACAAGATTCTTTTGAACTTTTTTTTGACGTTTCCACTTTGACATTTCCAGTTCCCGAGGAAACGGAGGGGTAAGCCGATTTGGTACCCACTTTTTGGACCCGAGTGGCTTGTCGTGTCGTCGACCTAAGTGTTTTGTTATTCACTTTTTAGAGGCCTGATCTCAGATGTGTCGATAAAAACATTGTCCGGATCTGTCATGCGACCCACCGATGGGTGGGTAATCAAAAGACCTTTCCAACACGTACAAAAGATTAAAGATATGACAACCCTGTCAAAAGTTATGAGTGCTGATTAAATACCTTTCAGAGGCCGGATCTCAGATATTTTGATCAAAAGGTTGTCCGGATCTGTCACGCGACCCATTTCCGGTTTTCTCCCGAGACCAATAGTAATTTTCTCAGAAAGTTTTCACATGAAATTACAATGCTTTTAAATATAAAATAAAATAGTATGAGGTTGTGCGTCTCCATGCCATTGATTTTTAATTTTGCTGCTGATAAAATCATTTTGTGAGTTATGATACATGATTGTAAAAAAAAGTTACCTAATCCACCTTTAGGTGGCTGGTGAGCAATTCTCTACGAAAAAAATTGTCTCTTTCTCAGTTTAATCATGAAATATCTTCATGAAACTTTCAGGAGTGATTAAAAATCTGGAGTTTTTTTAAAGGTCCAATAAGGGACCATCCATAAACCACGTGGAAACTTTAGGGGGGGGAGGGGGGTATGGCGATTATCCACGATCCACACAAAAAAGTTTTTTTTTGTATGGACAGTTGTCCACGAAAGGGGGGGGGGGGGGTAACAGATTCCCAAAAAAGTGTCCACGTGGTTTATGAATGGTCCCTAAACCAAATTTCCAGTTTTTGCTTTTTGGGTGTTTTTGAAACCACCTTGAGTCCGGGGTATTAAAAAACGCCCAAAAAGCAATAACTGAAAATTTGGTTTATTGGACCTTTTCAAAAAAAAACTTCAGAAATCATCTTTTGAGTGGCTTTAGCAAATATTCTGTAATACAAAATTTGGTGATTTTCTACATCTATTTAACCCCTTAAGTGTTATTTATACACTTGTTAGAGGCCGGGTTCGATTCCCATCTGCTGCAACCTTCCATCGGATGAGGGAGTAAAATGTCGGTCCCGGCCTTGGTTGTTAGGCCGTTAAGTCGTTCCAGGTGTAGGAGTCGTCGCCATGCCATAAGTACAAACAACACACCAAACCAAGCCTACTCCGGTGGAATCGCTGACGGCGGTTGGACTCACAATCCAAAGGTCGTCAGTTCAAACACTGGGGTGGAAGGTTCCTTGGAGTAAAAGAGGTTTGGATGCTCTCCCCATTCAAGCCTTCGGACTCCTAGGTTCGAGCAGAAACTTGCAATAGAGACCACAAAAGACCCGGGGGTCGTTAATGTGGATGGTTTGATTTTTTTTAGAGGCCGGATCTCACATATTTTGATGAAAACGTTTTCCGGATCAACCATGCGACCTATCGTTGGATGGGTATTCAAGAGATCTTTCCAAAGAGTCCAAGAGAATGAAAATCTGATAACCCTGTCAAAAGTTATGAGTACTTTAATGTTTTGATTCATTTTTTGAGGCCGGATCTAAGACATTTTGGTCAAGTAGGCTTTGTAGTGTATTCAATTTATGAATGTGAGGAAGGCACCAACCACCTAAAGATGGATTAACGTGAAGACTTCCATCATTATCATGATTTTTCGTTCAAAGATATAAATTTTGCGTCGCTTTCAATATTTTGATAAAATTCCTTCAACAAATTGTTTAGAATAGTGCCCTACACATGCTGATTCCTTTTGGTAACGATTATCCCGTTCCCTGTAAAGTTATGGAAATCGTCATTAATCAATGATTGCCAACTAAGACGTCAATGACTGTGCCACAAAATTATAAAAATTTTGAAGCACAATTGATTTAGATAAAAAATTCTTTCAGTGGCTTCAAGAAGGCAACAACCGGCACATGCTGATTCCTTTTGGTGCTGAAATTCGTTAAATTGAATTTATTACAGAATATTTTATAGTGATGATCAATTTTCTTCGAAAATTATCAACGGCTTCACCTTAAGTAACGTTTTTTTTTTTCATAATTTTAATTTTTGTATTTTTTAATCCGACTGAAACTTTTTTGGTGCCTTCGGTATGGCCAAAGAAGCCATTTTGCATCATTAGTTTGTCCTTATAATTTTCCATACAAATTTGGCAGCTGTCCATACAAAAATGATATGTGAAAATTCAAAAATCTGTATCTTTTGAAGGATTTTTTTGATCAATTTGGTGTCTTCGGCAAAGTTGTCGGTATGGATAAGGACTACACTGAAACAATGATGCACGGTAATTTTTTTGTGATTTTTAATTTAACTTTTTGTTACTAAAACTTGATTTCCAAAAAAAAAAAACATTATTTTTATTTTTTTTAATTTTCTGATATGTTTTAGGGGCCAACTTTTCAGAAATTTTCAGAATGGGAAAAAAATCTTTGTCCGAGCTATGAATTTTTGAATCAATACTGATTTTTTCAACAAATCGAAATACTGGTCGCAAAAAAAAATTTTTCGATGTAAAATTAAATTTGCAATCAAAAAGTACTTTAGTGAAATTTTTATAGAGTGCACCGTTTTCAAGTTATAGCAATTATTAGGTAACTTTTTTGAAAATAGTCGCAGTTTTTATTTTTTTTAATTAATGCACAATGCACATGTTTACCCACTTTTCATTTTTTTTAAAGCTGAGAAAATTCTCTATATTTTGCTTTTTAAACTTTGTTGACACGACCCTTAGTTACTGGGATATTGCCATGTAAAGATGAAACATTCGTGAAATGTTCTTTTCGGAAAAAAATGTTTTCAATTTTTTTGAATCAAGCTCATCATTTCAAAAAGGCTGAACAATCAATATTACGCCCTTTTAAAATGTTAGTCTTGCTTAAAAAAAATATTATTTTTTTCGAAAAGATCAGAAAATTTCACGAATGTTTCATATTTTAACATTCTAAATCGGACCATTAGTTGCTGAGATATCGACATTAGAAAATGGTGAGTTGTTTGACTTAGAAAACATCAATTTTCCTGTTTTTAAACCTTTGCATGGCAATATCTCAGCAACTAAGGGTCGTATCAACAAAGTTCAAAAAAGCAAAATATAGAGAATTTTCTCAGCTTTTCATAAATATTTTTTTCAAAAGTGGGACTAATGTAAAAATAATGAATTACTGCGACTATTTTGATAAAAGTTACCACAAAATGTCTATAACTTGAAAACTATGCACTTTATCAAAATTTCACAATAGTATTTTTTGATTGCAAATTCTATTATACATCGAAAAATGAAGATGATAAATTTTTGCGACCGAGATTTCCAGAAAAGTGTCCACGTGGTTTGTGGATGGTCCCGTATGTGAGATGACTGTGGAATGAGAAGATTTTATTAAGGGCCATGAAGACGTGTGTTCTGCTAACGTTTGAAGCCAACAGCTGTTTGGGTGAGAATTTTAATAGTTCCATCGTTGCTGGAATATCCTATTGTAGGTTCTAAAGACGTGAGATATAAATTCAAAAACGTACAAATATGCTCCCAAAACTAACACATTGCCACTTAACTAACACTACTAATCATTGCTTTTATTGTTTATCAATCTTTTCTCTAAAAGATAAGTAAAGCCGCCAATTCACCACCCAGCGTTCGTAACGTCGAACCACATCAATGCTGCGTTAACTGATTAGCATTTATGAGGTGTCTACCAGAGTTATAGTCGTTTAGTTGCAATCCCTTCCCTATCGAAACAAAAAAAAAAACTCAAAGCATTTAGTAGATAAGTTACCTTATTCCAGAACAATACAATAAAAAGTTGAAAAACATTCGAAAAACTGCCTCTTTGAACAATCTTATTACGCGGCTTCAAGCCCTCACCTGGATCAGCTCAAATATTTCCAAATTTCTAACTCTGTTTCCGTTTCTTATTTTCGTTTCGTTTCAAAATTGCCGTTCGATCCAGGTGGGGGCTCGTCGTCCGGTAGCTTCTTTGCGCGACAAGTTCCGAAAGTTGAGGCCAGCACCAGCCGGTTGGCCGCGGCCAGCAGCAACGATGATCTGCCCCCCGGGCATGACGAGAGTTTGATTAAGGTTATCGCGGAGGAGACGGCCGAGCGGATTAGTGGAACGCAGTGAAGTGGGGGCACGGACGAACGGACATGACACCAGGAACAAATTTTCTTCAAATTTCTGAAGCAAACTATCACTTACGCCATCTACATTCAAGTTGTCGAAGTAGCATCGCGCGATTAAGCATGATTTCTCAAAATGTCTTATGCAATAATTAATTAAAACATTTAGCATTAGTATGGTGCTAGAAACAGTTTTTTGGCATTAAGTTTGTCTTTATGATTCTATGTAATTTATCATGGACTCTAAAATTGCCGAAAAATTATAGAAATGGTATTTTTAATATAAATTCATACGACCATTTCAAAAAATGCCCATGAGTTTGCTTCATCAACTGGCTTTGTTTACGTTTTAGACCACGTGGCGCGAAGATTTTGACATAAGCGATCTCGCTTGCGCTGGTTTTCGCTGCTTCACTTTTTGAAACGCCGTGTCATGTCCGTTCGTCCGTGGTGGGGGTTTGCTTGATTGTTGGACTTGAAGATGTGGCATTTAATAGTTTCGTTTATCGACGTTGTGTTGTAACAGCTTTTTATAAAGAGACAGTAGTGTTAAAGTTAAATTTGTTTGAGTAAATTTGTTAAATGAAAGAAAGCCGGGATTTTTCTCAATTTTAAACCAAACACAATCGAAGATGATTTAATATTTGAATAATTTAGCTTTATTTTGTCTGCTAAGATTACTGTAATTTGCAATATCCTTTTGTTCTGCTAAGTTAAGATAGATTTGTTTACACGAATGCCTTTTTACGGTTTGAAAAATAGCCTACACTTATCAAAAGAACCCGGTTCATCCGGGGTCGGTTTTGTAGATTGCAGTGGGTTAATTTGTTGTGTGACCTGGTTGGGAGCAATTCCAGTTTGAATATGAAAATCGGTAGAAAACAGTTTCTAACTTGACTTTTCTTATTTTACTTTACTGATTTTCACTTTGTAAAAATATTGTTTTCACCAAATGCCCCATTATCTTGTTGCAATGCTTTGTGTGTTGACTTGTTTGACAGATCGAGCTGCGCGAGAGCGGATTGCTGAGTTTGCTAGCCTTCACGTTTACACATTTAGTCAACGACATTTTTGTTTTCATCTTGAATAGAGAGCCTAGAGCTTATTAGAGAACGGACATCTCAAACCAAAAGTACCAATCGAAGCACGAGAACTGTCAAACGGAGGTACCAATCGAGCATAAGACAAAGGATTTTTGCTCGATTGGTACCTCTGTTTGACAGTTCTCGTGCTACGATTGGTACTTTTGGTTTGAGATGTCCGTTCTCTAATAAGTTCTAGGCTCTCTAATCTTGAAATAGTTAATAAAATGTGTAAATAAAAAAAATCCGATGAACAACAGGCTTCTCAGATCGAGAAACGACAACGACGAAAAACGAAGGGATGCCGGAGCGACAATTTCAATTCTGAAGGGCTGAGACGTCATTCGTGAAACGCGGCGACGTCATTCGTGAAGGATTGCGTTTGCGGAAAGTCGTGTTTATTGTGTTTACTACAAAATGGAGTCAGGCTATTTCTCAACAGACCAGGTGATGATGAAGAAGTTTTGCATTAAAAGAGCTCCAGTCCACATGAAAGCAGGTTTGTAGAGTACTTCTGAATGTGGTCGGAAGTGTTTAAATTCCGATCCGTTTATAAACTCGATTTATTTACGACAAAGTAGCAGAACATAGTTGAAAAAGTTCCGAATGAATCAGACATTTCGGCCAAAAAGGGGTTTACATGTGAAACCCCCAAAATCGTTTCTCAATGAATCTCAAGGAAAACAACAAAATATTATCAAATTGATACCAATACATTACATCGATCGACGCAGTTAGAGGAAGATCAACACAAGTTATATTTTATGCAGTTGAAGTCCTTTAATCAAATGAAGTCTGTTATTGAAGTCAACACCTAAATTACATTCAATGTCTCGCATAACCGATTTTCTATCCTTCGTGGAATTGATCTTTGTTTTGTTTTACGCTTTAAAATTACCTCTCATAATTTCTGTATATTTTGTGTGTGTGTTTTCATTTGTAGCTCCGTTCCCGGAGTAGATTCCAGTCTATAGTTTTTTCAAAGATTAATTCACTAAAGTTGTATTAATCAGTCGCTTGTCTTTTCTGTTTTAAATCCTTGAATCGTTAGTGGCAGTGCTTTCGTTTTGTTTTGTTTGACTTTACTGACTAGTCAGTTCTGTTTGTGTGTTTAAGTGATTTGTTTGTGGAATGTTTTGCTGAATTGATTAATTTCCTAAACCGCACTTGACAGAATGAGCTTCTTTTTTTTTGCTTACGATAGACGCTTATGTTGACCGTTGATGATCTTCGACAATTGATGTTGTTTTTATTTGTTAATATTTTCCTATTAAGCTGCGCACGAATATTATTTAATTTGATTTACTCAATTCGATGTTAATTTCTAATCACTTCTAACGACTGTTGAAATGCAAAATGAGAAAATGGGAATGCTCGATTTTTATTTGATTTTCCAAATGGAATTTGTTTTCCTCTTTGTTTTAAAGCCTAATTTTTGTTGGACCACAGCGTGATATTTTTCATATTTTTATTTCAAGACTGTAAGGCTTTCCTTCTTTGAAATTTCCGTTATTATTCTAGGCATTGAAGGTAGGTAGACTTTCACATTCACAGATCAAGAGGGTGAGGAAAAAGCACATCGATGAGCAATGATTGCACGGGCAAGGTGGGTTTGGTAGGAAAATGCAGGGTTTTAAAAGTTTGGTGTGGGTTTTGATAGCGCCAAGTGTGGAATATCACAGATAGTAAAGAGAAATATACAGGAGCTGGAGATGGATTGTAGTCAGAGTGATAGTGTTGAGGGAAGGTTCTAGCCAAAGCTTCTGGTACTTTTTCTTGTAAGGAGGAAGAATTATTGTTGATTAGTACACTTAGTTAGGCTTATACTATGTTGCTGCGCTGGTACAATCTATTTTAAACGATTCTATTTAGTCTATTTGCATAATTTCATATCGATTTCTAAGACCATAGCGTTTGAAACCTAACTGTTTTTGTCCAATTATGATTTAAAATAACGTAGAACAAATCTAGACTTTTTTTTATTAGGTCCATTTGTAAACATTGAGTGCATCCCGCCTACTCCAATGGGCACTGCCATATGGTGTGAAAGGGATACACTCAATGTTTACATTTGTTTTAGGACCTAATAAAAAGTTGAAAAATATTGCAAGTGGCTTCGACACTATTTTGCCACCTGTAGCATCCAACGCATATTTATAAAAAAATGTTTTTTTTTATCAATCTTGAATTTTACGTGGAATTGGAATCAGTGGGTGAAATAACCAAATTTCTCGTTATCAATGTTTTTAAAAAAGATACGAGAAATGCATGCGCTAACGCCCATTAGAACTGTCAAAATCGATTTGATACTCACGCTAACGCCATGTTGGGACGCAAGAGCAGGTCCGATCCGATGACAGCAAAACAGAACTTTCGAACAACTCTCGGATTAGTTTTCAAAAAGACGTAAGAGCCATTGGTAAACAAAGCCCTTTTTACATCGGTTTTCGACCTACTTGTAGTGTTTTCGTTTTTCAAAATAATGTAAACAATATAAATATATTGACCGAGTAATAATAACCCGAAGCAGACTATTCCTTACTGAAGCGTGCACTTGGTTTTTGACAGCGCAGGAAAAGAAGCGCGTATCTCGCGTGCTTGGAAGTTTTTGACAGATGGAGGTGGAGGAATCCTCCGAGGAGGAAGATTTTCGTCCCGTCCGCGGGAATCGGAAGCGGAAGAAGTCCAGCGAGGTCACTGGAATCGGCATCGAAGGAGAAAAAGTTGAGAAGACTCTGCTCAACAACAACAAGTTCAGCCCGCTAGCGGATAACAAAAACAACAACAATGCCAGCCCAGCAGGAGGAGGGGACGCCCCGGCGGTTCCACCACCCGACCAGTCGGCAGGTAAACAAAAGCAACCACCTTTGGTGGTGAAGAACACCACGGATTTTTACAAGCTCGTGGCGATAGTGGAAAGTTGTAAATTAGGTTTCAAACCGATTTACAAACTAACCCGATTTGGAACCAAGGTGACCTGCTTCTCTGTCAAAGATTTTGACAAGTTGCAAGAGCTACTCAAGAAGAAGAAAGTGGAATTCTACACCCACGATCGGCGGAGCGAACGAAATCATCGAGTGGTTCTTCGTGGTTTTCCTGATGAACTGAAACCGGACGAGGTCAAGTACCTTCTGAAGAGGGATCTCAAGCTGGACGCGCTGGAGGTGCATATCATCAAGCGGAAGGAAAAGTCCACCGTGGGCGAAACTCCGTACATTGTGGTCTTCCCCAAGGGATACACCAATCTGAAGAAGCTCTCTGCAATGAAAGTTGTGGCAAGCACTATCATCCGGTGGGAGGCCTACCGGAACAAGCGGCCGAACGTGACCCAGTGCAGGAACTGCTTGCAGCTGGGTCATGGAACCAGGAACTGTCACCTGAAAGGGAGGTTTCAACAACTGTGGGGGTCACCACAAGACGGAAAAGTGCAAAGTCCAAGAAGCCGAGCCAAAGCGGTGTGCCAACTGCTCTGGAGCCCACGAAGCCACGGACCGCAGCTGCCCTAAGCGTGCGGACTTCATCCGGAGGCGCCAGCAGGCGTCGAAACCGAAACCGCCAGCAAGGAAGGCGGAGAAGCAGAGTCCAGCAGTTCCGGCGTTTACGCCGGCGGAGTTCCCTCCGCTGCCGGGCGCAGTTCCGGACGGAAAATCCAAGGATCGCCCTCGTCCCGCAGGAAGCAGCCAAGGTGGCTCCCGAGACGGTGGAGCCACGGAGAAGGAAGCCGGGGAGGTACTCTACAGTTCGGCTGAGCTGTGGGGCATTTTCTCCGAGTACATCGGCAGGTTCAAGACCTGCCAGACCCGCTTGGACCAAGTAACCCTCGTCAGTTACATGATCTCCAAGTATGGAATTCAAGGAGTTTTTTTTTGTTATTATATATTGTTTTACTGATCCTCGGTCCCAACCTGGTCACACCACCTAAAAGGACCTAATAAAAAATAAGTTAAGAAAAAAAATATGTTTACGCTGTGGACAGTTCCGTAGTAACAGATCAATAGGGCGAACCTGCGTTTGTAAACTATCCCCCTCTATCCCCCTGTTACTTGACGAGAATTGTCACTTGAGTAAAAGAGATAGACTGCTTGTTTACAAACGCCAGATTCGCCGTATTGATCTGTGACTACGGAGTTGAGAGTGAACGTTTGGCGCGGAAGTGTGAGTGTGATTGAATTGTGCTGGAATCGGTTGGCGGAATCCGGAGCAGGACACGACGGAAGCGGACATGAGGTCAGTTGGTGGTTGGGAGGTTAATGATCGGCAGCGATGGTGCTGCGTCCGGAACGTCGTGTCTCAAGGAGTCCCGGTTGCGACTCTACACTACTTACGTTAAACCGATTTCAATAATGCTTGAGATAGTTCATCTACACGTCCTTTCAGTGCCCCAAACTAAAAATAAATGATATTTTGTGTAAATTTGGAGAAAAATGGAAATTAATGGCGGAGGTCACGGTGGCTCAAACGGCTAATTGGAACTCATCCGAGAACTATTCTTTTTTACTCTCCTGCTTTCGGTTATTTTTTTGCAAGATGTTTAAAAGTGGCGTTAGTGCCACTTTAAGTGTCAAATCAGTTTTGACACATTTGCTAACAGGATTTAGCACGGATATTCTCGAACTCATTTTTAAAGCAAATGAGGCAAAAAATACTTGAAATATTGTTGAAACCTTCGTAAACAATGGAAATAGATTATCCTCCTACACACAGACTAGTGTTGAACCCAAACGAAGCACGACGATGGCGACATCTACAGTTCTACGTCTTTGGCTAGCTATCAAATGGAACGAATTTTATCTACTACAAATTACGCGGCTGTTACGAGATTCTACTGCGACCCGCTACCGTTGGAGCTGGCCGTCTGTCCGTCACCTCCGTGGACCGTTGTTGCTAGCACCGGAACTAGCGGTCAAATGCTCGTCTGGAGCAGACCCCGCTCCAGGTTGAAACACTCCAAAACCGAAGCCCCGATCGAGCTGCGCCGCGTCAGCATCGACGTCACGATGGTCCACTTGTTGAGCTTGGGTTCGTACCGTTCAACGGAGTTCAGCGAAGACGACCCGTCGTTACCACCGAGCGCGTACAGATACCCGTTGGCCTCAACGACCTCGTGGGTAGACCTTCGCGAGTGCATCGGACTGATCGGTTCCCAGCTGTTGGTTCGCAGGTTGAACCGTTCACCGGTCTGCATGCACATGGTTCCATCGCTACCCCCGATACAGTACAGGTACCCGTCGAGAGCCGCCACGCCGCAGCTACTGCGCCGTGAAGTCATGCTAGGAACCGCCGACCAGCTGCCAACTCGCGGGTCAAAACGCTCCACCGAAGACTGGTAGTTGCTGGAGTCGAATCCCCCGAGGGCGTAGATACAGTTGTCCAACACCGCTACTCTACAGTATCGCCTCCGGGTGTTCATCGCCGGACAGGACGTCCACACCGCGGTCAACGGATCGTACCGTTCAACGCTGGCCAAGCAGGACGCTCCGTCGTAACCTCCACAAACGTACAGCAACCCATCAAAAGCACACGTCCCCAGACAGGATCGCTTCGTTCCCATCGGAGTAATATTGCACCACTCGTTCGTCAACGGATTATAGCACTCCGCCGAAGCCAAGTCGTTCTCCCCGTCATACCTAAAAAAACAAAACAAACAAACCTTCAATACCCAACCCATCAACCACCCCCCAAAAAACCACCAACTCACCCTCCAACGACGTACAGCAACTTCCTCAACGCCGTTACCCCCGCCCTCGACCTCCTCGAAGTCATCGGCGAAATGGTCATCCAGGCGTTCGTCTTCGGGTTGTAGCACTCGCACTCGTTGTGGATCGCGAACAAGCTCCCCCCGCCCACGGCAAAGATGTACTGTCGCATCCCCTCGGGCCGTCGCTCCAGCGTGCGCTGGCTGACCAGCGAACTGCGCTGTTCCGGCAGCAGGTGGTACTTCATCGCCTCAAGCAGCAGCTCCTTGCAGTGGGGGTCTTCCCGGACCATGGGTTCCGTTTCGACGCAGCTCATCAGGAACTCGCGGTTGACCAGGGGCAGCCGGACGTGCGACATGAGCTCGGAGATGTTTTTCTTGCGCTCGGCGATGTCGTGCTTGACCCAGTTTAGGACCGCCACGAAGACCTTTTCCTCGGAGCAGATGTTCAGCTGGCTGTTCGAGATGAGATCCTGGACCTGGAAGGAGAGGGGGAGGTATCGTTGGGGTTAGTTTTATATTGCAAAATGTTAGGGGTAAGTTGGTCCCCTTTCAACATTTTGAATAAAGCTTAATTAATCTTAAATTGAAATGAAATTAAAACCGACAATAATTAAACGGGAAATAGAATAAAAATATAACCTTTAAATACACTTTGCCTATGGTCGCAACGTTTGCCTAGAGCGTATCCTAGACCTTTCACCTTCCCGAAACCGTCCAATTCCAAGCGAAACTAACTTGGGGACACCGTGGAGATTTTCCCTTGTCTCCTTAAAAAAGTGGAGCATCAACACTTCCCGTCTTCCGGGAAGTATCTCAATTCAAACATTTTGCCTTCCTCACTGAGGTAAGGCTATAATCGAGCAATTTTTCTGGTACTTTTGTACCCGACCCTCTCCGATTTCAATGAAACTTTGTAGACATGTTATCCTAGGCCTATATAAGCCATTTTTGTGTATATGGAGCCAATTGCACTCGAAAATGACATTTAAGAAGGGCGTAAATTTTTTAGATATTTTTGTATTCTGTAATTTAAAAATGACTGTATCTCGAAGCCGTTGCATCGTACCAAAAAGTGGTCAAAACAAACTTGTAGGAAATTGGACGGGCTTTCTGAAAAAATACACTGAAAGAAAAATATACGCCACTTCTATGGGATTTTTCAATTTTTATGTTTAAAAGTTAAATTTTAAGATGAAGTCACGATTTTTTTTCGTTCAAAATTTTTGAGTAAATAGCCTAAAATGTTACAAAAAGACTCACGAAAAATGCAGGATAGTATGTCTCCCTAAAAAAATACAAAAATCATTTACTAAATCTGTTTTTGTTTTAAAGTGGTCTAAACTTCAACATTTTCAGAAACCGATAGCGGGAATCGATTCTCCACACAATTTTACATAAAAGTCTCCATATTGACCATTGTCCTAAGTCCAATCCTTGCGAAGTTACAGCTGAAGGAATCTTCAAGCAATTTCAATATGGCGACTTGTATCAGAAGAAAGTGAGGCATTTTTGCTAGTTCTCACTGTTCTGTGTTCTGCGTGCAAGTCCAAAAACATCGACCATACACATACTAACACAAAGCGCCACCAAGACAAAAAAAGGTGATTATGAATATTTTTGGCACTTTCGTTAAAAAATATGCGGTTTTGCAAAAAAAAATAACAAAACAACATTTTAAGTATAGTTCGCCTATCAAAATTGTAATTCGTTACTGATTTGTTCGAAAATTTATTAAAATTAATAAGTTTTTTTGGAGCACCCCTTTTGGACGGACATTTCTGTTGTCACCTTTTGGTTCCTTGGATTAACCATGGATAATTTCACAGTGTAATAAACAGGGCAGCTACCACCACGCGGCGCCACCGTTTTGAAGGAAAAAATGATACAGGTTTTTCAGACGAGTTTCAATCCCGTGACTTAAGTGATATTTATGTACTTTTTTGAAGCCGGATCTCAATTAAATGTATGCAAACGATGTCCAGATCCATCACCCGACCCATCGTTGGTTAGGTAATTGAAAGACCTTTCCAACGAGTCTAAAACATTGAAGATCTGGCAACCCTGTCTCGAGTTCTGACCACTTAAGTTATGTCTGTGTACTTATTTTTCTGGATCTAAAAAAATAGCTGAAATATGTGTCCAAACCACTCATATTACCCATTGTTGGTAAAAAGTGAGGAAGGCATCAACCACATAGGTGGATTAAGTTAGTTTTTTTGAGAGATCTGAAAGAATTAAACATTTTCTATTTTTTTTGCGACGATCAAGTATAGGTGTTTTCTGTTTTCTTTCGAAAGAATGAAAAAACTAACAAAAATATTACAACAATTAAGAATAGTTTGTTTTAAAAGAATGGGAAATATTTAAAAACTAGAGGCGAGCAAAAAAAAACAGAGCCCTAATAAAAATTAGAGCAGTTATTTTTAAGCTGCGGGCTTTAGCAAGAGCCGTTCCAAGAGTGAATGATTTTTAAACCAGTGTCTTTTTTAAGTTTATAAATATAATTAATTGAAATTCCCTCAAACTGTAGTATTAAATTTGTTTTTAGAATGGAAAATGTGATTTCAATTAGAGTGTAACAAAAATGACTTTTTGGCGGGCACTCAGGTGTTTGTTCCGGTGGGCGAACTAAGCCCAAATCCCAAATATGACTTTGACCACTAATGCGTTTTCTTTCAACATATTTGGCGTGTAGGCCAGATCCTTGCAAAAATTTTGTACATATAACAATTAAAGAACTACAAAAATATGTTAGACGTCTGATTTTTTCTGCACTTGTTTGAATATATTTATTCTATGTAAGAAAATTCACAAAAATATGACAGAACATTGTTTCCTTTTACCCACATTCGATCTGTTGTCCACTTTCGACCATTGGTCCGTTTGACCTAGTAATCGATACAAATTTAAAGCATAAAATTTGTATTCGTCTTATATCAGCATTAATTTGGCTTATTAGTGAAAATTGTTAAACTAATTTTTATTAGTTTATAGATCCGCAAAATGCTTTGCGCCTAAAATATTTTCTATTAAATTTTATTAAATACAAAACTCTGTCTTGTATTCAAGCATATTTATGACTTTGAACTTAAAAAAAATATTGTATTAAAAAAAACTTTAATTTTCCATCAAAAATCGACATCTGGGGCAATTTAGGACAAAAGTAACGAATTAACGATTTTCAAATTTATTGCTCTAAAATCTACTGTACCTATTCAGACTGCAGACTAAAGATAATTTTTAAAACATGTTAAATATAAAACATAACATTCTAAACTTATCCAAAGTATTACATTGTCTGGTATGATTGTATTTGTTTCATTCCTTTGTTTTTTTAGACAGTCCCATCAAATTGTTTAAACTTTTGTAGTCATGTTATATTAGCCTGTCCCATTTTGAGGTCATGTCGAGGAATTTCAGGTGCTCACTTCTTAAATGATAGATTATGATGTTAGGAACAATGTTTTCTTAGACAAGAAAAAATAATAAAATATTTTCTCGCACCCTCTAGTCGATTTACTGAAAAAAGTCACTTTTTTGAACAAATTTTCTAAAATCGCTTGGAATCAATACAAAAACTGTTTCGATCATGTGTGTATTCGAACACGGAACCGGTTGTTGCGTTTGAAACGGAATTTGTATACGATTCTAAATAGATTCCGTTTCAGAATTCGGATTGATTTGACTGGGTTAAATTGCAGCGATTTAAACACGCAAATAACATTGCAAAGGGGTGTAGCTCCAAAACATCACTGTTTACACGAAATTTGATTTCAAATTCGGATTCAGCGGCCAAAATTACTATAAGAAAGCATACTCTGACCTTTGCGACACATGCTAGCAACATCATGTAATTAGTAGGCCTTGCTTCTGAATTCTGAGAAATTTTGAAAATTGGCACTTTTTTCTCACTAAAACTCAAATATCTCACCTCTGGAGTATCGAAATTGCATTATCGCAGAGGGAAAAATGTTTGCCATTAAATTTCCTACAAGCTGCATGTATTGGTTTTACTGTGAAAAATAGGCTACCCTAAATTTAATGAGCATTTCTGAAAAAAGTTTCGAAAAAATGCGATTTTTGTGACATAAATCCGCCTGGGAGAGTCCAAAAACTTAAGTTTTGGTCCAATATTGATAGTGCATCTTAATCTATGGACAAAAACCTATCGTTTGAAGATAATACACACCTGATCGAAACAGTTTTTGTATTGATTCCAAGCGATTTTAGAAAATTTGTTAAAAAAAGTGACTTTTTTCATTAAATCGACTAGGGGTGCGAGAAAGTATTTTATTATTTTTTCTTGTCTAAGAAAACATTGTTCCTAACATCATAATCTATCATTTAAGAAGTGAGCACCTGAAATTCCTCGACATGACCTCAAAATGGGACAGGCTAATGTTATATAAATAAATAAAAATATTAATGTAGATCAAGAGATAGAAATTTGGCATGTTACACAAACTTTCATGAAATTTTCTCTTTGCCGAAAACACCAAAGCCCTAAAACGTCATCCAACAAAGTTAGATTTTGGTTGACACCTTGGAAAATTGTCACCCTGTATGTCAATAACCTCCAAAAAATAGCTCTTATCAAGTATAATAAATCTTCCCAAGACACCATTTGGCTAGGACCTAGGACGTCAAATAAAGGAGTGAACAATTTATTCCACTTGACTTTGCCAATTCGAACACTGTGCAAATTGTGTCTAATCATTATGAGGAAAATTTCTGCATACTTTTTTTTATCAAAAGATTTTCTTTTAGATTTCTGAATAAATAAAAGTTCCTCTTTCCGATGAATTCAATATTGGTTAAACAATTTAATACTATTTTTTTAAGGGTCAAGAAAAAGCTTTACGAACAGCAAAAAAACGGAGAGGGGGGGATTTCTTGGGGCTTTTATTCACATTATCTGGCTTGCTTTCGCTCAACGCAAACAACTAAAAAATAATAATATAGTATAATTTATCATATTTGCATACTATCTATAACATTATAAAATCCCCCCGGTGGGTTTCGATCACTCCCATGACATAAATTAGTTTAATCACTCCGATTGTCTGAATCGTTCATATTTCCACAGAGAGATAGTACTTTGTACCCTCGCGTTACTCATCCCAAAAAGGACTTTCCCTCCTAAAAACACTTGACCCTAATGTAACGAATCATTTTATTAGGATAAACTCACCCACGCGGGTGCACAGAGTTCTAAAATTAACCTTTCGTTCCTGGCCCGATACCTTCCGGTTTGGGCTCGACGCTATCCTTCGGGACTTCCATGCGGTCACGTGAAGGTTTTGGGAAATTTAATGTTCCACTTCGGTGCAACCCACCACGCCACACACGCAGGCACCACCCACCCCATTGTCCGGGAGGGAGGCTTATGGGGAAACTTTTCCCAAGGACAATCAACCTCTCATACACAGTAAACAAGTTATTTAACCTAAATTTATGTTGAAAAGTGGAACAACAAATAAAAATATGTAAAATTACACACTCTTTGAAGTAAACATACAAATATCTCAACTTAAAATCATTTTACGATTTTCTAACTGTGCACAGTAGGAAAACAGGCGATGGTTCGTGGTTTACGTGGAAGGTTGGGGAAATGTTGCTTAAGTAAATCATTTTCGGCGTTTAGCTGGGGCAAAAACCACACCAACACGGTACTGTTGTCGGATGTAAAAGAGTGGAAAATCGAGGACTTGGAGGAGCATGTTTATGTGGCTGATTTTAGGGATGAGTTGTGCCTTAATGGGTGTGGTTGTGCCTTTTCCCTGCCATCAAGGTGAGGGAAAAACTAGGACAGCCGGAAAAGTGGATGTTTATTTACCTCGTTAAATCCCAGCAGTAAAAATTCCTCCGTGCCGACAACTTGTTGAAAGTTTTGCAGCGCATAGCGGTGGGACCGGGAGTGAAGTTCCTTGCACGAGTGGGCATCTGAAATTGGAGGGGTGAGAAATGTTCGACGTGGAATGCATTAGTTTTTTTTTGTCCAGAAAACAAGACCGACATAATAATAAAAAAATCGTTTTCGACAGTATGTTTTCGGGTTGGGTGAGGTAGAGCATGTGAACTACACGTGACGCGAAAAGCTGTATTGAATAATTCATGAGCGAGCACATTTTCTCAATGAACGGGAAGGAACAATTTGGAGGAAACTAGCGTAACGATGTGCATTTATGAGCTTTTACAAAACAGGAAGTTGTACGTCCCAGAAACTTTAAAAACTTGTTTTAAACCAAATATTACTGAATTAAATGCCTCAGCAGAAGTAAAATTTTATGTGATATAAGAGAAAATTAATGACGATTTTTGTTGACTGATCAATGTAATGTCAACAAAGTTATTTTTTGATAATATTTATTTGCTTTTCATTATACATTCTTTTTTCAGTTATTCAAGATCCATACAAATATCCGGAAGAGTGGTTCTCAGTAATTTTTCAAAAGGTCCTATCTGCATAGGAAACCCATGAGGAATAGGTTGGTTTGAAAATTTAATCTAGAGTTGACTTTTTACAAGGCAGAATTGAACCCTAGTAATTTTTTTAATCTTACAGGTTTTATCATGGTTCTGAAAACCCTGATACGACCTAAATAGGCTCTTATTGACTACTTAAAACCTAACTAGGGAACTACTGTAAAGAGCTTAAATTCCGAATATGAGTATGATTGGACGCAACAGTGACTAGGCTAGGCACTTTGTATTTGAACACTTTGGGACTCAAATTTGAAAATTCAAAATCCAAAATTCTATTCATTCCATCTCAACTGTGCACGAAAAAGTGCAAATTTGAAAATTACCCTCTCCGATCCTGCTCAAATTTGGCAGAGCTGTTGATACTATCAAAACATGCAAGAATCCCGAATTTCATCCAAATCGGACCACCCCCTCCATTTTTGTACCTCTCCAAAAAATCGACCTTTTGGCGATTTTTGACCAAACCTCCTAGTTTCAAACGACGATAGCATAAATCTTAGAAGGTCGGTCTTAGACTCAATTTTGAAGGAAATTGGACGTAGAATCCATTTCCGTGATCAAAATGTTGATTAATTTATTTTATCTACCTGTATTGCACAATTGAAAACTTTAAACGGCCGTATCTCAAAACACCCCAACTTATTTTTTTTATTTAACCTCACCATCGTGTTCCCCGGCTAGTTTTACATAAGAATCACTTATCGACAGAAATGAATATGTTTCGTTCCAGAGATATCGAATTTTAAAGTTTTGTGTTTTCGAAATTACCTACATCGCCGCATCTGCTAGAAGCACACAGACGGGCTGATCAATAACTGCTACCTGGTGCTCTGCGAGATGATTAATTTAATTTATATTTTTATAATTTTACGCAAATATTTATTTAAATGGCTAATAGGGGAAATTCTCGTATGTTTGGCAGGTTAAATTCTCGCTTCTAGTTTCGTCCAATTTGCTCATTTTCATTTAAACAACAAATGTTGCAAAACTTTTGATAGAAACTTGCTTGTTCACTTCTTATTGAGCTATGTATCATTCGATTTCAGTTAAAAACGCTTTTAATCAGCTGTATTTGAATGCCAAAGCGCTGATATGGCAACATAACAGGAATTCTGGAATTAGATGCTGTTCCCCTACCTTGATCAATTTATTTTTGTGAAAGGAATATTTATTGGGTTATTTTGAATGCACCGTTTTTTAACGTGTTGCTAACTGTTTTAGATTACCTCCGAGGCCATGACTAGGGCCTTTATCATGGGCGGTAGCAAAACAGTGTCATTCAGCAAAACCCCCAAAACCTGCGTTTTTATTATTATTATTATTATTATTATAGTTTATTATTGACATTTTACCATAATTTGGAAAGTCTGATTTATGGTTTAAAAGATTGATCATATTAAATCAATTTTTATATTGTGAGCCAGCTCCATTTGATTAAAAGATGATTTTGGTCAAGGTACATTTAATTTAAAAAATCCTTATACGTGAGGACAGCAGCCGTACTGTGTTCCAAAAATCCAAGAATGATAGAAGAAAAAAAAACACTGCTGCGGACGGTGTCGAAATCATCGCAACTAAATTTGGGGAATTAGCCGCTTTGCAGCAGATCAAACTTTGAGATTTTCTTACATTTTTCAGTTTTATACTTTCCAGAAATCCTTTTCCTACTCCTTGTAATCGTCCTTCACTAGAGTACAACGTATCAAAAAATTTTATTCATTTTAATTCATATTTTTTACTCAATAATGTATCGTGCAATTATTGTTGAGTGTCACTAACAAGATTAATTGCATTTTCCTGCTCGCTCCGTCGGAATCCAATTCTGCCCTTTATTGTGTGTCGTTATTGCTCTGTCCTGTGGGTTAGCACAGAAAATCACTTTATTCATATTTTTGAGCAGATAAACATTCATTGAGGAAAGAGATGCGAGCCGTAATTGCGCTGCGGCGCATGCGGCTTGCTGTGAGAATGTGTGAGGATGTATGATGTATGGGATTTAAGTCTCAAAGTAACCCTTGGTGTGCAAATAGTATTTCCAGAAATGTATTCGTTATTTTTTTATTAGTTAGTTTTTTATTAGAATAATTCTATTCTCGTTGTGACGTGTTTGTGTGCATGAGGTGGTGTGGTGGAGGGATAATAATTTAAAATATTCGATCATCAGTTCGGTGGCAGTGTTTGTTTGCATGCGGTAGTGTGGTGGAGGGAAATATTGAGTTTTGCGCTCTCTGTTGGTTTATGTCGCAGGCGTCGCGCTTGATTTTTGTTGCCTTTCTAGAAAAGGCACCTACGATTATGCTTATGCTTATTTTATCTTTGTATGTATCTAATATTTAACATATTTTTCACCACTTTCCCTCTTCTTTTTCTTCATTCCTTCCTTAAAGTCGCGTAAATAATAATATACCGGTCGTTAAACGAGAATGTCTAACTCGAGTTCATGCGTCGTTTTTACGGATTTGTTCTCCTCTTACTCTGATCTTATTTTCCGATAATTATAAATATAACGTAAAAGATAAAACCACTTATAACGACTTCGGCTTTAAAATGTACCATTCGTAAAAACGTACCATTCGTGATTGTGTCACTTTATTAATAACTGCTCGAAACAAAATTTTCAGTTACTAGTTGTTCGCAATTTTGTCGGTCTCGTAGATCAATGTTTTCGGAACATTTCGTCATAAAATCCTGCAACACGATGAAATCATTGCAAACCTCACTATAAAATTTTGATATAATTTAATCGGAAACCACAGAAAATACAATTTAATATTTTGCTTAAATAGTAAAAGGAGGAAAAAGCCCTTCTCACAGCGTCGTTGCTCGGAAGGCACGCCGACGGGGGAATGAATGATTATTTGGCGCCGCGTTCGAATTAAAACTATTTCTAAATCATTGATGGTGTGTCTTACAGCAGCCGGCTGCCTAAGACCTATAAAATTGCAACTGATAAACAAATTACTTATGGTCGCATCACCTACCACGGTGAATCCTGACCTCATACCCATCTTACTAACCCCTCAAAACTCATGTGATACTTTGTCGGAGACGCAGTCGATTTGGCGGTCCCATCACTCAAGTATCGGACTAACATTCCCATCCACTTCCCCGTGTCTTACCACTGGTCGTGGCCGGCGTCGGTATTGATCAGCATGATAGGGATCTTTGAAAATTGCGAAAGGGTGATGATTGGTTCCTACTTTTCATCTGTGGTCCACGGAGCAATTTTTGGGGGTCCTGGTCAATAACGAAGTAGCAGCTACGGGTAAACACCAATGCTATGCTATGCTATGCTATTTTTGAGCAGATAAACATTCGCGATTAATCTCCAGTTTCCTACAGTGTTATACAGTTAATTTTTGCCCAATGGCCACGCAATGCGCCCCTACCGAATGTTGGTGCCGTCTAGCACGGTACACGTCAACCGAAAGACCGGAAGATTGTAAGCGAGAGAGAGAGAAGATTGTTCTTTACCATTAATTGACCGAGCCCGAACTAGCCGGACGTGCAATAAAAACTTAATTATATAGCGTAATCGCGGTACTTTTATTTCGCTCCCGCGATCACAGCATTTTGGCGACGAGGCCGTCCCGCGCGAATAAAAGTTCGGCCCGAAAGTGCGGCGCGCTAGCGCAAAACTCGAGGTGAACTGTGGATTGAGGTTACGACACCTTTCTCGCCACGAGGATTCTGCACGATGCCAGATACTCCACCTGCGGCGCTGGCCCCGGCACCTGTAACCTCGGGGAACCAGCTCCTGTTGAACCTGCTGCAGGGGCAGCAGAAGCTGCTGGAAGAGCTGGTCAAAAACTCCGTCACCCAGAAGGACACGAAAAACTCCAACGAGTTCGTCATGGAATCCTTCTCGAACACCATGAGCGAATTCGCCTACGACCCGGAGAACGACGTCACTTTTGCCAGCTGGTACAGTCGCTACGAGGATCTCTTCAGCAAGGACGCGTCAGCTCTCGACGGCGCAAGTAAGGTCCGACTGCTGCTTCGAAAACTGTCTCCTGCGGCCCACCAGCGGTTCGTGGACTACATCCTTCCGGCTTTGCCGAAGCACAAGACGTTCGAGCAGACAGTCGACATCCTGAAGGCGATCTTCGGCGAGGGGATCTCTACGTTCCGGAAGCGGTTCCGCTGTCTCCAGACGGTGAAAAGCGGCCAAGAGGACTTCATCAGCTACTCCGCGACGGTGAACCGCCGTTGCGAGGAGTTCAACATCGGCGCGACGAAGGCGGACAAGTTCAAGTGTTTGGTCTACGTCTGCGGCCTGCAGTCACCGAACGACGCGGAGATCCGGATGCGGCTGATCAACCGGATGGAGATGGAGCCGGAGAAGGTGACCCTGGCGTCGCTGGTCGACGAGTGCAACCGACTCGTGAACCTCCGGAAAGACACGTCGATGGTGGAAACGCAGGAGATCAAGGCCGTCTATCAACCCACCAACCAAGGTAACCGGTTCAAGCCGACGGATCTGCCGAAGACGCCCTGCTGGCTGTGCGGAGGAGTCCATTTTGTTCGCGATTGTGGCTACTCTTCGCATCGCTGCTCGATGTGCCATCAGATCGGCCACAAAGATGGCTACTGCGCGTGTGTTCGACCGTCGAAACAAAATGGTGGACACGCCGACAAGCCACAGCGGAAGCCAGCAGCCCAGGGCCAGCAAGGACGACCCTGGAAGAAGGACAACCGCGGATCCAGAAGCCAGAAGCCGTACTCGACGAGGATCGTGTGTTGCCGGCAGGTTCAGGCAAGTTCTGGAAGGAAATTCGTCGAAGTCGCTATCAACGGGCAGCAAGCACACCTCCAAATCGATTCTGCCTCCGACATCACCGTAATCTCGACGGCGACGTGGCGGAAAATCGGCAGCCCCCTGGTAAGCAGCACAAGCGCTCGAGCATCAACTGCCTCGGGATCTCAGCTGCAGCTGACGTCACAGTTCGAAGCCTACGTGACTTTCCAGGGCGTCGATCGAGAGGGAACCATCTACGTCACGAACGCCAACCTCAACATCCTCGGCATCGACTGGATCGAACGGTTCGGTCTCTGGGACGTGCCGATCAGCAGCGTGTGCCAGGCCATCAAGATGCTCAAGGGGACCGAGATCGACGAGTTGAAGGTGAAGTATGCGGACGTCTTCTCTGAACAACCGAGCGTGTGCAGCTGTGTTGACGTGCAGCTCAGCGTCAAAGAAGGCGCCAAACCGGTGTTTCGCCCAAAACGGCCTGTGGCGTACGGGTCGCTGCAGCTCGTTGAACAGGAACTGGACCGTCTTGAGAAACGTGGGATCATCACACCGGTCACGTACTCCGAATGGGCCGCTCCGATAGTGGTGGTTCGGAAGGCGGACAAGTCTGTGTGGATTTGTGGCGACTACTCAACTGGGCTCAACGACGTCTTCGAGCCCCACCAGTACCCATTGCCCACACCGGACGAGATCTTCGCCAGCCTGGCCGGAGGTCAAGTGTACAGCATTCTGGACATGCGCGACGCCTACCTGCTGCTCAACGTGGCAGAACCGTCCAGGAAGTACCTGACCGTGAACACCCACAGAGGCCTGTACCAGTACAACCGTGTTCCTTTCGGCATAAAACCGGCGCCGGGCGCGTTCCAGCAGGTCATCGACACAGCGCTCGCCGGCCTGCCCGGTGTCAAGGCCTACCTGGACGACATCATCGTCACCGGCAGAACCATCGAGGAGCACAAGCGAAACTTGGAGGAGGTTCTGCGTCGTCTTCAGAAGTTCGGCCTGCGCTTGAAGCTGGAAAAGTGCAAGTTCTTCGAACGGTCGGTGAAGTACTTGGGTCACATTGTGGATCAGAACGGCACTCGACCTGATCCAGAGAAGACGAAGGCCATCGCGGAAATGCCGGCGCCCACTGACGTCTCCACCTTGCGGGCGTTCTTGGGGGCCACAACGCCGACCGGAATACCGCCAGCAGCGCCCAGTATTTCATCTACGAACATCACCACCACAGTCAAATCAGCAGCTCAAGCTACAGCCAGCAGTAGTGTTGATGCAGCGAAAGCCGCGCAGATTGACGGTACTAACACCAACGAAGCCGCGATCGTCGGCTACGATCCTGACATAGACGACCCGAAAATGGATGATGAAGCAAGCGAAATCGAACGGCAGAAGATCTTGAAGAGAACAATCAGCACGTCTCCAGCAAGCTCTGGTGGCGAATCAAATCAGCAGAAGGAAGAAAAGGGAAGGGGTGTTTCAAACGCCAAGAACGCCAAGAGGGGTTCGGGAAAGAGAGGAAGGAAGAAGAAGTAACATTTTCTTGATAGTTTAGTTAGCAGAGTGAATGTGGCATTTGTAAACTAACTTTTGTCAAAATTAATGACAATTTTGAGCTGAATGATTAGTTTGAAGATGATGCTGAAGAGAACAGGGTTCTAAAGCATTTTGTAGTACAGAAATGTTTATAGATCTGCACCTGTGGCGAAAATGTTAATATAGTTAACCAGCATAAGATAAAATTGTAAAACTCATAACTAATATTCAATAAAAAAACCTCTGAACAGAAAAAAAAAACTACGGCCAAATCGAGAAGGAGGGTCTTGCCCTCATCTTTGCGGTAACCCGGTTCCACCGCATGATCTTCGGCCGTCACTTCACGCTCCAAACCGACCACAAGCCGCTGCTGGCTATCTTCGGTTCCAAGAAAGGAATCCCCGTCTACGCTGCGAACCGTCTCCAGAGGTGGGCGGTGACACTGCTCAACTACGATTTCGACATCGAGTACGTGCGCACGACGGAATTCGGCAACGCAGACGTCCTCTCAAGGCTGATCAACCGCTGTGCCAAGCCTGAGGAGGATTTCGTGATCGCAGCCCTGACGCTGGAAGCAGACCTGGACGAGGTACTTCGTGTGACGCTAAATTCCTGTAACCTTCCTCTCAGTTTCAGGACCATGCAAGTCGCAACCGCAAAAGACGCGATTTTGCAGCAAGTCCAGAAGCATCTGCGTTCCGGTTGGCCACAGTCGAAGAAGCAGCTTCGCGCTGAAATACAACCCTACTTCGAGGCCCGCGAATCGCTCTCGCTGGTCCATGATTGCATCCTTTTCGGAGAACGCCTGGTAGTGCCAACCATCTACCGTGCCAAGTTCCTCAAGCTGCTGCACGCCGCACACCCCGGCATCGAGCGCATGAAGGCTTTGGGAAGAAGTTACGTGTACTGGCCTAACATGAGCGCTGACATCCGTGATCTGGTCCTGCGGTGCTCCCAGTGCGCTGCCGCTGCCAAAGCGCCAGCCCGTGCCATCCCTCAACCGTGGCCGAAGTCGACGAAGCCGTTCCAGCGTGTGCACATCGACTACGCTGGGCCTTACCACGATCAGTACTTCCTTGTCGTCGTGGATTCGTTCTCCAAGTGGCCGGAGATCGTACCAACCGGGACCATCACAACCACTGCTACGATTGCGATGCTCCGCGAGATTTTTTGTCGCTTCGGGATGCCGGAGAAGCTCATCTCTGACAACGGCCGCCAGTTCACCGCCGACGCATTCCTGGACTTCTGTACGCAGAACGGGATTGAGCACGTTCGTACGCCGCCCTACCACCCACAATCAAACGGGCAGGCAGAAAGGTTCGTTGACACCTTCAAACGTGCCCTGGCCAAAATCCATCAGCGGGGAGGAAATCTACGGGCCGACCTGGACACGTTTCTGTTGAACTACAGGATCACCCCGAATCGAAGCGCTCCTGACGGCAAAGCACCTGCTGAGCTTTTGTTTGGCAACAAACTCCGCACCACTTTGGACCTGCTGCTGCCGCCCACAAACGTAAACAACACGCTCCAACTGGACCAGGACAAGCTTCGGGCGTTCAAGGCGGGTGACCTCGTGTACGCACAACAACATTCCGCTGGCACAACCCGGTGGACACCTGGTGTCGTCACTGGCAGACGCGGAAAAGTGTTGTACGAAGTGGAGCTGGACAACGGTCGCACGATTTCGTCACACCTCAACCAGTTGCGCAAGCGGCTCGACCAGTGTCAGCCGAAGAATCGTGGACCTCTTCCGCTGGACATCCTGCTGGACACGTACGAGTTGAAAAGGACCAAACCAGCGCCGGTGCCCGGACGTCCTGTGGTTACACCTGCACCTTCAGCCTTGCCACAACAAGAAGATGCTGGACCTCGGCGTTCTGAAAGGACGCGCAAGCAACCGGACAGATACGGCGATGCCGTGTACTGTTGAGGGGAGATGTTAGGGCCACGCAATGCGCCCCTACCGAATGTTGGTGCCGTCTAGCACGGTGCACGTCAACATGACAGCTGCCACACAGTGACAGCTGACCGGAAGATTGTAAGCGAGAGAGAGAGAAGATTGTTCTTTACCATTAATTGACCGAGCCCGAACTAGCCGGACGTGCAATAAAAACTTAATTATATAGCGTAACCGCGGTACTTTTATTTCGCTCCCGCGATCACAGCAATTTATGAATATGATTAAACATTATTTCAATAAATGACCAGGTAGCATTTATTGATCAGCCCGCCTGTGTGCTTCTAGCAGATGCGGTGAATGAAGCTGATGTAGGTAATCTCGAAAACACAAAACTTTAAAATTCGATATCTCTGGAACGAAACATATTCATTTCTGTCGATAAGTGATTCTTATGTAAAATTGGCCGGGGAACACGATGGTGAGGTCAAATAAAAAAAATAGGTTGGGGTGTTTTGAGATACGGCCGTTTAAAGTAAAAAATAATTAATCAACATTTTGACCACGGAAATGGATTCTACGTCCAATTTCCTTCAAAATTGAGTCCAAGACTGACCTTCTAAGATTTATGGTTCCTGAGCTATCGCCGTTTGAAACTAGGAGGTTTGGTCAAAAATCGCCAAAAAGTCGATTTTTTGGGGAGGTACAAAAATGGAGGGGGTGGTCCGATTTGGATGAAATTCGGGATTCTTGCATGTTTTGATAGTATCAACAACCCTGCCAAATTTGAGCAGGATCGGAGAGGGTAATTTTCAAATGCTGTTCCGCTTCAGATGGAATGACCCATACTAGTTTAGTGCGTTTGATCAAACAAATTTAAATAGTTTAAAAAAATTAGCCTGTACCACGTTGTTAAATAGTTTAATGAATCAAATTCAAAATTATAAAACTATAATTATGAGCAATTCCAGCTCAAATCAGGATTTTTTTGTGGTACTTTTGTACCCGATCCTCTCCGATTTCTATGAAACTTTGTAGACATGTTATCCTAGACCTATATAAGCCATTTTGGTGTATATGGAGCCAATAGTACTCTAAAATAACATTTGAGAAAGGCGTAAAGTATTTAAATATTTTTAAATTTTGCAATTTAAAAATGACTGTATCTCGAAGCCGTTGCGTCGTATCACAAAGTTGTCAAAGACAAACTTGTAGGAAATTGGACGAGTTTTCTAAAAAAAAAATACACCGAAACAAAAATACATGCCACATTTGAGTATTTAGTAAACTTAATATTCAATCCAAATTATTATTTTTTTATGAGTTAAAGATGCCTATTTGGAGTTGGGAGACTGGATTTAAGGTGATTTGTCAACAAATAACTTTATTTATGTTAATTTTTCGAAAGGTGTACAAACTTTTTTTGCAACCTTTTTGATTTCTGTAATAGTATTTGCTATATAACTTTTTATAGAAATCATCTTTTCATGAGCTTTCTGTAGCAAAATGTCCGGCATAAGTTTCTGAACAAAACGTAGTACTAGGTTTCTGTAAAATTTTAAATTGTTTACATGTTTCATCACAAAATGTGCATAGTGTCCAAGGGGTGTAAATACTTTTTTTACATACTGTACGTAATCTCAAATTGGGACCAACCATAAACCACGTGGACACTTTTTTGGGAATCTGTCACCCCCCCCCTCCCCCTCGTGGACAATTCTCCGTACAAAAAAAAACTTTTTTGTATGGATCGTGGACTATCGCAATAACCCCCCCCCCCCTACAGTGTCCACGTGGTTTATGGATGGTCCCATTACAATAAAGCGTATTCCAATCTCAAAAAAAGTGCAATACTGGATTGGGTAATTCTCCACCAACTCACACAGCAGTTGCCCCTGCGTGAAACTTTGTCCTAATGGGTAACTTTTGTCCCTGATCACGATTCCGAAAAAACGTATTTTTCATCGAAAAAAACACTTGAAAAGTTTTAAAAACTCTAAAATTTTCAGTTACTCGACTGAGATATCAAAAAACGGACCTCGGATTCGTGATCAGGGACAAAAGATACCCCTTAGGACAAAGTTTCACGTAAATCGAAGAGGGGTCGGGGCACCTTTCCCCGATTTTGTGTGAGTTGGTAGAAAATTACCCTATACTGTTTCAATTTTTAGGTTACATCATCGTCTTCTATTATGAATTCTGACCAAACACCTTACCCCACTAACCACCTTTCAGGTTCCTGACATTTGTGGGATGTAAGCACAGCGTGAAGCAGCTGCCCCAGTAGTAACCTGCACTTACTAACATTTTTTACCCTTAAAATCGAAATTTACAAACTGACATGGTGGGCGCCGCTGGTTGCCAATGAGAACGAAGTATAATTTAAAGGCAACCTAGGAAACCAGTGATATGTAAGAGGATTGCAGTTTATTGCACTACCAAAATAACATAAAGTTTCCTAATTTGATTCTACACTTTATCTTCTCATCAGTTTTTTTTTGCGACGTGTAAAAAGGTAGGGTCATGCCCACTACGTGAATCCATTCATTTTGCTTTATATTGCAGCAGTGTACTCCCTCGAGTGGAATAAACATAACACTAAATCGAGAAAAGTGTAGGATTTTGATTTTTTTTTCTTCAGAAGCTTTTAGGGTAGTTTCTTCGAGTTAAGCATATCAGAAGTATGGTTTTGTTAATTTAAAAAATAAAGGTTATTTTCAAACTGCAAAGGGCAAACCTTCTGGGAATACCTATTAAATGTCACGTTAGCTGTCACTTGATCCCAAATCAAATTCGGTTAATCTGTTGTTCACTTACATTCAATCCCCATGATGAATAATGGATGTGTTTACAGCAGAAAGGCTTCTGGAAAATCGGGTATCCTGGCAGCGATCCTTACAAGAGTGCGAGTATTGCGTAAAATTAAAGCGCAAAAAGGGGACGAAAGGAAAATGTTCCCCAATTTCATCCCACTTCACGTCTGTTTCGGTTGACTGACATTTGTAATTAATTGTTACACGTCGTCACATGCGTGACTGCTCCGGTACCGTGCTGCGTTGTTTGTTTTATTCGATTTGTGGGTGATGGCTGCGGTGATGATTTATTTGATTGAAAACGATAAGCGGTGTTGGCCTTTTTTGACGTTTGTTGGGGTTTTGCCTCTCTCTGCGGGATTGTCGTGCAGACGATTGAGTGATAAATGGCATCATGTGGAGTTATGAGCCAAAGGTAGAAATTTGTTCTAAATTCTCTTGTTGCAATGAATAAGTTAAAATGATTATTCTTAACACCAAAAACTTAAAAATCAAAGCAAAAAAAAAAACTTATATAAAAAGATAGAGCACAACATGAATTGATTAATATTCCTTCTTAATTGCTTCTAAACATTAATCTATTAATGATTCTTCATCTAGCAATAATGACTTCAGAAGCCGTTCCTAACTCTCCCAACTTGGCAACCTTAAAGGATATCCGACTAGCAAACAGCTGTTCCGTGGATACCCCGCATATACAATACACGTTGGTGGAACGAGCGCGTGTGTTCCGAATTGATTAGAAGCCGGAGAAGTACTTTCCGGCCCCTGGAACGTGAGAAGAATACACCCCCCCCTCGCCCCATTCGTTTTTGAAATTATGAAAGGCGTTTTGTTTGCCCGCACAGAACATCAATTTGTTAGACTTAACTCGGTTATGAAGCTCTTTGAAGTATCATTAAAGTTAAATGTTTTAATTTAGTTAAGAGGCTTTTTCACGCCACAGTGGAAACAACTCAAGCTGATGAGTGAAAACAAAGTTCAAATCACAAACTGTTTGAGAAATTGTTTACGATTAAGGCTTCTCCCATTTAAGGGGGCCATTTATCATTTCTATTACTGCAGAATTCATGAACCCAAGGAAAAAACGGAGCACCATCATGATGACCACCACGTGGTGGGTGACCCAAACTTGGGATGTTTTATATTTTGGGGTGGATCCATTTCCCCAAAACGAAGACGACGACGACCATATGCTATTACAGTGCCCATAATCGACCAATTAAGAGTACAATGAACGGTCCCGTCGGCTTTGGAGCAAGTTACATCACAGCTAGGCTCAGCCATAAAATTTTATCCCACCTGGGACGTGGGAGTTGCGTTTGGGTGGTAGATCCAGATCAATTAACGATTAGACAGAGATAAGCGGCAGTAATATTTACCTGCGAAACTTCGAATCCCCAGGCAGTTGGAAGGATGTAGCTGGCGGAGCAAAAACTTGCAGCATGCTTCCCGAACTGATTGAACTTGGAGTAGGCTGGACGCTGGAAGCAGGACCTGTGAAGAAGAGGGAGTTGAGTGAAAAGTGGCGTGGATCAATTAAAAAGGGTTTGATGGAGACGCGTGGTGCGTCATTTTGAGGCAATCGATTGTTCAATTTAACTCAGGATGTGCAACATAATAAAAAAAAAATGTTACAAAAAATCATGGGAAGTCAAAATGATTTGAACTTGTGAGCACCAAAATAGCAAATAAAATAATTGGAAGTTAAGTAATTCGAGTGAAACTTTCCAATCCCCTTATGATTTTTTTCACTTAGACGATTATTATACTGTGAATCCACGACAAACCAGCAGGATCCATGTCTAAAGTACCAAAATAAAAAGACATGTATTTCTTCTGTTTTTTTTTTATAAGGGTGAACCTATCCGAAATAGGGTGGTCATAAAATGGCTGTTTAATGATTTTTGCAATACGATTTTGTCAATTAAATCGTATCTCCGGAACGACTGAACTAATTTAGGCAATCCACGTTAAAAAAAGATTACAAGTCGGCCTTTTATGAACAATACCAAGACATTATTAAAACAAAGCAAAATACACTTACAGATCAAATGAAAATTTTGTTTGCTGATTCAAATGTTTTAGTACCAACAGCTCACAGCTGAAGATATTTTTTTATTTATCAGGATGTTTAATGTAACATCAACATAGTTCTGAAATGAGATTTATTGAACAAAATATCTCGAATTTCGGTTTATTAATCGAACTCAAAGTAGGGGAAATATACCTATTTTAATCACACTAAGCCGTTCGACCAATTCTCATCACTTTTGCCGTTTCTGCTATTAAATCAATATTTTCAGATGTTTCAATAATGGAGAGTTGCTTGCTCACTTTTATTTGAGCTACTTATTACTTTGGAACAGTCAAAAACACTTTATATAAGCTGTAATTCATGATCAAAGTGCTGATAGGCCGATGATAGAAATAGGCTGAGAAAGGGTATAGTTCCCCTACTATGCATCTCCATCGAAATGAGTTCCCAGTAAATTTTGCAGGAGACGCATGGTGCTTTATGATCAAATAATGTACTGGAATCCGATTTTTTTTGCCTTCCTCACTGAGGTAAGGCTATAATCCTGCTCTAAAAATGAACTTTTTATTAACAGCTCGAAGACCCACCTTCATATATACATATCGACTCAGAATCGAAAACTGAACAAATGTCTGTGTGTGTGTGTATGTGTGTGTGTGTATGTGTGTGTGTGTATGTGTGTGTGTGTTCAAAAATCTTGCCAAGTTTTCTCAGCACTGGCTGAACCGATTTTGATCAAACCAGTTGCAATCGACTTGGTTTAGGGTCCCATACATCGCTATTGAATTGTTTGAAGTTTCGATAAGTAGTTCAAAAGTTATGTTTAAAAATGTGTTTTCACATATATCCGGATCTCAATTATATGCATGTAAACGATGTCCGGATCCATCATCCAACCCATCGTTGGTTAGGTAATTAAAAGACCTTTCCAACAAGTCCACAACATCGAAGATCTGGTAACCCTGTCTCGAGTTATGACCACTTAAGTGATATTTATGTACTTTTTGAAGCCGGATCTCACTTAAATGCATGAAAACGATGTCCGGATCCATCATCCGACCCATCGTTGGTTACGTAATCGAGAGAACTTTCCAACGAGTCCATATAATCTGGCAACCCTGTCTCGAGTTAAGACCACTTAAGTGATATTTATGTACTTTTTTGAAGCCGGATCTCACTTAAATGTATGTAAACGATGTCCGGAACCATCATCCGACCCACCATTGGTTACGTAATCGAGAGACCTTTCCAACGAGTCCATATAATTGAAAATCTGGCAACCCTGTCTCGAGTTATGACCACTTAAGTGATATTTATGTACTTTTTTTTTACTTTTTTGAAGCCGGATCTCACTTAAATGCATGTAAACGATGTCCGGATCCATCATCCGACCCATCGTTGGTAAGGTTATCAAGAGACCTTTCCAACGAGTCCACATAATTGAAAATCTGGCAACCCTGTCTCGAGTTATGGCAACCTAAAAAAATAGCTGAAATATGTGTCCAAACCACTCATATTACCCATTGTTGGTAAAAAGTGAGGAAGGCATCAACCACATAGGTGGATTAAGTTAGTTTTTCTTCTTAAAGTCATATCTCGATGTCAAATTATGATGATAAAGATAAAAATATGATTTGAAATACTGTATAGGTAAACTCAAACGTCTTTTTTACAACTCCGTTTTGAAATTAATTACTTTTCCTGTCATTCTCGCATGACAAAAAGGCCTACTTTTCTTCTAGAATTGAAAAGTTAAACTTTTCGGCGTAAGTGCTGAAAAGTTATACTTAACAATATTGTTTTTGTTTTACCGGTGAATAGACTTAACACATAGAGAATTGACTTAAAATTCCACTTAAAAGGTGTTTTTTTGAAACTGCAAAAAAATTGTGTGAAACTCGTGGCAAAGCTCGGTAAACCTCGTTGCATAAATGTACGACTCGTGCTGAAAAAAATCATCTTTTTGCAACTTGTTGCATAAACTACTATTTTTGATGTGTTTTTTATTCACTTTATTTAAATAAATAATTTTTAAAAATTAGTGCAAATGCTGCTTTTATTGAGTATTGCCAGTTTTCCAAATCAAAAGGAAAATAAATAAATAATCAAAAAAAAAAAAAACAAATCAATATACACGAGCTCAAAGACTCAAGAGCAATTCCAGCTCAAATCAGGAATTTTTCTGGTACTTTTGTTCCCGATCCTCTCCGATTTCAATGAAACTTTTTAAACATGTTATCCTAGACCTATAAAAGCCATTTTTGTGTATATTGAGCTAGTTGCACTCGATAATAACAATTGAGAAGGGCGTAAGAGTTTTCAATATTTTTGTATTTTGTAATTTAAATATTGCTATATCTCGAAGCCGAAATGTATCAAAAAGTGGTCAAAGACAAACTTGTAGGAAATTAGACGGGCATTCGAAAAAAATACACTGAAAGAAAAATGCACGCCAATTCTATGAGATTTTTCAATTTTTATGTTTAAAAGTTAAATTTTAAGGTGATGTCAAGATTTTTTCGTTCATTTTTTTTTTGTGAAAATAGCCTGAAATGTGACAAAAAGACTCACGAAAAATGCAGGATGGAATGTCTCTCTTAAAAAAAAAAAAACAAAAATCATTTATTAAAACTGTGTTTTTGAATAGTGGTCTAAACGTCAAAATATTCAAAAACCGAACACGAGAGTCGATTTTCCAGACAATTTTAAATGAAAGTCTCCATATTGACCATTGTCCTATGTCCAATCCTTGTGAAGATACTGCGGTTTTAAAAATAAAAATGTTTAAAAAAATGGTTTTAAGTGGTTTTTGGCAATTTCTATACGACAGACTTAATTTTTTAGTCTCGTAAATATTTTTATCAGAAAGCTCGTCCGATTTCCCTAAGGTTGGCTTTAACAGCTTTTTAATTTGACTCGTTTGAATATAAACGTAAGCTTCTTAAAATCAATAAAATTAACAACCAGTGTATAGATTGTCAGGGCAAACAGATTGGTCGATACAAAATAAATTGGCACTGGCAACGTATGTTTTGCGCCAGTTTTGCTGGGCGTAAAGGGCGGTTGGTGTCCAGCGCGTTTGGATCTGTCAAAGATTGGCCAATCTGTTTGCCTTGACAATCTGTAAACCAGAGCATACTCGCCATATTAGGGTGGATCCAATCCGGTTACACCGGTGCAAATCTCCGAAACCAACGATTGACCAAATTTGAGTTCGATTTAACCTCGAAGACTCCAAAATGGCAAATTGATGCATGTTTTGATTTTCCAGACAGTTTCTTTGTTTTCAACTGTTAACACCTTACCTGCACATTTTCCTCGGTGATGGTGATTTCCCCGCTGTAGGCATAATCGATGAGTTGCTTGAGTGACGATGGATCGATGTCGTGCAGCGTGACAACATCCCGGTTCCGTTCCAGCATGTCGTCTGGCGTTCCAAAATGTAGAAGCAAAACAAAAAAAGTACAGAGTTAAAATGGGGTGCAAAAATTGAAGGATTAGACTAGGTGTGGGGGGAAGAAAAAAATATCAGTAGAATCAGGTACCGTGTTGAGTTTCACAGGTGCTTGTAGCGTTTTTCACTGAACGAGCTTTTGAGGGGCTTTAGGAGGCAATGAATATACGATATGTCAATTCGGGTGCAAGTGACACAATTTTCGGCACGGTGTCAAACGAGGATCCGACACCGTTGTGAGTGATGGGGCGGCCCCTTGGGACATTTGATACTTTGAATACTTATTTGGAAGTGGATTTAAAGGAGCTATGGTTTTCAAAGGGAGTGAAATAATGATTCGGCTGCCGATCCCGATGATGCTATGAGACGCGGGTTCGATTCCCGCCTTATCCACTGAGCTTCTATCGGATGGTGAAGTAAAACGTCGGTCCCGGTTTCTCCTGTCTCGTCAGAGGCGCTGGAGCAGAAATCCCACGTTAGAGGAAGGCCATGCCCCGGGGGGCGTAGTGCCAATAGTTTCGTTTCGTTTTCGAAATAATGATTTATATTTTCTTTTGTTTTATGAAATTCAAACAAGTGCTGAAAATACTGTGTCATATATCATTAAATCCATAAACTAATATTCAAACTTTCGTAACTCAAATCGATTAAATACTCAACAAAACGAACCACTAAAATAATCATCTGCCCTGCTCAAATGAAAGTCGCGTAATTCGATTTCTGTTGCTGGCATGCCGGTCTGCCATTTACAGCACGGTTAGGTAGAGAGACCATCACCGTCGACATCGACCACTTGTTGGGAGTCGGTCGGTCGCCAGACAAGGTGTCTGGTAGCCCATTGCCGCTTTTGGTCCCACAGCTCGTTTACCTAGGTTTATTAATTGGTTTGCAAACTGCACTTGCTTTCTGCAACTATGTACGTCGTCGTGTCGGTGGTTCCGTGCTTCCGTTATGCTCGGTGGTTCTCAAACTTTATCTGATATCTTTTTAAAAGTCTTCCAATTTGTTTAAGTCCCGTCCTCCCGACATATCATGACAGTGTTTCCTGATCATTCAACATCATGAACGTTTTGCATGAATTTAAAGCTAAGACATTCAACTATGATTGGTTGATATAGGGTATTTAATTAAATGAACTCTTCGAATCATGCCAAGCGTTTGAAAAAAATATTTTAAACCAACATTTCCAAAATATTAGGGGCAACTTGGTCCCCCTTCAACATTTTAAAGAAATTTTAACCCTCTTCAACCTAATCCCGCCTCTAGATGGGCTTCGATCTAAAAAATCGTCAAAAATCAAATTTTCAACCAATTTTTGATCTTTAAAAAGCATTGGAAAGAAGAACTCTTAAAATTTTAGAAAATTTTAGGGTTGGAAGTTTAACTGCTTTTTTGTGACATTGCCAATGTTTAAAAAAATGTATTTTTTTAAGAGCCATTTTGGCTGTGTTTTTACTAACATTTCCTATATTTTCAGTAAAAAGAAGTATACGTTGATATTTTTTTAGTTATGCCTCTACGCATATTTTTACAATTTAAATGATGATGGTGTAATTCTATAGCAGAAGATGTGAAAAAAAAACAAAAAAAATGAAAAAGTGACTGCAAAAACGTGAAAAAAATAGATAGGCAAAATTTAATTATATTAGGTTATAGAATAGGCCAAATACTATCCAAAACTAATATAAACTAAACAATATAAATGCAAATTAAAGTACTGAAAATAAAACTAGAGAAGTAAAGTTTTTCGTAGAACAAAAGTTGCTCAAAATGACCCCTGGAACACAAGAAAAATAAAAAAATCGAAAAATATGTGAGCAGTAGAGGGTTAAGCAAAATGTTTCTAATCTATCCAAACTATTGATTTCCTATAAGTTACAACAAAATCATTTAAAAACTTAACGTTTCTGTTCAAAATAAAATAAATTTAGCATGTAAAATATTTAAAAACTTAAAATATTATTGTAAAGAGCAAATTGAGTATGTTTACAAGAGCTGGCAACTTTTGTTTACAAAACATTTGAAAAATGATTTTAGTCATCCACAACTATATTAAAGGAATCTATTTACGAAAAAACCAAACCAATTAATTTTAAGGCTGATTCCAGCTACTGTGAAAATGTAGGGATCTAGTGTGTGTGTGTGTGTGTGTGTGTGCAACCAACCAAACGGGACCACGCGGTCGCTTCTTACAAATTGAGTTGTTTCCATGTATTTTTTTTAGATCTACATTCTATACATGCAAATAACTCGCATAGGCATTTGGAAGGTGTTAGCTCTGCCGAGCTTCGGTGACCCATTTCTACGATTGCTAGCCGAGCGCGAGGTACTTCAGCTTTGTCGACAAGCCCCGCCCTGAAGAACGTTTGGACCAATCGGATTCAAACGTTATTTAGAACTTCCGAACCCTTGTCAAATGGACAAGGACCCAGCGCGTATATAGTTGTTGGTGGTGACAGTATTCCTAATTCCAGTCATAGCTCACCAAGTCGCGATGGCCTAGTGGTTAGCATTTTTGCTTACCAATCCAAAGGACGGGGGATCGAACCCCGACTCGAGCGACTTTGATTTTTCGTACATGTTCAGAGTTTCAAGATTTATATTTCCTATACTTTCTTGTTGGGAGCAGATGGGAATCGAACCCAGGATCATTCGCTTACAAAGCGAACACCGTAACCAGTCAGCCACGGCCGCTCACTAATGTGAAAATGTAGGGATCTAGTCTCCTTAAACGCACTTTTTTAAACAATTGATTGTAAAAATAGTATGACGATAAATTTAACGTCAATTGCGTATATGTAAAGCTATCAACTCTTGCGGAGCAAACATCCGTACACTTTGCCGATATGACAACATGGTATAACAAAATCTGTGAATGAAATATTTAGATAAATTAAACTTAATAAATTTGCGAATTAAAAATATAAAACTATGTCGTTTTTACAGCTAACAAATTTCATAAAATACTATCAGAGTGCTTATGACTTGCACGTTAAAAGTATTCATAAAATATAGCGTGATTTGAATCAAATCATTATGTTCTTCAATTTTTTTGTTAAACGTTTAAAAGTTTACGAAATGTCAAGTTTGCTTTTACGAATAATATCGTTCTTAGTGTTTTCACGAACACATTTCCAGATTTTTTTTTATAGAAAAGGTCCTATAACATGTGAAACACAATAGTTTATAGGACCTTTAAAAAAACTCTAGATTTGATAATTCAAATGTTCAAATGTTTTCACAAGTTTCAGAAAGCCTTTGGAAATGGATAAATATATTTAGTAAGAAATTTCTAAAAGAACAATTCTAGAGTTTTTTTAACAGGTCCTATCAACATATGAAAGACAATAGTTTAAAAACTCTAGAATTATTGATAATCGAGTTTGAATTGAGGAAACCCCGGAAAACTCCCTTTTTAAATCAAACTCACAGAAAAATACAAATTTCTAGTTAACAAAAGCTTTGACCACATCAAAAAGCAATCAATGATTAAAAAGTTGTTAAAATTACGTACAAATACGTATTATGCGTAAAATTCCCTACAAAAATTCCGGCCTTTAAAAATCCGCAAAGAGGTACGAAAATCCGTATGGTAAGGAAAAAAATCGTACAGTTAACCAGCCTTACGTATATGCATAAAACATATTTTTTTAAAAGAATTTTGAATATTTTTTTTCATATCAAAACAAAGAAAAAAAAAACTCGAGGAGGTTTTTGCAGCACTTTTTTGAAAAAAGTGTATAACTCAATCCAAATTTTGCTCCATTATTTTCTACAATGAGTTTGAGTCAATTTTGTACAACGAAGCTAGAACAGAGCTAATTTTTTTTTAAACACATGCTGAAGAGATACAGGCTTGGGATCAAGTCCCCCCACTCTACCCTACTCATAATTTGTTTTCAGGGTTGGCAACCCTTTACAAAACCAGCCTAATTTGAAGTTTTAATGATACAAACTATTGTACTAGTATCGGGTTACTTTTCAAAAGATCATTAGCACCATTTGTAAACTTAGTCATTTTTAGATCATTTATGAAAAATCTATTTCAAAAAAGCTTGAGATTATTCTTCTTCCCGTCTTTTAAATTTTCTTTTTTTTTGATGAAAACTCACTTTGTTCTTTTGAAAAAAATCAAATAAGTGTCGACTCGAAGGTCTAAAAGACGTATTGCAAACTAATTAGAGAACTCAGCTTTTGTCATTCTTTTTTTAAAATAAACAATGATCAAACATTGTCTACTAAAGGAGGTATAAGACTATGGTAAACAAACAAATAAACAAAACATACTCGCACTTTTTGGCAGATTGCTTGCATTTATTTCCAGAAGCCATTGCAGCCTGCATTCGTTTGGCTTTGTTTGCGAGTTTACTGCAAACTGTCAAACAAGAAAAATGCATGTTTGTTTGTTTGGCATAGTCTAATATCTCCTTAACTATTGAATAGTTTTGTTCGAAAGAAGAAGAAGTCATGCGTTCAAAAATTACCATAACATGTTTATTATTGAATTAATATGTTGATAAAGGAGATGATGCGGTAAAATTATATCAAAGAATGAGTTTTTTTTGATAAAAAATGTTTTTCAGAAAATGTTGAAAAGTAAGACAAATTTGTACAAATTATTATTTTTTCCAGTTTGAATCAAAATATACCAAGCAAGCCGATTTTTAATAGTCAAAATAACTCAAATATGAATTTTAAAAAATCACAGGTATTGGAAACCACTGCACAAAGTGGGGTGTGCCGTTCTGTATGCACTTACCGTTGAACATTGCATAGAAATAGGGCGAAACCGAAGCCAGGATGACCTTATGTGCATTTATGGTTTCACCTCCGACTTCCAGCGTGACGTCGCAGAGCTGTGGGGGAAGAAAACGAGGAGGGATATAAAGTGAGAAATCAGGGAAAGTGAAAGCGGTTCTCGAATGCTAATTGGATGGATGAATAAATCAGAGTTTTCTGTACTCGCATTGGGAAAACATGCCGAACTTGTGTAGAGAGGCAATTTTAATTCGACAATGGAAGAGTCGACCTGTCGACAGCTCGAATTCTACACGGTTGTTTACAAATTACAACGAGGTTCGAAATTAATTCATGAAAATTTGATGCCAAATGGCCATGTTGTTGCTTCAACTCCAGATGGAGACGCCTGATTGCTCGAAATGTTCACAAAACCAGACTGGCACAAAAAAGCTGAGGGGAGGGGAGCAATTATTCAAATCTGAGGGGTAGCAATCTAACCTGGGCGTTCTGCCGCATGCGGTTGATGGCCGAAAAGGACGCTATACAGTGGCCCGGGTTCTGGTGGTGGGCCTGGGGCAGGATGTCGTCGCCGGACATGTTCGGCGGGCTCAGGTCGCTCGGGGTCTGCGTCGAGTTGCTGGTTACAGTGGTGACATCCTCGCCGTTGCTGGCGGTTCCCTCGGTGGCTACTGGAGATCTGCAAGCGGGACGAAATAGAGAAGGTTCGAGTTATTTTTTCGGTTTACTCATTTCTCCTTTTTTTTGAAAAGGATCTTATTCAGTTTTAGAAAGAGGTTAGCTATAAGAGGTACTAAGTAGAATTCATTAGTTTACACAAAAATCATCTTTCAAAAATTCAAATCAACTGCATAAGTTTCCCACAAACCTCCCACTCGCAATCTTTTATCAAGGACTCGACATAATTATATCCTCATTCATAATAATCATTCTGTCCACGAAGTTGACAGTCAGTCAACGATAGCTGGGACGCCGTACGATTCATTCACTATCCTTCGCAATTTTCACTGCTTCCCATTCATGGTGCATGACAAAGTCGCGTATCGCGCATTCATTTCCGTCCGACGTTCCGTACACCAAGTCAGCACCCACAAGAGTCAGAATGATTGCAAAGGAAAGTTCATTGACACTATAGTTTGTGGGGGTGTGGAAATTCCCAGGGCAGGACTATAGTTGGTGTCGTCTTCTTCTGCTGAGGGGACACATCGTCCACGCGTTATAATTCAATTGCTGGCCAGGTCAAACGGTTTCGGTTGCCAACTCTGGAAGGTCCTAGAGCATAGTGCGTACAAATTAGATTTTGCTGTCGAATCCCTCTGTTGTTTCTCGGAAAAGAACTTTAACAATCCTACCCTGCCATATCGGGTTCAGCTGGTGCTAGCCACTGACGTCAGGGTGTCATTTTCGTTATATCCTCCATGATAAGGACGTTTTGTTGGTGACGATGCCGATTTTGGCAGAAGGGAAGATTTGTCCTTCGTTCTAGTGTGGATTTGGCATTGTTAAGGCAGCTTGAAGGGATTTGCAGTAATTTGGACGGTATGGGCTTATGCAAACGAAGTTATGGGGTTTCCCTAGATGGTGATAGGGAGTTCATTCCAAGAATTTACTGACTTTATACAGCTACTTAAAAGGCACTGGATCGCATGCCTTCGACAATATCAATTAACTTTAAGTTTTTGTCCGTTAATTACATGTTTTTCCCTATTGTAATCACAGGGTTGAGTTCAAAAACTGTAAATGCCTTGTAGCATTATGAAAACAACAATCAGTTATCAAATTTCAACAACCGACTCAAGACATGACGATTGGCTCCTTCCTGTTACACCGAGTATTCTACTGGCATCCTTGGAATCCCAAAAAGCGCTTACAATCCTTCGAACGCCAGGTGGCACTGTTGAGATTCGTAGGGCTGTGGCCACCCCTGGAAGGGTCTGTCCGGGTACGGGCGGCTTACCGGATCTACGGGTGGTGCTTCCGGATTCTGTTCATGTACATTTACACGCTGACTCAGGTGTTGTACTTTGTGAACGTTCGGGATTTGAAGGTAACTGATAGAATTTGATACAAAAAGTTGTTTGATTACAAGAATTATCAATAGGGAGTAGCAAACGCTCTGTTTTTGCTGATGACCCAGATTTCATTGCTAATCAAGTTGGAGATTTTCAATCGAAAAATTGTTCGCATCCAGAAATGTGTGCAGGACGTGGAATGTCCCCTGTATAGTCCCGAATGTAAAAAAGAAGATAAGTCGGTACGGATCCTCAGCTAAAATTCACACAGTAACTCTACCCAATCTTTCAGAGAAGTCATCAAAGCCATGAACATCACCTGGCTGATTGGAACGATCTTCATGGCCGCTTGCTACGGAACCGTTACCTTCTGGACCATCTCGACCCTGTACGAATGGAAGCGTCAGTTGATGCTTCCGGCTTGGTTTCCCTTCGATTACAGTGAATCGCTGCTCGTGTTCATTCCGGTTTGGCTATACCAAGCGTTTGGAATCTACATGAGTGCAACCTACAACGTTGCCACGGACACTTTGGCAACGGGATTGATATCCCACGTTAGTGGACAAACTGCGCGGCTCGGAATTCTGATGTCCAAGGTAAGACTTGACGCTCGACATAGTACTTAAGATGATTTGAAGATATTGTCTTTTAGCTAGGACACAAATCCTCCGGATTCATTCCCTACAACGATTTACGTAAGCATAACCCAAAATGTATGATGTGCAGCGTGATATCTAGCCTGACAAAAGATATCAACTACAATGACTCACATGGATTTTCTTAAGGGTATCTTGTAGAGTTGACTTATTTTCACAAGGGACTCCTGTGGTAAGCGTTAAAAAAATCTAAATCAATTTCAACTTCAAATATGCTTCCAGTTACGCCCGCGAAATCATCGACATTTTCAACGTGTCAATCTTCACCCAAATCATCGCGTCAGTTATCATAATCTGCATGACTGGTTTACGGTTGCTAACTGGTCACCACGATCCGTGGGCGACCACCGGTGATGTTTTCTATCTGCTTGCGATGATTTGTCAAATTTTGCAATTTTGCTACGTGGGGAACGAGGTGTCACACTCGGTGAGTGTTTCGGGTGTTGATGGCATTCAGTGTTGAAAAGTTGTCGTTTTTTTTCAGGTCGACAAAATCAACGAAATGGCCATGATGTGCAATTATCCAAAGTTTAACAAGCCTACGGCGGGAGCTTTTCTTATTTTGTTGACCAGGTATAGGCATAGTTTAGTTTAAATGAACAGGATTTAATTCAAAAATTTCTTTGAGACTAGAGCTATGCAGAAAACAGAAATCAAAGTTGGGGTGGTATTTAAGTTTACTCTGTCATTGTCTACTTTTCTCTGGGTAAGTAAATAATGCGTAACAAAAATGTCTAAGCAAAATTTGATGAAGACTGATAAGATATAGATGTATTAACAAATGTCATTTTAGATACTTAAAACTTCGTACTCGTACTTTGCAGTTCTCAACAGTGCTCAATCGTGAAAAAATAACAAAATTGGCTTTCTTGCTCAATGATCTATAAATAAATGAATAAGCTAAGCAGAATCAAGATGTTATCAGAGATGTCATTTATTATTGGATGAAATAAATGTCAAGTAACAACCTTCTTGGTAGAAAATTAGTAAAAAATCCGATGGTAAAATCGCATGTAAAAACATGCACATCACCATTGTGAGCAAAAGCATGTATGCATGAGAAAACGTGTACACAAATAGCATGTACGAAAAAAAAAAAGATTTTGCACACCCCAAAAATAACAACAGACTTGTCCTTTTCGGTCTGTTCCTTTTTTTTCAAAAGATGTGTTTATTTTTCATCAGAACTAATAATTATTCTCAAAGATTTTATTTATTTTATGTTAACCTTCAGATCCTTAAGTTTTTTTTATATTAAAAACTTCAAATCTAACAAAAAAAGATAAGTGATTCTTAATAAATTTCCTGATTTCGTAAAAAATTAACCATTCTTTTACAAAATTTCAGTGTCTTATAAAAAGAAAAATAATCTCTATTTTTTTTTCTTTGCTATGTCAGAGCACTGACGGCTAAGACCGTAGTTGGTCCATCTTGCCAAATAATCTCTATGAAGTTCAAAGTTAAATTGCGTGGATCTCGTAAGAAAAATCCCAAATCAAAAACAAAAACAAAAACAAAAACAAAAACAAAAACAAAAACAAAAACAAAAACAAAAACAAAAACAAAAACAAAAACAAAAACAAAAACAAAAACAAAAACAAATGTTTAAACAAATGTTTTATGTTTTATGTTTTATGTTTTATGTTTTATGTTTTATGTTTTATGTTTTATGTTTTATGTTTTATGTTTTATGTTTTATGTTTTATGTTTTATGTTTTATGTTTTATGTTTTATGTTTTATGTTTTATGTTTTATGTTTTATGTTTTATGTTTTATGTTTTATGTTTTATGTTTTATGTTTTATGTTTTATGTTTTATGTTTTATGTTTTATGTTTTATGTTTTATGTTTATGTTTATGTTTTATGTTTTATGTTTTATGTTTTATGTTTTATGTTTTATGTTTTATGTTTATGTTTTATGTTTTATGTTTTATGTTTATGTTTTATGTTTATGTTTTATGTTTATGTTTATGTTTTATGTTTTATGTTTTATGTTTTATGTTTTATGTTTATGTTTTATGTTTTATGTTTTATGTTTTATGTTTTATGTTTTATGTTTTATGTTTTATGTTTTATGTTTTATGTTTATGTTTTATGTTTATGTTTATGTTTTATGTTTTATGTTTATGTTTTATGTTTATGTTTTATGTTTTATGTTTATGTTTTATGTTTTATGTTTATGTTTTATGTTTTATGTTTTATGTTTTATGTTTTATGTTTTATGTTTTATGTTTTATGTTTTATGTTTTATGTTTTATGTTTTATGTTTTATGTTTTATGTTTTATGTTTTATGTTTTATGTTTTATGTTTTATGTTTTATGTTTATGTTTATGTTTATGTTTTATGTTTTATGTTTATGTTTTATGTTTTATGTTTATGTTTTATGTTTTATGTTTTATGTTTTATGTTTTATGTTTTATGTTTATGTTTTATTTATATTTTATGTTTTATGTTTATGTTTTATGTTTTATGTTTTATGTTTTATGTTTTATGTTTTATGTTTTATGTTTTATGTTTTATGTTTTATGTTTTATGTTTTATGTTTTATGTTTTATGTTTTATGTTTTATGTTTTATGTTTTATGTTTTATGTTTTATGTTTTATGTTTTATGTTTTATGTTTTATGTTTTATGTTTTATGTTTTATGTTTTATGTTTTATGTTTTATGTTTTATGTTTTATGTTTTATGTTTTATGTTTTATGTTTTATGTTTTATGTTTTATGTTTTATGTTTTATGTTTTATGTTTTATGTTTTATGTTTTATGTTTTATGTTTTATTTTTACCTTTGGACAAATCAATATCTGTGTTCTCTTTAAACTGAATATACATTCCAAGGAGCTATGTACAAGAGAGAACAGAGGCATCAAATTGTTAAAAATATTCAAGAAAAAAGCAGTACACATGAAATAAGATATGTTTTCGTACATACAGTCATCCCACATACTCGGAACACCCACAAATTCGGAACACTTTTGTGATAATTTGTCAATAGCAGGCCAAATCCATCTTTTCTGTCGACTGTACTTTTTTTAGAACCTTTATTTCTGGAGTTTTTTTTTTTGAAAAGGTCCTATAAACCAAATTTTCATTTTTTGCTTTTTGGGTGTTTTTGAAAACCCGTGACTCAAGGTGGTTCTAAAAACACCCAAAAAGCAAAAATTGAAAATTTGGTTTATAGGACCTTTTCAAAAAAAACTCCAGATTTGGTCATTCTCTTGTTATTTCACTAGTAAAAGTAGTACTTTTGAAACAAACAACTGTATTTCAAGACAATTTTATTCCGAGCATCAAAACACTGCCTCAAAATTGCCTTTTCCATAATTGTGGGATGTTATTGTGCCTCCCACAATTGTGGAACATCTGAATTTAAGTTATATTTTCCCAAAAAGGTTATCCGACCATGCACAAAACATTACTTGAGTTTCGTTAGCTTCAGTGCGTAAACCGTTCCGAATATGTGGGATAACTGTACCAAAAATAAAAAGGATACTTTTTTTTTTGAAAATTTTAACTTTCTTTAACTTTAACACTATTGTCAGTCTTGATAACCACTAACATTGAATGAAGACTAAGTCTTGTTTTAACGAACCAATCATTATGGTGGTCCAAATATGGGTACATCCTGGTAATTAAAGATTAACCCATTACTAAGCTGATTTTTTTTGTATTTGAGCTCAATATTGCCATGGAAACTACATTTAAAGTAGTTGAAAACTTGCTGACTTAGACTTCGCAGGTGACTCTAACTCACTCCTGCTCCTTAAAAAGTGCCGAGTCAACCGACTTCGGCTGCACAGCCCTGATTAAAACAACCTGTGATTAATTTAATTTTTTCATAGTTCGTAATTGCAGATTCTTTCATTTGTCGAACCTTACAATTAAATGTGCTCCAAAATAAGCATTTGACGTAGAACAAACCTCCCAAATTAACAGTTTAAAAGGACTGTCCCACTTCAAAGCGACTTAGTTCCTCCTTCAAACTTCCCCAACCAACATGGCCTTCCTGAACACGCTCCTGTTCCGGCTCTTCTTCTGGAAGAATCTCTGGGACCCCCGAAATCGACTGGAATCGTTCAAGCGACAGCTCACCCTGCTCAAGTGGATCGGGCTGTGGCCACCACTAGACGGGTCCGACCAGCGGCGTCTCCTGTACCGAATCTACGGATGGACCCTCCGGATTGTGTTTCTGTACGCGTTCACGCTGACCCAGGTGATGTTCTTTTTGAACGTGGAAACTGTGCAGGATTTGGCGAATGCACTGTACGCGTTGATGACCCAACTCACGTTGATTGTTAAGCTGAGGATATTTTGCAGTAAAATTGACCCGATTCAGGTGTTGGTGCTGAGAGTGCGATGCTCTATGTTTCATCCGCAGTGCGATGCTGAGACAAAGTTTGGGGCTTTTTGTGGAGAATGAATTTTGGGAGTTGTGATACGAAGTTCATTCATTTCAGAGAAGTGCTGCGGGCGATGAACACCACTTGGTTCTTTGGGACGCTGTTCCACGTGGTGACCTACGCAACGGTCACCTTCTGGGCCATTTCTCCGGCGTTGAAGGGAGAATTTGCACTGCTGTTGCCGTCGTGGTTTCCTTTTGATTACCGTCAATCGGCTTGGGTATACGGAGCAGTTTGGTTTTATCAAACACTTTCGTTGTACATCTGTGCGACCTTTAACGTGGCCACTGATACCATGATAATTGGGTTGATTTCTCACATCGGAGGACAGGTTGGAAGGTTAGGGGTGTTGTTTTCTAAGGTTAATAGTATTTTTTTCAAATGATGAAGGTTCTAACGGTTTCATGCTTACAGATGGGCCACGTTGCTCCCGGTGCTAAAAGACAGATTGACCTTAGTTGTAAAATTTGCAATTCTCTGTCACCATTGCTGAATAACATCGAGAAGCTCGCCAAAATCCATGGAGAACCTTATGCTTATCTGATTGAGCTGATATTATTTCACAAGGAAATTTTAAGGTTATGATCTTACGTTTTTCTATGGATAAAAATGCAAAGCTTATCTTTCTTCCAGATTTGCATACGAGGTAGTGGACATCTTCAACGTTTCAATATTTTCCCAAATCATGGCATCGGTAATCATCATCTGTATGACTGCGTTGAAAGTCATATCGGACCGCAATGTGGTATCGATGATTGGAAATCTTATTTATTTGTTAACGATGATCTGCCAGATTCTACAATTTTGCTACGTCGGAAACGATATAAGCTATTCGGTAAAATTCAATAGGTTCCAAAAACTGAAAAGTAAACACTTTTTTTCTTTTGCAGACTGGAAAATTTAACGAAATGGCAATATTTAGTAACTACCCCGAATTCAACAAAACTACAGCCAGAGCTTTTCTCATTTATTTGACAAAGTAGAATGATCATAATGACATTTCTATAACCTCTTAAAGTCATCTTCTTCATTGTAGAGTAATTCAGCCAGCCGATATTAAAGTTGGTAAAGTCTTCAAATTTTCTTTGACGTTATCCACTTTTCTTTGGGTAAGTTTCTTTACATTACTGTTTAACTAAAAAACTTCTTACAAAATCTATCACATTCCAGATTCTCAAAACATCCTATTCCTACTTTGCTGTCCTCAACAGTGTGCGGTCGTAAATTTCCACAAAATTTGTTCACAAGAAAACATGAATAAAATTTACCCACAAACACAACCCACCACAACCTCCATAATTTAAAATTTAAATCACTTTCCCGTCGCAACTTTCACCTCTCAATTCACCCAGGATGCACTGCTTGTTTTTCGGTGAGAGTAATGGGGAGACGGTCTTTGATCCTTGGATGCTTGGATGGCACCCCAAGTGGGTTGGGCCTGCAGACTGGCTCAAGTGTGGCCGCCAGCAAAAAATAACTGTCCTTAAGCGAAATACACGTGCACGTAAGCTCTTCCGAAAACATGGAAATCTTTCACCGAACCTTGGATTTTTGCTCTTGATGGGTGCTCCTTTTTTCCTGTTTGTGGGATTTCGAGCACTTCATAGAAGGGATTTTTTTTTGTAAGCAAAAGTTCAAGGCACATTCTACACTTCCAAACGTTGCGGGATGACCCGAGCAGAAACTAAAATGATTATTTCTTAGAAATTTTCAAATTTTAGCAAAAAAAAAATTGTTTAGCTTTAAGCTTGACAGGAATGTTAAAATTTATTGTGATGTAATGAAAGTTTAATCAAAACTTCACAATTTTCAACGAAAATTTCTGTTCGGGTTGTCAAATCATAAAACCTTGTTGCAACGAAAATTATGATTCATGTGGTGAGTGGCCCTCCCTGGCTAGACAGATTTTTTGTGCGGTACGCTTTTGGATGTTGCATCTAGTTCTGTACAAACTAGTGCACGAAGTTTTCTGCACTACTCGAAAACGTATCAGCTATCCAGAGTACTTCAGTATTAGAAGCTGTTACCCTACCAAACATTTCTGCCGGGTTGAAAATGGCAAACAAAACTTTTCTCATAACGGTTGCGGTTTTGTTGGGAGCGAAGAGCATCGAGCTATTTTACGACTTTTTCGAACAATACCGGCCTATTCGTGTAGCAGCGTAAATTTCAATCGAACCAGTTATGAGTTTATGGATTCGCTTGAGGTTAAAATAATCGATTGATAATGCCAGCGCATATTTTTTCAAAGTTTTTGTTCCTTATGTTTTTGAATCGCGACACGTGGGGTAAATTGAACCAGCTATTGTGTCCATGTTGCTGCACAAAAAACAGATATTTTGGATTGAAGAGATCCATCTCTCAATCTAACAAAAAAAGATTTTTACATTTTAACACTTTTATTGCTTTCAGAACTGCTGTTTCTGTTCAGACGTTAGTCCCGTTTTGCCCCAATTTACGGTAACAAAATCCTGTTTACTCTTTAACACAGTGTTTTGGAGTGAACCTTAATTTTGTTTTGGAGTGAAGTTGAAGATGAAAATATTAATTTCTCCAATGAAATTTTAGAGTTTTTTATGGCAAAATATTGTTTTGCTCCCTGATTTTTCAAGCTAATGTGAAGGGACCATCCATAAATCACGTGGACACTTTTTTAGAAATATTAACGCGCCCCCCCCCCCACCCCCTTCTCCACTCCTTAGTGGACAACCCTGGTAACATTTTTAAACTAACAGGTTTTATCATGGTCCTGAAAACCCTCATACGGCCTAAATAGGCTTTTATGGCCTACTTAAAACCTAATATATTACTAGGGAATTGCTTATGCATAAATAATCTTTTTTGTATGGAGCATGGACAATCGCCAACCCACTCTCCCCCCTAAAAAGTCCACGTGGTTTGTAGATGGCCCCTTAAAATGGGCTCGACATAAACTTAAAACAATATTTGCAACGGTCCAGAAGCTTTCAACGACCACTTAATTTTTTTGTGTGGATTTTACATAGGCACGTTTTTCAGTAATTGTGGGGTGGGGTAGAAGAAATTTGATGTCAAAGGGACTCAAAACTAAAAAAAAGTATTTTCATAAAAAAGATAAAAAATAGTTTGAAAATAGCTGTCATTTCCCGTTAGCCAACTGTCAAAAATCGTGAGATATATAAATTCATGGGAAATTGTATGTATTAATTGAATCTGCAAAAACCCAGAGAAGTCCATTTTATTTATTTAACAAACATTTTTATTTTAAAATTACATGTTTTTTTTTTTAATTTTGCAGGGTTACTGAGTGTTATTTGAATTTTACGGAAATGTTTTATGAAAAAGTGATGATTTTGACCAGTTTTTCGAAGTGTAAACACGGACGAACGGACATGACACCAGGAACAAATTTTCTTGAAATTTCTAAAGCAAACTATACCTTACGCCATCTACACTCGAGTTGTCGAAGTAGCATCGTATGATTTCTCAAAATGTCTTATGCAATAATGAATTAAAACATTTAGCATTAGTATGGTGGTAGAATCAGTGTTTTGGCATTTAGTTTGTCTTAATGATTCTAGGTAATTTATCTTGGATACTAAAATTGCCGAAAATTTTATAGAAATGGTATTTTAAATATGAATTCATACGACCATTTCATAAAATGCCCATGAGCTAGCATCATCTGCTGGCTTTGTTTACGTTTTAAACCACGTGACGCGAAAATTTTTACATAAGCGATCTCGCTTGCGCAGGTTTTCGCCAAGAAGAAGCAAAAGAAAACCTGCTTCACTTTTTGAAACCCCGTGTCATATCCGTTCGTCCATGGTTTACACTTCTAAAAATCACTCGTGAATGAATATTTACGAGGGGACCACCGATGCATTTTCCTGATGAAATATAAATATAAAAGTGACTCCAATTTATTCTCAATGCTATCTTTTTATATTATTTTTATTGTGACTTGAAATTAATTAAAAGTTTGAAAAACGTTTTTTTATTGAACATGATTTTTGCATCACTCAACCCCTCGGTCATTTCGGTTTGTTTTGGTTTTTAGTAGAGATCCTAAATAGGGAGACTGGTCGAAGTGAATTTGACGTACCCAAACAGACACGAGTTTGACGTATCCAAACGAGCATTTGCCTTTACGCCCAGCAAAACTTATCAGTGTTGCCAAGCTCAAAACATACGTTGCCAGATCGATTTAGCAACCTTAGACCAGTCTCCCTATTTAGGGTCTCTAGTTTTTAGATGTTTGTCTGCTTTTTAACTGGGCTACGACCCAGTTATCGAGCCCCAGTTAAAAAGCAGTCCATTTAAACAACGTCCAGTTACCGAACAAGTACTGTATTTGTTTGCAGAAACGTAAGCCTGCATACCCTTTGTTTGCAACTGTCAAACACGATAAAGTGCGAATTTGTTCGTTTGTTTGTCATAGTCTAATACCTCTTTTAATAAAAGTCTAAAAACTTGAAAGGGGTCGTACCGCCCCATCGTCACGAGATATCGAAATATGGACCTCGGATTCGTGATCAGGGACCAATTCAGGGGCAATTGTTGTGTGAGTTGGGGGGATGACCATTTTGCAATCTGGAAAAAACCGGAACAAAATTTAAAAAAATCTCGGGATACTGGTTTTGAGAAATACCGTAAACCCGGGTGACTTTGATAGGATTTCAATTTATTTTTGAAATATTTTTCAACTGGTAAGGTTTTTCTCAAGGTTATTATTTTTAAAACATGTACTGGGGTAGGCCACACAAAGTCCATACACTGTTTTTGAAAAAAGTTTTTTCAATAATGTTACGTTAAAAATTCTTAGTTTAAATTTTCTTGTAAAAACAGACTTAAGGTGCTCAAATTTCATTTTTACGTCAAATGTACCATCGCTAAGGTTGCTGATATAGTTTTTAAGAAAAAAAAATCACTAAGCTGGTTAACTAAGTTTATACGCTTTTTATCAAAATATATACAAATTTTACCTATTTTATTTTTAAAAGTCGGAATTTTTCAAGAGTGTGAGAGGGATGAGTTGCATGTATGTATTTAAAGTTATGCCTGGACAGCGTTAATGTAATTTTATAGATAATACTAAATAATGTTCTCCAAACTTTGTGTCAAGTCAAAATATGGCAAATTTATGTTATTTTTGCGTTTTTTAAGAGTGTAGATGGTTTTTCCAAATAACCTGAAACTATCTTAGCAAAAAAATCCCAAAATAATTAAAAACAATAAGATAACTCACGTGTTCGACTTGACCGGCAGAAACATCTTCTTGTTGCACGCGACTAGCTTAGACAGATGCTTGATCAGGAATATCTTCACCCTCAGTGTGCATATTCCCTTTGAACTTTGAACAAGCTGCGAGCTGGTGGTGGAACTTGCGATGCCCTCCGAACTGTTGTTGTTGCTGGTGGTGGTGGTGGTGGTCGTGACTGTGGTCGTAGTGGTGCAAAGTGTCCGTCTGTGCGATTTAAGCTGTGCAATTGCAAAAGTGGCTTTTGGCAGTGCTGGCGATGCTGCGTTTTCCACCACAACTTCCGGCGAGGCACTGGATTTACGACATTCCGACGGGGTTTGCTGGGGCTGCTTCCGGTCCGCGTCGGAATCCACTTTCACTTGTGGTCACACAAAACACGTCAATTTTTCTATTTATTTTTTCGTTAGGGGGTGGGTAATGTTATCCACCGAATTGAGCACTGTAACGAATTTCGCTCTTTTCGATATAGCGAGGGTAATCGTTTTACGATTCAATGACACTGGTGCACATCAAATAATATTGGATTTATCCACCCTCTTTCGGGAATCAAAGCTGGAATGGCAGTGTTGTTGAGGGTTGATCGTTTTGTCTGGAAGAAGAGTAATAAAATGATAATGTCAATTTGGGATGGAATAAGGAGATGTTACTCAAGTGAAAGAATCGTTTTATTGTATTATCCTTTGAGATTCAGAAATCGTTTTTCAGTCAACCATAATTTAAAAAAAAAAAACTTCAATGAAGCCAGTAAAAAGCATTCAAACCACAATCCTAAAGTAACTTCCTTCTTGCTCGTGAAGGAACTTCATTTCTTCCTTGAAATGAACACGCAATCAAGATAAAGCCCTACACAAGTATACACACTAGGGTGTTTCATCCAAAACCAAAAGTCCTCAGAAGCAGGCAAACCGAGGTTCCCCTAGTAGAGGATACCCATTGGGACTCTCATGCCAGATAGGGGAAATCTACCCATTTTAATCCTAATAAGCGGTCGTGTTTGAATGATGCTGGATAAACTAGAGTCTCCCTTGAATTTTACTAAAACCAAGTACACCAACGAGTAGAGCAAGTTTTTGTGAACATTTCTGTTTATTTTCACTTTCACTAAAAGTTATTCTATTTCTTTACCAAGCATTTAATCGTCTAATTTCAATTCAATTTGGTTTTATTGGTGAATAATCAAGATACAATGAGTTATTTTGAAGTGCATAACAGAGTTTTGGAGTTCCTTACAGCTGTGTGTTGCATCATAATCCATTTAGGATCAATTATTTCTTTAACTAAGGCACTAGCAAGAGTAAGAAAAAACTATAAAAAAAAACTTACAGAAATTGCAAAGGAAAGGGGATAGAGGAAGAGTAAGCTTATATCTAGATCACAGGTAATTTATCCTTTGTAGATGTGTTTGATCATCAGTTCCCCAAGGGCCAGGAATTGTTCTGCCTTGTTCCGGCAGCTCCGAAACCGCGTCATCATCTCCCCCGCGAGAGCAAAGAACTCCGGCAGGGTGAAGAGATCTTCTCCGGTGACTTCTTGCTGGGCCGTACTGCCGCTACCGGCAGCGACCACGCTGGCGAACGAACGCCCCCAACCAGGAGGGAACGCTGAGTTTTCCGCTGGAACCGTACGCTGTCCAGCTGCAGGAACGGCTGCGCTCGTACTTCGCTGAGGAGGGTGGGACGCTTTCTTCTTCCTCTTTTCCTGCTCCTCGAGGTAAGCCTTGCGCGCGACGCATCCGCGGTAATTGCCGGTATGGTTGCCGTCACAGTTCGCGCACTTTACGCGCGGCTTGGTTTGTTCTGCCTTGTCCCCCAAGTCCGCCTTTCGTGGCAGTGCGCACGCCTCCGAGAGGTGTGACTCACCGCACTTCACGCAGCGGGGCCGGAGGTTGCAGTTCCGCGAGCCGTGGCCGAATTTCTGGCAACGGTGGCATTGCGCTACATCCGTCGGGTTCTTGGTGTAAAACCGCCAGTTTACCCAAAAACCGTCCAACGTTTTAGTCCGCCGCAGGTCTTGGATCTTGACGGTGCCGCGGTCGAAGTACAACAGGTACAGTGTGTGTGTACCTGTTACCGTTGTCTTGCGCGAGAGCACTTTAATCTCCCGTGGTTTGATTCCGGCGTCCGAAAGGTGACCTTTCAGGTCGGAGATCGGACGGTCTTGATAACCCTGCAAGACGACCTTAACAGGGGGCTTCTCGGGGTTGAATGTGTAGAAGTTGAAGTTGCTACGCTTCAATTCTTCAAACACCAGGTCGAAATTCTTTTTGGTCAGTGTGATCACTTGCACTGCCGACTTGCCGATTTTCAGACAATATCCGAGGCCTTCCAGCAACTCGTCAACATCGTCCGCTAACGTGTCCAAAACAAAAATTGAGGTGGTCTACGTTCCACTGGAGAGTTGTTCTTTTTGACGTCGGCACTTTTTCCGTGCACGACCATCATCGTCGTCGTCGTCGTCGGTAGTGCTGCTACCGTCAGAGTTGTTATTTTCTTCGTCGTCGCTCAGCATCTGGAACTCGTTCCTGATGGGGATGTTGGCGGATGTTGATGTGCCACTGGTCGTGGCACCGGAAGTACCGGAACGGGTTCGCACTGGTGATCTTGGGACATATCCAGGATGTAGTAACTTTTGTCGATGCCTTCAGCGCTGACGCTCCCCTGCGCGATGGCGGCCGACACGGCGTTGGTTTGTTTACCTTTTGCACACGGCCGGTAGACGAACTTCGCGGGTTTTTCGAGGCCGCACTCGAACTGCCACGGCCACGGCCGGCCTTTGGCATGCTGGAGAAGCAAACTCGCGGGTAACCACAATCAATTACGGCGAAAAAATCGAAAAAACGATGGAGCACTGAGCACTAGCTGCATGCTCTCGTGCGTACACGGAGGGAGCTGCCAAGCATTTAACAAAAAAAATCCCAAGGGTATTCTAATCGAGGCGAATGCATTGGGCCACGCCCATTTTTCTAATATCGGCTTAGTTCTTTTTTCTTCCAACACTCTGTCGAGTGTTGCCATTTGCGCTGACAGTTCAAACGAACACTCACGAAAAGTGGCATTTATAGGGAAAGTTTCCTGGCATCGCTGGCTGTGCTGCTGGTGGTGTTGATGGCCAGCCTTTGTTCTTTTTTGCCTTCGTCTCTCGCTCGGTTTTCTTCAGCCTTCGATTGGAATGCAAAGTGAAAATTGAAACGTCAAACGACTTGGCGCGTTTGTTTTTTTTTATGGCGCTTGCTAATTTATTACATTTTTCGGGATTATTCTTCAAGTGAGTGCCTTACTAATGATCAAAAGAACATGTTGCCGGTAGTTGGAAGCAATTTCATATCTTAAGCGCCGTGAAAAAGTAAGCGAAAGTGAAAAGTTAATTTTGGCGATATTCATTAAGCGTTTGAGGGATTCTCGTGTGTGTCACTGTGTGTGCCAACAAAATGATGAGAAGTGGTCTCGCAAAATACAAATTATGATCAAAAGTGCATTAAATGTGGTCTTTTTGGCCAGTAAGTGGCATACATTTGCGTGCTTACTCGAGGCAGTGCTGTTGCTGGTAAGTTTATAGCCCAAATAGTATTTTTGGACCTTTAATCGAGCATCAAACTCTCCATATGACGAAGATAGGTGTTTGATTGGAAAGGGTAGATTTCCCCTATCAGCCAATTTGGTTGAGAATCGGAGGGTGAATTGTTGATTCTGGAAACACCCGACGTCGATCCAATGCGCACCTTGGGGAAAGAAAGGACAACCCTAATTCCTTCTGGAATTTGTTCATTGGACCATCCCCTACACACCTGTCTTTATTCCGAGTGAATCCATGTTGTCCCTAGACTTGTAGGAACGATTGAACGAAAATCACAAAAATCTTACAGTAATTTCCATGTAAATTTCAACTCGCTGGGGACAGGCCAATTCTCAACCAAATGGGCTGATATTTGGCCTTAGAGTCCCTATGGGTATCCTCTACTAGGGGAACCTCGGTTTGCCTGATTCTGAGAACTTTTTTGTTTGGTTGAAACACCCTAATACACACCAAAAGCTTCTATCCTTCTTCGACGTCACTCATTATACCCGACGATGATATCAGAACGTCGGAGAACCCAACATAGACACAGTCTAACCAGCAATAATGTGTCTTATGTAGAGACAACACAGAAACTATCTTGTTGCCAAGCTGGTGTAAAAGGCAGCTTTAGCTTTGTTACGTAACAAAAGCCCGGTCCACCCGTGAAAAGTGAAAGTGAAAACGTGGAAAAACAAGGTGAAAATCCTTTTGGATTATTACCGACTCTATTTTTTTTGTTGTTGCTTTACCTGGCTGTCAGCACGTGGTACGAGTGAAGGAAGAAGAGGGAGCTTGTAGGTTTGATGACTTTTTCATTCTTTCGCTAAGTGTTCTTTTGGAGGACTTGCTCAATGGGAAAATAATTGGGTGGATTTTCATGTTTATGGCATGAAGGGACTAAAATTAAAGGTTAAAAAAAACTAGAAAATATAATTTTTATTGAATTATTCTAATTTTTGAATTTATAGAAGCAGGATCCTTAATCAGATTATCACAGAGATTTTCTAACCTTTAGTAAATATTTTTCTTTTAATTTACAATATATTTAAATTTGTAATGTAAAACTCTCGTTGCGACATTTTTCTTTCTATTAAGAACAACATGATGAACTCAATACTTAAGTATACTTAAGTTGGAATATGAGCTAAATGCGCTACACACATTGAACATAATTTTTCGTTAAAAAACCATCAATTCTACGTCCAATTTTCATGAAAATGATTACTAGAGGACCTTCTATTTTTGGTTGCAAAGATAATTCACTCAACCTCCGGTGCTTGGTCACTTTTTTGTTTGACACTTTTTGAGTTCGTAAAATAAAAAGTGACGAACTGTCACTTTTTACTCAGAGCTTACGAACACTATCAAAACAAACGTTTGTTAGTATGTGTGAACTCCGTGTAAATGGGGTGTCAAACTAAAAAGTGACCCCGTTCGTCCCGAGCAGGGGTAAATAACACGGGAATACCAAATTTTGGTATTACTTGGGCAAATAACAGCGACCAAAATGGGCCCTTGGTTGCCCAGTAATAGATGGTAAAATACCATGAAATCATACCAAAATCTTGTATGTGTAAGGGCACAACAATACCAAACCATGTTATTCCAAGGGTAAAATAATACCTCAAAATAAAACCATTTCAATACCAAGTTGAGGTCTTCTGGATTTTTGAACATTGCTTGAATACCAAAACTTGGTATTGCCATGGTTTTATTTTTAGGTATTCCTGCCCTTGAAAATCATATTTTGGTATTTCTGTGGTCTTTCACATACATGATTTTGGTATGATTTCATGGTATTTTACCATCTATTACTGGGCAACCAAGAGCACATTATGGTCGCTGGTATTTGAACAAGTAATACCAAAATTTGGTATTTTCATACCATTTTTAGTGCAGCAGTTGCAGTTAGTGAAAAAACGGAAATTATTCATATGCAACAGCCAAATCTACTCACCTGATGATTCCATGTTGTTATTAGTGATATTCATCACCACACCGAATGCATTTGTCATTGATGAACGGCCTGTGCTTGAAGTTCTTGAAGCTTCTGAAAAATAACGAGAATGAAAAATAAGTATTATTAAAATGAAACTGAATTGAAATTCACCAAAATTCATTAATCTGTCGATTGACTCGTTTTTCAAAGTATTTGGTTATCCCGACTTAGAGATATTTCAACGTTTTTGAAAAAAATATTAGTGGGTATATCACACTAATTTTTAAAATCATCTTTAACATTTTTGGGTTTAAAGTCATTTTAGCGCAAAATTAATTAACTCGTAAATTTTTTTTAACAAATTTCCCATAGTTTCAGAGAAAATTGATGAAACCTTTCAATATTCAAATAATACCAAAATGTGCCATCCTGACTTAGAAAATTTTCCACAATTTCAAGTCATTTCTTTAGGGGGTATATCAAAAATGTTTGAAATCAAGTTTGAAATTTCCGGTTTTTAATGAAAGCATTCGCTTTGAGACATCATTTAAGCGCAAAATTAATTATTTTGTCAAAACTGGTCAAAATTTTCCCATAGTTTCAGAGGAATTTGATAAAACACTTTAATACCAAAATAATACCAAAATGTGCCATCCTGACTTAGAAAATTTTCCACAATTTCAAGTCATTTCTTAAGGGGGTATATCAAAAATGTTTGAAATCAAGTTTGAAATTTTCGGTTTTCAATGAAAGCATTCGCTTTGAGACATCATTTTAGCGCAAAATTAATTATTTTGTCAAAATTGGTCAAAATTTTCCCATAGTTTCAGAGGAATTTGATAAAACACTTTAATACCAAAATAATACCAAAATGTGCCATCCTGACTTAGAAAATTTTCCACAATTTCAAGTCATTTCTATAGGGGGTATATCAAAAATGTTTAAAATAAAGTTTGAAATTTCCGGTTTTGAATGAAAGCATTCGCTTTGTGACATCATTTTAGCATTTTGTCAAAATTGGTCAAAATTTTCCCATAGTTGCAGAGGAATTTGATAAAATACTGTAATACCAAAAGAATACCAAAATGTGGTGTTCGATCATTGACAAATTCTGCAATTTTGCAATATCAAAACAATACCTTAAATTGGTATGATACCACATTTTGCTCTTGCATAATCCTTAAGACAAATTTTAAAGGGTCCAGGAATACCAAAATTTGGTATTGATACCAGAGAAAGGTATTATTACGCATTTCCCTTGTTATTTACCCATGCTCGGGGTTTGATAACAGTTGGTGTCAAGCCATCGGGGTTTGAGTGTAGTTTGTAACTGGAAGCTTCCACTATTTTTTTGTGAAAAAGCGAAATTTTGGGATGGAATTCAAACGTTTTGAACAAACGAAATTGTTCAAAAATAGCTCCATCGTTCTTCCGGATCAATGCTTCGCGACACTCTTAAAACGAAAGTCACGTCTTTATTATTCTACCCAACCCCTCTCCACGCTTGAGCTTCCCTAGCTCAAAAACTTCAAGAAACGTGGAAACAGCTCACACGTGGGCCGCACGCGATTCTTCGATGTTATCCTTAGATTGGTGGCGGCCTCGCCCGAAGGACACTCGAAGACGACACCACTCCAAGAAGCGTCTCGTAGGTGTGAACGAAATTGTAACGGAGACGCGTCGCTCGATTTGAAAAGCTTTTTCTTCTTACCAACACTCAAGAAGACGCAAAAAGGTGTCTCCTACAGTGTGATGACGTCGGTTGGGCAAAATTCGGAAAATCCTGCCACGTGAGACGAGGAAAATTGCCACATTGACCTAGATTCGGTTTACTGCTTTGGCACATTTATTTTATTATCACAAGGGGGAAGTCATGTACGGAAACAACAGGGAAAGGGAGACCTTTTCTGGTTGGGGGAAAAAGGAGCTATCATAACACGAACAGGACTCGGTAGATATTAAAGGAAGGGCAAGGTTTGTGTAAACAAACGCAGAGGGTTAAAACTTTTTTTTGGGGGAAAATGAAGGGAAAGTGCGTCGTTTGCATTCAGCTGACGTCGTGGTGTGGCACCTTGAAATTAAAATTCAAACCGGGTGACAGCTTCTGAGTCGACTAAAAGGAGAAGAAGCAACAGGAAGTTACGATCAATATTTCATTTTGAAACTGTAGAATATGCTTCATGATAAATGACAGCGTTGTCGTGTAAAAGCACGGCTGTTGGAGCAATAAATTTTGAGTTCGTATTTGAACAGCGAGGAAGGATGATTTATTGTCTTAGAGTTCCATGAAAAAAAAAAGTTTGTAAATGTAACATATTTTTTGTTTTCATTACGTTTCGATTGTTTCTTTACTATTGTAATACAGTACAGACTCGATTATCCGAAGCCTTGAAGTAACGATTATCTGAAATTCGATTATTAAAAGGTTTGTATGAGCCTTCGGATAAAAAAAATCATGAGCAAAAAAAATCGTGTTAATTTATTTTCTTTTTTTTTAAAGCTTGGGTTATTCATCGCCAATTAAATAACAAAAAAATTTTTTTTCAATATTTCATCACCGCCAACTTGGCCACTATCTTAAATTTAAAAAAAAATCTTAATCACTTTAGGGTAGTTTAGGGGTACATACATAAGCTCGACAATCATAAATAAGACAACGAAACATTTTTTTTGTGATTCTATTATCCAAAGTTTTGATTATCCGAAGAGAAATTTTGCCAAGGCCTTCGGATAATCGAGTCTGGATTGTATTCCTGCTAATTAAGTATTTCAAAAACACCCTGATCGTGAACCACCCTAAGTTCAACCAAACTAAAAGTAGGCCGTTTACTCTTTGGAACAACTTTTCAAAACACACCAAAGCTCGATAAGGGCACAATTTTTCGAAAAAATAATTTTCCACTGGGTTCTGAGGGTGAGATTGGGTCATTTGTTCAAATTTGGATGACTCAATGTCACACTTGCTGACGGTACAGTCATCCTACATATTCGGAACACCCACAAATTCAAAACACTTTTATGATAATTTGTCAATAGCATGCCAAAAGTAGCTTTTCTGTCGACCTTACTATTTTTAGAACCTTCATTTGGACATTATCTTGCTATTTCACTAGTAAAAGTAGTACTTTTTGAACAAAAAACTTCATTCCAAGACTATTTTGCCCAGAGCAGCAAACACTGCCTCCAAATGGCCTGTCTATAATTGTGGGATGTTATTGTGCCTCCCACAATTGTGGAACACCTGAATTTAACTGATATTTTCACAAAAAAAGTTATCAAACAATGTATAAAACATCAATAAGCTTGAGTTTCATTGGTTTCAGTGTGTGAAGTCATTATTTGGTAATAAATATGTACTCCTAGAGAGATTCAAAGTATGTTTACATTCGTAAGAAAAAAGTGTTCCGAATTTGTGGATTTCAAGGGTCAAAGTAATTCTTCAAAAACTTCATATAAAAGTTAAAATTTCCAGATGTTCGATACAGTATTCGAAAGATCGCAAGAAAAGCTTTCAAATGAAGGTAAAAGCGAATCACTAAGTTCAATTATCGATACGCTATGATTTTTTGAACATTGGCCGATCTAGAAACCGTTCCGAATATGTGGGATGACTGTACTAGGGAACAACATTCAACTCCATCGCGTCTCTTATGTTGCCGTATCAGCACTTTGACGTTCAATTACAGCTCATGAAAAACGTTTTCAACTAAAATTGAGTAATCAAGCAAGTTTTTTCAACATTTTTAAAAAAATATTTTGTTTAAATAGTGAAAATCAGCAAATTGTATGGAGTTAGGAGCGAGTGCTTAACCTGCCAAACATACGAGAATTAATAGGATGAGAAGTCCGATGAAAAAAATGAGCTATCTTCAGAGGAATGTTTATTTTATCCAGATGTTTCGATTTTCAAATGTTCAAAACGATTTGTCAAATTCTTGGAAACGTGTTAGACAAATTTTAAAATGCATTCTTAAATGTATTTCTATGCTTATTATCACCTTTTATCACTGCAAGAAGAATATTGTCCATTGCTAAATGATTTAATGAAACAATAAACTTTATCGTATTGATCGCCATTTGGCTGATCAAAATGTGCTTATCCAACATTCAGCACACATTGTGGAGAAAAAATCTTCGTTATCTCCCTCAAAATTAAATGCTTTAGATTATTCTCTGTCATCGCAGCTTGTCTAGCCACACTGCCGCTAGTCACCCTTAATATTGCCTTTTGGCTGGCAACAACGAGCTGGCTGTGATTGATGGCGCCAATTATAGTGATCCCACGATTGGGGGGCCTTATGTTTGTTTTCACCCTTTTCCTCAGGCTATGATAAACTGAGAGGTTTTTTTTCTCTCTTTTGGTGGAAACTGATGAAGATAGATTTGGGTTGAAGACAAATTTATGGTGTGTCTTAGATTGAACACCTGACAGTTGATTTTTTTTTATTATCGAGTTATGCTTTATTTAAAATTTTGTCCGAATAGATTGAAATTTTTGTAAATTATTGAAATTATTTTAAAAGATTTTGAGATAACTGAACTGCCCATAATACCATAAATGTCTCATATGCATTTTCATCACTTTTGAGTTATTGATGCAGTTTGGTTCAAAATCGTGTGCTCTTTCTAAAGAGCCTATAACATCCAGTACTTTGTTCTAGAAATCGGGAGGAAATCCTGTTTTTTCGTGAAAACTTAACACGTAGCCTTATGTGTGGGACAAACTTCAAATGCCTTTTTCTCAGTTTGCTGTTTTTGCATATGGGACATTTATGCGAACATGGGCAGTGAACCACCCTAATGACAATTTTTCTGTCATCGGAAAGCTCAACACCCCGAACCGTTCCGCCAAATTTAGCTAATTTCATTTCCGCTGCAGACTCCCGCAGCTCGTAAAAACCGCAACCCTGCACGCAATAAATCAAAACAGGGTTTATTTCACTTTATTTGAACCGCGGGACGTCTCCCAGAGTCTGCCAAAATAAACAGCTATTTTACTGAATTAAAAACGGCTTGTCGTGTGTGAGTACATATTTGCGAACAAATCACGTTTCCACCGTCCGTTGTGGCAAGTTGGGCGCGTTGGACATGACATAAAACACACATCACTTTGCCCAAGAGCTTCATCATGTCACCGTAGTTTGAGCGTATACCACACAGGCATGAGAGAGTGGATCCAATATACGTCATTATTTGCTCAGAGTGTCATCACACAGCAGCGCAGCATCAGACAGTGGACCAATGATCCATATGCGTCAGCCAGCTGGAACCGTCCGTTGAGGGGACTTTGTAAGTATGGCATGAACAGATTTGTCTCACCGGCTCCGTGGCTTAATGGTTACGGCTTCTGCCTTGAAAGCAGGAGGTTCAGGGATCAAATCCTGATCGGTTCAGTTGAAATTTGAAATTAGGAATTGAACTTTGAATATGAACAAAAAACCTATAAGAATCAGGTGGGATTCGAACTCACATGGATTGATGGCCTGGGACGCTAACTAGTCGGCCATCATGGAGTTAATGCTCTAGAACTAACACCGTCTCAAAAAACAGCCCAGGGCCATCTCATATACTCATGAACTGGACGAGGGAGTCGTGGATTGCCTGGCCCGAGCCATCTGCATTACCGATCTATGTCTGTACAATTTCAGAAGAAATCGTTAGCCAGAGAAAGGTATTCGCTTCAAAGGTTCTTGAGATATATGGTGGTGACTAACCGAACCGTCTCAGTTGAAATATACTATGGTCATGGACAAGTCCTGCCAAGACGGGGGTTCAATTACATACATACATACTTACATGTCATGAACAGATTTGTTTCTTTCTAAAAAAATAAATAAATTTTTGCATGGGGCATAGGTTGTTTTGAGAAAAAAGTACTCAAGAATTAATGTATCTTAAAAAAAAAAAACAAAATTACGTTGCAAATATAATAAAAGTTCCATTGCAAAACTTATCCTGTGATCATTGAAATGCCCTGTGATCATTGAAATCAGGTGCCTTAGCATTCTATTGTGGACTGCACATAGATAGAAATCCTGGTAAGCTCATCCGGTAACTCTATGTTTTTGAAATATTTCCAAAATCGTCAACATTAATTTCGTTAACGCTGGAATTGTTTTCAACATCGTTAACATTGTTGTTCGAAATTGAAAACAAATGTTCACGATTTTGGAAACCTTTCCATGTTGTCGAATACTACAATACAGAGTTACCGGATCAGCTTACAGGATTTCTAACCGTGCAGTTTGCTATTAAAAATGAGTCTTAAAAATGGTTGGAAACGTCAAATTCGATTCATCATCGACCAGTTTCCTCCTCCTAAAGCCTCTATTTTCCTCAGTTTTATTAGATAATTTCTTAACATCAGCCAAACTATGCTAAACGTAACGTAACAATCGCGCAAGATTCTTGATAAAACTTTCGGAAATTTAAATTACATGATAATGGCTTCTTATGTTTCAAGACATAAACAAAGCCGTGGTATTTTTGACAACAAATCCAGAACTGACAAGACATCAGCTAACAAGAAATCAAATGTCTACATAACGCTGCAGTTGACAACCTTGACAAGGTGAACAGGGAGCTTACATTTTCACTTCGTACAAAACGCTAGCCGGTAATGGTCTTCAACGACATCCATGATCAAAAAAGCTATGGTAATCTATTCGTTGAAGAATCCAGAATTACCAACATCAAACTATTGGCTATTTTGAGTGAATTGCTAACAAAACACAATGCTTGATGATTTGGACATCATATCGGAAGAAGATTGTATGCATTCCAGGCCCTTGAAGTTGACGTCCGCGTTCGAGATGCTCACCTTTTGTGTTGATATTTTAGCCATCCTCACTGCAGCGCACTGATCCTGCTCTAAAAATGAAGTTTTCACAGAAAGCCACTTATCGACTCAGAATCGAAAACAGAACAAATGTCTGTCTGTCTATGTGTAGGTGTGTTTGTGAATATATTACCAATAATGTAACTCATTATTCTCTTCTTAGTACCGATTTTGTTCAAACAGGTCGCATCCGATTCGGTTTTGCCCATTTGGGTCCCATACATCGCTATTGAATTGTTTGAAGTTTTGATAGTTGATTGATAGTTTGGGGCGAATCGGGACAACAGTCTGAGAAGGGACATAAGTTTTTAGAGCTGTTAAAAGTATGTAATTTGGAAAACAATGCACTACTTTTGTAGTTCAGTGTATGTTCTATTTGAAACCAGTCAAAAATGTCCAAATATTGAGCGGTAACAGGGCGAAAACTGCTGTCCCAAATGACTGTATTTAAAATATATATACATTTTTTTTCCAGTGTAAACGTGGATGATTGATAAATGGCCAGGAATTTTCCAGCAATCACATCAAATATTGTAATCGAAAGATCTTCCAAACGTGTGTTATGATGACCAAAAAAAGCAAAGCAATCCACTTTAACGACCCCCTCGTCTTTTGTGGGCTCTGTTGCAAGTTTCTGCTCATTTCTAGGCGTCCGAAGGTTATGTATGGTGAGTCACCCAAAACATCTTTCACGCAAATGGACCGACGTTTTACTTCCCCATCCGATAGAAGGCCAGGAGGATAAGGCGGGAATCGAACCCGCGCCCCATAGCAACTTAGGGATCGGCAGCCGAAGCCGCTAACCACCGCGCCACGAGGCCCTCCACTTAAGTGTTATTTATGATTTTTTAAGCTGGATATGAAAAGTATGAACGGATCCATCTTCCGACTTATCGTTTGCTAGGTAATTCAGATACCTTAGAGTCTTAGAGTTTGATGATCTGGCAACCTTGTCTAAAGTAATATAAATGAACGTTTTGGAAGCCAGATTTCAATTATCTGTTTGAAAACTATGTCTGGATCCACCTTCCGACCTATCTTTGAATAGGTTATCGAAAGACCTTCTGCGCGAGTTTTAAAAAATGAGATCTATCTCTACACTCAAAGTAAAAAGTATCCTTTTTTCAGGTTCACCCGTCGTCACCCTTTAAAAGGGTATCGAAAATGTACTGAATTTGACATACCCTTTTGAAAGGGTGACGCCGGGTGAACTTTAAAAAAGGATAGAAAGTATCCTTTTAGAGGATTGAAAGTATCTTTTTGAGGGATACTTCTGACTTTGAGTGTAGAATACCACGTAACTTAAGTGACTTAAGTGATATTTATGTGCTTTATTGAAGACGGATCTCACTTATCTGTACAAAAATTATGTTCGGATCCATTATCGACCTATTGTTGGATAGGTTATCGAAAGACTTTCCAAAGGAGTCTTAAAGTTTGAAAATCTGGCAACCCTGTCGCAAGTGATGTCCAGTTATGTACACCCAAAATTCAGAATCGAGATAATCGTTCTCTCAAAATTTATTGAGGGCTCAGTGCCAAAATCGATAGAATAATGGTACCAACTCACACCATCATAACAAATGAGTTCATTCGTTAGTTGAATCAATAAATCTCCAACAAGTGTCATACATCGACTTCTGACTTCTCCATGGTCACCAAGCTGTGGTGGCCGAGGCAGCTAAGTCATTGGATTGGTTTGTCAAAGGTCTCTGGTTCGATTCCCATTGTCGACACTTTTGGTTTTTTGTTTGACGGATGAACTTTTTTTGCAAATGAACCTCGAGAGAATAGTTCTATCGCCCATCTCGAGCTGTGTTCTCTGCGTCCGTGAATGGTACCACTATTCTCTCGACTCGAGACCATCATTCTCTCGGACAAGCGCTGCCAGTTTTGGGTGTATGAAAACTGCCAAGGAGTGAGGAAGAAAACTGCCAATTAATTTTTTATTATTAAGAATCAATTTAAAGAGATAACATTTCTTTTTAATATTCCTTCAAATGTAAACACGGCTGACAATAATAAAAAAAAAACATTAGCAAAATGATAGAACTGAAAAAAAACAGAGAAAAAAGTTGCGTGTTTTACACAAACAAACAAGACATATTGCTCAAATTTACTGTCAGCAACGGTAAAAAACGTGTCATTGTTAACATTTTGCGTCTACCATGAAAGTGCTTGATAAATTCAATGAATTGAGGTGACATTTTCTGTAAGCCTACAAACTACAAATCTTTTAAGCGTCAAAGCATTTATTCAAATTAAATTGAATGCTAAAATGGGCCATTAGCAAGTTATAATTATAACTATTATATTAAAGTAATATCAAGTCAAATTTGATAAAAATATGGTGTAAATAATTCTTTAAACTATATGGTAAATAATACATTAAATTTTACCGATAAGAAATTTTGCCATTAACAATACAATTATGATAATTTAATTGTCGGAGAGACCATCATGTTAGAGAATCGAGAATGTTAATTTGATTAGTTCTCATGTTGTACCATAAAAATTGCCTCGCTTTAGTAATAAATCAAGCATAAATTATGTTCCTGGATGATGAATAACCATCGAATGGAACCACCCCATCCACTCATTGGTCAGTCATTCAAATCGTGACCCCTTTTGGTCATTCTGCTCAATGTGTCACAAGTTCCGCCGCTGTTCCACGTACATTTGATTGTGTTTATTTTTACTATTTTCACCAATTTGTGAGTTCTAGCCAACGGTGTACAGCGGGAGACACCACGCTTGGAACGCACCTTTTCGCGTATGGAGGTCGTCGCCGCCAGTACCTTTGTCTGCGTGGATCGCGTCATCAATTGCTGTGGACGCGATATCAGAACAAATGCCAACAAAAGGCCATTTCAGCTCTGCCGTCAATATAACGGCTCAACATGGAAATGCAACATGTGAAATACAACTCTCGTTATAGCATCGATAACATAATGACCAAAGCTCGGGGAGGCTTTGCATGCAAATGAATGTGTTATTTATGTTTCGCACGCAGTCAGTGGTGGTGGGGCCACTTTGGTACAATTATTGGTCGAACAGAACTACATTATTATGAGCAGAAAAAAGTCATTTCATTTACTTTTTTGCAATTTCACCGTGAAACTACTTGCTTTTCCTGTCATTCGACGAAATGGCCTACTTTTTTTTAACCAAAAATAACAGAATGGAAATGCAATACCTTTCAATACCAGTGCTTAAAAGTTCTGCATTTCAGTACTTAAATCAGTACTTTTTTTAAACTGTGAATTTACCAAACACATGGGTGCTTGAAATATAATTCGAATCCAAGGCCGTTTTTAGGAATTGCCAAAAATAATGTCGGCAAACCTCTTTGGATAAATGTACAACTCGTGCTGAAAAAAACTTCTTTTTGCAATTTGTTGCATAAACTACTATTTTGCAACAAAATTAGCTAAGTATTCCAAATTTTATTTAATTCAAGGTCAAGGTATAGTGAAGGCAAAATATGGCTTAGTATCAAAATTCAGGCTATTTAATAGTTTTTGTTTCTTCATTAAGGAGGTTGACATGATTTCAAAACAGTGTACCATAAACCATTGATGTTATTTCAATGTATGCTTTCCAATATTATTCAAACGGTAGTTCTTGTGGTAGACCACACAGTGTCCATGTATGCTTGAAGAAGTCAATAGTGTCTTATTACATAATTTTATACAAAATTTATAATACAAACCGGGGTACTTTGAAAGTCACTATGTTTCTAACAAATTTCAAATCAAAAATGTGCAAATTGAGTTTACTACGTAAAATTCATTATTACCAAACTTTAAATTTTAATTAGAAAAAAAGTACATCTCAACGTTTGTTTAACAAAATTTATTAATTTTTAATTGAATGTATATAAATTTCAGGTTAAGTGAATAAAGGAAGTACAAAGTTTGATTGAAAATATTTTTATGATGACATAAAAACCAATTTTGTAGAATTAGTCATATTAAAAAAAATGATAAGAATCTTTTTCATTATAAAAATGCCTTTAAATATCTTAAGATATATTTCAATTCTGTTTAAAAAACACCTTGAAATTTTTCAAATAAAAAACTAATTTCAACGGTTTTCTGTGTAAGATTGTTCAAAGAATCCCTTAAAGTATCATTTATATGGAAGGTCTCGAATGGGTCGTCAATTAACAATGTGTATTTTTGCTTTATGTTAAAATAAAGAATATTTCAAGGCTTTAGCATTTGTGTAAAAACAGTTTTATTTTCAAAAAGGTAGAATAGGACTCCAATAACGTAGAAAGGTAAACAAATTTCCAATACAAACTTTATTTCAGATCACTCTGCCCAACACGATTTTCAACACTGTAAATCCCCTTATTAGTTTACACTCAGTTTAATTTAAACCAGTATTTTCTTCTTTTTGCTTTCCAATCCCTGAACTGTTGTTCTTAGCAGTTCAACTTGACAAACCGCAAATCCAACTATCTCTACCAATCCAATCTCCAACACGTACAGTGAATTAATCACTTACCGGAAAACGCTGTTACCCGGCAAAAGTGCCGACAAACTGGTAGACTTCATCAACACACTTCACTCAATAGTGGCTTGCCTGCCGATAGGATAACCGCAAAAGCCTTAATAAACAACCACTAATTCAATTATGGCACCGCCACAGACATACATCAGCTTTATAGTTAGTTCCTGACTAACTAAGCGCCCAACTATCGTCACGTCGGCTCAAAGATAAACCTCGCACTTGGGTAATCGTGTTAAATTCTGCTTCCAATACGCGTTGGGGGTGGAGCACTTTTCTTGGTTTTCCTTTAGCCTTAGGTCACTGAACTCGACTTCCCACAAGCCCTTCCAAGCAACTTCCGGTTGCTTCAAATCACAAATTACGGGCGAGCCACGAAACCACTTGCAGCCCAAACTGATAGCGAGCTCGCTTTGAAGTTTCCTACAAGAACCATATGTTTCAAGTTTCGAATTCGTCCAAACACTTGTCTGAAGATTGTACAGGTGGTACTTGGCCAGAGCTCTGAAAAGAGCAGAGTAAGCGAACGCACGCGAATTGTGACCACTTTCGTCGAGTTGCTGTTGTCAACTGACTGAGGCCTCTCTCCCCCAAGTTGCTGCTGGGTGGAACTCTGCGAAAAAGCTGCCGAAATAGTGCCGAGCTTGAAAACGGCGGCGGCAGCGGCCTCGTGCTGGCGGGTGGCTATTTGTCTCCCCCAAACCGTAACGCACCTAGGGTGGTGCAGAATTCGATTTTTTATTGCTAAATAAGGCCAACCCAACGTCCGGCCCGTGAAGCCATTTCATCCGACCCGCAAAGGCTTTTCAAAATAGTTCTATGAGTGGCCCTTAAGGCTGTTATATTTTTGCTTCAGAAATTAAATGCTGCTTATTAAACTTATTATCTGGGGTTTGCTTTTGTAGAAATGTTCTGTTTGCTTTCCTCACTGAGGAAAGGCTGTAAAATCACTCGAAAATTAAACTTTCTAAGTACACCTCTTAGATATACCTTGACGTTTACATATCGACTCAGAATCATTTTCTGAACAAATGTCTGTGGGGATGCGTAAGACCGTAAACAATGCAAATCTGGATTAGGACAATTTAGGAGTGGAATTACTTTGAAATGTGAAGAAGGCATCAACCACCTAATGGTGGATTAAGAAACGTTTTTTTAATTCAATCATTCTTTATGTTTGAATTTAATGCTCAACAGTAGTAAACTGAAAAATGGCTCAAAAAAAAAAAAAAACAAATGTAAAAATGTGAAATATCTATATATCACCTCAATTAGGAAAGGCTCATGTAAAAAATTGAACTTCGTGATTTGACCCACCCACCTTAACGTAGACATATCGACTCAAAATCAAATTCTGAGCAAATGTCTGTGTGTGTGGTGGGATGTTGATCAAAAAAGTGTCACTCGATTTCCTCAGCAATGGTTAAACTAATTCTGTCTGTTTTGGGCTCATTCGATCCGTCTTGGGGTCCCATAAGCCGCTATTTAAAATTATAAAGTTTAATAAAGTAATTCAAAAGTTATGCTAAAATAAAATTTGACTAAAGTTAGGAAGATTGTAAAAAGGGTTTGTAAGAAAACCCATCATGTTATACATTTTCAGAAAGGTATTCAAAAGAACTTTCCAACGAGCCAAAAACATTAAAGCTCTGATATCCCTATAAAAAGTTAAAAGTACTTAAGTGTTATTTATACAATTCATTGAGGCTGTATCCCAAATATTTTGATGAATGAATGTCAGGAAGACACCAACTACTTAGAGGTGAATTAAGTAACGTAATTTAAAATAACTTTGACACATTTAGGAAATATTTAAGTTGTGCACGCTTCAATATTTTTTTTTGCATTTTTTGTGCTAATGCAATTTCTCTTTAAGAAACTTGCAACGACCAATTAAATTTTAATAGTTTTAAAAAGTTTTTGATATCAGGATATTTTATTTAATTTTAAACAAATAAAAATAAATCATAAGCAATTTTTGGAAGAAATTTTGTGATTCTTTCTTGAAATCAAAATATCTTAACTATAATTTCAACACTATTCAATAATTGTTTTACTTAAAAATAATTCAAATAATTTTATGAGATTTTTTTTTGACTTTTTCAACTATTATCAAACATTACTTCCGGCCCGACACAGCTTCAGAAAAATCTAATCAAGTCCGCAGGGCCAAAATGTTGGGCACCCCTGTTCTAAATTCTTGATATCAATCGAATCATGGAAATTTCAAATATTTTGATTGAGTTCAAAATTAAAAGATTTTAAAGAATTTAAAATTATTCTCTGCCACGTAATGGCTGATTGACAAAAAGCGTTCTCTGTTCGAGTCTGATAAGATTGCTTTATTTGTTATCTAAAACAAATCTAAATTAAAAAACTAACTTAATCCACCTATGTGGTTGGAGCCTTCCTCACTTATTACTAACAATGGCTGATATGATGGAATTGTGCAAAAAATTCTTCTATTTTTTAGATCCGGAATAAAAAAGTACATAAAGATCACTTAAGTGGCCATACCTCGAGACAGCGTTGCCAGATCATCAAATTTTTGAACTCGTTGATAAGGTCTTTTGATAACCTAACCAACAAAGGGTTAGATAGTGGACCCGGACATAGTTTACATACATTTAAGTGAGATCCGGATATATGTGAAAACACATTTTTATAGATAACTTTTGAACTACTTATCGAAACTTCAATCTGTATAAAACTCGATCTATGGGACCCTAAACCAAGTCGAATGCAACAGGTTCGGGTCAAATTGGTTCAGCCAGTGCCGAGAAACATGAGCTAGTTTGTTGGTCACATACATACATACATACATACACACACATACACACACACACACATACACACACATACACACAGACATTTGTTCAGTTTTCGATTCTGAGTCGATATGGTATACGTGAAGTTGGGTCCACGACGTTTTTATACAAAGTTCATTTTTAGAGCAGGTTTATAGCCTTACCTCAGTGAGGAAGGCAAAAATGTTTATTTGCGTTTTAAATTAAGATTATATCAATGATTTTTTTTAGTTTTCTAACCTATTCCTACCATTTTTCTGAAGGCAGGAATTTCATTCGTAAGATACAGCTTTACAGAATTTACAAACCAGTTTTGTAGGAGCAACTCTCAATCTTGTATGGATACTTGTGTGCACGAATGGCAATATTGTAATTTTGCGATTTATTTTCTCATTTATATTTTTCTAATTCCTCAGAAATGTGTTTTGTCGCTTTTTTTTATTTTTTTCCTAAAAGATGGGTTTGACATCATTGACATCTTCTGTCTCACTTACATCTTTTTATATATTCAATACTCAATTCCTAATTAAAAACAATTTTTCAACAAAAAGCTCAGAAACATTGCATAAACTTGCCGAACAAAATAAATACACTAAAACAAAACAAAAAAACAAAATAAAACAAAAAACATTTAATGAAATGATTTCGTGAATTTTAATTTTGTTAAAAAATTGTATTGAAATCAGTTTTATTATAAGTTCCAAACAATAACGATCTTTCCAGCCGTAGCACCCTTTCAAGCAGCTGCCACCCAATTCTCGGCATCATGAGAACAGAATCTCACGCACGCGGTTCACCAAGAGAGAAAATCACCCAAAGTCTCCACAAGAGCGAGTGCGAGCGCGCCACCCAAACCCCACAAGCCAACATTGTTATGCTCGCACTGACGAAGGGAGGAAAAAGCGATTTAAGGGATGGAGACTACTTTATGGGTATTGGTAAGCACTTTTGTTACTGTTTCGTCGGGGAATCTTGAATGAAGGTTGATGGAGGAAGTTGTTTTCCTTTCTATTGTTCAGCTAATGGGAAGTTCTGTTGAAATTACAACCGGGAATGTTCCATTTGGAACGGAATCGTAAACATTTTGAGTGGGGAATTTACGCTATGCGTTTTATGTTGAAAACATTCCTCTGCTTATATTTAGAACGAGCTCAACATCCATATGCTAAGATAACAACTGTTTATCATGGAGTTGTGTTCTTTGCCTGATGAAGATATTTGAACAGGTTTTGTACAATATAGTAAATTATGAATTCTATATTTTGTAACTCTTAGCATAAAAACTCTTTATTAACCTTCTCTGTTCTGCATCTTTTTAATTTATCTGCAAATCAATTTTGTCTCAATTTCAACAACATTGTTTGGAAAAAAGGACTCGCGCCAATGTCTGCTTCCCTTAATTATTCCCTAACGAGACATACTCCAAATAATGATTGCAATTTTAATGACGCGCCGTTTGCCGTGTCACTCACCATCACCACCAAAGGGGACAAATTGCATTGAAATGCATGCCAGGCAGGTCGTCGTCCTGTAGACTTCCTTCGCGTGTCACTCTACTCCGAAAGACCGGTCTTTTCCGCCGCCCCAATGTACATAAATAAATATCCCCAGCTCCTAACTCAAAGTTTTTTTTTGCCTTTCTCAGTGGGTGACATAAGAAACGACTCGCGCGAGTACATAAAGGTGGGTGGAGGGAAGAAGAAAGGAATAAAAAATGCGACCATAATCATGAACTTCACCCGGCAGTAACAGAACGGAGAAGAACCTCACGGTTAACGTCATCCAATATTCATTCACTTTGGCTGGATTGGGTAGTCGTCTGGGAAAGTTAGAGATAAATTGGATTGTGCATTTTCTGGCATTTAAAAAATTAAAGGTTCTTTTAAAAAAAATCATCTAAAGCTTTGTTTCAATCTAACTTTGAATTAACTTTAGGCCGTTGTAAACATTTTTCGACCCCCCCCCCCCCTCAATATTGGGTCTCGTGGCGCAGGGGTAGCGGCTTCGGCTGCCGATCCCGATGATGCTATGAGACGCGGGTTCGATTCCCGCCTTATCCACTGAGCTTCTATCGGATGGTGAAGTAAAAACGTCGGTCCCGGTTTCTCCTGTCTCGTCAGAGGCGCTGGAGCAGAAATCCCACGTTAGAGGAAGGCCATGCCCCGGGGGGCGTAGTGCCAATAGTTTCGTTTTTTCCCCTCAATATTAGTCCGAAAAATCGGGGGGCAAAACATATTTTTTTCCAAAAAAATAACAAAATTTCAATGGAATTAGAAGTCTAATCAACTAAGAACAATGTAAAATGCCTTTTTTTATAAACATGTTTCGCATATTTGGAATATTTTGCAGAATTTTTTCGATGTAGAATGGTAACGAATACATGGAAATGCAATCGAAATTCAATGTTTTCAAACATGTTTTACGTATTTTTTCAAAATCCTTAATACTTATGTGCGGCTCTTTCTTTGAAATTGTAATACATACATGCAATTATTATAGAATTTGTTTTAAAATTTATGAGTTCTTTTTACAACATTGAACATATTTTACCTTTACTTTTACAAGGTAAGCTGTGTTAATGAGCATTTGTCAAAGAAAATTCTTGTGAGTTTTCAGTATTTTTTAAACATGAGCATTTCTTGAAAATATGCAAAGAATTCGATCAATTTACTTGAGTTTTGGGATTGTTTCGGTCATGAGTCTTTTAGTTTTTTTAGCAGGAGAATGTTTTATTTTTTATATTTATGTTAGCTTAAGTTTTTTTTAACCAAAAACATTTAAATTGCATATTTTTCAACCTGAGCAACATTTGAAATACATAATTGTTAGGATTTGTATTCTTTTGACTTATTGAAAGCATTATTTATTAACATTATTTATGATTTTGTAATCTTTTCAAGCATTGATAAAATCTTTAAAAAATACTTCTCAAACAATTTTGCTTTCTTTCAAACAACAAGAAGTTATTTGACTTCAAATAGATTTTGTTTTTTGAAATAAATTATATTTAGGGTGCACTGCACAGCATCGAAGGAAGTTGTTGTCTTCTCATTCCAAAATTTTCAAACTTACGGACCCAATCTTGCAACAACGGGATTGTAAAATTAGTCAAACTTTTTTGACTACTTTGTGGACAGTACATTGGGGGATGAACGAAAAAATATATTGATAGTAAAAGTAGTTTTGACAATACTAAAATGTCTGTAACAAAAATCTGGGCGCAAAAGGTCTGGCTGACAACAAAGGAAGTTGCTGTCTTCTTATTCCATAATGGACAAGCCTACATTGTTGATAATTATTTTGTAGACAGTACTTCAGGGATTGAATCAAAAAATATATCGATAGTTCCAGTAGTTTTGAAGATTCTTAAATGTCTGTAATAAAAATTGTGGTGCAAAAGCTCTGCTTGATTTGACTTAATATTGATTTTTATGACGTTTTACAGAATTCCGAATTATATATAAACAGTGTACATCAACCAGAGCTTTTGCACTGAGATTTTAGTAACAGACATTTTAGTACCGTAATCTGGGGCGAATCGGGACTACAGTCTGAATAGGGACAGTAGTTTTTAGAGCACTTAAAGCTTTTAAATTTGGAAATGGATGTACACATTTTGTTGGTCTGAGTCTGTTCTAACCGAAACCAACCAGAAAAGTCAAAATATTGTGCTCGAACATGGTTAAAACTGCAGTCCCAATTCGCCCCATGTGTCCCGATTGACCCCAGTTTACGGTATCTTCAAAACTACGGGAATTATCGATATATTTTTTGATTCATCCCCTGAAGTTCTGTCTACAAAATCATTATCAACAAAGTTTGTTTATTTTTACAATCAGTTTGTTGCAGGATTGGGATTGAACATTTTTGAATAAGAAGACAACAACTTCTTTCATACCATTAATTTAAACTTTGGGTAAAAGTGATAGTCTTAGATTAAAATTTATTATAAATTCATTGATATTTTGCATTTTTTGAAGTAGCATGATGTTAAAGACATTTTGTGATTCTTTTCACTTTATAATTTTCAGGCATGAATTCAGCTTTCTTTAAAGAATATTTGAAAGGATTTGAGCCAAAACTTAGGAAAAGAAAAACTTAGAAAAAAACATATGTGATGATAAAAATATCAACTTCACAAAATATACTTTTTAATAATTTGACAAAATAAATTATTATAACCATAAATTGGCACTTTGCTACTCTTATTTGGTCAAATTTGTCATAAGCTTAATAAAAAGTATAAATCTGTTTTTTTAAGGGACTTTAATAGTGTATGGTAGCATACACGATTTGGCTGCTTAATTATGAATAAGTGCCCCGGTGTGTTACATAAACTTCCTGATGATGCTGGTTGGACTGCCTTTGTTCCCGCATCCTTCTGTACATACACACAGACAGACATCACAACCCCCACACATAGAAACTTCCTCTTTGGGGGACCTCCTCAATCTCACCCTATCCGACCCCTCAGATTTTCAGATGACCTACAGCACGGCTTTGAGTTACCTTGGGAGAATTTCCACCACGCACCTGTTATTCGAAACGTCACCGTGTTCCCTGTGTGTACGGAGCCACATGGTAGAGGGAGGATGGTCTTCCTAGTTAACCAATACAGAGAAAACTAGGAGTTTGTCACCAACACTAACGGGATTGACGTAATCGCGTTATACTTGTAAACAGATCTTTGGTGTGAAAAGTGATGGAAATAAGTTGCTTTTTTATACAAGATTATTAACTGAAAATTGTTATAAAACAAGATAAGGAAACTTCCAAAAAGTCACTTTATTACTTACTTAAGTGATAGAATGCCCAAGTAATTTTATCTGTAACAGATTGGTCACAATCCTTTTCAGTTATACAACAATCGTGAGTCTGGTCATTCAAAAAGCCGGTAAGTACCCACAAGCAATGACTATTGAAGCTTTTAAGCTAAAAATCAGTTAAAACTACACACTACACTTTATGAAGTAAAGCTTCTACAAGGAAAAACCTCCGCGGAAAAATGCTACGCCCGATTTTCACTTGCCGAATGCTCCCGAAAGACTGACTCCGAAAGGCAAGTGAAAATTCCTAACGCACGCATACGCAAACGAGGGGGGGGAGAGTTGATCCTTAATAGCTTGCAGTCGACAATAAACACGTGAGCGAGAGAATCACTAAGAGCGAGAGCGGGAGAGTTGTGTGAGGGGAGCAAACTCTCCACACGACGCTCCCCCAAGCGGTTTGCGATACGAATACATAAGAATACGTCGATGAGTAATTCACTCAGTCTCTTATTAAGTTGAATATAAATTTTTGTTATTTTATTTTATTCCATAATCATCATGTTTTTTCTTCTCATTTCCTTGACATTTTTTTATGGTTTAAGAGAAATCTACGAAACAAAAAGCGTAACGCCACCGCGTAAAAAGAGGTTTCTCTGTATAATGAATAAAAATATGAGTTTTGTGGACAACAACATTTTAAATTTCAAAAGAATTCAACAAATGTCTCTAAAAAACGACTCCAAACACATACACATTGAAAGCATGGCATGAATGAATTCAAAAATAGTGAAGACAGAGCCTGAGTGAGGCACGTTGGTGGGTGGTGGGCTGGTTGGGAGCCGACACTATAGTCTAGCAATAGAGCATGTGACGACGCGTCGAGCAGGGACGTCGACGACTTGTTGTCGCGTCATGCACATACACATGAACCCGCACGGAGGAAGGATAGAACCGGAAATCAAAACATAGCCTGGGTGAACGGGAAATGTGTGATAATGTGTGTTAGAAGAATGGTTGGAAGCTTGTTCTTCAAGTAAGCATTGGTAGAAGCAACGAATGGCACATTGAAATTCAGTTAAAATTTTTTAATCCATCCTCTCTTATATTTTGTAAATAAATACATAATTTCTTGAAAGTAAATAAAATCTACAGGTTTTTCGATTGGTTCTTGAAGAACTTTTTTTTAAAACCATTATTTTTGAAACATGATTCATATTTCTATTTAATCTGTTTAATACCAAAGTCCTCCATGCTCCACAAGGTGGTAGTGAATTATGTTAAGCACCTGTTAGTGAGTTTTGTTAACACAACACATTGTGCAGTGTGGTCCAGATTGCAAAATTACGTGGCAAATGGTACAGTTTTGGAGCTTTGTATCTTCAGCAGAGTTAATGCACTGCGTGGCTGGTGCAACTTATTATCAACCGAGACACCCGGTCGGAGATTTATACGTAGAAATTGGGTTTTACCGGCTTGATAAAGAATCTGAAAAAATATTTTTCGATGAAAATTGCGTTTTTCGAAAAAAAAAACGCTATTGATTATTTGTACGGGTTTTAACAGAAATATAAATCTTTAAAAAATATTTATTATAAAAGATTTGTAGAAAAAGTTCTTATCTTTAGAACACTCTAAACTTTGTAAATACGATTTGACTGTCAAAAGAAATTTTAACACAACTTTATTTAGGCTGATTTCTTGATGACATACATGGTTCCAGAAAAGAGTTTTGGTTCCAGACTATCAAGGTGGAAATTAGTAATTAGTAGAAATGGTGATTAGTGACATAACGTAGGGGTTGAAAAATTTCAATTACGATAAGTTGACGGTAAACAAAGGTAAACAAACAACTGCATGGCAAAGTATAACAGTCCAGCATTTTTTCTAAGGTGATTGTAGATAACAGCCGTTAGTTACATACTTTTTCTAATCAACTTATCTTTTTTACACAGCTTAAATATTCGATGCTAAGTGATTGTAGATAGGCCATTATGTTGACATAAAAGTGATATTCGAAGCTCTCCCAAAACAAGGATGCAATTTTTATACTTAAATGTCTCGAAAAACTCATTTTCTGAAGACTTAAAATATTTTTATTTGAGCATGTCAAATTTTCTAAGTGAAATGCAAAAATTGGCACAAAGAGTCAAAATATCGTCATATTTATAAATTTTCACACAAGAGCACCAGTCATTAATTTTTTAAAATTTTAAACAAATTTTGTCAAACACGATTTAGAGTAGTTTCGAGCTGGGTGCTGGATAGTGGTTCGCAAAACGGCCTCAATTTGGAACTGTCAAAGTGGAACCAATTTATTGCGCGTATTGAGATAAAATCAGTTTTGGTGGTTTTCTTGTAGGGGTCTCAAAGATACGAGCGCAAGCGTTTTTGAAATTCATCGCAGCAACCGTGTTGAATTTCATTTTCCATTGCTGTCAATTTACAAAGGTTGAGAAAATTATGATCAGGAATTCCGCCAGATGCAACGGTTTCGTGGCCTTTGCGGCAGGCATGGCGATCCTCGGTGTCCGTACCGGGTCGGATGGACGCTCTGTGGGTGGTGATGTCTTTGTCGGGCGAGTTGTCCCTCGTTGGTGAATCGGCGGCACTTAGAATAGGGGCATGGCGTCGCTATTTTTAGACCACGTTTTCCACTTTTTCTCATCGAAACCGACTACTTTATCGACTTTATTTTGCTGGGCGAGATAGGACGCCGTCTATTTTTAGACGATGACTCAGCACTTTTCCACTCTTGCACTTCAAAAAACCAGATGGCAGCACGATGTAACGCCACGTCCCTATGCTGGCGCGTCCCCGAGCAACACTCTAGAGAGAACATTATGTTCGCGCTCTGCCCTCACCATTCATCAAGCGTCCATGGCGCGGTGGTAGCGTGTCGGATCAGCAACCTAGTAGTTAATTGTTCAATCCTCGTTCTGTTAAGATTTTTTTTCCTGCAATACAATCAATCTGCTGTCGGTAATGTCGATAATTGTCGGTAACGGGTAAAAATGTCATACCCCTATATCGCAAAAAATGCATGAGGACAGTTTCCATGCAGATTCTGATATACTTTCATGCCGCCATGTATCACAATCATGCGACCGCCGGTTGGGTGTAGTTTGCACGAAACCATCTTTTTGTAAATGTTTTGGTCTATTTTCCCCGTCGTCTTGCGCCTTTTAGCGCCAACAAAATCAGGCGGCTTAACCTTCCCTTGGTATTAAAAAAAAATAACACATAAGGTATTGGGGTCCTTTTCGACCCAAAACTTAAAAAAAATGGTCAAAAATCCAGTTTTTGACCGATTCCGGTTCTTTTGGTCACAAATGAAAGCTTAAAACGTCCCCTTTCCGAAACCGACCTGGAAACCCGGATTTGGTCACTGTGGCCACCGGGAATCGGCTACAACCGAAAAATGGCCTTTTTGAGACCCCAACTTTGACGACCTGTATCTCCGGCAAATGTCAACCAATCAGGATGCTCTGGGTTGCATTAGACAGGTATTGACCTGTACTTTGACCACAAATATTAATATCAGGGCCAGGTGACCTACCGGTTCCGGAAATCCGGAACATCCGAAAAGTTCATGTTTTACTGTTTTTCACATATATGTGATACCAATACTCTCATGATAGTTGAAATTGATCCATAAAACTAACTAAAAACACAATACACGATTGCCAGAACCACTCTGGAGTGTTAGTGGCCACTTCCGGGTAACCTGGAATCGGTTCCCGGGTACCCGATGAACGGCCAACTTGACTTTTTTGGTGAAAACCCATCATGTTGCACATCAAACTTCATGAAATTGAAAGATATGTCCGTTTTTGGTAATACCGTTGTTCTCTGATCCATTCTGGCCATTCTGGAACTAGTTCCCGGTGGCCCCTTGGGGACACTTCCGGAATATGAGAGAAACCCTATCATCCGACATATCAAGCTTCATGAAATTGAAAGATATGTCAATCTACGGTTATGCTATTGTTAGCTGACCCATCCTGGCCAATTTGGAACCGGTTACCAGTGGCCCCTTGGGGACACTTCTGGAATATGAGAGAAACCCTATCATCCGACATATCAAACTTCATGAAATTGAAAGATATGTCAATCTACGGTCATGCCGTTGCTCGCTGATCCATTCTGGCCAATCTGGAACCGGTTCCCGGTGGCCCCTTGGGGACACTTCCGGAATATGAGAGAAACCCTATCATCCGACATATCAAGCTTCATGAAATTGAAAGATATGTCAATCTACGGTTATGCTATTGTTAGCTGACCCATCCTGGCCAATTTGGAACCGGTTACCAGTGGCCCCTTGGGGACACTTCTGGAATATGAAAGTAACCCTACCATCAGACATATCAAACTTCATGAAATTGAAAGATATGTCAATCTACGGTCATGCCGTTGCTCGCTGATCCATTCTGGCCAATCTGGAACCGGTTCCCGGTGGCCCCTTGGGGACACTTCCGGAATATGAGAGAAACCCTATCATCCGACATATCAAACTTCATGAAATTGAAAGATATGTCAATCTACGGTCATGCCGTTGCTCGCTGATCCATTCTGGCCAATCTGGAACCGGTTCCCGATGGCCCCTTGGGGACACTTCCGGAATATGAGTGAAACCCTATCATCCGACATATCAAACTTCATGAAATTGAAAGATATGTCAAGTTACGGTCATGCCGTTGTTCGGGAATGTCCCCAAGGGGCCACAGAGAACCAGTTCTAGAATTGCCAGAATGGATAAGCGATCAATGGCATGACCGTAGATTGACATATCTTTTATTTTCATGAAGTTTGATATGTCGGATGATAGGGTTTGTCTCATATTCTGGAAGTGTCCCCAAGGGGCCACCGGTAACCGGTTCCATGATGGCCGAATGGGCGGTGATCATCGGCATGACCGTAGATTGACATACCTTTCAATTTTATGAAGTTTGATATGTCGGATGATAGGGTTTCACTCATATTCCGGAAGTGTCCCCAAGGGGCCACCGGGAACCGGTTCCAGATTGGCCAGAATGGATCAGCGAGCAACGGCATGACCGTAGATTGACATATCTTTCAATTTCATGAAGTTTGATATGTCGGATGATAGGGTTTCTCTCATATTCCGGAAGTGTCCCCAAGGGGCCACCGGGAACCGGTTCCAGATTGGCCAGAATGGATCAGCGAGCAACGGCATGACCGTAGATTGACATATCTTTCAATTTCATGAAGTTTGATATGTCTGATGGTAGGGTTACTTTCATATTCCAGAAGTGTCCCCAAGGGGCCACTGGTAACCGGTTCCAAATTGGCCAGGATGGGTCAGCTAACAATAGCATAACCGTAGATTGACATATCTTTCAATTTCATGAAGTTTGATATGTCGGATGATAGGGTTTCTCTCATATTCCGGGAATGTCCCCAAGGGGCCACCGGGAACCAGTTCCAGAATGGCCAGAATGGATCAGGGAACAACGGCATGACCGTAGATTGACATATCGTTCAATTTCATGAAGTTTGATATGTCGGATGATAGGGTTTCTCTCATATTCCGGAAGTGTCCTCGAGGGGCCACCGGTAACCGGCTCCAGATTGGCCAGAATGGCTCAGCGAACAACGGTATTACCAAAGATGGACATATCTTTCAATTTCATGGAGTTTGATGTGCAACATGATGGGTTTTCACCAAAAAAGTCAATTTGGCCGTTCATCGGGTACCCGGGAACCGGTTCCAGGTTACCCGGAAGTGGCCACCAACACTCCAGAGTGGTTCTGGCAATCGTGTATTGTGTTTTAAGTAAGTTTTATGGATCAATTTCAACTATCATGAGAGTATTGGTATCACATATATGTGAAAAACAGTAAAACATGAACTTTTCGGATGCTCCGGATTTCCGGAACCGGTAGGTCACTTGGCCCTGATATTAATATTTGTGGTCAAAGTACAGGTCAATACCTGTCTAATGCAACCCAGAGCATCCTGATTGGTTGACATTTGCCGGAGATACAGGTCGTCAAAGTTGGGGTCTCGAAAAGGCCATTTTTCGGTTATAGCCGATTCCCGGTGGCCACAGTGACCAAATCCGGGTTTCCAGGTCGGTTTCGGAAAGGGGACGTTCTAAGCTTTCATTTGTGACCAAAAGAACCGGAATCGGTCAAAAACTGGATTTTTGACATTTTTTTTAAATTTGGGGTCGAAAAGGACCCCAATACCTTTAAAGTAATTTTTATGGACGCTCCCCTAGGGGTCGTCCAAGGTTTGTTTGTTTTGTGAAATGTGTATTTATACTATAAATTTAATGTCAGAAAATTTCAAGGCTTTAGCATGTATATAGCAAAAGTTATGGCAAATTTAATTTTCAAAAAGGCCGAAAAAGACCCCAATACCGTAGGAAGGTTAACGTTCAAAAGGTTCTCCTTAGGACATTCCCCGATAAGCGTATGCCTGGGCAGCAGGTTCGCCAACGAGGGGAGGGGAGCCTGCTCAATTCGATGGTACGGTACAGCTTATCCCGAAGGTCGCAGATTCCGGCACCAGTACGGATGCAACCGAGCCGGCCATGAAACTCGCAGAACCGCAGATTCCGTCACCAAACATCAGTCAGCTAACACCAACAAGCAATCGACAGCCAGCAGCAAAAGTCCCTACGATTTTGCTCATATTGACAATCAACATGTTTTTAATTTTTTGTCTAAGCCTACTCTCTTGACTTCTCTATAGGTTTTTCCATTGCGACGGTATCTTTCTGCGGCGATTAATTGGAGCGCAGGATTCTAATTTTTCTTGAAATTATTAATACTGTTCGCCAAAAGTAGAAAGTATTGTCATCGATCATTAAAAGTAGTTTTTTTTTGCCAGAATAAAAATATGTGGCTTTTGAGGACCTGGAGTTAAAGTCAAGAAATCTTGAGAAAGTTGAAGGCGAGATTTTTATAATTATGAATTGAAATTGTTTATGGAGTCGATGCGTTCCATCCAGAAGCTGTTTTAATTGTTTGATTCCGTTTGAAAACCTACTGGTTTAGAAAATCTTCTCTGTTTTTTGGATCAGCTCCGCTAGAATTAGCGATGTTTTTTCGCTGGACCAGGAAAAGCTGCATGATTCCAAAATCAGTCAGGGAATTTATCTGCGACATCGCAGAATGACACTCTCGCCGCAGTTCTTCGTCACTCGTAAAAAAAGAAAAACTCCTAATCGATTGAAACTTGAAAACATTCACAATTTTCCAACAAAAAAAGTCAAAAACAAGATAAAATAAAGCCACTGACACTGATTATAAAACAGCTCGTTTACCAGTAAGAAAAAAGTCATGCTTGAGCTTGAACAGCCTCCTACTTTGTAGATGTAAACAAAGTGGGATCATTCGAAAATCACGTTACGCAATTCACCGAAATGTGGCCCCTTCATTTATTTTTTTAACGGTTTCAATTCTTCCAAATGCTCTCATCATCAAAGCGTAAAAAAATGGTTTGTTTGAATTAGCAACATTTTTTTTTGCCGTTGCAAGTGTTTTCATATGACTTTTCAACCTTTGTTTTATCAATTTTGAAAAAGAAAAAAAACAAGAAAAATATAAACAAGCAAAGTGTATAAAATATGAAGAAAATCAGAAATGTTGGAAATTATAATTCTTGCGTATTTTAAAAAGAATTTGATAAAAAAAATTCTCAAACTTCTACAAATTGAAGAACCGCCCAACTTTGTAGCATCCCATTCGGATGCAATTTAGATATAGTGCTTGATATATCTACCAGTCATTCATTCAGACTGCACAAAAGTATCATAGAACCATTCCGAACAGCAACATGACATCTCGCACGGATGCAAGCAGGACAAAATTAGGACGGGGACACCGCTGGAATTCAGTCGACACAGGCGAATCCGTGGTGTGAGTTGTTCAGGGTATAGAAGACCCTGTTTGCACACACTCTGCGCAAATCAGTGTAAATATCGTTGAACTGACTCCGGAAATGAATTTCCTTTGTGTGATTTATCGCAGTGGAAAAGGGTGAAAATTCGAGTTGGAAAACTGCGTTACGCTGAAATTGAGAAAATATGAGAAACAAACACCTTCATAATACAAAGCTAATATTTATTCGTGCAAGCACGGCAGTGTGGCGCGCTATGAAATATGCGCGTTAGACGTTATTATTTGGTATTTGCGATTTAATATCTTTTGACACGCAATTTTTGCGTTGACAAAGTGTCAGTTATAACGATACGAAGTTTTATTTTCCCTTTTTCATGACTCGCTATTTTTCTATCAGCATAGCAATTGAAAGAATAGTTGGTCATTGAACCATTTTAAATTGCCCATAATTACAAGGTAGAACGTCTAGACGGGAAAAATGCACCCTCACAATGTCCAATGCACAACACGCAGCGTATTGTGGTAGGTTTATTTCTGAAATGAGCTAACCAACAGGGATTAGTGTGATATTGAACTTGATTCACCGGTAAGTATGATAATACGGTCTAGCTGTACTCATTTCTTCACAAACAGATGAGTAGAGGGTTCTCTTCTGAGTCGGCGGCTTCATGGTGTTATTGTGATAGTGATAAATGTATGACATCATATTTGTAAAGATATTTTGTCTTTGACTTATAGACTTTTTTGTGCTTAGTAATTCTTTGAGAATTTAACCAACCGATTTTTTTTAATCTTGCTCGATTTTTTCGGTACTATCTGTGTGCTCGATCAAGCAATTAGTTTGTCCTTACACAAATTTGACAGCTTTCCATGCAAAACTGGTGCGTGACAATTCAAAAATCTATATCTTTTAGATGACTTTTTGATCGTTTTGGTTTCATCGTCAAAGTTGTAGGTCGCATGGATCTAACCTTAAAGTGACCATCTCAAAAGTATATGTTTCCTAAAGTTCAAAAAATTCCAACAAAATCTTCTAAGAATCAATAAAGATTTATCTACGCTCATGAGATATGCCGCTTAAATATAAAGAAACAATTATATTTAAGTTTTTTCTGTGTCACCCAAACAGCACTCAATAATGTTGGCCCCGGTCTAACCTAGAGGGTTAGGTCGTTAGCTCAATCCAGGTGTAGGAGTCGTCTCCCTGGGTTCTGCCTCGGTGAAGTCGCTAGTAGGTAGTTGGACTCACAATCCAAGGGCCGTCAGTTCGAATCCCGGGGTGGATGGAAGCTTAGGCGTTAAAAGATATCTGCAGTTGCCTCATCAAGCCTTCGAACATCTAGTTTTGAGTAGGATCTCGTAATCGAGAACGCCAAGGCAATGCTCAGAGCGAATAATTTGATTTTTAGTTTCTAAAGCTTGTTGAATCCCATCAATCAACTTTGAGATGAGAATGACAACTGTCACTTCTGCAGCTATCTTTTACAGCAGAAATCTGCCAGAGTAGTGAAGAACTACGCTGTAAACAGCGAAAAGTTTCGCTAGACTTTGTGCTGTCAAATATGGTTGCCAGTAATTAACGAAAACAAACCAGCAGAACTAAGTTGCTGGATTTGATTTTGCTCAGGCGCTGGTTTCAGCGGAAAACTTCGCTGGTTTAGTGAAATTTTTCGCAAATGTCGGCAAAATCAATCCAGGAAAATCATTCTGATGATTTAGCGATGAATCCCCTTTTCGTGCATATATTTTTACTGTGTAACTATTTGTTCTAAACTTTGTCGATTACATCGATCAGATTTTTTTCCCAAGATACACATTCAACCTATTTTGTATGGATAGCTGCTCAAATTGTATTGAGACTTGTACCAATGATGCAAAGGCTTCTTTGGTCATAGAAAAAAACTGAAAAAAAATTTTCGAATAGAAAAAAAACACATAGAGCAATTCCAGCCCAAATCAGGAATTTTTCTGGTAGTTTTGTACCAGACGTTCGACATTTTAATTGGTCAATATAGAGACTTTTACGTAAAATTGTTTGGCATATCGATTCCCACTATCGGTTTTTGAAAATAAAAAAAAAACAGTTTTAGAAAATGATTTTTGTATCTTTTTGGAGAGACATACCATCTTGCATTTTTCGTCTATCGGTGAAAATTGATTTTATCTCATTTTGAAGTTTTTATACCATAAATATTAGCTAAAAACTCGAAAAAGTGTCAAATATCTCACTAAAATTGGGATATTTTTTGGTATTGTTTCATCAAGACATTAGTTTTGAGTTCTCTGAATATGTCTTTAATATCCTACACCATGGAAAAATGTTTATCTTGTTCGTCAGGTTCGATAAAAGCTGCAAAATAGGTATTTTCCTTTTTTCTAATTCATCTGGACATATTTTTTTATGTTTAACAAAACTGATTGTGTAGATTTGTAGCAAATAAAATGTAGAATAAATTTGCCGAAGAGAGATTTGTATTACATCGAATCTCTGAAAAGTTATTCTAATTTTAGTATACAAACAGGTGCAAATTTTCAAAATTCTGTGGTATTAATTCCTTTATTGTCCTTAACAGCTACTTCGATCATTTCTAGTTGGACAAATCACACATCCTCAGATGGATTTTAACCTTATTTTATTTGTAGAAAAATAAACAAGTTGACAAAATATTGTTCATCTCTCCAAATACGGCAAAGCGACGTAAGTGTATTATGGAATATAAATGTTATATTTACGGTGTTCCAATACAACAATTCCCACGAAAACGGTATGGACCAGAACACAAGTGCCCGGATCAACCTCTTATGTGGTCTGGAATTCTCTACCCGAAATAACTGTATACATAACTTTGTTTGGCCATCAGGGTGGTTCATGCCGTGTCGGGGTTGTCCAAAAATAACAATTTTGACGATCACAAAAAAAAAAATAAAATATTTCAGAACCATTACATGACGCCGTTCAACTAAACTATTTATTATTCTAAACAAGTAACCTTTCTTTTGCAAACTGGATAACTATAATCGGTTGAAACGGCGTCGAGTAACGGTTTTACAAAAACTGTTTTTTTTTTGCATACATCGTCAAATTTTTATTTTTGGACAACCCTGACACGGCATGAACCACCCTGATGGCCAAACAAATTTATGTATACAGTTATTTCGGGTAGAGAATTCCAGACCACATAAGAGGTTTATCCGGGCACTTGTGTTCTGGTCCATACCGTTTTCGTGGGAATTGTTGTATTGGAACACCGTAAATATAACATTTATATTCCATAATACACTTAGCGGAAAGTGGGGCAAGTGTAACAAGCTAAGGAAATGCTCGTTATAACCCATTAAAAACGTTAAAAACCTGTTGGATGTTTTATAATCATCTTATTCCAGGTCTTGACTGGGACTTTGGTAGAAGAAGTTTTTAAAAAAATCTGTTTTTAATGTAAAAAATTGATTTTAAAATTTTTGATTTTTCGTACGTTCTACTCAACTAGTGGGGCAAGACGAACAACCCGTTGGGGCAAGAGGTACATTGCATGAAACAACATGTAAATTTGCTAAAAAATGAACTTTTATCACTTAGATACATCAGATTAGATTGTATTTGAAACGTTTTTTTTTCAATTTTAGATTCAAAAAAATATTTTACTAAAAATTTGATCTTTTTTACGAAAAAAAAAAAAATTACTTAGATGATAAATAGTAAATTTTTATGAAATCACTATATTTTGCATTGACAATTTTTTGAAACAAATGTTTATCAGTTTTTAAGTACTTTTATGTATTTATTTCACAATAAAATATGTTGCTGCAGCAATTCGTATTTTTTCCATACTAAAAATCCGTATGGTACACTTACCCCACCTGAACATGATTTTTCAAAAGCTCTCAACAAAAATAACCAAAAGTTAATTCATACTTTATAATTGGTGCAAGTCATTGGTAGGGACACTTCTGATCTAGGAAAAATAGCATTTTGATAAAATTAGCCTTAAAACGAATCCTAAGCCTTATTTTGTACTTTCAAAATATTATAAGAAAACAACGGTTTTGAAAAAAACTTCATTAAATCTTATGTCCCGTGGCGTTTACGTCGTTTTGGCGGTTATGTGTTAGTAGAATCAGCTAATTGCATTGCTAGCAACAATTCCTCATACTGGAAATAATCAAAACTGTTAAAAATACTGCCGTACGAGCGATTGTTCCTCTTGCCCCATATGGTCGTCTTGCCCCACCTTCCCCTACGTCGCTTTGCCGTATTTCTAATATACGACTTCTACTTGTTCCCAAATGCTAGCAAAGTGTGGACATTATTTTCTTTTTCTTTTGCAGATCTCATAGGTTGTTCCAATATTACGTAACGATATTGCTGTAAGCTTCTTGTTTCAAAATTGGAATTTGTATTGGAAAATTTTTCTCACAAGAAAGATTAATTTAAAAATAACTAATTCGTCTAAAAGTATGGTGTGAATGAACCCTACCACTATCGCCAATATCGGCGGAATGCAATTACCTTATCTTGCCGTGGCGTATCAATGACCGTGTACCGTATCGCAATCTTTTGATAACAACCAATAATGTGTGACCAGCAACAATGGGACGCTTCTTCGCATGAAGAACTTTTATTCGCGTGTTTTTTACAATCTTCTATACTTCTTCTCTTACTACTTTTGATATTTCTGCTCAGTTTCTGCTTAGCATGATTTGAACCGCGTGTTTGCTTTCTTTGCTGTTTGTTTCCTCTCTCAGTTTTGTTTTGCCTCTATACTATTTATTCCAACTTACATATTTATTACCGTTTCGCGTGTCTTTCTCTGGCTTTCGCGAGATCTCTTTGGCTTGCAAAAAAATAAAATAAAATAAACGTCTCACACTGAGAGTCGATCTCGCCACCGCGTCATCACTCTCGCGGTTTTGCATGCTGGCTGCTGGCGAAAGGAACGCTCTTGTATAATTGTCTGTGGCGTTGCTCCTGTCGAACCAGAATCGTTCGAGCCTCCGAGCCGATCACAAGTGTGCGAATTTGCCTCGCCAATCATATTTGATTTCTTTTCTTTTATTTTTTTTTTCTGGTGTGTTGTGCGGTTTAAATTTTGTGCGCGTCGCGAATGGATCGTCGATGTTAGGTGGTTGTGGTGGTGAATTTTATTAATTTTCGGTGCCAACTGGAACCGATTTTAGGGCCCTCGGACGTGGAAGAAGGCCAAAATTGACGCTTAGTTGGAGCTATTTTTAGTGAAGCATTAAAGTGGACTGTGGACAGGTTTGAATGTGCGAACGTGCAGAAATTGCCATTTCTTTTAAAACGTGCAAATTTACGTGATAATCACTGGTGTGGCGAGAGTATCCAAAGTGAGTATGAGAGTAAGCTTGTGTTAACTTATCGGTTTTGTGTTTGAGAACTTTTATCAGTGTCAAGCAGTGAACACTGGTCGAGGTCAACCCCGAGAGATGTTTGAAACCAGTTTTGTAGGACCAAACAACACGAACTTAGCGGGCGTGAATGGAATAATGAAGTGACGTATGTAAATTTAATCGAACTCAGCTGTAAGCAAAAGGTTCAAGTGAACTTAATTGGCAGCAGATCAAAACTTATTTCCACAAACCAATAATATCCCGGTTGACATCCTATAAATTGAATCCAGATGAAGCAGGAAAATCGAGAATGTCACATGAAGATTTGAAGATGAGATGAGACACATGTTGTTTTCTCTTTAATTGAAAGTCAATTGAAATGGGTGCAAAACACGGAGCTCAATTCAATGCTGTGATTGACACAAATATGAGGACGACGACGGTAGATTGATTGCTGCAACGTTCACGTCCTGGAATGCATTAAATGTCATTACATGTGTTTGTGCGGTGGAATTGTTTTTGCTCTCTAACAATAACGCGGAAATACAGATTAAATGTGTAGAGTGAAATATGATGATAATCAACTTCTTTTTGAAAAACAACCAAAAGATATATAACCGTATACATTTTTTTTTGAAAATACTAGTAGTCACAAGTTTTCAATATATTTTCATAACTATTCACACTAATTAGGGACATTGTCAGTAACAAAAATCACATCTGATAACTACGTGTGTCAAGTAACCATAATTGTTCGATATTCCTGTTATCAAATTGATTATGGGTCGACTGATCAGTTTGGAGTTGGACATTAATTATAATAGAGTAGGGGAAAATGGGGTAAAAGAACAAGATAAGTAATTATTAGTGAAACGCTTAAACTAAAAAGTTTATCTACATTACTTAAAAAAATGTTAAAAATGAAGACCAAGGATAAAAACTTTTACCTGTAAAACAATAAAAATGTAGTACATTGAAATAGTGAAATAAGAAAAATACCTCTTTTTTATCAATCAAATTTCAAATATATTTTGCATTATTTTATGACATTCTATGTAATATTACACTCTGATTTTTTTGATTTTCGAGATTTTTTGATATGTTTGAGGGGACAAAACCCGTAACTAGCTATAGAAGGCTATAGAGAAGTATGGTCAAAAAATCTGCCGCCGATTTATAATTTTTTGAAAAAATAGTGATTTTTGGAAAAAATCGAAATTTTATACCAAGAAAAATTTGACCTCAATCTTTTATATTACATTGATTTTGCAATCGAAAAGTTCTTTACAGATTTTTCATAAAGGGCTCCATTTTACAGATATAGCCAAAGGAAGTTTGATTTTAGCGAAATATTTGCAGTTCTTCGATTTTTAAAAATAGTGACCATCCTAAAAATATTTTTTTTTTTTTTGAAAAGTTCAGACAATTTGCTATGAGATTGTCTAAGAGACATTGAAGATTGGGCCTCTGGTTGTTGATATACAGCTGCATGAAAATTGTTTTTTTTAAGTCTCACCCAAACAACCCACCATTTTCTAATGTCGATATCTCAGTAACTAATGGTCCGATTTTCAATGTTGAAATTTTCCGATGTTTTCTAAGAAATATATTTTGAAAGACTAACATTTTAAAAGGGCCAAACATTCAATATTACACCCTTTTGAAATGTTAGTCTTAATTCAAAAAATCCAAATATTGTTTTCGAAAATATCGGAAAATTAAATGTGAAAAAAGCAAAAAATTGACAAAGAGACTGTTAAAACCAGGGCTGCGGAGTCGGGTCATATTTCAAGCGACTCCGACTCCGACTCCGACTCCGGCTTTCTGGGATTAGCCGACTCCGACTCCGACTCCGGCTCCGGCTTTCAGATCCAACCGACTCCGACTCCGACTCCAACTCCGGCCCGCCAACTCTAGACGACTCCGACTCCGACTCCGACTCCAGCTTTCAAAAAATGGTTGGCTCCGACTCCGACGCCGACTTCACATATTTTTAAATATTTCAAAAGTTAGTTTACTATTATTTCGAAAACATTGATAAATAGGATTATTTAAAAACTTTTTAAGTGGAAAAACCCAGAAAAAAGTTTCTAGTTTTACAAGTTTTAGACGTTATTAAAACAGAACCCTAGTAACATTTTTAAACTTACAGGTTTTATCAGGGTACTGAAAACCCTGATACGGCCTAAATAGGCTTTTATGGCCTACTTAAAACCTAAAATGTTACTAGGGAAATAAAAAACGCCAGTTTTGAAGGCATTTTCAGAAGAACAGTTTGATAGGGAAATTTGGACCTCAAATTTTCATTAAATTGATTAAAAGCTAAAATATTAAATTGTTATTTTTTTAATGATTATTGAAAGAATGCTGGCCTTAATGATTGATTTAACATATAAATTCAATTTGCTCACTTTTAAGTTGACATTTATGAGAAGCACAGTGACTATCATAGTCACCTTGTATTTTTAAATAACAATTTTAAACGAAACTATTTTTTAAAGCTCAATTGAAATTTTTAATACGTACATTGACATCACGCCAAGGCTGAAGAAGTTTATTATTACAAATCAATGTATCTTAAAAAATCTTCGTGGTAACAACGCTTCAGGGGTCCTTTTCAAATATCCGTGATCTAGAAAATAATTTACCTCGGAATTTTGGATTTATTTGAATTTTTTTATTTTTATATACGATACTTCTTGCATCTTCACCTAAAACGAAGCTTTATGAATGGTCGTGCTCCTCCATGTAAATATATGAAAAAACTTAGAATTGGATAAAAAACAAAAATCCACAGGATAAATATTTTCTAGGTCACGGATATTTCTTTATCTTGAAATCCTGTCCTATCCGGAAATCTTGAGATTCGTTCAACGATAATTTGCAACAATATCAAAATAGTTTGCCTAAGGATCAACATTCTCAGACACTTTTCATTTTTTGTACAAAGTTATAAACAAAATGCGCATATTGAATTCCAAGTAATAGATTGTTATAATCGTTGAATATTTGTTGGAAGAGTTATCCTGTCAGTGATTTTTTTGTTTGCGATTTCCATAAATAGTGATTATTAAACCAATATTGTTTATATTTTTATTTGAGTTATGATGAAACTACATACAAGGGTAAGAGCTGATTAACAGGTTATCATTTAGTGATCTCTAAAAAAATAAAATTGGCAACGCAGCGCATTCAACTTGAAAAAATTTTTAAAAATATAAGAAGTTTTGTAAATCCTTCTGTTTTATAGCAAATACAAAAAAATAAAAAATAAACATATTTTTTGTTGAATTTAAGATAACTCCGACTCCGACTCCTACTCCGGGTAATCAGAAATTTTCGGCTCCGACTCCGACTCCAGCTAATAAAATTTAGCCGACTCCGGCTCCGACTCCGACTCCAGCTGTTCGAGTTTTTACGACTCCGACTCCGACTCCGACTCCAGGCTTCCCAAAAAGACCCGACTCCACCGACTCCGGCTCCGACTCCGACTCCGACTCCACAGCCCTGGTTAAAACATGAAAAAATTAGATAGGCAATATGTAATGATAGGAGGTGAAAGAATAGGCCAAATACTACCAAAATCAAGCATAAACTAAGCAAGATAAATGCAAATTAAAATACTACCAAAATCAAGCATAAACTAAGCAAGATAAATGCAAATTAAAATACTTAAAAAGGAAACAAGAAAAACATAAAACAACCACCTGAACACGGAAAAAATAAAAAAAGTCGAAAAAGAATTGGGCAGTACAGGGTTAAGTTACTTTTCTAGCAATTTCAAAAATATACATTATGAAAGTTGATTTTCCTAGAGGTTATTAATTAGCCAAAAAGTATCTTAACTTAAGGCAGCTACGGGATTTGTTCTACTAACGTAATCCACCCACAAAACAGTCCCCTACACAACTTTTCAGACAGACTTCAGTTTGAAATGTACTTGGGCAATTGATCAAGCCTCTCACTCTCACTGACAATATTTAAAACTATTTTCGAAAAAAGACGTTTTCTAAAATGGGTTGTATTTTAGTTCTGGTGGTAAAATACATACGAAATCCGGGGTTGGAGATATGTTTGATGTTTGATTTAGGATCAAAAAAGGTATTTTCTTATTTAAAAAAAAAAGCTCGATTCAAACATATTCTAAGTGTTTTAATCACAAATATTTCGTTACAGGCTAAGAAAATGAAAACGTGTGCCTTTTATACAAAATAACTTTATTTATAAAAATACCTAAGATTGTTTATCTCGGAACGGATTTTGGCTTGCTACATGAGCCTTCTACAAACCATCAAGAAGGTTCTATGTTATGTTTGCCTCGTAGTTTGTTGTGTCGCATTACTTTTGGATGCTCTTCTTAACGCACGTATTTCGCAACATTGTTCTAACCCCTTCCAATTTGATGCTTCTAGATTATTCAATGTTTGCCCAACTGACACATTAACTGTAGATTAACCGTGCAAAAAACTTACATCATAATTAATGACCATAAGCCTGATAACTCACCAACGCCGTCTGAAAACTTTCCAGAACCCAGGTCATGACAGCGCCGGCCGTTCCTATCGCCCCACAATTTGACTCATCCAGCGGGCGTGAATATTCTGGTTAAAGTTCACAATCGCAAATTTTCGAATAAAAAAAACACTTTTTTCAATGTTGCCGAGGGAAAGCATTTCACGGTCATCGAACGAGTGCCTGGCGGAGTAACAGTCTTATCGCGTTTGTTTTTGTAATTTTATTAATTTACCATCATTGACAGGTGATCCCAGGGTTCGGGCTGGGGTCAGCCACGTTTGCTGCACGCTTGGTGATAGAACGACTACCGCTTGCATTATTGGGGGCACAAAGTGTTGCGATTGTGAATGGGAGCATATGGCTTCCTTAATCTGCAAACTGAATGGAAAGACACCGTGACCCAAATACGGATCATGACGCAATAATTGAGAGTGGTGTTTGTGGTGGATTAAAAATCATATTTTTTAGTTATTTTTGTCAATTTGAGAAAAAAATAGTTTTTTAATAGTAAGTTTCAAGATTCGAAAACCTTTTATTAAATCTTAGTTTTGTTAAGAAAACAATCTTTATTGATCCATATTATTATTTTTAATTCAATAATCTTTGCTTAACTTATCAATTTCAAATCAATTACATCCTCGATGCTAATTTAAACGTCAAACAGTAAAACTGTGAAACACTGTTTAGCGAAGCGAACGGTGACGGAGATTTTAGCGGATTGCAGACTGGTTTATCCATGTGATGAGATGATTGTCTCGATACTTGGGAATAGAACCAATTCTACCAGAACCGGATTTTCCCCACCATGGCATCCGTCCAAATATCTTTCAAAAATCGTTTCAAAACTCGTACCAAAAATTAAAACTTTAAAATTTTGAAAAACGTTTTCACCGATAAAATATTCTCATATTTATAGATTCTGATTCAGACCGGTAAAACACATCTTATAGCCTAGTCAAGTAGGAACGATAGAACGCTTGCTTAAAGTACTTCAATTAAGTTATTTAAATAAAATTATCAAAGTGAAATTTACAAAAACCATCCAAACAAACCATTTTTTTAGTGAAACATTGTTCACAAGGTGGAAAGCTGAGGTTTAAAATTAAAATAAAAAACTGTGTCCACTTAGCTTTTTTTAAACAGTATGATTTTTTTTTTCTGTTAATGATACTCGGTGTCCCTTTTAACGCCATGCGTCTGAAATTTCGAGCCAAACATTTCATTAGGGCACAAAACCAAAATCCAAAATTCGAGAAAATCGCTTGCAAAAATTGGACAACTTGTTTCAATTTCTATTTAAAATAGAAGCTTGACTGATGGTATTTTTACAGATGATACGATAAAACACATCATTATCCTCAACTCTGCTTGATTGCTTCCTAATTTATGTAGATTTTCGCAATAAAAGTCATAATTCAAAAAAATCTCTTTATTCACCCAAAATTCAGAGTCGAGATAATCGTTCTCTCAAAATTTATTGAGGGCTCAGTGCCAAAATCGATAGAATAATGGTACCAACTCACACCATCATAACAAATGAGTTCATTCGTTAGTTGAATCAATAAATCTCCAACAAGTGTCATACATCGACTTCTGACTTCTCCTTGTTCACCAAGCTGTGGTGGCCGAGGCAGCTAAGTCATTGGGTTGGTTTGTCAAAGGTCTCTGGTTCGATTCCCGTTGTCGACACTTTTGGTTTTTTGTTTGACGGATGAACTTTTTTTGCAAATGAACCTCGAGAGAATAGTTCTATCGCCCATCTCGAGCTGTGTTCTCTGCGTCCGTGAATGGTACCACTATTCTCTCGACTCGAGACCATCATTCTCTCGGACTAGCGCTGCCAGTTTTGGGTGTTGGAACCTTTAACTTTCCAACTGTTGTTCATAATGGGCCCTTTCTGAATGCAATTTCGAAGAGAACTAAAAGGGTAATGTCACCCAATTGTTGTTTTGAATGATGTTTATGGGCCCTTTTGCTTAGTTAGAAATAATGAGGAATCTAGTGGAAATTTTGATAATTAGTGAAGTTTTGTGATCGAATGGTGTAGATAAGGTATGTGAAACATAAAAATTCTTCAAAAGTGTACTGAACAGCAGCCGCGGAAACGTAACAAATATTGTATTTCGACGAAGTTTTTTTTCTGCAGAAATCCTTGGTGAAACGTAAATAAAACTTTTGTTTGAAGTGAATTAGTGTTAAGAATGTATGAAAAGTTCACTTTATAACATAGAAAGTTCCTCAACTACGAAAAACTAACGAAAAAGAAAAGGGCACAATTGAACTTTTTGTCTAGTTTGGAGTGAACATTGTTATGTGCCCTTTTGTGTTTGTGATTTTTTCAATAGGAAATTGTTTGCTATCAATCTGAATTTTGGAGAGCATGTCGAGAGTGTAATAATGGATGGAATAGTGAAACAATCCCGAATGATTACGTTTTGGTTTTGTGCCCTAATGAAATGTTTGGCTCGATTTATCAGATTCTTTTACCCTCTACAACCCAACCCCGCTTTTAGACGGGCTTCGCCAAAATTTCATTTTTCAACAAATTTTTGATCTTTAAAAAGCATTGGAAATAAAAACACTTAAAATGTTAGAAAATTTTTGGACTTGAAATTTAATTAAATTACATTGTTTAGGGGTCAACTTTGGCTGTGTTTTTTGTTAGTAGTAATTTTGGTAGTGCCCCAGACTATGCCTCTACGCATTTTTTTAAACAAATTAAATTATAATGGTGCTATTTAATAGCAGAAAATGTGAAAAACAAGCGAAAAATTAAAAAAGTGACTGTAAAAACATGTAAAAATTAGATCGGCAAAATGTAATGATAGGAGATGGTAAAATAGGCCAAATACTGCCAAAAACAAACATAAACTAAACAAGATAAATGCAACCAAAAAGAATGAAACAAGAAAAACATAAAACAAGAGAAGTAAAGTTTTTCGTAGAACAAATGTTGCTCAAAATGACCTCCTTAACACGGAAAAAATAAAAATCAATTACACAAAATTTGGGCATTAGAGGGTTAAGAAGTTACAATGATGTCACATTTTTAGTAGCTGATTGTTTCAATCAAGGGTTTCCAGCAAGGCCTTAGACTGGCAAGTAATTAATAATTACTTTGATTTTTAGCTGGTAATTAGGTAATTCTTTAATTACTTAGTAATTCAAGGTAATTAGGGTAATTTAAAGTAATTAATTGGTAATTGAAATAATTTTTAAGTAATTACAGTAATTGATTTTTTTAAATTGTACTTTTTCAACGAAACTATTTACTTTTTCTATATAATCTATTATAACAGAATCTTATTGATTTCAAGTAAGAGTGAAACACAAAGATTACAAAAACTGATTCTGTATGTAGAAGGCCTTATTCACCATAGTTCTCTCCTAAAACTTTCCTAAAATTTATGTTTTTTTTTATCGAACTGATTAACAACGAAAGGCCATTACTCAGCGAAAAATGTGTTGTGAATCCAAAATCTATTTATTTTTATCAAGTTATTATAAAAATATGTTTTTTTTTGCAAAAACTGCAATAAAATCGATTAATTTTTTATGCTTTTCCTTCTAATAGGCAGTCAAAATTATTTGAAGTTTTTGTGGATCAAATATTTAAAACCAAAATATACTTAATAATCATTGAAATAACCAAAGTTTTCAAGTGATGACCATTTAAAAATCAATAAAAATAAAAATATGTTTTCTTTATATTTTTTTATCATCTACAGAAATTGACAGTCCTGTAATATCTCTTTATTAAGAGATAAGCTATTTTCCCGAAAAATTTTCAAATATTTCTGACACAAATGTTTCAATGGTAAAAATCAAACTCAGTGAAATTAAAATCGACTGATATTCAGATGCAATTGAATCCTATGTTAATGTCACGTTCCACATTATCTGTATTTTCAGTAACAGATTTTTTAAATTTGCTTGAGAAAAAAATGCAAGGTAATGTCAAACCAATGTTTGAAAAACGTTTTGAAACTTAACGTTATTTTGATAAATTTCACAATTCTCAAGAAAAGCCGCTGCAAATATTTGTCAAAGTTTTTGTTTAGCTCAAATAATCAGGAGGCCTTTTTTACAACAAATTCTATATATTAATGGCATTCGACTTTGAAAGCTGAAAAAATATTAAATTCATATATTGAAGTAAAACAGAACATTTTTTTTTTTTTTGCTTTAATGACAAACATGACTTCAAAAAACGTAAGTCAACTTAAATAATCTTCATTTGCAATTGATTGATAAGGGTTCGGTTGATTGAAACGTGAAACATAATGAAATTTCGAATCAGATAATGAACAGGTTAAATTGGCCATGAAACAATTATTATTGTTCATATCCAGATATTTTTTTTAAAGGTCCTATACTGCCCATGATCGCATGAATGTCCCATATGCATTTTCATCGTTTTTGAGATATTGATGCAGTTTGGTTCAAAATCGTGTGCCCTTTCAAAACAGCCTATAACATCCAGTACTTTGTTCTAGAAATCAGGAGGAAATCCAGTTTTTTCGCGAAAACTTAACACGTAGCCTTATGTGTGTGACAAACTCTAAATGCGTTTTTCTCAGCTTGCTGTTTTTGCATATGGGACATTCATGCGAATATGGACAGTATAAGCTATTTTGTTTCATATGTTTATAAGACCTATTAAAAAAACTCTAGATATCAATTGAGCTACTTATTTTTTACCGAAAAATTTTATAATTAAATACGAATGTCAATTTTACAATAAAATAAAAAAATCCAGATTTTAAACCAATTAACTCGCTGTAGGATATCATGTAAACATCACTCAAAGTTTCAGCGCCCTCTAGTTTTGGGCATTTTTGACGTTTAATCGCCTATATCTGTTTTTAATAAAAATTATACGTGAAAAAACAAAGTAAACAGAATAATTTTTGAAAGAGTTATCGAATGATCTATTTACAAATAATTTAGTTTAGAGCCGTAGAAATGAATACTAAAACATAAATTAAATGTTTTTCAATCGTAGTGAAAAGTAATTAAGTAATTTGTGTAATTAATCATTTTGGACCAGTAATTCAAGTAATTAATTGGCAGACTGGCAAGTAATGAACGCTTCTGGAAACCCTTGGTTTCAATTCATTGCACAATGGTCCAGATCGCAAAATGATGATCTCCAAAACATCCAAAACAAACTTTGATGTCTTGAGAAAAGTCGTTGCAAATGGAAAAGGGCAACTTTTGGTTTGGTTCAAAATTAGGGTGGTTCATGATAAGGGTGATTTTGAAAATCTAACTTTTCAGGAATATTTTTGGGATTTTTTTCGTCTTCTAAAAAGTTGTTGGGTTCGCCAATCCAAGCAACTTTGTCCAAGACACCAAAAATTTATCTCGCAATCTACGCCTTCTACAACCAAATTTAGAGAAAGCATCTGAGCAAACCTTCGAAATCAGTTTTTTGATCGTAGCAATTCAGGGTCAAGTTTTAGCAGAAAGTGTTGTTCTGAGCACTTTTAGAGCTCTAAAAAACACACATTTTTATATTCTGACACGTCAATTTGGACTTAAGGGTGAAAAGTAACAACCATTTTAAGGTGAAAAAGATGCAAATTTAAAACTCAAATATCTTGAAAAGGCGCAAGCCAAATTTAAAGCACCGGGTTGCACTTGAAAGAAGAGACCTAGCACTATAAACGCTGAAAAAATCCAGGGGGTTTGCTTTAAACTCGAGACATCTTGATTTGAAAATGTCTAATTTTCAAGGAACAAAATTCGAAAATTGCCCAAATATATGTTTTTCCATGTAATTTTGCCCACTGAATCTGAATCTACCCTCAGAATTGGGCCAAAATGTCAAAAAACGATTTTTGGTCATATTTTAGATTTTATGTAATTTTTACATAGAAACCCAAAATATGACCAAAAATGTTTTTTTTTACATTTGGCTCATTTCAAATTTAGCGGGAAAAATCACATGGAAAAACATATAGTCGGGATATTTTAGAATTTCGTTAGGGTGGTCCCATACACTTTTCCCTTGAAAATAAAACATTTTCAAATGAAGATATCTCGAGTTTAAAGAAACAAAAACCTTGAATTTTTTCAGCGTTTATAGTGATCTCCTCTTTCGAATGCAACCTGGCGCTATAAATTTAGCTTGGGCATCATTTTTGGAAAATCAATTTTCCACCTAATCATGCGATCTGGACCGTTTCTAGTACTAGATAAGACAATGCACTTTTGTGTCACCTTGGCAGGAGTGGGCCACTGTGGCTGCTTCCTGCTGCTGTAAAACACTGAACTCCAAGTGATTAGAAGCAATTACGAAACGCAAACACTAGATTAGCCGTCGTTTGTAGTGCGTAAACAAATGACATAATTGTTCGCGGCCTGCGCTTGACTACCCTGAGCCATGATAATGAAATCGCGAACCCCCCGCAAAAGGGCAGCACACGAGCACCCCCAGCTGAGTCGAGGGGGATGATTTCGCGGAGAAAGAACGTGATTACCAGCTTTGACGGCGGCAACTAAAGCGCATTGATAAGCAATTTACCAACAAATCACATTCTTCGTCGAGCACGTTGTTTTGTTGATAAGTCCTGTCGCGAAGGGGGGGGAAACAGGCTTCAAAGCTAATCGATCCTAACTAATCCATTTATAGGATGATTGATCACTATCTCGTGTTGGAAGACGATTTGCAAACATTTCATATTTTTTACTGTAATTTTCCGTTGTAAACGGAAACAAACAGGTTCAACTTAGATGATTGCATCTAATCTATTTTTACAATGCTTTCAGGTATTCAAATTAGCAAATAAGCAAAATCAAAATGACAAGTACAAAACCGTCCGAGAAGGTGCCACGTGCTCCCCTGGCCGAGGACGAAGAGGACATCTATCGACAGTTGACGCCCAAAAACAACCTGCAGCTGATCACCCCCACACTGCTGACCGGATCCGGCAAGGACAAGGATGTGGAGGATGGTCACGTCGTCGGTGGGTTGTTGGGATCGGTCGCCGAACTGGCACGTGCCGCCAACAAGCGAAGCAATCGGATGCAGGTATGGGAGAAGCTTTTAAGTGAGTTCAATAGCAAATTGACTAACGATTTAACTCCTTTTTAGCTGACGATGAGCATTCTGGCGAATTTGACCGTGCTGTCATCCGGTATGGGATTGGGATATTCGGCGATCACGCTGCATTCACTCACGAGGGAGGATGATCCGTTAAGGTTGAACATGGAACAGGCCTCGTGGTTCGGTAAGTTTGTTAAATTGAAACCATTAAAAACATTGCCATGTTGCTTGATTGATTTGGTTTTCAACCTCACTTTTTGCAAGTTATATGTTTTTGTTATTTTGCCAATCACTTTTCTTTTTTATCTGCTTTCATATTTTTTCTTAAAATTATGTCCTAAAGGTTGCAACCATCTTCTTCAAAAAATATGAAATCAAGCTTTTGTAGTCATATAAATGTTATTATAAACATGAAATAGAAAATAGAATTACCAAGAATGGTCTTGTGAAATCTTGAGCGTTAAAGTAGTGTAGACAGTGGATATAACGAAATTTATGCTGCAAATGTTTTTTTTTTGTCACTCAGTCGCCAGCCAGCGACAAGTTAAGACGTGTTTTGCTCGTGTTGTCATCTCGCGTGCTTGGAAGTGTTTGACAGATTGAGGTGGAGGAATCCTCCGAGGAGGAAGATTTTCGTCCCGTCCGCGGGAATCGGAAGCGCAAGAAGTCCAGCGAGGTCAATGGAATCGGCATCGAAGGAGATAAAGTTGAGAAGACCCTGCTCAACAACAACAAGTTTAGCCCGCTAGCGGATAACAAAAACAACAACAATGCCAGCCCAGCAGGAGGAGGGGACGCCCCGGCGGTTCCACCACCCGGCCAGTCGGCAGGTAAACAAAAGCAACCACCTTTGGTGGTGAATAGTGGAATAGTGGCGATAGTGGAAAGTTGTAAACTTGGTTTCAAACCGATTTACAAACTAACCCGATTTGGAACCAAGGTGACCTGCTTCTCTGTCAAAGATTTTGACAAGTTGCAAGAGCTACTCAAGAAGAAGAAAGTGGAATTCTACACCCACGATCGGCGGAGCGAAAGAAATCATCGGGTGGTTCTTCGTGGTTTTCCTGATGAACTGAAACCGGATGAGGTCAAGTACCTACTGAAAAGGGATCTCAAGCTGGACGCGCTGGAGGTGCATGCCATCAAGCGGAAGGAAAAGTCCACCGTGGACGAAATTCCGTACATTGTGGTTTTCCCCAAGGGATACACCAATCTGAAGAAGCTCTCTGCAATGAAGGTTGTGGCAAGCACTACCGTAATCTGGGGTGAATCGGGACTACAGTCTGAATAGGGACAGCAGTTTTTAGAGCACTTAAAGGTTTTAAATTTGGAATTGGATGTACACATTTTGTTGGCCTGAGTATGTTCTAACCGAAACCAACCAGAAAAATCAAAATATTGTGCTCCAACATGGTTAAAACTGCTGTCCCAATTCGCCCCATGTGTCCCGATTGACCCCAGTTCACGGTATCATCCGGTGGGAGGCCTACCGGAGCAAGCGGCCGAACGTGACCCAGTGCAGGAACTGCTTGCAGCTGGGTCATGGAACCAGGAACTGTCACCTGAAAGGGAGGTGCAACAACTGTGGGGGTCCCCACAAGTCGGACGAGTGCAAAGTCCAAGAAGACGAGCCGAAGCGGTGTGCCAACTGCTCTGGAGCCCACGAAGCCACGGACCGTAGCTGCCCCAAGCGTGTGGACTTCATCCGGAGGCGCCAGCAGGCGTCGAAACCGAAACCGCCGGCAAGGAAGGCGGAGAAGCAGAGTCCAGCAGTTCCGGCGTTCACGCCGGCGGAGTTCCCTCCGCTGCCGGGCGCAGTTCCGGACGGAAAATCCAAGGATCGCCCTCGACCCGCAGGAAGCAGCCAAGGTGGCCCCCGAGACGGTGGAGCCACGGAGAAGGAAGCCGGGGAGGTACTCTACAGTTCGGCTGAGCTGTGGGGGATTTTCTCCGAGTACATCGGCAGGTTCAAGACCTGCAAGACCCGCTTGGACCAAGTAACCCTCGTCAGTTACATGATCTCCAAGTATGGAATTTAAGAAGTTTTTTTTGTTATTATATATTGTTTTATATTGTTTTTTTTTTGTTGTGGGTCTCGTGGCGCAGGGGTAGCGGCTTCGGCTGCCGATCCCGATGATGCTATGAGACGCGGGTTCGATTCCCGCCTTATCCACTGAGCTTCTATCGGATGGTGAAGTAAAACGTCGGTCCCGGTTTCTCCTGTCTCGTTAGAGGCGCTGGAGCAGAAATCCCACGTTAGAGGAAGGCCATGCCCCGGGGGGCGTAGTGCCAATAGTTTCATATTGTTTTACTGATCCTCGGTCCCAACCTGGTCACAGCACCTAAAAGGACCTAATAAAAATAAGTTAAGAAAAAAAAAATTTTTTTGTCTTTTTAACGTTTTTTTTAAATCATCAGATTTTCAAAAGATAAAGAACACTGCCAAATCGATGCTTTCGTGCCAACTTGTTTTGATGTTTGACCTTGAATAAACAAAAAACGAAAGCACCTAATGTAAACAATAACAAACCCGTACTTGTGTCAAACGCGTTCAGACCTGCGATCCCTTTGGCCAGTTGTCGCACTCATTTTTCAGGGTGTGTCAAGATAGCACGACAAGATTCAAATGGCTCTCAAATGAAAGGGCACGATGTTTTCTTTTCGGTTTATTGAATATCTCAGGATTGAAATTGAATTTTGGGGATCTGTGAAGGTCGAAAGGTGAGGCATTGTGTGCTTGAAAAATGGCGTTCATAACTCAATTTGGCTTAAAATGCACGTGCGACAAGTCAGCACAACAACGGTGAAAAATATGTTGATTGGTCTTTAGTGGTATAATTTGGTTGAAGACTTCTTTGGTCATAGAAAAAGTACACATAAAGTTTAAACCAAATTAAAAAATAATTATTTGCTTATATTGGCAATTTGCGGCGAGAAATATTAAGCTAACCTAGGACAGAAAGAGGAGAGACAGAATTGAAGATCGCGGCAACAGTTTTTTCAAACCTTTTGTCACATGGTGGATAGATCCAGACAGGGCGCTGGCAGTTATAAGGGAAAGGAGGTGAAGAAGCTAAGGGCCATTCATTCTAAGTGTAATATTTGGTTGAACTAGCTTTTAGGGTCTTCCATTAACCGACACAGAAGGTGTCGGAGAATGTCCCACATAGTTGACACACGATAATTTTTTCGTGTTTCGTCATCTATGGGACGACCCCCAAAAAGCTAGCTCAACCAAACTCGCTATATACTCTTAGTGGCGCACTTCGATTCTACCGATGGATTTCTTTTTTCAGATATTATCTACCGAAATGTTGCTGCTTGTGAGCACTCTGTACCGATAGTTCCTACTTTCGAACAAATACCGATAGATGAGTTTATTGTTTTTTCTTTTTTCCAACTTATTTTTTGCTTTACAATATTGTTTTGATCACCGGAAGTCAATTATAATTATTTGCTTATATTGGCAATTTGCGGCGAGAAATATTAAGCTAACCTAGGACAGAAAGAGGAGAGACAGAATTGAAGATCGCGGCAACAGTTTTTTCAAACCTTTTGTCACATGGTGGATAGATCCAGACAGGGCGCTGGCAGTTATAAGGGGAAAGGAGGTGAAGAAGCTAAGGGCCATTCATTCTAAGTGTAATATTTGGTTGAACTAGCTTTTTAGGGGTCTTCCATTAACCGACACAGAAGGTGTCGGAGAATGTCCCACATAGTTGACACACGATAATTTTTTTTCGTGTTTCGTCATCTATGGGACGACCCCCAAAAAGCTAGCTAGTTTGAAAAAACTGTTGCCGCGATCTTCAATTCTGTCTCTCCTCTTTCTGTCCTAGGTTAGCTTAATATTTCTCGCCGCAAATTGCCAATATAAGCAAATAATTATAATTGACTTCCGGTGATCAAAACAATATTGTAAAGCAAAAAATAAGTTGGAAAAAAGAAAAAACAATAAACTCATCTATCGGTATTTGTTCGAAAGTAGGAACTATCGGTACAGAGTGCTCACAAGCAGCAACATTTCGGTAGATAATATCTGAAAAAAGAAATCCATCGGTAGAATCGAAGTGCGCCACTAAGAGTATATAGCGAGTTTGGTTGAGCTAGCTTTTTGGGGTCGTCCCATAGATGACGAAACACGAAAAAATTATCGTGTGTCAACTATGTGGGATATTCTCCGACACCTTCTGTGTCGGTTAATGGAAGACCCCTAAAAGCTAGTTCAACCAAATATTACACTTAGAATGAATGGCCCTTAGCTTCTTCACCTCCTTTCCCTTATAACTGCCAGCGCCCTGTCTGGATCTATCCACCATGTGACAAAAGGTTTGAAAAAACTGTTGCCGCGATCTTCAATTCTGTCTCTCCTCTTTCTGTCCTAGGTTAGCTTAATATTTCTCGCCGCAAATTGCCAATATAAGCAAATAATTATAATTGACTTCCGGTGATCAAAACAATATTGTAAATTAAAAAATTAAAAAAGTCGCTATCCAAAGTCTCTGCACATGAATGCATAATATATGCTAAATATCCATTCGAATGGTCATTCAAGCCAATTTCTAAAAATCATAATTAGTTTAATTTGCGCTTCTGAGAAAACATACAGGAAATTTGTACTTAGTTTCGAATCCTGTTTCAATATCACCAACAATACATTTGAAAACTTTTTATTTCAGTTGAGCAGACATTTTAAATTATTGAAAATATAATTAATTAAATTATGAGTTATGATTTTAACAATTTAAAGAAAAAAGTGTTTTAAAATGCATTATATACCTGTCCAGTTGTTTTGCCATCAATAGTTTCCAAAATGTATAAGTATTGAGGAAAATTTCATTTTTTGCGAAAAATAAAATTTTTGCGGTGCTGCACATTGAAATTTCATAAAAATTCAAAACTTTTTTAAACAAGCCCAAACATGCTAAATATGATTATCAATATAGAAAAATGCATTTTAGATTGTGCTCAGTTGATTAGACTCCTATTTCCATGTAAATTTTAAAGTTTTTTGGATTTTTTTGCCCCCTTATTTTTCAGACCAATTTTGAAGAAAGGGGGGGGGGGGAGGGGCGACATAAACTTCGAAAAATATTTGCAACGGCCTGAATATTAAAAGCATTTTTTATATTTCGTCACTGCCATATTGGCCGCCATCTTGGATTTAAAAATTCTAAATCACTTTAGCGTAGTTTAGAGGTCGACAATAAAAAATAAGACAATTTTGTTTTTCGTGATTCGACTAGTGAAATTTTTCCGAGGCCTTCGGGTAATCGAGTCTGGACTTTACTATGAAAACGTTCGAGAACACGTATCTTGAGAAGAGATTTTCTGATTGTTTTGGTATCACCGGCAAAGTTGTAGGTTTTAATGAGAACTTTTCAGAAGAAAATGATTACGCGGTAAACAAATTTATTTTCCGATTTATTTTTCAAATGTGATAAAACCGAAATACTTAGCGGATTGGTTTATTCGAATGGAACTGCATTCGAATGAGAGGAACTGCATTCTAACGGATGGGGAAGTAAAACGTCGGTCCCAGCCTGGGTTGTTGTTTGGCCGTTAAGAAATTCCAGGCGTTTGAGTCATCTCCCTGCTATAAAGACAAACAGCACAGAAGACCTGGGGGTCGTGAATGGTTTGATTTTTTGCATTCGAATGAGCGAATCCAAATTCGCTTATTTGGAACGACTGACAGCTGTCGAAAACTTCAAACCACGTGTTCGGAAATTCGTCAGTTGTGTGCTATCTTGTGACAACGAACATTTAGTACTTTTCGAGAAAATCGATTTTTAAAGTTTGTTGGTAAATAATTTCAATGATAGAGCCAAACTTTTTGAAGCAATCGGTTTGTTTACTATCGCTTAACAAACGCTCCAAGTTTCAACTTATTTGGTTACACCAGTTAAAAGATACAGTAAATAATGTAAACAAAAATCTGAAAAGCACGTGTAACAAGTGTGTTTCGAAAGTAAAATTGTACTACGTGTCACAAGTGTGCACAGAATTCCCATACAAACTAAAATAAGCTCAAATCAATGGTTTAATCGACTTAATCAGTATATTTTTATGAACAAAAGGTTGCATTGCCTTTAGAAAGTATGTGTGTACATAAATTTGTGAAAAACAAGACAATTTTTCCAAATTTTCCAACAACATGTATGACGTGTCACAAGTGTGCACAATCATTTTGATGATAAATTGGTCTATATTACAAGTGTGTATTGTGATATCCGGGAAACGGAAGCGAGTTCCCAAAATCGGGTAAAAGCATCTTGTAGTGTTTGTTAAGTATAGCAAAACGTCATCATTAACTCATTTTCGACCAAAATGGTCTATGTCACAAGATAGCACACAGCTGACGAATTATAGAAAAATGGGATTGAAATGTCAACATCAGTTTGACAACTAGTTTTGACGGTCGAGTGCTTTCTAATTTGAATACGTACGATAAGCGAGCATTCGAAATAGCGAACATTTGAAGTAACCAAAATTCGAATTAACGAATCCACTCTGTACTCTATTTTGAAAAACTCTACCCTTTTCGATTTTGATTGAACTTAAACCATGCTCCGTTGATTAAAACATAATGTGGCTGGACTTTAAAATGTATTTCAACCATAGGCACGTGAAAACGTAACCACCCCGTGCTTATCATAAGCACGTGCACTGCTCATCAATTTATCCTGTTGTCTGCCTGTGAGGGTAAATCAAACCGCGCACTTGGCTCACAATCCAGAGGTCGCCGGTTCGAATCCCGAAACGGACGCAAAAATTCTAAGTGTAAATATAGGTATTCGGTGCCCTCTTCACACCTAAGAAACCCGGGAATGATACACGCCTGTGGATCCGTTGACGGTACCGCAAAGTTTAAGAGGGCCACATTATATGGTGTTAACGTTCATTCTCTTTCAAATATTGTTAAGGGTTTACATACATGTAGAAAATCACAAAATTTCATATTACAGAAAATTTATTAAATCAACTTAAAAGATGATTTTCAAACACTCCTGAAAGTTTCATGCAGGTATTTTATGATTTAACTGAGTTAGAGACGATTTAAGCTCAGAGTTTTGCCATGCGCAAAGCAAACTGTCTAATTTTCTGAGCGTTTTTCTCTGAACACCAAGTTAATTTACGGGTGCCACGATATCTCGAGATGGGACGGACCAAATTGGCTGAAATTTTGAGTGAAGACTCCCAATACATATTCCGTGTGCATGACGAAGCCCGATTTTGAAATTTTGAATTTTTGAAAAATACAAAAATCAAAAACCGGCGATTTTTTATAAGAAAAACAGAAAAATTATTTTTATCTTTTTTTTTAAATAAACTTTTTGCAAATCGGCCTTCGTCATGCACACGACGAGACCGATTAAACGAATCTTCACCAAAATTTTGAACCGATTTGGTCGAAGCAATGTTGAGATATCGTGGCACCCGATTTTTGAAACTGCTAACTTCAAATAGCTATATCTCGGCAAAGCTACAACCAAATTTCTTCAAATTTGTTTTGTTAATAGATGAAAAGTAATATTTTAATGCCCTGTAAACATATTTTAAAAAAAGTTTAAGTTTGTGCTCAAACCCACCTATGGCATTTTTGCCGATTTACATGTATGTAACCCCTTAATTCTTACATTCGTATTACATCGTTTCGTTCACAAATTTAGTTTTATTCAATTTTTCTTTTGACTGATTAGGAGCCTACCACTCTTATTAGGAGCGGTAGGCATGAATAAAAATTTACTTTAGACTCATTAGAGTGTCCCTCTCCACGGAAATCTTTAGTAAAAGGCGAAAGATTTATTCGACAATTGAAGAGAGACCAGAGTGACGATCTAAATTTTACCCTCAGCTGATCATCAGCTGGTAACAAATTCCGACAGCGATGCCCTCTTAAGGTGCAGCTCTGAATACAAACAATCTAATAAGACAAATAAGTTAAAGAATGTTCAAAACTGCTTCTTTACACCCCTTACTTCAGTACGGCAGCTGTACTCGCAAGCCATGTGGCACACACATTTTCCCCTGATCCATTTTGCGCCTTTTGCCACACTCATGCGCAGTGCGGCACCTTAAGTTGAAGTCCGCATTTGTAATGTTCGCTGGTTCGAGCACCAGTTGAAACAGCTCGAATTCAAGTCTCTTGTTTGTTCTCTCTAGTCTCTACCTAACTTCTCTCATCTCTCACACATTCTCTAATTCGCTTTGTCGTTGTATATTTCTTTTAGCTTCCATCAACTCAATTGCCTGCCCGATTGGGGGACTGATCTCGGGCTACCTGTTGGATCGCATCGGTCGAAAGTGGACGCTGGTGCTGATCAACGTGCTGTCGATCGTGTCCTGGTCACTGATTGCCGTGTGTAGCAGCACCAACTTCGAGCTCATGTACACGCAAATTCTGATTGCGCGCGTAATTATAGGTAGGTTAATGAGTTGGTTATTATGATGTTATCACCCTTGGCGTAGTTATGAATTACATAATAATTTGTTTGTTTCATAAAATCAAGTAAATTAACACTTGTTGAATTGCATTCTATTAAAGTGAGAGTATTTGTTTCTTTAATAAATAACAATCTTGTTTTCAATGCCAAATTGCAAAAGTGAAATCTGAAACTTTTTTCAAAATTCGAATTTATAGAAACCCGAGCATGGGTAAATAACAAGGGAAATGCGTAATAATACCTTTCTCTGGTATCAATACCAAATTTTGGTATTCTTGGACCCTTTAAAATTTGACTTGAGGATTATGCAAGAGCAAAATGTGGTATCATACCAATTTAAGGTATTGTTTTGATATTGCGAAATTGCATAACTTGTCAATGGTCGAACACCACATATTGGTATTCTTTTGGTATTACAGTGTTTTATAAAATTCCTCTGAAACTATGGGAAAATTTTGACCAATTTTGACAAAATAATTAATTTTGTGCTTAAATTATGTCTCAAAGCGAATGCTTTAATTGAAAACCGTAAATTTCAAAATTGATTTTAAACATTTTTGATATACCTTCTAAAGAAATGACTTGAAATTGTAGAAAATTTTCTAAGTCAGGATGGCACATTTAGGTATTATTTTGGTATTAAAGTGTTTTATCAAATTCCTCTGAAACCATGGGAAATTTTTTACCAATTTTGACAAAATAATTAATTTTGCACTAAAATTATGTCTCAAAGCGAATGCTTTCATTGAAAACCGGAAATTTCGAACATGATTTTAAACATTTTTGATATACCCCCTACAGAAATGACTTGAAATTGTGGACAATTTTCTAAGTCAGGATGGCACATTTTGGTGTTATTTTGGTATTGAATTGAAACCTTGAAAACTAAAACTTTTCTGAAACTATGGGATTTTTTTTTACCAATTTGGACAAGATAATAAATTTTTCGCTAAAATGACTTGAAAAAAAAAACCAAATACTTTGAAAAAACGAAAGATTTTTGAATTTTGGTGAATTTCAATCCAGTTTTATTTTAATAACACTTATTTTTCAATCTTGTTATTTTTAAGAATCTTCAAGAACTTCATGCACAGGCCGTTCATCAATGACAAATGCATTCGGTGTGGGGAAGAATATCACTAAGATCAACATGGAATCATCAGCTGAGTAGATTTGGCTGTTGCATATGGATCATTTCCGTTTTTTCACTAACTGCAACTGCTGCACTAAAAATGGTATGAAAATACCAAATTTTGGTATTACTTGTGCAAATATCAGCGACCAAAATGTGATCTTGGTTGCCCAGTAATAGATGGTAAAATACCATGAATTCATACCAAAATCATGTATTTGGAAGACCACAGGAATACCAAAATCTGATTTTCCAAGGGCGCGGGAATACCTAAGATAAAACCATGGCAATACCAAGTTTTGGTATTCAAGCAATGTTAAAAAATCCAGAAGACCTCAACTTGGTATTGAAATGGTTCTATTTTGAGGTATTATTTTACCCTTGGAATAACAAGGTTTGGTATTGTAGTGCCCTTCCACATACAACACTTTGGTATGATTTTATGGTATTTTACCATCTATTACTGGGCAACCAAGGGCACATTTTGGTCGCTGTTATATGCTCAAGTAATACCAAAATTTGGTATTTCCGTGTTATTTACCCCTGCTCGGGAACTAAGAAACTAAGAAACTAAGAAACTAAGAAACTAAGAAACTAAGAAACTAAGAAACTAAGAAACTAAGAAACTAAGAAACTAAGAAACTAAGAAACTAAGAAACTAAGAAACTAAGAAACTAAGAAACTAAGAAACTAAGAAACTAAGAAACTAAGAAACTAAGAAACTAAGAAACTAAGAAACTAAGAAACTAAGAAACTAAGAAACTAAGAAACAAAGAAACTAAGAAACTAAGAAACTTCCACGTCTCCAAAAATTAGCAAACAATGCATTTTTTCTGGCAATTCAGATAGAAATCAATACAATGGCATAATAAGGTGATTTTTAACTATTTTGACGCAATACAATATTTTTAAAGAGATCCAAACTTTTTTTTAAATTTCCTTTCAAAGTTTGCCAATAGTTTAGCTTTTTGACTTCATTTAAGAAAACAAACTGGGCCGAAAGATAGGTAGTGTAATTTTTAAAAGACTACATACATTTAAATTATTGTTCAAACACACGCTAATCAATCCTCTTTCTTTCTCCACCAGGACTCGTCATCGGCCTCGTCTGCGCCCCAGCATCAATCTACTCCGCCGAAATCGCCACGCCTCGGATGCGCGGCCGACTCACGGTACTCACCTCACTCGCGATCGCCGTCGGCATCCTGATGATCTACACCTTTGGCTACTTCATCCCGGAGAACTTCCGCCTGGTGGCGACCATCGCCGCCGGCTGCTGTGTGGGTTCGCTCGTAATGCTGATTCCACTGCCGGAGTCTCCGGCTTGGTTGATGACGAAGGAGCGGGAAGCGGAGGCGGAGCGGTCGCTGAAGAAGATTCGTGGGTTTGGAAAGTGCGCCAAGACGATACCGGAGATTGAACATGAACTGGCACGGCTGAGAGATAATGTAGAGGCGCAGAAGATGGCCGGGAAGGAGCGATTCGTTGACGTGATCAGACAACCGCAGGTTTACAAGCCGCTGGGGGTGATTGTTGGATTTTTCGGGTTCCAGCAGTTTTCCGGAATTTTCGTGGTGGTCGTTTATGCGGCGAAGGTTTCCACTGAGGCTAGCGTGTCGATTGATCCGTTTTTGTGTACGGTATTGATTGGAGTGACGCGGGTTGTTGCCACGACCTTGGTGGCTTACGTGCTGGACACGCTGGGCAGGAAACCACCGTCGATCTTCTCCGGGTTGGGAATGGCAAGTTGCATGTTCGGGATTGCCGCCTGTATCTATTCGCCTCCGTCGGCAAGTCTCAGCTGGCTGCCAACGTTCCTGATCATTACGTACATCTTCACCAGCACGTTGGGCTTCCTTACGATGCCATTTTCCATGCTGGCGGAACTGTTCCCGCAGAAGGTCCGCGGACCAGCCTCCGGAATAACCGTGTTCTTCACGTACCTAATGTCGTTCGTAATCATCAAACTATACCCCACGATGGTGGAAAGCATGGGCAGTGCCAACGTGTTCATCTTCTACGGAGCAATCTCCCTCCTCGGAGTCCTGTACGTGTGCTACGTCGTCCCCGAAACGAAGGGCAAATCGCTTCAAGAAATTGAAGACTACTTCCGTGGCCGATCGTCCTCCACCCGCCGATCAAGCCAATCAGCGTCCTCCGACGAATTGTCAACGTCGGCGTGAGCGTGAGATAACCTCGCGAATTCGCAAAAACCCGTTTCCCAACGCGTACTTAAAAGATCATTTTTCTCAATTGAACTTAAGCGCGTCCCAGCAAACTCGCACACAGACACACACGCTAGTTAATTAATGAACCAGCAGCAGCAACGACCACTCTTTTAATATGAATGCAAAACTGGAATATCTCTACGGCTCAGCGGCGACAAACGGTCGCCCCAGTCGGAATCGGCTCCAATCAGCCCCGGTTGACCAAAAGTAGGCTTAATTAAGGTCGGTCAGAAAAATTGAGCCATCATCGACCGGCGGCGACACATCTAAGTAGAGACGAATTATTAATTAAGAAGAGGTTAGCGGTTTGGATGCAACTGCTGCTCCGGTCGGCGACTGTGTCACCGAAGTTATAAATAAGGCACACATTTGTTATACGCCAGGAATGTGGCCACCGACCCCAACCCAGTATCGAAGGGCTATCGCACTGTGATAGAAGCACACGTCGTTTTAGCAGCAAAGACCGGTATCGTTCACGAACAAACGCACGAGTTGTGAGGGAGATTAGCGTCGAAGAGGGCTAATGTAGGGTTAGCATAATTTATAGGCATGTTTTTTTTTAAATTAGTTTACGTATAGATTAAGTAGGAATGTATGAAAATTTATGTTTTGAACTGTTTTCAATAAACGTTGACTACAAAATTAGAGAAAGTATTTTTTTTATCTAACAAATCCCTGGGTATACACACGTGAATTGATTTATCATTAGACTGTTTGGTTAGAAAAAATGTTCTCTGTCAACTCACATGAAAACGGAAATAGTTGCCCTAACTTTGCTCTTAAGGATAATATTTATCTTTGATCAGACACGAATCTGGTCCATTTGTCGATATCTTGTGACGGTGGGGTGGTACGACCCCTTTTTTCTGGATTCTGATTGATTTGAATTAGGCCGTTGAAAACGTTTTTTAATTTCAATTTCATTAAAAATCAGAAGTTTATGAAAAAATATGTTTAAATCTTAGTTTTTCAGACCATTAATGAAGAGAAAAATAAACATAAAAAAAGAATCGTACCACCCCGTCGTCACGAGATATCGGAAAAAAAACTTGAATTTGTGTTCAGGGTCCAAACTTACCCATTAACAAAGGCCATCACACCTTCTTTTCAGAGTGAATACTAATATCTAACGGGACAATCATTTAACGTAAAGCTCCAGGAGGATAAGGCGGGAATCGAACCCGCGCCCTGTAGCAACTTGGAGACCGGCAGCCGAAGCCGCTAACCACCGTGCCGCGATTCACTAATGCAAAGTTGCAAGACGATCGAGGAGAGGTCGGAACAACTACTGTAAATTAAACAATTGAAAAACTGAAATCACAAGCCACATTTCGATGATTTAGTTGTCTACAAAAAATCTGATTGAAAGTAAAAATTCAGAAATTTCACAAAAAATCAGAAACAGTTTTATGTTGCTAAAGCAGAGCAGTTCTCTCAGATTTCGGTCATTCGATTTTTTTTTTGTATTTTTTTTAATCGGACTGAAACTTTTTTGATGCCTTCGGTATGCCCAAAGAAGCCATTTTGCATAATTAGTTTGTCCATATAACTTTCCATACAAATTTGGCAGCTGTCCATTAGGGTGCCCAGAAAAAATAACCCCCTGCTCCACAAGCGGAAAACGGTTTATTGGGTTATTTTAAGCATCTGTGTAAATTTTGAGCGAAATTGGATGAGATTAACTCATTGATACCCGAGCCTAAAGTTGGCTAAAAAAATGTTTTTCATACAAAAATGACTTTTTTAAATCGCTAATAACTTTTCAGAATCGAGTTTCACAGCTTTGGTATGTTCTACAAAGTTGTAGAGCATTAAATTTTCAATAAGAATCTCACTTTTGGGAATGTTTGGATGGTAATAGCGCACCGTCCAGACCAAACCGTAAGAAACTTGGGTTTTCCATACATTTTTTCGATTTTTCCCATACAAACTTCACCTCCGAGTATCAATGGGTAAATGATTACCAATTTTGCTCATATTTGACCTAGAGTCCTAAAATAGGTCAAGGAACAATATTCAGCTTGTTGAGCGAGGTTTTGAAAAAAAGTGCCATATTCTGGGCACCCTACTGTCCATACAAAAACGATGTATGAAAATTCAAAAATCTGTATCTTTTGAAGGAATTTTTTGATCTATTTGGTGTCTACGGCAAAGTTGTAGGTATGGATATGGACTACACTGGCAAAAAAAAATTTGGTGATTTTTATATAACAATATTTTCAAAATTTTTAAACTAAGACTAACATTTTAAAAGGGCGTAATATTGAATATTTAGCCCTTTTGAAATGTTAGTCTTGATTTTTTATTTTAAATAATTGTGCATTTATTTTAAATAATGAAAAACTGCGACTGTTTTCAAAAAAAATACATAAAAATGGCTTTAACTTGAAAACGGTGCACTTTATCAAAATTTCACTAAAGTACGTTTTGATTGCAAATTTGATTTTACATCGAAAAATGAAGTTGAAAATATTTTGCGACCAATTTTTCGATTTTTTGTAAAAATCAGTATTGATAAAAAATGCATAACTCGGTCAAAGATTTTTTGCACAACTTGGAAATTTCTGAAAAGTTGGCATTTTATGTCCTCTAAAACATATAAAAAAATAGTGTTTTTTGCAAATCAAGTTTTAGTGATAAAAAGTTAAATAAAAAATTACCAAAATTTTTTTTACCGTGTATCATTTTTTTCAGTGTAGTCCATATTCATACCTACAACTTTGCCGAAGACACCAAATCGATCAAAAAATTCCTTCAAAAGATACAGATTTTTGAATTTTCATGCATCGTTTTTGTATGGACAGCTGCCAAATTTGTATGGAAAATTATATGGACAAACTAATGATGCAAAATGGCTTCTTTGGGCATACCTAAGGCACCAAAAGAGTTTCATTCGGATTAAAAAATACAAAAACTAAATTCAAAAAAAAATATCGATTTCGTAGAGAATTGCTCAGCATTTAATGTATTATTTTCATTGCAGGCAAATACATCTAAAATAGATTTCCGTCAATTGCACGTGTATTTCCATTGGAACTCTGAAGTTTCGATTCAAGTTATTTAGCTCCCTGATATTTCGGGCTGATTGTGAAAGGAAAGGCGACATACACTTTTGAAAAATACTTGAAACGGTATTACAGAAAAAAATCAGTACTGCAGAATTCAGTTAAGTTTACTGGGGACCATCCATAAACCACGTGGACACTTTTTTGGAATTCTCAAACCCCCCCCCCCCTCCCTTCGCGGACAATTGTCCATACAAAAAAAAAAACGGTTTTGTATGGAGCGTGGACAATCGCTATACACCCCCCCCCCCCCTAAAGTGTCCACGTGGTTTATGGATGGTCCCCTGAGGTTAGTAAAGAACTCGCCACGTGTTTCAGAAACAGGAAACACACTGTGTAAAAAGATTTATTACTGTCAAGCTGACATTATTGCCATAAAATAGAAAATGAGATAGATGAGATTGTTTTCAATCGAATCATTTCCACAATTTTCGTGTAAACTTTGAGGTGGTCAAAAACGTGATAAAAATAAAGCAAAAATCTTGAATTTTATTTACCGAAACAATACCGAAAACAATTATTCCTAAGTATTACTTTTCGAAACAAGTGCTAAAACTATACACAACGGTTATGCAAAAAGTTTTTTTTATCACTTGATATTGGTTGAAAACGCCTTTCAGAAGCTGTGATTGGACGTCAATGTGTCTTCACAACCGGTTTATTTTATGTTTTTCATTGCAGTTGAAAATCAAAGTTCATATTGCATATGATGATCGGTCAGGTACTGTTTATGTATACATGCGAAATGGGATTGCGAAGAAAAAATTAAACACATGACTTTTTGTTCCATATTATTTGTAATATGATGTTAATGTTTATGTCAGTTGAAATTTGTATTAAGTTTTTGTCTTTCCCCTTCAAAATTTTCCCAACAATATTAGCTAAACATGTTTTATCAAATTTTAATATTTAAGGAAGTTGCTTGTAAAATCTATACCAAGATTTATCACCACGCATAGGTTATTATTTTTAACAACCTGTATGTATTGAATAATTTTTTTTTTGTTCATAACTTATTTTTATTAGGTCCTTTAAGGTGCTACGACCAAGTTAGGACCGAGGATCAGTTTACCATCAAAATATAACATAAATATACAAAAAAAAAACTCATTACACTCCATACTTGGAGATCATGTAACTGACGAGTGTTACTTGGTCCAAGCGGGTCTTGCAGGTTTTGAATCTGCCGATGTACTCGGAAAAAATGCCCCACAGCTCAGCAGAACTGTAGAGCACCTCTCCGGCTTCCTCTTTCGTGGCTCCACCGTCTCGGGAGCCACTGCTTCCTTGGCTTCTTCCTGCGGGGCGAGGGCGATCCTTCGAATTTCCGTCCGGGACTGCACCCGGCAACGGAGGGAACTCCGCCGGCGTGAACGCCGGAACTGCTGGACTCTGCTTCTCCGCCTTCCTTGCCGGCGGTTTCGGTTTCGACGCCTGCTGGCGCTTCTGGATGAAGTCCGCACGCTTGGGGCAGCTGCGGTCCGTGGCTTCGTGGGCTCCAGAGCAGTTGGCACACCGCTTCGGCTCGGCTTCTTGGACTTTGCACTCGTCCGTCATGTGGGGATCCCCACAGTTGTTGCACCTCCCTTTCAGGTGACAGTTCCTGGTTCCATGACCCAGTTGCAAGCAGTTCCTGCACTGGGTCACGTTCGGCCGCTTGTTCCGGTAGGCTTCCCACCGGATGATAGTGCTTGCCACAACTTTCATTGCAGAGAGCTTCTTCAGATTGGTGTATCCCTTGGGGAAGACCACAATGTACGGAGTTTCGTCCACGGTGGACTTTTCCTTTCGCTTGATGATATGCACCTCCAGCGCGTCCAGCTTGAGATCCCTCTTCAGAAGGTACTTGACCTCGTCCGGTCTCAGTTCATCAGGAAAACCACGAAGAACCACCCGATGATTTCGTTCGCTCCGTCGATCGTGGGTGTAGAATTCCACTTTCTTCTTCTTGAGTAGCGCTTGCAACTTGTCAAAATCTTTGACAGAGAAGCAGGTCACCTTGGTTCCAAATCGGGTTAGTTTGTAAATCGGTTTGAAACCAAGTTTACAACTTTCCACTATCGCCACTATTCCACTATTCACCACCAAAGGTGGTTGCTTTTGTTTACCTGCCGACTGGCCGGGTGGTGGAACCGCCGGGGCGTCCCCTCCTCCTGCTGGACTGGCATTGTTGTTGTTTTTGTTATCCTCTAGCGGGCTGAACTTGTTGTTGTTGAGCAGGGTCTTCTCAACTTTTTCTCCTTCGATGCCGATTCCAGTGACCTCGCTGGACTTCTTCCGCTTCCGATTCCCGCGAACGGGACAAAAATCTTCCTCCTCGGAGGATTCCTCCACCTCCATCTGTCAAAAACTTCCAAGCACGCGAGATAACAACACGAGCAAAACACGTCTTAACTTGTCGCTGGCTGGCGACTGAGTGATCAAAATGTTTATAGCGAAGCGAAGCAAACATTATTAATAGTAGACGAATCTTTCGCACTCTTTGGCAAAGCTGATCCCTGGAACACAAACCATGAGATCATGAGGTTTTTGAAAAATGCAAACTGTTGAAAGCCAAAACGCACCGATTTTACGGGTTGAATTCCATTTTAACTTCGAAGTCAAAGCCCAAAATTAGCCCTTTTTTACATCTTACTGTGTTACGCCTCATTATTTTTTTTAAATTTTCATGCAAATTTTGTTCCGGGGGAGAGGGGTCAAAAATCCTTATTTATTGAGTTACGTAATAAAAAAAAGCTCCATTAAAAGATGGCAGTAATCGAAAAAAAACCTTATTGTATAAAACGATATTGGTTTTTAATACATTCTTAAATTATCCGAGCAGTTATGTTAATTTGCTCAGAATTTAACTATCCATAAAAGATGACAAAGGTAGTGAAAAGCAGCATAACAATTGATTAATCTGATGCGAATTTATGCTTCCAGTAATCTATTACTCACACTACTCTCACCATCCATATCAAATTTTTCTTTTCTTAAGCTTAGGAGCCTACCACCCTTGTTAGGGGCGGTAGGCATGAACAAAAATTTATATTAGACTCATTAGAGTGTCCCTCTCCACGGAAATCTTTAGTAAAAGGCGAAAGATTTATTCGACAATTGAAGAGAGACCAGAGTGACGATTGCAGCGCTCGACAGCCCACAACCCCTTATGCTGTTATGCTGCGATAGTGATGGGCAGCGTTGATGGGTGAACTAACGGGACACCACCTTAAAAGCCGCCACCCCAAGCAGCATAAATGTACGGGTTCGGCGAGTAACGGTTTGCTTGGCGATACCCCGACAAAGTGGGGTGGTAAAATGTAAACAGAGAGAGAAAATGAGAGAGATTTCAGGCGCGAGCGGAGAGTAAGAGAATTTGGTTTGCTCTCGCTCTCGCGGGTTTCTCTCTCTCTCAGTAGAGGCGCGAAACTGGGCAGAGCACGCGTGCTGCTTTTCTGTTTTGGCGCCAAACGCTGCCTGCCTGTCCCAATGCGATTTTGTTCGTCGCGTCGCCAGTGACTGATTTGCGCGGATTTATCTTCGTCGTCGGCTTACGTAATCAACACATGTTTATTTTGCGGTTTATCTACATAGCATGTAACAACTTATGAAAATAATTAAATGTTGAGCTTTCTGGAGGAAAGTAAAAAAACGAAATTGAGATGATGTTAGTTTATTTCGAGAAAATGTTTTCTTTTTTGTTAAAAGCGTCTCAGTTAAAAAATGGTTCAATTGGGTTAACACTGGAACGCCCAAACGCATGTCCAACTTACACGGACGCCCAAGCCTCCCGAAAAAGGTGGAACGGTAACTTCAACTCGCTGGTTCTCGGGCCTAACTCAACCAATCAAGATGATTCTTCTTTCCAGTGATTTGTTAGGATGTCTAGCTGATTCTAGAACTTTGCAGAACTTAATTTGAACAAATCTGTAATTTCTGCGACCGAAAACATCGTTCTACCTTTTTTTAAAGACTGCCTCCGCGGAATTCTCGGCGATTTTTTTACACGAGAAAAAAAAATTGGAACGATGTTTTTGATCGCAAAAATTACAGATTTGATCAAATTGAGTTCTGCAAAGTTCTAGAATTATCTAGACATCCTTACAAATCACTGGAAAGAAGAATCATCTTGATTGGTTGAGTTATGACCGAGAACCAGCGAGTTGAAGTTACCGTTCCAACTTTTTTGGAGCCTTGGGCGTTGGAATGTTAATGAGTCTCTAGGACTAATCGGTAATTTCTCTAATAAGTAATAATAAACAAAGGAGATTAGAGTCCAGACTCGATTATCCGAAGCCCCAAACATCTACACTGTATACAATAAATGTATGAATATTACAACTTTTCACATGCCAATGCAGATTTCAATGCAATGCAGATTGAATTTAAAACTGTTTTCTGTTGATTAGACATCTAGTTGAATCAACTTTCTGAAAATTTTCTGATAAAATATTAGTTTTGCTTCCTCATTAATTGTACCGATTTTGAAGAGGCGACATAAATTATTTAAAAAGTATTTGTAGCGGCTAAAGAAAACTACACAATCTTGTCAATATTTAAAACTGAACTGATTGCCATCTAAAGAGAAGTTCAGCTAAAAAATACTGCAATTCTTGGAGACTTCAATAAACGATGAGTATTTTTTATTGGGTTCAAAAAAAATATTTTAGACAAAAAACTTTCTTTGTTTTAGATGACAAAAATGCCATCTTATGAGCTGTAGTGCAGAATGATGAAAATTTGTTTGATAGCTTTAGGAAATTTCGAATAATGGTCCAATCACTACAAAAAAAAATCTGCATTAATGATAAAAAATAGTTACCGCTGAAATTATTTTTTTTCGAGATGTGGTTTTTGTTAATTATATTAAAGAAATTTTCACTTCCGTTTTTCAAAAAAGTTTACCATAAAGTGTATTTTTTCGACCATAATTTCGTGATTTTGGAAAAATAAATATTAAAAACAAAATTATAACTTAGGCATACAGTCAAACCTCGCATAGTGCGCATATTTTTGCAATCTTGTTGAACCAACTTGTTTGTCTTGTTCCAATCTACAATAAGCTTCAAAAAGATTTCAAAAATGTTGTGTCGTTTTAAAGTAATTGAAGACAAAGCGTAAAGTCTGCGCACTATGCGAGGTTTAACTGTACTTACAAATTTTTGATAAGTTGTTTCATCTTTTGTCATATCGAGAATTACATGAAAATTGCTAAATATGGAATTATCTGTTAAACCCCTGAAAAAATTTAATTAATAAACTTTAGTTAGGTTTCGGAACATAAAAATAGTTTCTTTTTTTCTGGCGTCATCATATTGAGAAAATTAAATTCATTAAATGTCAAAAAAGCTATCTACTAGTAGAAAAACGAGGTAATCAATTCAGTTCAATAAAACTATTCAGAATGAAAGAGAAAGGAAGTTCAATCGGATATAGTCACTTCCGAAGGTTACCGCAGGAAGTCCAACGACTTTATTTCTTCATGTTTCTTTAGTTAATATAAAAGTACATGGCCATATTTTTGCAATCAAAATAAAAAAAAATCTAAAATGATGTGAATAAAAAAAAAAACAAATATTTCTTGAACCCGATTTAAAATACTAGTTTAACAATTTTAACAGCAAAACTCATTTTTGAAAACTGTACCAAAATCAGATACAAATGAGCCACTTTTCAAAGTACCTTAATCTCCTGAGCAACTCTCTACGAATTCGGCCGAATTCGACCATTTTTATTTTTTGTATTTTTTATTCAGCTTAAACTTTGTGGGGGCCTTCCTTATGGCCCTTTGCTATTTTTGTGCCATTGGTTCACCCATACAAGTCTCCATACAAATTTGGCTGTTGTCCATACAAAAATGGTACGTAAACATTCAAACAGCTGTAACTTTTGAGTGAATTTTCTGATCAATGTGGTGTCTTGGGCAAAGTTGTAGATATTGTTGAGGACTATTGAGAATAAAATAGGTACACGGAAAAAAAATGCAAAATTTTTATCACATTTTTTTTCACAAAAACTCAATTTCCCAAAATATGTATTTTTTTTATTTTCGAGATTTTTTGGTATGTTTTTGGAGACAAAAACCCGCAACTTTTAAGCCATACAGAAACATGGTCAAAAAATCTGCCACCGAGTTATGAATTTTTGAAAAATAGTGATTTTTGGAAGAAATCGAATTTTCATGAAAAAACAAATTTGACATAATTTTTTAATGTAAAATTGAATTTTCAATCCAAAAGTACTTTGCAGATTCTTTCCGGCTCCGTTTTGAAGATATAGCCACCGAAAGTTTGATTTTAGCGAAATATTTGCAGTTTTTCGATTTAAAAAAATAGTGACCTTGAGTGACCATTTCTAATTTTTTTTTAAATGTTCTGAAAGCTTGCTATAAAATTGTCTAAAAGACATTAAAGATTTGACCTCGGGTTGCTGAGATACAGCCGCTTTAAGAAAAAGAAACACGAAAATTGAAGTTTTTTAAGTCTCACCAAAACAACCCACCATTTTCTAATGTCGATATCTCAGCAACTAATCGTCCAATTTTCAATATTTTCAAATGTCGTGAAATTTTGTAATCTTTTCGAAAAAAATATTTTGATTTTTTTTAAAAATATAGACTAAATTGGCCAATCATGGAATATTACGGCCATTTGAAATGCTAATCATGATTTAAATTTTTCAAAATATTTTTCACGAATGTTTCTTGTTTTAACATTGAAAATCGGATCATTAGTTGCTGAGATATCGACATTAGAAAATGGTGAGTTGTTTTGGTGAGACTAAAAAAACTTAAATTTTCGTGTTTCTTTTTCTTAAAGCGGCTGTATCTCAGCAACCCAAGGTCAAATCTAATGTCTTTTAGACAATTTTTTAGTAAGTTTTCTGAACTTTAAAAAACAATATTTTTAGAAGTGGTCACTCATGGTCACTATTTTAAAAAATCGAAAAACTGCAAATATTTCGCTAAAATCAAACTATCGGTAGCAATATCTTGAAAACAGAGCCCTTTATCAAAAAATCTGTAAAGTACTTCAATTTTACATTAAAAAAATATGTCAAATTTGTTTTTGCATAAAATTTTGATTTTTTTCAAAAAATCACTATTTTTTTCAAAAATTCATAACTCAGCGGCAGATTTTTTCACCATCCCAAGTAACATTTTTAAACCAACTAGCCACCACCAAGATTTATTGATGTTTTATTGTAGCATCTTGATTGCTTAATAGTTTTATTTGGGCATTCACCGCAACCAACATGCAAGAGCTAATTAATAGGTTCTAACAGGGTTTTATGCCTCGGACATAAAACCAGGTGGAAATAAAAGCTTACTGGCTTTCAATAAGGTTTTATGAAAGTTTTAATAGAGGCTTGAAAACCAGATGGCAATGCCGTGCCAAATGGTTTTATCGTATGCTTTGTTAAAACCTAAGGTGTTGTAGCTGTCAAGTGCCATAAGGCATGTAAAAATCTCACTTAAAACCATAAGCTCCTAAAAGAGCATTTATCGCGGCCAAATTGCAGTCCATAAATATGGTGCTAAACGCGTGCTCTGATTGAATATGATTGCCCGCCATCTTGATTGAAAAAATAGAAAACTGAACAATTTGATTTGAATTTGATGAAAACACACATTTATGCTGAATTTCTGGTATGATTAATATAGCGATAGATGTTTAAAAATATTTTGAACATTTTTTTCAAAGAATTGCAATAAAATATTTTTTAACATTAAACCCTATGATTACAAAATAATGATTTTTAATGAAGCGAGTTGAATTTTTTGGCTCTATCTCGCCTACATTTACCAATAAAATTTCAACCGCAGCTGAATTATTTTGATTACCTCTAATATCTATTATTTAGATTATTTATCATCGCCATTTTTGACAACCATCTCCATAATTTCATTTGGTAAGACGAAGACTTATTTTTGCCAAAATAAAACCTATTTGGCATAAGACGTTTGAAGACGAATGAAATGTCATTTTTCCATAACTCCTGAACTCCTATGTAGGTTTTATAAATAGGCCGTAACAACCTTTTGCGGAGGTCCTTTTGGGTTTTAAGTGAGGTTTATCAAGGTTCTGGGGAGTTTGTTACGACTAAGGGGTTTTAATGTTGGTTTTGGTTGATAGGTTTTATAGCGGTTGTGACAGTTTTGATAAAGCCTAAAATGTTACTTGGGATGTTTCTCTATGGCTCAAAAGTTGCGGGTTTTTGTCTCTTAAAACATATCAAAAAATCTCGAAAATCAAAAAATACAAGACTTGTATGCTTCTTTGGTCATAGGGAAGGCCCCCACAAAGTTTGAATCAAATCTTAAAATACAAATAAAATCCATTTCCGGATTTGGCAGAGAATTGGATTCAAGAGCGATTCGGACGCGATCAATGATACTCCTGGGGTGCGTCCAATCGATTGGCTCCAGAAACACATGTAGAATAAAATCGACCGGTTTGCCAGTGAACATGTTTGCTAGATTGGACGGACAGCCCTTTCGGAAGAGTGGGAAGTACAAGGTGTATTCCAGTTTTTCCACTATCTGAGAGCCAAACATAGCTCGGAACGTAATCCTGACGGCAAAGCCCTTCACACATTTTTATTTAGTGTTTCACAATTGGCAAATAAACGGCGAAAATATTGATATTTTAGATTATGGTGCACGGTATTCGTCCTTTGAAGTGTTTCCAACGTGATCGAAGCTGTTAATTGCTCACTCGGATGCCGCACTTAATTTGCGTTATCACATCACGATTTTCGGACACTTTCTCCAATGTTTCGCATCAGTATGGTTTATTAGATCGACAAATTCAACGGTTTTAAAGCCACTCGCTTCAAAATTCGCAAAAAAATAATACCTTGGTCTGGTGGTAAAACCCACGGTGATAAATGGTAACACAAATTCCAGTTCAGCTATGAATCATTATTTTTCAATTAATTTTTCGCTAATTACTTATTCATCGCCTTAATTTTCCGAATGTGTCTCCAAGGCACAACTCTATGCTCTAGTACAAATGGATTGGCCAGTCATGTATCGAGATATTCGCGCACCCTGCACGGGACCGTACGCAAGTCGCCGTAGATGTTTACCGAGACTCGACTGCTGGGGCTGTTCAGACTGAAGGCGCTAAAACGAATAAATGTGAATTAAATTTTCACCGAATGGTCAAATTAGCAACCACAAGCTAAGCGTTTCAATTAGTTTTGGTCCCGATACCACCAATCTGTTACGCAGATCATCTGCACAGGTCCAAGTGAATCATCGCAACGTTGATAAAGAAAAGGACACTTCCTCAATATAATAAAATCCCAAAACCAGTCACGCTTCGAAGATCACGTGAGGCGCGCAAGGTTTCCAACCGCTGCAGCAGCAGCAGCTGAGAGTTTAGTTACCTTGCTTTCCAGTAAGAAAAAGGCAAGAAATCGAATGCCGCGCTGTCAAAACTGGTTTATGCTCAACTACCTCTGCTTATGATGACCGGCAAAATGCACAAATGAAATGCAACACGCTTCGCAAATTCTAACTGACCGATCGACGCAGCTCATAAATATAGGACATAGCCGTCGTCACGTAGTCGCCACTTTCACGAAGCCACGCGCGGGTCTTTGCCCATAGTCGCCAGGCAGAGAACCAGTTTTTTGGCATTAAACGCCACTTGGTTTAGGATCTCTCGCGAGGGGGAGTGTTAGTTAAACCATCTGACGGAGATCTTAGGGAGAGATCGGTGTGGAAAATTTTTGCAGCTCGCCAAAGGTACCAACACCGGCGAACTTTTGAACTCGTTGTTACCTATACTAGAGAGCAGTCATAGGGCCATGCAAAATTTGACAAATCAATGCTTTGCCAAACGAAACGAGTTACTGCCATCGATATTTTATTGTAAAAACGAGAAACCATTTTTTGGACGATTATACGAAAATTCCTTTGATAGAGGAATTATACACGCTGAATCCGAATGTGCGTCATTTTGTATGGTACACCTTTTACAAATATTGAAATTTACAATATTGAGTTAGGTTTGGGGACCTGTGCTTACACCAAACAATTTAATATTAGAAAAAAAAATCATCACCTTGTAGGAAATATTCTCACTTTCAAAAAAAAAAAACCCAATACAGTCCAGACTCGATTATCTAAAGCCTCGATTATCCGAAGTTTTGATTATCCGAAGGTTTCTACGGGACTTCAAATAATCGAATCATGAACAATTTTTTATTTCTTTCGTTTCTTTTTCTTGTTTTAAACATCAAATTCGAGTTCTGCGACTCCATTTTAGTCAAATTTGAATAGTTGATTGCTTATTAAATAATAAAATGCAGCCGCCATCTTGGATTTAAAAATGTAAATCACTTTAGCGTAGTTTAGGGGTCATACTTACGCTCGACAATCAAAAATAAGAGAGCGAAATTTTTTTTTTCTCGATTCGTGAATTTTTTTCGAGGCCTTCGGATAATCGAGTCTAAACTGTACATTGATATGTGTCGCTGAGTTTATGCAGTGACAAATACTTTTCTAAATTAAATATTTCCCTATAAAAAAACATGCAGGCAATTTGCTATGGTGCGTTTATATGATAAGTTTATCGATTTGATCCCTGTGTTTTTGTCTTCCTCACCTTACTGAGGAAAGGCTATAAAATCACTCGAAAAAATGAACTTATTAATTTGACCTCGTAGACCCACCTTCACGTATACATATCGACTCAGAATCATGTTCTGAGCAAATGTCTGTGTGGATGTGTGTAGGTGGGTGGACAAAAAAATTGTCACTCGATTACCTCCGGACTGGATGAACGGATTTTGACCGTATTGTTCTCAATCGATCCGTCTTGTGGTCCCATAAATCCCATAAAATCAGCAAGTTTAGTTAAGTACTTCAAAAGTTATGCTAAAAAAACGATTTAGGCTTATGCCCGGAAGATTGTAAAAAGGGTGGTTTTTGCAAGAAAACCCAATATATATCCAATTATATATCATGTTATTTATACACTTTTTGGAGGCCGGAACTCAGATATTTCAATAAAAATGATTTCCGGGTTCATCATGCGACCTGTTGTTAGTTAGATAATCGATAAGATAAGATAAGACCTTCCAAATGAGCCTAAAACATTGAGGATCTGACAACCTTATCAAAAGTTATTAGCACTTAAATGTTATTTATACACTTTTTGGAGGCCGGATCTCAGATATTTCAATAAAAATTATGTTTGGGTTCATCATGCGACTTGTCGTTAGTTAGATAATCGAAAGACCTTCCAAATGAGCCTAAAACATCGAAGATCTGACAACCCTATCAAAAGTTATATGCACTTAAGTGTTATTTATACACTTTTTGGAAGCTGGTTTTCAGATATTGTGATAGAAATATTGTCTGAATCTTCCATGCGAACTATCGTTGGATAGGTTTTTTTTATCAGACCTTGCCGACGAGCCAGAAATATTGAAGGTCTTCGAACGCTATCAAAAGAAATGAGTAATAAAGTTGAATTTGAGGAAGGCACCAACCACCTAAAGGTGGATTAAGTAACGTTTTTTTACCAAAAAAATGGCTATTTATGAAATGATAAAAAAAAATCTACCAGATTATAATATATTTTCATTATTTAAATTTTCTGCTCTAAAACGAAAGACCCTCAAACATTGCTCAATAAATATTGCAGATATCGCAGGTATACGAAAATGTTGTACATCTATTGGATTGTGAATTGGCATTATGATGGTTACCCGTTGTAAAGACACAATTACAAGGAAATAGCGTGCATTTTTAGAACAAAAGTTCGGTGACAGTTATATTTCAAACATATAATGTCATAGAATGACTTTACCTGTATAAAAGACAATCAAAAATATGTGGCTTTAAAAAAATATATATTTATTTTTAATTGAAGTCAACATTCTTTAATTAAATAAATAAAGGTACAATTATGTGTGGAACTGTAACGATGGGATAATCATAATTAATATTTATGAGTTGTTTTGTTTGTTTTTTTTTTATTTTTTTATTTATGAGAATATTCTTAAGAAGAAAAACGCCGAAAACTATGTGTAGAAAGGCAGTGAAAGTCATGAAAAACTACTCTCTTATTATCTACATTTAAGTGATTCAAAATTTGTCAAATTCAAGTAATTAACTGTACGTTTAAATGTTCTATATCAAATGCCAAGGAAACAATTTAAAAAATTATTTTCTGTCGATTATCCATAGATTCAACTATCTAAAGTTTTTTTTTTTTTAAGATTTCAGATAATCGTGTCTGGACTGTAATACTGTAATAGATATGCCTTAAAAAACACTCAACATTAAAGAAAAACATTTCCGAGTCAGTCATCTGGTTCGACCTTTAGATAATTTTGGCTTTTGATATTCAGCCTAACGATAAACTTGTCTTTGAAAGACAATCCAGATGAAAATCTAAGTTTCTTTGCATTGGCTAAGTAATGACTAAAGTATTTCGAGTTTGATCACTTCTGTTGCCAATGTTTTCTTCAGAATTTATAGAATGATATAAATTGGTTCCAAAATTAAGTTTAAATTTGTGATATTATTGTTCACAACGATTAAGCTTATTATTCTGAGTACGACTGCAAAGGGACCATCCATAAACCACGTGGACACTTTTATGGGAATCTCTTACCCCCCCCCCCTTCGTGGACAATTGTCCATACAAAAAAAAAAAATTTGTATGGATCGTGGACAATCGCCATACCCCCTTAAAGTGTCCCCGTGGTTTATGGATGGTCCCAAAGGATTTAAAATGGATTTCTAAATCAATAAAAAAATAACTTTTTGCAATTCCGTCGTGAAACTACTTACTTTTCCTGTCATTCTTGAACGACGAAATAGCCTACTTTTCTGTACCAAAAATAATCGAATACATAGCAACACTTTTCAAAATAAATGCTGAAAAGTTCTTCTTTTCAGCACTCAAATGGGTGCTGAAAAGTTGAATTTTTCAGCACTTATTTTGAAAAGTAACACTTTAAATTTTTTTTGGAATTAAACGATTTATTGACAAAATACATGAAAATTTTACATAAAATTTCACTCAGTGTGTGTTTTTTAGAATTGCAAAACATGTTGTATGGAACTCGTTGCAAAACTTGATTTTTTCAGCACTCTTTGTATTTATCCAACTCGGTGAACCTCGTTGGATAAATGTACGAAATGAATCCTCTTTTTGCAACTTGTGGCATAAACTACTATTCCGACCCTTCTTAACAGAAAACGTTTTATTTGACAGCTTTTTTTTACCCATCGGAAAAAATGTTGTCTTGCCAATAATTTTTTTTTGCATTTAATTTAAAAAATAGTGAACAAAATTGGCTTTTAATCGTGTTTTACCGTTTTACATAAAAAAAACATAGGGATTTAAAATCATATTGCATATTGATTCAAAAATTCAACCCTCCAATTGTTTTCGAAATGTGTTCTTCTCTTGAAATGTTCTCATTACACTTTAAATATTTTTATTTGCATGTATTTTATTTTGATTATGTTTGTTTCTGGTAGTATTTGGCTTCTTCTTACACCTCCTATTATTATGATCAATTTTGTCTTTTTAGTTTTTTTTCATGTTTTTTTAAGTTAATTTTTTAATTAAATTTTTCAATTTAATTCGGTGTCATTAGTGAATAATCATGTTACAGAAAGTTCAGTTTCAGTACATCACAGAGTTTTGGAGTTCATTTCAGCTGTGTGTTAAATCTCAATCCATGTTGGAACGATTATAGCATATCACTAATTTTTTGCCTGTTTTTCACATTTTCGACTAATGGAATGATTTAAATTTTAAAAAAGTTCAAAGGGGTATAAGGAGCATTTCAACAATTACTGCATATTTATTTAAACAAAAAGTAGGGGAACAGCATCTCATGCCAGTGTGCCTCAAACGTTGCCATATCAGCACTTTGGCATTTAATTACAGCTCATTAAAAGCTTTCTCAACTGAAATCGAGTGATAAATAGCTCAATAAGAAGTGAACAAGCGAGTCTCTATCAAACATTTTGCAAAACTAGTTGTTTAAATAGTGAAAATCAGCAAATTGAATGAAGTTAAGAGCCAATGATTAACCTGAAAAAATACGAGAATTTCCCACTACTGGAAATGTTAGTGGAAAACACAGCCAAAGTTGACCCCACAAGAAAATTTGTTTAAAAAACATTGGCAAAGTCGCATAAAACAAGTCAAACTTCCAATGCAAACATTTTCTAAAATTTAAATAGATTTTCTTTTCAATTCTTTTAAAAGATCAAAAATTGGCTGAAATTGATTTTGGCGATTTTTTAGGTTGGATTGTAGGGGTTAAAGATCGGGAGGAAATCCCAGTAGTTCAGGCCAATATGTTTTCTAAGTAATAGATTTTTTAAATTATTTTTTGAACATCGGGAAATCTCGTAACCCTTCAGAATTTTATGGATAATATGTAGTACGATTTTTTACAGGATTTCTATCACATCACCGTTTAAAGCTTTCACACTTGGGGTGAAAGAGACAGCAAACACCTTTAAAGATTTCAATAAAAAAAGATTTCAAGGTCCCAAAAAATAAGACTAACTATTATAAACAATATCATTTTTTTATTTTTTAAGATGTTTGGCCTTTAAAACCGCGGCTAAACGTTGCAAGCCAAATCAGTAAATTTAACAGCACTGTATTGAGGTATTTTATCCTATGCGGACTTTACAAATTTTGTAAAGGCTTGGTGTTCTAATGATGGTTTGAAATTGAATTCCGGATTCACTTTATTCAACCAAGATATATCTTTGAAATAAAATATTTTAATATATTAAAAAAAATACGAAAAAGCCTTGAACCATCTAAATGTGCATTTATTATCGTTTTGAATTTAGGCCATTTACAATGTATCTGACCCTCTCAGACTTTAATAATTTAAATGACTTTGAATGCATTTATCGAGATCAATCATAATCAATATAAACAAAATAATTAACTCAGCCTGAGTCACTATCAGACTTATCAATCAAGAGCATTTAGTATCGGCTAATCAAAAAATTCCCCAGCGTTTCGGAAGATCAAACCATACCGACAGTAGCAAAAAAATCATCCTTTGTGACAGATTCTGCGAAAATAATAAACTTATCTGCCCAATTGAAGTCAAATTTGCGAGTGTATAAGCGCAAAAACGCACTGAGTGAGCCATCCAAATGTTAATAGAAAGATAAAACACAACGAATCTCGTACTCATGGCTGACCACATGGGCTAGAAAGAGTCCAAACTCCTCAAATCACTCTCTTCACTCTGCACTGCTCCTCTTTTGGGTTTTGTTGTCACACACACACACACACACACACACACACACACACACACACACACACACACACACACACACACACACACACACACACACACACACACACACACACACACACACACACACACACACACACACACACACACACACACACACACACACACACACACACACACACACACACACACACACACACACACACACACACACACACACACACACACACACACACACACACACACACACACACACACACACACACACACACACACACACACACACACACACACACACACACACACACACACACACACACACACACACACACACACACACACACACACACACACACACACACACACACACACACGCACACACACACCCGCCCAACGCCCAATCCCAGCACCCAAAACCCAACGCAACGCCTCTCCTCCCTCGGACTATAACTGTATTCGCGTGTCCACGATCGCGCTCAGTGTTCGATAAGCCGCGCTAACGAAACGGTCGTTTCTCGTCCTAACTTTGAATATTTTTTTTCCCGCTGCAACCTGGGAAGATCCTGAGCTGCAATCAGCTGTGAGAAATTTTTGGTGAGATTGGCAACTGGAACCGTCTGGAGAGTCTCAAGAGATCTGGCCCAAACAGTCCAAGTGATGTGACGGGTGGCAAAGTGAAAAGTGTTTTTGAAGGTGCAGAAAAAGAGTTCAAGAAAAAAAAAAATACACGCACGTTAAAACTTTGATTGACAGCTGCTGTTCATATAACCGAGAAGAAATATCGTTGGAACTTACAACTCTTGCTGGTGGTGCTTATTTTAAGCTTTATACGACGCTGTGTGGCGACGACTTGTACTTTCGTGGAAGGAAAGGAAACAAAAAATAAGGGTCTATAATTAGTTCAACAACGTTACAAGGACACGTTTTAAGTAAGTATTAACGCCGGACACTTGGTGGGGAAAGTTGTTTACATGCCGTGGGAATGTTTTCCAAACTGTCCTCAAAAGTTAAGTTTCTTTTTGTTATGGAAAAGTGATTAAGAATTAATTATACATACATGACATAGGTTTACGTGGGAAATCAGAAGTTACTTATTTAACTGACGTAATTTGGAGAATTCTCATCTCATCATTTAATTTGGAATAAATTATGTTTTTGCCAAGAAAAACTTAGATTGCCGTGTGCTCTTGCATCTTTAATTTTGTAATTAAAAAAAAAATATTAGCTATTGTTTGACATGCTGGAATAAAATTTAAAATTAAGATTTGTCATTTAAGATTTTAAAAAAATATCATTGAAATATAAACCTAAATTTATGAACAGTATGTAAAAAAAGTATTTACACCCTTGGGCAGTATGCCCAATCCTAGTACCATAAAAAGAGGTGACTTTGATAGGTTTGCGATTTTTCCGCAAAATGAAGAGTACAATTAAAATACGTACGGAATAGTTTAGAACCATATATACCGTGGTAGAGAGTTAAAAGTTTAAAAAGTTGGTAAACTATAGTTAAGAAAATGTTGATGAAAGTCACCATTTTAAACTTCTCAATGTGTCATGATTTTCTCAATGAACATTATTTTGAATCAGAAAACGGAATGCATTTTCGGATTCTTTGGACAATTTTCCACTAGGAGAAGGTTAAATGAGTTTGTAAATCGATAGTTTTATAAACATAACTAGTATGAACAAATTTCTGGCAAAATTCCGAATTTTTAGCAAGTTTACCTGAAATCTATATGTTTCTTGTTAAAAACTTTTAAACTTAGTTAACTGAATCAAAACATTAAACGTATAAATTAAGTTTGAACATCTTAAATATGATTTTAATAAGAAAAACTATGACTATGAAAGACACACCGGAATTTAAGCTAAGATTTTTTAACGTAATTATTTTTCTAAACACCATTGGAAATTTTTATTTTCAAAATAGTGCATGAACTTGGTGTGGCGTACCCCAGAACATGTTTTAGAAATAATAATCTTGAGAAAAAGCCTTCACTGTTGGAAAATATTCCAATAAAAAATTGAAATCCTATAAATGTCACCCCGGTTTACGGTACTACGTTTTGTTCAGAAACTTATGCCGAACATTTTGCTACAAAAAGCTCATGAAAAGATGATTTCCCTGAAAAATTATGTAACAAATACTATTACAGAAATAAAAAAAGGTGCTAAAAAAATTTGTACACCTTTCGAAAAATTAACATAAATAAAGTCATTTGTTGACAAATCACCATAAATCCACTCTCCCAACTCCAAATAGGCATCCTTGAATTATTAAAAAAATTGGATTGAATATAAAGTTTACTAATTATTTAGTATAAAAGTTTATATAATTCTGGAGATTGTATATAAAACTTACCTTAACAAAATTTTGCAAACTTTTAATTTAACTTAATGGCAATGTGTATAACACCGTTTTGAGGGTCTTTGTATCGATACCAACCCGGAATTACGTCGTCGGAAAACCCGCCGGCATCCGAACTGGTCCACAATTCACACGTCCACCTATGCGGCATCGGAAAGGGCATAAAATTTGCAATCTTTTGATACCCATACATCTAGATTTTCTATAAAACCCACGTTTTTAAATACCTAGGCAAAAAGTAAGTTTGATCCACGAGAGCAAAAAATACGAAAGTCCACACATTTTTGGCAGATTGCTAAAACGAAACCATAACAACGTTTTTGCCTAAGTATTTTAAAACGTGGGTAAAAGTAGAACTAAGCATTAACAATGTATTCTGTAAATAATCTACAATCGATTGCACACATTTTGTAGCTCAATATTAAATTATTTGCTATTTCTTGTTATTATTTGAAGAAATCTAGAGATTTGTTTTGGAAAAAAGGTTCAATAAACAATGTTTTTTTGTTAGTTTTGAATGTTTTTGAAACCACCTTGAGTCAGAGTTAATCAATAACACCCAAAAGCGAAAAAAAGTGTATTGGACCTTTCAAAAATAACTCCAAATTCCTCCTAAATTAAAAGTTCAAATAAATGGTTGAAAATGTATTTTTGAAATTGTTTCAATATTGGGGAAATTCTCGTACGTTTGGCAGGTTAAGCTCTCGCTCCTAACTCTATCCAATTTGCTGATTTTCACTATTTAAACAACTAATCTTGCAAAACTTTTGATAGAAACTTGCTTGCTCACTTCTTATTGAGCTATTTATCACTCGATTTCAGTTGAAAGTTGGCTTTAATTGAATGTCAAATTTCTGACCTGCCAACATTAGAGGCACGCTGGAATTAGATGCTGTTCCCCTAAGTCAATTTAATTGAATAAATAAATAAAGGTATTTTTATAAATTGGTGAAATCTTGGATATAAAACAATCAACATACATTTAAGATAACTTGTAACATGTATAAAGCAAATTATAGGCTTTTAAAAATATTATGATAACTCTGTTTTCGTGACTTTCTCATCGTAACATTGTTTGGTTATTTCACTGAAATTTTTGTGTCATACGATTCGTCAAGTATTTTTACCGCAAGGGTTAAGACATTGAAGTTACACCGTTATTAACCCCGCATGCAATTATTACCAGCTGCAAGCGAATAATCCTGGTCATTCAAATTCTCTAAATTTCCTTGGCGCCTTGGCCTCACCACACCACACTGCGAATTATCACCACGAGCTCATCTTTCGTTCATCAGCCGCCTGAGTCGAATCCCTTCCGTTCTCGTCGGCCGTCGAAATCGTTGACCTCAATTTCAGACGACGCGGTGCGGCGTATCGCATCAGTGGCGATGAAAAAGTCATCCGAACCCGGCAACAACCGGCGTGCCTACCTACTTTGCTGAAACAAACAACTAGCCTAAAAATATGAAAGTCAACCACTCGGCTGTCGACTCTAGAGGTGTAATTATATCAAGTGTATCTTCAACTGGCTGCCCTCACTTTCCGTCGATGACACCCGCGTCAAGCGGATAAGTCCTTGGGTCACGTGCACGGGTTTTATCCCCGAAGCTGACCTCGAGGTTACCCACTAAGCTCACTAATTAAGCAAAAAAAAAACAAAATAATAATTCATATGGAGCGAACCAGAACCCAAAAACCTGCTACCCCGTGTTTCGTACTAATTCGGCTCAACTAGTACTAGCAGATCAGCCCCTATAGAATAAGAAGACGAAAAAAGTGGATGGAGGCTAATGTCAATGTCACGTTTGCCGTAATCGGCGCGGCGCGACATGACGCGTCCTCTAGCACCGAACTTCGAAGCGATGCTATCGTCGTAACTACATCAATCTGCTACTACAGAACGAGGAACGCGCGCGCGGACACACGGTCCGCGTGTGCAATGCGTTTGTGAGGGTAGTTTGACAATGATTGCACAAGCTCTAATAGCACCGACCAACAAAATTTCTACGCACACTCAACTCGAGGGGAAGCAAAAAGTTTAAGGTTCCCAGAATCACGTGCATTTTTTTTTTAATAATTTGTCTGAGCCGAATGGTTTTTCTCTAAAGTTTGTGTGGGTAATTATTTTCCCAAATATTGCATGCAATTTTTGGGTTGTATGCAAGAGCGACGAAACGCCCTAATTCTCCATACAAAGTTCGGCCCAGACAATTATTTTTGAAAAATTCAAAATGCTCGTGATTCTGGGGACCCCAAACTTTATGCTTCCCCTAGAGTTGAGCCTACGCAGTCATTATTGTCATTTTTTGTAGGTAACGTCATGATTAGAATTCCCGGACGCTTCGAAACCCGGAAACTTCATCTTGTTTTATCATTTATTTGGAAACAAGTTCACTTTATGAATGTCAAAACTGTGTTATTTGATGAATTCTAACATCAACTTTAATCTAAAGTTTGTTTGAACGCTGTAGTTAATGTCAAAACAATTAAATAAAATAAAATTATAAGATTACCAAAAATGCGAAACATTTCGCGTGAAATATTTCATAGACGTCCGAAGCACCGGGAAGGCAAAGCAGAAATTTATGGTTTTGATTTCCTTAAATTTTAGCAAATTTTTGTATAAAATATCGATTCTTTTGATGTTAACAGCTTATTTGAGACCTAAAGAATGCCATTCACTAACATTTCAGTCCAAATTTGTGCGATTCATTAGAAAAAACGAGTGTCCGGAATTCGAAGCAAAAGTGTCCGGATTTCGAATCAGCTTTTATCAGTGTCCGGGATTCGAAGCATAACAAGTCATTTTAATTTTGAAATTCTGATGAAAAATTGTTACAAAATACATATTTTGCATGCATTCTCTTAAAACCGACTGTTAATACTACATCCTGATGATATTTTTTCATTTCCTACTTATTACATGATTTTTAGCCAGCTATAACAAAAATGATATGCTACTAAGTGTCCGGATTTCGAATCATGACGTTAGTGACTTTGGTAGAGAAGTGTTCAAAGTACTTCGAGAAGAAGTTTCCATAACATTTTAGAAAGTTTAAATAGAATGAATAGCATTATTTTAATATTCTCAATGTTTCATGGTTTTCTTAATGAACATGATTTAAAATCGGAATTCGGAATGCATTTTTTGTGAACTTTTAATAATTTTATCTTAAATGTGTATGTATTTTGTTAAAATTCTTGTAAACTTAGTTAACAAAATATCAATATAGATTTCTTAATCTCAGAAACTCCCTCCCAAATCCCCACGGGACTGTATGGGCGTAGCCTTGGAGCACAGTGTGGAAATTTCCGTTCTTAGATATTTTTGGTTGTACCGGGCAGCAATCAAATTGTCTAAGAATATTGAATTGACCATTGTGGCACCCCCTACAGCGTGGTGCAGACCCGTAATGCTATGCTATGCTATGCTATGCTATAGATTTCTTAATCTCAGAAACCATATTAGCAAACTTAGCAATGGTACATTTGACGTAAAAATAAAATTGGAACGCTTTAAATCTGATTTTATTAAGAATAACTATGACTATCAAAATCACCCCGGAATACAATTTAAGAATGTTCAACGCAACTATGTTTTTAAACACTATCGAAACAACTTTTTTTCAAAAATAGTTCATGGACCATGTGCCTACCCCATTACATGTTTTAAAAATAATAATTTTGAGAAAACCCATAACAGGTCAAACTTTCAGAAAAAAACCAACGTTATAAATTCCTAAATAACGTCATGATTCGAAATCCGGACACTTAGTAGCATATCATTTTTGTTATAGCTGGCAAAAAATCATGTAATAAGTTGGAAATGTAGAAATATCATCAGGATGTAGTATAACCAGTCAGTTTCAAGAAAATGCATGCAAAATATGTCTTTTCTAACAATTTTTCATCACAATTTGAAAATTAAAATGACTTGTTGTGCTTCGAATCCCAGACACTGATAAAAGCTGATTCGAAATCCGGACACTTTTGCTTCGAATTCTGGACACTCGATGTTACTTATGAATCGCACAAATTTGGACTGAAATGTTAGTGAAAGGCATTCTCTAGCTCTTAAATAAGCTGTTAAAATCAAAACAATCGATAGTTTATATAAAAATTTGCTAGAATTTAAGAAAATCGAAACCATAAATTTCTGCTGTGCCTTCTCGGTGCTTCGAACGCCTATGAAATATTTCAAGTGAAATGTTTCACATTTTTGGTAAATTTATAATTTTATTGTATTTAATTGTTTTGACATTAACTATAGCGTTCAAACAAACTTTAAATAAAAGTTGATATTGGAATTCATCAAATCACACAGTTTTGACACCCATAATGCGAACTTATAGCCAAATAATTGATAAAACAAGATGAAGTGTCCGGGTTTCGAAGCGTCCGGGAATTCGAATCATGACGTTATTATGAAAAACTTTGGCAGCAGACAGTTAAACAAAAGGTTTTTTTTTAAATGTTGAAAATTTGTTTGGTTGAAATGTGAAATTCTATAGAAACTGATAAAAATTTTATGAGTTTTTAAAGTAAAATAACACTTTTTTACACAACATTTGTCGCGATTTTCAAATACAGTGAAACCTCTTTTTACGCGGTGCGTTACGTTTTTCTAATTATTCGATTTCTTTGGAACGACGCAACATTTTCGCAATCTTTTAAAAGTAATTTGTAGGTTTTGTGCAGATCTACAAAACGCTTTTTGAAGCTTTCAAAAATATTGTATGGTTTTAGAGAAATTGATGATTCTCTGTATTTGAAAATGGCGACAAATTTTGTGTAAAAAAGTGTTATTTTACTTTAGAAACTCATAAAATTTTCATCAGTCTCTGTAGAATTTCAACCAAACAAATTTTCAACCTTTCAAAATAAAACTTTTTTTTAACTGTCTGCTGCCAAAGTTTTTCATAATATTTAGGAATTTATAAACGTTGTTTTTTCTGAAAGTTTGACCGAACTGTGGTCCCAACATATTGTTTTAAATAGCTTAATAGTGCCCTTAAAAGTTTATACTTTTAATGCATAAAGAAACGTTTATAAAATAGTTCTAAACCAATTGTTCTTTGTGAAAATTACAAAATATCAAGTTTTCATTTATAAAATTGAATTTTTCATTCAAAAAAGTACATTCGTTTGTAAACTCTTAAGAATACAGTCCAGACTCGATTATCCGAAGCCTCGATTATAAGAAGTTTTGATTATCTGAAGTTCGATTATCTGAAGGTTTGTATGAGACTTTGGATAATCGAACCACGATAAAACTTTTTTTGTTTACTTTTATTTTCAAATTTGAGTTCTGAAACCCGATTTTAGTCAAAATTGAATTGTTGAATTTCTATTGAATCAAAAAATGTATTCGTACTTCGTCACCGCCATTTTGGCCGTCATCTTGGATTTACAAATTCTAAATCACTTTAAAGTTATTTAACGTCATGAACGTGAATGGCATTCTTTAGGTCTCAAATAAGCTGTTAACATCAAAACAATCGATATTTTATGTATAAATTTGCTAGAATTTAAGGAAATCAAAACCATAAATTTCTGCTTTGCCTCCCGGTGCTTCGAACACCGGTGAAATATTTCACGTTAAATGTTTCGCATTTTTGGTAATCTTATAATTTTATTTTTGCCAACCTCCCGTGGTCGAGTGGTTACGGGATCCGCCTAACAAGCGGAAGGTCAGAGGTTCAATCCTCGGGTGGCAGCTTTGGAGCTTTGGTCATCCCGCAAAATCAGTACAGGTTTTTCTTTCCCTGCTGTCTGCGCTTTGGAGAAACCTCGAGTTAGTCAAAAATGGACTACTCGGCGAAGAGCTCCAATGCCAACTGACGACAGTCGGGTCAATACGAGAGAGCCGAAAAACTGATGACAAAGGGGAGAGATCTAAAAATAGCCAACAGGGACCGCTCTAGTCCCCGTCCGTCCTCATCATTTGAAGTTGGACATCAACAGCCTGCGAGCCACAACAATTCTTCAAAAGTTGCTCATTTCTCCTTCGCTAGGTCAACTACAACTACTTAGCTTCGGCTGATCTGTGCACTTCGGAAGATAGTTGACTGGCCAACTAGCCGAAGATGCGCTAACAGATACGATGAGTGTTCGGACTCAAAAAAACACGAGAGGAGAATTCTTCCTTTCGCACAACCACGCTTCAACGCACTGCGTTCAGGCGCACTCTACCAGTGTATATGTGCATTGGAAAAAAGACTGTAAACAGATAGCTTGATTCTTCTCAATAAGATTCGAGCAAAAATTGCAGCCTTAAGAGTATAACAGGGAATCACAAAAGATAGTCGCTAGGACGGTCGAGGTGAACTAATCCCAATATCTGCCCACAAGGCGGACAAAAAAAAAATATTTTATTTAATGGTTTTGAAATTAACTACAGCGTTCAAACAAACTTCAAATGAAAGTTGATGTTAGAATTCATCAAATAACACAGTTTTGACATTCATAATGCACTTATATCCAAATAATTGATAAAACAAGATGAGGTGTCCGGGTTTCGAAGCGTCCGGGAAGTCGAATCATGACGTTAGGGTTCAAAAACTAAAAATAAGACAATTTTTTTTGTAATTCGATTATCCCAAGTGAAACTTGGCCAAGGTCTTCGGATAACCGAGTCTTTTATTTTTATTTCTAAAAAATCAAAATGGCACTTTTGGGCTTGTTAAAAATTTTGGATCTGCTAGTCTGAAAAACTCAAACTAGAAAAAAACTAATGCTTTCATGCATAAATTTATTTTGAAAGTCTCATGACATTCAGTACAACAGTAAAAATGTAAAAAAGCATCCAGTAATGATTTTTGCTTAAAGTTTTTATAAATTGGGTACTAAAGCCCTATGTAAATTTGATTTAAAACCATTTCTGATCACTTTTTTCATTTTAATGCAAAAAAAAATAACAAGACAACATTTTTTCGATGGATCAACTATCCCCTTGGAACGAGCTATCAAATAGGACCTTTTCTGTCAAGAAGGGCCGTGAAATTAAGTTTTTTAAATTGAATTAAAAATCCATTTTAAATCCTTTGCGATCGTTCAAAAGTTCATTTTACTCAAAAAAATAAGAATTATCGTTGTGAAAAATAATATCACAAATTTAAGCTTTATTTTAGGACCCAATTATGCTTGAAATTTGAAGTAAGACGTCGGTCCATTTGCGTAAAAGAGGTTTTGGGTGACTCACCACATATAACCTTCGGACGCCTAGAAATGAGCAGAAACTTGCAGCAGAGACCACAAAACCCGAAGGTCGTTAAAGTGGATTGCTTTGCTTTTTTGCCTGACATTTTATATTTGTTTTAAGAGCGAGTCCACGAACAGGGCATACCCCTTTGTATGGGACGTCGTTTGGACCTCACCAATCTGCCTGAAATTTTCAGGGGTTGTTTGTACATATAAAACTAGCATCTGGTCAAAATATGAGCACTCTAGGTCAAAGGGAAGTGGGGCAAATCGGGACACAAAGTTTGAAGGTTAAAAAATGTAAAAAAAACTTAAAAAGGCTATAACTTAGGCAAAATTCAATTTAATTTCAAAATTCAAAATGCATCTTGAAGGGCTTCAAAAATGCAACAAAATGCAAGGTAGAGCATCCCAATTGGTTAATTCTAAAGGGAGTTATTGGCATTTTAGTGAAAAAATAGCATAATTTTCAAACTGAAATAAAAAAGTGTTCCATCCAGATATCAACTCGAATCGACCTGCAGCTTGTAGGGGACATCTGGGACTACCATCTGAGACTGAGACCGCTTTGGGTAAGACAGTTTAACATATCAAATAGACACTTTTACTTTTAGTGAATTTTTTGGTAGTAAATTTTTGCTCGGAGGACCCCTTAGATCCCATTTTATGGTGATAATTTTATCATAATCGTGTTCCTGAGACAATTTCACATTAGAAACATGCATAAGAATGTTTGTATTCATCCATTTTAGAGACAATAAATCAAATGTTTCATTTTATACCGTCTTATTGAGTTATTATTTCTCAAAACTTTCCTACAAAATCAATAAGTCAATGCCGATAATTGGCGCTCTACTCCATGTCAATAAATTATCGTACAGCTGTATCGACACGATTGAATGCCGCTCACGTTTCCTAACGCAATTCGGTAGCCACTGAGCAGTAGTGCCGATTTTGCGCGTCTTCCATTGACAATTGTCGTCACTGTACACATGCCGTTAGTGAATCCTGTCTGGGGCTGCCACATGGCCAGCTTCATCAACCCAGAATGAACTTTAATGCACAAAAATGAACGCCAACAGGTCATCGGTTGCGATGTTCTTGTCGGTGTTTTGGTCTATGTTGTTTTTGCTTGTTATTTTGACTTACTTTGCCTACTCACTTCATTCATGCTTTTGCTTCAATGTGTGCTGTTCATGTGGACGCACTTCCCTTCATCGATTGTACACACGACGACACGTGGGTTCTGTTTGTTGTGGTGCTGCCGATGGTCGGGTCTCGTACCATGCTGACGATGTTAGCCGAGGGTGAAGGGGCCGGGTTTTGCGCGGTATTCTAATTGTGGTAAGTGTTGAGGAAAAATAATTCCGGAAATTTCAGTGATACAAATGGCAATGCCAATGAAATTTGGTTCAATTGACGGCTTCGAATAAACATTTGTTCAGTAAACTCGTGAAATGGCCATTTCCAATGCCAAAATGTGTTAATTCACATCCGGAATCGATCGCAACTCGTGTTTGACACGCCATGTTTAACCAAGGAAGTGCAGTGTATAATTTGGAAAATTTAATCAGGCACCTGGAGAAAAACAAGACAGACTGGAGCCTCACTTGAATGCTGATGGACACTGCTTTGATGATATCAGAACATTTCCTTTGCAGTTTATTTTTTTTTCTTTATTAATACTGATGAAGCAGTCGCTCGTTGAAATGTATTTATAGTTTATCAATGCTAGAATAATTCAACTTAAAAATGTCTGCTTTTTAAAAACATTTTAGGCATCTGTCATCATTCTTTCGAAGGATTATAAGATGTATTTATGTATGTGACACAATTGAACTATCATTACTTTTTTACCATTTTATTTGATAGATCATCAACCATGTAATGTGTAAGATCCAGCCAAAACTAAAATTAACTTATAAAGAATGCATTATTCATAACTTTTGAAATTGTCCAAAACACTGGAATGTATGCTATAAGTGGCAAATAGAAGATTTCTTCAGCACGAGTCGTACATTTATCCCACGAGTTTCACCAAGTTGGATTAATACGCAACTGTGCAACGAGCTGCATACAACATTTTATGCAGTTTTGAAGAAAACCCGTTGAATGGAGTCCATTTGACTTCAAATTGTATTTGTTGTCAATTCTCCTTTCGAATCAAAACAATATTGAAAAGCATTACTTTTCGATACAAGTGCTGAAAAGTTAAACTTTACAAAAAAAATCTGCAGTATCATCTTAAAAAGGTTAAAAACAGCTTTTGCTTATTCATTTTGGTACAAAACTTCGTAAAATTGACTTTAAGAAGATCATTTGACTTTTGCTGCTTGTTAAATAATTGGCGGCTTCTCCAGGAGTACTGACATTTTTATTAGTTCATCAATAATTTATAAACTGCTGAGCAGTGCTAATACACCAGGGCTAAAAACAAAAAAAGGGTTTTGTGATGGCTGTTTCAAATCTTTTTAAAAGTTTTTGGTCTAACAAATCAAAAGCCAAAACTTTTTTGAAGCTTCAAAATTTTAATGAAATTAAAGACTTAATCAACTGAAAACAATTTAAAATGCATTTTTGCAATGGAGCACCCGATTCGAGTGTTAGAAATGACAGTTCTCCCATAAGGAATACATTGTAGAAAAAAATCAAAAACTACTCGAATGGAAATGCTCCATTTCGTCGTGAAACTTCCTACTTTTCCTGTCATTCTCGGATGACGAAACAGCCTACTATTCTCTACTTAAAAAATAACAGAATCGAATAGAAACACATTTCAAAACAAATGCTAAAAAGTTGAACTTTTCAGCACTTCGTCGATGTCGTGCTAACTTGTCGTACGTGCATTTTGGGTCAAATTGAGTTAAGAACGCCATTTTGTGCAGCTCACAATGTCTCACCTTTTGATCTTCACAGATCCCCAAAAATTGGTTTCAATTCTGAGATATTCAATGAAAACCGAAAAAACTCCGTGCATTTTTGCCAATTATCATATGAAAGAAGTTTCAATCTTGTCGTGCTATCTTGACACAGCCTGAAAATTGATGTAAGTGCGACAATGGGCCAAAGGGAGTTCAGGTCAGAACGCGTTTGACACAGGAACGAGCTCGATTACCGTAAACATTTTCAGTTATAACTCGGGACTCCAGCAACCAAATTCAACCAAACTTCAGGACAATGTACCGAATGGTCAACCAAACAATGCTTGTTTGTTACTGTTTACATTGCGTGCTCTCGTTTTCGATTATTCAAGGTCAAACATTAAAACGCGTTTTTCTCGGAATGTCAAAAAGCGACGTACGACATGTTATCACGACGGCGTCAACTTGTTTTGAAAAGTTATACTTTCCAACATCGTTTTGATTTAAACGAAAGTCTCGAATTTATTAATCGTGTGTTTGATGATTAATAAAAAAACATTTTTTTGCTATTTTGCCAAGCATGAAGGTACAAAAAACTGCTTTTATGTTTGTTCAGATTTGTAAAGGATAGTATATTTGGTTGACTACTACTGCCCCTGATCGCATAAATGTCCCATATTCATTTTCATCGATTTCGAGTTATTGATATAGTTTGGTTCAAAATCGTGTGCTCTTTCAAAAGAGCCTTTAACATCTAATACGTTGTTCTAGAAATCAGGAAGAAATCCAGTTTTTTCGCGAAAATTTAACACGTAGCCTTATGTATGGGACAAACTTCAAATCCGTTTTTCTCAACTTGCTGTTTTTGCATATGGGACATTTATCCGAACATGGGCTATTAGTTGTAACTCAACAGATTAAAACAATGTGAAAACTAAGTGGAATGATTTATGAAATGGCATATGATTTGGAAGGATTAGGATTCACATAAACATCTACAAAATTTAAAAATAAAAACAAAAATATAAAACAATATTAAAGTAACCAAGTTAAACGCAAAAACTACAAAAACAAAGTTGTTTTAAGAAGGAAAATTACTTTAAAAATTACCTAAAAAAAAGATTTTAAAAGATTGGCAATCAATGCATACGATAAATTTTGAAGTGTGAGAACGTAAGAGAATTGTGATAAAAATGCTTTCAAAACAAGTTGCAGCCCCATACAACCCCTGTACCACTCACCCTATCACTGAAGCATGCGCACCACCTAATACACGATTCGAGCTACGATTCCTAGAAGAAGAAGCCAACCGATTCCTCACTATCGTCTAAACCCCCCTCCCAAAAACGTCCTCTTCGTACTGCTGGAAACATTCGTTGCTGTTGTTGTGAACTCCGTCGCCACCGTACAGAAATCCCTCAACGTCCGTTCGATACACACGCTCCGTTTTTTAGCTGCTTGCTGCCGCAGCTGATTGACTGATTTCGCGTTTTGTCTTCTAAAAAAAACACGATTTTTGTGAACTCTCTGTCGTACACGTCTGTTGCTCGCGAGTTGATGCTGCGGCTTCCGGCGATGATCTAGTTCTGGTTATCAGTGCTGAGCACGAGTTTGGCTGAAGTCATCACCCCAAAAAAGAAGTGCTAAACTGGTGCTGAATTGGTGCTAAACATTCCAACCTCATTTAGTAAGTACCTGACAGATTTCTCGCCGGCTCCAAGTGCTTGGTATAAATGGCTATCGAAAGTGACCTTCGGCAAGCACGACACGACGACGGTCAACGATTTCCCATGGGGAACCTATCACAATGAATTGAGTCGCATATCAGACAGGCACTTTGTTATAAAGCTACTTGTCACTATTCAAAGAGAACATTTACGCGTAGATAAGTGCTTACGTTGAGTGATTAGGAGAGACGGGTGCTCTTCAAGTGGGTCTCCACGAGTAATTAGGCCGGTAGCCACCGAAGCTGTCCGACGCCCCACGATTGCTGGTGCATACCGGCGTTAATCGCGCACAGCCGCGACAAGCAAATATTTGCTGTAGTAAATTTATCAGCTTTTTCCGGAAATTTACGCGAATTTGTAACGAAGTCGACGGCCGGCGTTGGGCTGGTGCGCAAAGATCGTGTCAATGTCAACCCGTTTGGTGGACACTTGTGAGAGCAAACAAACTCATTTGGTGGATGAGGGGGTGGGGGGGAAGCAAATTTATGCCCTGTCAGGACGCGAAATTCAAACCATTTTGCAAATAAAACGGTTGGAACTTTGTTACATCACCGGTCTTAAACGAGAATATGTTAAGCAGCAGCGGGCAGTGTGGGAAGATGAAATTAACCAAATTAACTGAGGAAACGGCTTGGGAATGTTTTGGAATCATGTGCCAGCAATTTCAGTTTAATGGCAGTCAGCTGTGTGTCGTCGGGAATTAGAATCGAGCGTAGTAATGCGAATGATCAAACTGGATGTTTTTAGATGCCTTTGGTAAAAGTATATCGCTTGTTTTTACACATCCAGCAGTATTTATCAGCATCAGACCATGGAGGATTGAGACTCACACTGAGTATGAGTAACTTGAGTAAAGGGAAAAGCTTCATTAAGGCCATTGCAAATTTATCAAATCAATCAAAATTAAGTTATAATATTTCACTAAAGTTTAACTTGTAATTGAGAAAACCTGTTTAACTATTTAGAATACATTGTGTAATGCTTATTTATGTTTATAAATCAAATAAAAAAAATCACCAGTCTATTTACAAAACTTGAATTTTCAGAACACATACTTTGTAATGATATAAAGTTAAAAAAATGTATTCACATAAATTATAGAGCAATTCCAGCTCAAATCAGGAATTTTTCTGGTACTTTTGTACCCGACCCTATCCGATTTCAATGAAAGTTTTTAGACATGTTATGCTAGGCCTATATAAGCCATTTTTGTGTATATGGAGCCAATAGTACTCGAAAATAACATTTGAGAAGGGCGTAAGGTATTTAAATATTTTTGTATTTTGCAATTTAAAAATTACTGTGTCTCGAAGCCATTGCGTCGTATCAAAAAGTGGTCCAAGACAAACTTGTAGGAAATTGGATGGGCTTTCTGAAAAATACACTGAAACAAAAATACACGCCACTTCTATGAGATTTTTGATTTTAAGTCTAAAACTTAAATTTAAAGGTGTTGTCACGATTTTTTTCGTTCAAAATTTTTGAGGAAATAGCCTAAGATGTTACCAAAGACTGACGAAAAATGCAGGATGGTATGTCTCTCCTAAAAAATACAAAAATCATTTACTAAAACTGTTTTTTGAAAAGTGGTCTAAACGTCAAAATTTTAAAAACCCACAGTGAGAATCGATTCTCCAGACAATTTTACATAAAAGTCTCCATATTGACCATTGTCCTATGTCCAATCCTTGGGAAGATAAAGCGGTTTTAAAAATAAAAATGATGAAAAAATAGGATTTTTGGTGGTTTTTGGCAATTTCTATATGACAGACTTGGTTTTTCAGTCTCGTAAATATTTTTACCGGAAAGCTCGTCCAATTTCCCATAAGTTTGCCTTTGACAGCTTTTTGATTTGGCTCGTTTTGATATTTACGTAAGCTAATTTATTATCCAGGTTTCTACCACACTGAAAAAAATATTCTCTTTTCAGTTATTAACAATGTAATTAAGCTTATAACTGTAAGCCCTTACATCCAATTGAAATGCTGTCAAAGGCAAACTTATGGGAAATTGGACGAGCTTTCCGGTAAAAATATTTACGAGACTGAAAAACCAAGTCTGTCATATAGAAATTGCCAAAAACCACCAAAAAACCCATTTTTTCATCATTTTTATTTTTAAAACCGCTGTATCTTCCCAAGGTTTGGACATAGGACAATGGTCAATATGGAGACTTTTATGTAAAATTGTCTGGGGAACCGATTCCCACTATGGGTTTTTTAAAATTTTGACGTTTAGACCACTTTTCAAAAAAACAGTTTTAGTAAATGATTTTTGTATTTTTTTAGGAGAGACATACCATCCTGCATTTTTCGTCAGTCTTTTGGTAACATCTTAGGCTATTTCCTCAAAAATTTTGAACGAAAAAAAATTGTGACAACACCTTTAAATTTAAGTTTTTGACTTAAAGATCAGAAAATCTCATAGATGTGGCGTGTATTTTTGATTCAGTGTATTTTTTCAGAAAGCCCATCCAATTTCCTATAAGTTTGTCTTGGACCACTTTTTGATACAACGCAATGGCTTCGAGACACAGTAATTTTTAAATTGCAAAATACAAAAATATTTAAATACCTTACGCCCTTCTAAAATGTTATTTTCGAGTACTATTGACCTAGGATTCCGAAGGCTTGAATGGAGAGAGCACCCAAACCTCTTTTACTCCAAGGAACCTTCCACCTCAGTGTTTGAACTGACGACCTTTGGATTGCGAGTCCAATCGCCGCCAGCGATTCCACCGGAGCAGGCTTGGTTTGGTTTGTTGGCTCCATATACACAAAAATGGCTTATATAGGCCTAGGATAACATGTCTAAAAACTTTCATTGAAATCGGAGAGGGTCGGGTACAAAAATACCAGAAAAATTCCTGATTTGAGCTGGAATTGCTCTATAAAAAATTAAAGGTTAGACTTGAAATTTTGAATTTAGTTTTTTGGTCAACTGTGTGCAGATTCGATCCCCGTGATCGGTAATTAGGATTAGAGAGTGTGAATGGAGGAGTTTATTATGTTTGAAAAAATCTTAACAAACTGTTTAAATAAATATTTTTTACATTTTGTAGCATATAATCTTGCATTTTACAACAACTTATGCTATTTTTACAAGAAAATTGAGCGAATTGTTGTAATTTAACTTTTAATCCTTAATATCATTTTTTTAAGAATACAGTAAGTATATTAATTCCATTGTTCTTTCTTAGAAAGCTCGTCAATTTTTTTACAAATTTGTCCTTTTTGATGGTAAAATCTAAACTTTAGTTAAAAAATAGGTTTCAGATGAAAATTAAGCTACCGTAAAACGGGCTGACTTTGATAGCCGGGGTAACTTTGATCGATTTTTCCGCAAAATGAAGGGTACAATTAAAATACGTAAGGTAAGCAATGGTTTAGAATCATATTGACCGTGGTAAAGAAGTGTTCAAAGTACCTCAAGAAGAATTTTTCATAAAATTTTGAGAAGTTTAAAAATTAATTAACTATAGTTAAGAAAATGTTGATGAAAGTCATTATTTTAAACATTTCAAAGTGTCATGATTTTCTCAATGAACATGATTTTGAATCGGAAAACGGAATGCATTTTCGGATTCTTTAGACAATTTTCCTCTGGGAGAAGGTTAAATAAGTTTGTAAATAATAATAAATAAGTGTTTTTGAAACATAATTTTAAAAAAATCTTCAAATTTATAGGCAATTTCAGTTGAACAAAACTTGATGTAAAATTTGAAAACTTGTGCTTCGAATTCAGTATAAATTGCAATATAAATCGAAATTTTTTAAACAAAACTAGTTTTAACAAATTTCAGGCAAAATTCCGACTTTTAAACAATTTTACCTAAAATTAATATGTATTTTGTTAAAAAGCTTATAAACTTAGTTAACTAAACATAAACATTGCTTTTTTCTGAAAAATTATATCAGTTACTTTAGTGATGGTACATTTGACGTACAAATAAAGTTTGAACATCAATCAAACCATCCACATTAACGACCCCCGGGTCTTTTGTGGTCTCTATTGCAAGTTTCTGCTCGAACCTAGGATTCCGAAGGCTTGAATGGAGAGAGCACCCAAACCTCTTTTACTCCAAGGAACCTTCCACCTCAGTGTTTGAACTGACGACCTTTGGATTGCGAGTCCAATCGCCGCCAGCGATTACACCGGAGTAGGCTTGGTTTGGTTTGTTGTTTGTACTTATGGCATGGAGACGACTCCTACACCTGGAATGACTTAACGGCCTAACAACCAAGGCCGGGACCGACATTTTACTTCCTCATCCGATGGAAGGTTGCAGCAGATGGGAATCGAACCCAGAAACACCCGCTTACAAAGCGGACAGCGTAACCATTCGGCCACGCACTGCGCACAGTTTGAACATCTAAAATATGATTTTTACAAGAAAAACTATGACTATCACAGTCACCCCGGAATTCAAGCTAAGAGTTTTTAACGTAACTATTTTTCTAAACACTTTTGAAAAAACTTTTTTTCCAAAATAGTGCGTGGACTTTGTGAGGCCTACCCCAGTATATGCTTTTAAAATAATAATAATCTTGAGGAATATTGGAGGAATATTTTCCAACAGGTAATGTTTTTCTCAAGATTATTATTTTTAAAGCATGTACTGGGGTAGGCCTCACAAAGTCCACGCACTATTTTGGAAAAAAATGTTTTTTCAATAGTGTTTAGAAAAATAGTCACGTTAAAAACTCTTAAGCCGTTCCAAATATGTTCAAACTTCATGTTTAGGAGGTAAATAGGGAGAATTCATTCTTGCTTGTTAGTGCGAAATAAGTAGTTTGTTCAAATTTGCAAATTTGTATTAAATTAATCCTAAAAGTTTGTTATATTTTTTCATGTTTTGAGTTAAAAAAACAACAACAATATTTTTTAATTTGGCTTTTTGATTGTTTTGAAACAGCCGTGAATCAGGGGTATTTGAAAACAAGAAAAAAAGCAAAAAAAATGAAAGTTTTGTTTATTGGGCCTTTTAAAACAAACCATAAAAATGTTATTTTAAGTCTGGAGCAAATCTTGAAAAGGGCGCATAAGCATATTCACAGCTGGAACAAGCTGGGAGACCAGTTATTGTTTAACCAGGTCTGATTTAAAAAAAAATGGTAATGGGAAATGATTCTTATGATTATACGGACATTACAGGCTAGCTTTGGAAATTTTGTTTTTTAGGTCATATATGACCCATCAGGCTTGAAAGAGTTAACCCATCGAGGTTAACTAAAGCCTGAGAATTAACAAATTTATTTAAACTGTCAAAGTGCTAATCCGCCTTTTTCTCGCGTTGCTCCAGAAGTTTTAATTACATTAAAAATAATAGTTTAATTTGTTTATTTAACCCTCACTCTTTAAGTCGAGGGACAAAAAATTGGAAGTGGCTTGTTTGAAAATTGATGTATTTACGTTAGGAAAATGCGAACAAACCGAGCATATTGTTGTAAAACTGCCTTTAAATACATTTATTCAATCATTTTTTAATCAATTATGGTAGAGCTTGAAATGTCGATATGACATTTGGTAATTTTTTTACATTTTGACGATTTTTTGACAGTTTTTATCCGCCGATATTTAAACAATGTAAAAGGCTAGGTAAAGGGAAAGTTGACCAAAAACAAGAAAAATATGTGGATTTATACAAAATGTTTAATAAAACAAGAACTGTTCAGAATTTGACTCAATTTGTTATATAATTTATCGAAAATCCCCAAGGACTGCTTTTAAATGTCATGTTTATTTAACTCATTCTCTCATTCGCTCAATGACTTGCTTGCACAAAAAGAATCTTGCTCGAACCGTCAGAACAAAAAAAAATCTGCCCGACGTTGTCCTCAACCTCCATTCTCCCTATCAATTGAAACCTTCGATCGAAACCGCGATCCCGAAAAAACTAGCTCACACCGGTCTTGTGGCGGCCCCCATCGGTTTCGAGCAGAGTAGTCTCTCCACTTCTTGACGTCAACTTGATGTCTCTGTCTCTCTTTACATGCAGTTAGTACGCACAGCTTTGAAGTGTCCCTAGCACGCGACCAAAGTTCAGTACGTACGATATGTAAACAAATCGTCAGCGACGACGAGGTACATGCCGGCTGGCGGTCATTTACCCACTTGTTATTGAAGCTCACTCACTAAGTCTACACAGCACAAGTTGTAGACCAAACTAAACTGTACACGATTTGCTGGAAAACGTAAGGAGAAAGACCCCGTAACCTAATCAAACCGTGTCCAAAGTGGCGAACCTTGATCCAAAAAGGTCCGATGGTCATACCCTAGTGTATATGTTGTGAATAACTCTATACGTAAAAAATATGTATTCAACATAACCTCAAACGTGGCGACAACCTACGACAACTAATGGCGCCATTCGATTCCAATCCCACCTCATTAGCGAGTCCATCGTTAAACTAGCAGTGTTGCAATTTACGTTCATGACCGCCGGGGTGCAGTAAACCAAAGTGCTACTTACTTCGAATATGATCGCTAGAAATCTTGCGGGGGGATCCATAACGGTAAAGAAATAGAAGAAGCCAAAGTGGTCTTAAACTTAGGCCGAACGGGAATGTGACGCGCCAAACTCTCCAACGACCATCCCTAACCAAACGAGCCTAATTGGGATAAATTGAGACGCGCGCAGGCGATACAATTTAGGTTGATTTTATTAGTGGCCCGCGCAAAGTCATCAATTTCACGGTCCACGGTCCATCAGTGGTTAATGGTGATACAAAAATATGAGAACTTGTCATATGGTGAAGTTCCATGCTTCATGATTGGGATATAAATAGACGAAGCGAGAGATTGAAATTCTTTTGCCAATTAAATGTGTCTTGATGTATTGTAAAAAAAAAACTTCAGACTCCACATATTTGAAAAACGATTTGAATTGGACACAATGAAATAAGGTTAGTTATGATGATCCGACTTAAAAAAATCGTATCATGAAGTTTTTTTTTCAAATTAGAATTCAATAACCGCAAATTATTCAAACTTGAGTGGTTACATTATGAAATGAATATTTGCCATAAATCATCTATGCCTCTTTACTTTATGATTTTATTTGTATTATTAGCCCGTTGCAAATATTTTTCAAAGTTGGTCCAAAAAATCAGGGGGCAAAAAAATATTTTTTCAAAAATCTTCAAAATTTTAATGAAAATAGAAGTCAAATCAACTTAAAACATTCTAAAACGCATTTTCCTGCATTTATAATCGTTTTAAGTATGTTTCGGCTGGATTGAAAGTATTTTGAATTTTTAAGGAATTCCAATGTACAGCACCGCAAAAACTTTTTTTTTGCAAAAAAATAAATTTTCGTGAATACTTAGGTTTTTTTGGAAACGAATGATTGCAAAACAACTGGGCAGGTGTAAAATGCATTTTTAAATACTTTGTTCATTCAAATGTTGAAACCATGGCTCGTAAATTCAATGTATAAACTTTTTTTATTTTTTTGCCCCCCTCGACTTTGGTCAGAGTCAAGGGACATAAACTTCAAAAAATATTTGCAACGGCCTTACTAAACTTTTATAAAATAATGCTTACTATAGAAGTAACACTGTAAAAAACTTACAGATTCAGTAATGAATAAAAAATAAAACTGTGGAGCAGTTCTCTACGAAATCAATCTTTTTTTTATATTGTTTAATCCGGCTGAAACTTTTTTGGTGCCTTCGTTATGCCCAAAGAAGCCTTTTTGCATCATTAGTTTGTCCATATAATTTTCCATACAAATTTGGCAGCTGTCCATACAAAAATGATGTATGAAAATTCTAAAATCTGTATCTTTTGAAGGAATTTTTTGATCGATTTGGTGTCTTCGGCAAAGTTGTAGGTATGGATAAGGACTACACTGAAAAAAAGCGAAAACGGTAAAAAAATGTTGGTGATTTTTTATTTAACTTTTTGTCACTAAAACTTGATTTGCAAAAAAATACTATTTTTATTTTTTTATTTTTTGATATTTTTTAAAGGACATCAAATGCCAACTTTTCAGAAATTTCCAGGTTATGCAAGAAATCTTTGAGCGAGTTATGAATTTTTGAATCAACCCTGATTTTTTTCAAAGAATCGAAAAATTGGTCGCAAAAATTTTTCAATTTCATTTTTCGACGTAAAATCAAATTTGCAATCAAAAAGTTCTTCAAAGAAATTTTGATAAAGTGCACCGTTTTCAAGTTATAGCCATTTTTAAGCAACTTTTTTGAAAATGGTTGCAGTTTTCCATTTTTTTAAACTAGTGCACATTTTTGCCCACTTTTGAAAAAAATATTTTTGTAGATTTGAGAAGATTCTCTATATTTTGCTTTCCTGAACTTTGTTGATACGACCTCTAAGTGCTGAGATATTGCCATGCAAACGCTTAAAAAGCGAAAAAATTGATGTTTTCTAAGTCTCACCCAAACAACCCACCATTTTCTAACGTCGATTTCTCAGCAACTAATGATCCAACTTACAATGTTAAAATATGAAACATTCGTGAAATTTTCCGATCTTTTCGAAAACAATATTTTTATTTTTTTTTAAATCAAGACTAATATTTTAAAAGGGCGTAATGATCAATGTTTGGTCCTTTTGAAATGTTAGTCTTGATTTGAAAATTTTGAAACTATTGTTTTCGAAACGATCAGAAAATTTCACGAATGTTTTAACATTGTAAATCAAACCATTAAATAATGAGATATCGACGTTAGAAAATGGTGGGTTGTTTGGGTGAGACTTAGAAAACAACAATTTTCCTGTTTTGTAACCTTTGCATGGCAATATCTCAGCAACTAAGGGTCGTATCAACAAAGTCCGAAAAAGCAAAATATAGAGAATTTTCTCAGCTTTTTAAAAATATTTTTTCCAAAGGTGGACAAACATGGGCACATTTTTAAAAAATGAAAAACTGTGACTTTTTTCAAAAAAGTTACCTAAAAATGGTTATTACTTGAAAACGGTGCACTTTATCAAAATTTCACTGAAGTATTTTTTGATTGCAAATTCGATTTTACATCCAAAAATAAAGTTGAAAAATTTTTGCGACCAATATTTTGATTTTTTGAAAAAACCAGTTTTGATTCAAAAAATCATAACTCGGTCAAAGATTGTTTGCCCATTCTGGAAATTTCTGAAAAGTTGGCATTTTATGTCCTCTAAAACATATCAGAAAATTAAAAAAATTAAAAATAGTGTTTTTTTGCAAATCAAGTTTTAGTGACAAAAACTTATATTAAAAATCACCAATTTTTTTCACCGTGTATCATTTTTTTTTCAGTGTAGTCCATATCCATACCTACAACTTTGCCGAAGACACCAAATCGATCAAAAAATTCCTTAAAAAGATACAGATTTTTGAATTTTCACATATCATTTTTGTATGGACAGCTGCCAAATTTGTATGGAAAATTATATGGACAAACTGATGTTGCAAAATGGCTTCTTTGGGCATACCGAAGGCACCAAAAAAGTTTTAGCCGGATTAAAAAATACAAAAATTAAAATTAAAGAAAAAAGACCGATTCCGTAGAGAACTGTTCACCTTCTACAGCCTTAAGTTGACCAGTAGTTGTCTAAGAACTGGCGTCCCGTTTTACCTTCAAAGACAACATTTATTCTACGACGACTTAGGAAAATGGCATTGTCATAGAGAATGTTACTGATAAAGAAAATTCATGTCAAGGTTTTCTTTTATTTGATTACGCAAAGATACCTAAATCTGCGAATATGAATGAAAGTTGTATTTTTTAAGTAACCACAAGCTTTTCCACACTCAAATCTAATCAGCCGTCTGGTTCTGCGAAACATAATGCGAAAATAAATAATGCCAAAAATTGCTGACAAAAACAGCTGCAAAAGCTTTATCAGCTTGTACACTAATTTCCTTCCCAAAAAAGCGTCAGTTTGATTCCATGGGGTGGCAATAATTTTATCTTCGATGTTCAACTTGTCCAAGTAGCAACACCAACTCGGTGCAAGCAATTCCAGCTGAACTTCTCCGCCGAGAAGCGTGCCGCCAGATAAAGGAAAAGTGGTGCCCGACTCTCGAAAACATTGTAAACCTTTGTTGTCGCCTGACTTTTACTCTCCCAGACTGATAAATCATTATTGAAGATTTTTTCGGCACCCGCGGTGCCACGGTGTCATTTAGATTAGCAGGCCAATTGAGATTTTATGGATTTATGGATTTTTTTGTTTAATTTACTGGATTGCAGTGGGCAATCACAAGCACGGGAATGTTGGCCAGGTCGTGCCGATAATGGAGATGAGGGGAATCTTAAAATTATGACGCGTTTTAATTTTAACAGAATATTCAAATTTATTTATTTATTTTTTTCTTTTTCATATTTCCAGATAGCAATATCGTGCCAACAGTCTACCAAAAATGGCTAACCCTACCGACGGCCAGGAATCCCCGACGCCACAGTCCAAGGTGCAGGACGAGAAGCTGAAACCGCACCGCTCCGACTCGGCCGAGAGCCTTAACCCTCACGCACCGGACGACAATGCGAACGTGCTGACGCGGAAGGCGGCCCTGATGCAAATCACAATGGCCATCGTGGCCAACATCACGATCATCTCGTCCGGCATGGGGCTGGGCTTCCCGTCCATTGCCATGCTGGAGCTCACCAACTCGACGTCCTCGGTGACGCTGTCCGAGAACGAGGCCTCCTGGTTCGGTGAGTTTGCCTGCCGTGATGTCATTTTGTCCTTCGAGAACTCGACGATTCTCGAGTGTGATTGATTGCCCTTGTCCTGATGTTCAATAAGAACCACTCTGATTTGTTTTATTCTTCCAGCTTCGGTCACGTCCATCATGTGCCCCTTCGGAGGATTACTGGCGGGCTTCATGCTGGACCGAGTGGGTCGTAAAAAGACGCTCTACTTTATCAACTTCATATCGGTCATCTCGTGGGCCATGATGGCATTCGCAAGCCGAACCGATTCGGTCTTTCTGTTTGTTCAACTGATGGTCGCGCGAGTTATTATCGGTAAGTGCTTGTAAAAGGGATTACATTTTCGAGGGCTGCGGTTGTGATAATCTCCGGTGAAGGTTTTGTTTCCGAAGCAGTTTCAAGTGCTAATCGAAGGTTCGTTTGCTCGTTAATTTTAGGTCTGGCCATCGGGCTGTCGAGCTCACCTGCCGCCGTGTATGCCGCGGAGATTGCCCACCCGAACCTGCGTGGACGGCTCACGCTGCTGACGGCCCTCTGCACCGGTATTGGGATGCTAATCATCTACAGTTTGGGATATATCTTCAAGGTGAGTGGAGCTGCTGATTAGCACCAACTGGAAGCTCGTTTTATTTTATCGATAAATTTGTGGAATTTTTATGGTATTTGACTCTTAAGATTTACTATGGTCAAGTCTAGTCTTCTTCGATCATTATTTTTAGTAAATTGTTAATTGGTATGATTTGAGCTTCAACCGTCTACAACACAACCCCTCCTTAAGACGGGTTTCGATATAAAAATTTGTCAAACATTGGTTTTTGAACCAATTTTAAATTTCAAAATGCATCGGAAAGTAGAATTCTTTAAATTTTTAGGACATGTTGGGTTTGAGGATTTCACTTAGATCATGTGACGAATGTTTTGAAAAACATATTTTTCTGGGGTCAACTTTGGCCTTTTATTTAACTAGTTTTTCCTACTTTTGATTTGATTTGATTTGATTTGATGGGATAACCAACAGGGCCACAAGGATGACCTATGTAGCGGTTGTTGTTTTTCCTACTTTTTATGTCAAAATAAGCTCGTTGCTAATATTTTTTGAAGTTTACGTCCCTTGACTCTGACCAAAGTGGAGGGGTAGAGAAATATAAAAATTTTAACTACACAGAAAAAAAAGGTATTCTCGAATTGTTGTTCAAAAATTTGAGAACCACGAAGAAACTTATTCATGAGTATGGTGCATATGAACTGTACACGTGAATATATTCCTTCGTGGTTCTCAAATTCATGAACACAATTCACGATTTCGGGACTTGTCTTTTTACCGTGTACAAGCCAAGGTTTCAACATTTGGATGGAAAAAGTTTTTTTCATTTATTTCGTTGTTTAAGCAGTTTTTATCCTAAGCTAAGATGTGGACTGCCTTTCAACAGCAGATTAATTCAAAGTTGGGAACAGAGTTTGCGGGTGCTTAAAGAATGGAGAAAATCTACTGAAGAAAAAAAGTTACAAAATATCCTTCGAGGGTGGAAAAAAAGTTTTTTTTTTTTAAGTGTGGAACTGTACAATGGTATTTAATTAAAAAAAAAAAATATATTGTTAAAGGAGTTCAAACAATCAAAATATGATTGTAATCGCATAAAAATGCACTTATTAAAAAATTCTATTTCCATTAAATGTTGATGTTTTTAGCAAACAATATGTTTTGCCTCAGCGGCCTAAGCATGTTGTATTTTTATATGTTTTGACACACTTTGTTGTGACCTAAAAGCTAAGCTAAACACTCAAAAAGCGACGTTATTTTTTTGTGTTTCGCAATTTGAAAATTAATGTAGCTCGTAGCCGTTGCATCGTATAAAAAAGTGATCGATGATAAAATTGTAAAAAATTGTAAATGCTTTTTTAAAAATAAAATAATACACTGAAAAAAAACATGCCGCTGAGGTTTTTCGATTTAAAGGCTCAAAAGTTACATTTTAAAAGCGATTTCACAATTTGACTTCGTTCAAAAGTTTTGAGGAAATAGCCTTAAATGTTTAAAAATACTCACGAAAAATGCAGGATCATAAATTAAAACTGTTTTGTACATATTGACCATTGTTCTAAGTTCAATCTTTGTGAAGAAACAGCGATTTTTTAAGTAAAAGTGTTGAAAAAACTGGGGTTTTGGATTTTTCAGCCACAAGTTTGACTTTGAACACTTTTCAATTTAACTCGTTTTTTTTATTCGTGAAAGCTTCATTATTGTCCAGGCCGCTACCATCCACTGCACTACACTGAAAAAATATCACATTTTCAGTTATGTTCAGCTAGTAATTTTTCACAGCAAAAAAAAATCAAAATTAGCGGCATGCCAATTACAAAAAAAAATGAAATTTCACGGCAATTTCACGGTACTCTAAAAACGGCACAAAATTAACGTAAAAATGTATTCTTTTAGCAAAATTATTAACAGAAAAATGTCTTAATAGTAAGCAGTTGTTCTAGATGCAATATAAATCCACCTGACACAAATTATTTATTTGAAAAAAGAGTATTGGATGAATCTTGGAAAATTTTGAAGAATTTTCGTCAGTTGAATTCTAGATTTTTTTTTTTAGGTTTTACAATCAAATGTAAACATTGAGTGTATTCCACTTACTCCAATAAACATTGACATAAGGTTTGAAATTGATACACTCAATGTTAACATTTGTTTGTTATTATTCAGCTGTTTTAATTTTATTGAGATTTAAAAAAATTAATTTGATTAAATTAAGCATAAGCATAAGCATAAGCATAAGCATAAGCATAGGTGCCCACCCGCAGTTGCTACTCCGTTATTGACCAGGACCTCCAGAAGTTACATCCACGAGCCGTGGAAGATAAGTGGGTGCTATCTTTCCTCGCTTCGCAACTTCTCAAAGGCCCCTATCATGCTGATCAATACCGGCGCCGGCCACGACCAGTGGTAGGGTCACGGGGAAGTGGATGGGAATGTTAGTCCGATACTTGAGTGATAGAGACCGCCCAATCGACTGCATCTCCGACAAAGTATCACATGAGTTTTGAGGGGGTTAGTAGATGGGTATGAGGTCAGGATTCACGAGTGGCAGTGATGTGACCATGAGCATTTTGTTTATCGGTTGAAAATTTTAAATCTTAGGCAGCCGGCTGCGGAAAGATAAACTAGTGATGATTTAGAAAGTTTTTTTAATCGAACGCGTGCCAACCGAGCACTAGTGCTATGGGCTGGACTTATCAGTATATTCTTACTGTTTCTACAATTTAGATAACGCGAGCAAATTTCAAATCTCCTCGCAGCAATACACGCACAATACACGACAAAAATGCGAAACAAAAGGCACACAAAAAGAAATCACTTTTCACGCCGAATATTTTTTACGACCATGCGCTCCCTTTGTCAATTATGCACTGATGACGCTGCATTTTCAGAGGGCAATCTTCTCTTCGCAGCACACAATACACGACAAAAATGCGAAACAAAAGGCAAACACAAAAAAAAACACTTTTCACTCCGAATATTTTTTACGACCACGCGCTCCCTTTGTCAATTATGCACTGATGACGCTGCATTTTCAGAGGGCAATCTTCTCTTCGCAGCACACAATACACGACCAAAAAATTAATTTGATTAAATTCCTCCAAAACGAAGCACGTTCTGAACCTCTAATTCATCAAAACTAGAATCATTAAAATACGCTCAAAAATGTTTTTTTTACTTTCCTTTATTTCATAAATAGGGAAATTTTAATAAAGTTCATTTTCAAATGGTAATTCAAGAAGTGATAGATGAATGTTCTTTTGAAATCTTTTTGGAATCTTGTTGAAAATTCTAATGAACAATATCTTCAAAAACTAGTTGTAGATCTGATATGAAATACTTTTTATTATTTCTAAACAGCTTTTTTAAATGCTTGCTAAAAATCTTTAAAATTTAATTAAAAAATTAAGCTAAAATGCACTGAGTAGCGATTTATCAAATGAATAGTTCAAATTTCGCGGCATTTCACGGTATTTCCCAAATTTCACGGCCAGAGGCGAATTTCACGGATTACGTGGCATCCGTGAAATCGTGAAAAATCACTGGCCCTAGTTATGAACAATGTAATTAAGCGTATATCTTTGAGCCCATACTTCCAATTGAAATGAAGTTATGGGAAATTGCAGCTTTCCTGTAAAAATATTTACGAGACTGAAAAATCAAGTCTGTCTGCCCAATTCTGATTTATCAACATTTTTATTTTCAAAACCGCTGTATCTTCACAAGGATTGGACTTAGGACGAAAGTCAATATGAAGACTGTCCAGAGAATCGAGAATCGTAGAATTCAAGAACTTTATTCGGGAATCTTAAATTTAATTCTCAGTGAGCCCTAACACCAAACTTATCTTTTAAAAATTTGTAACTCATGCTTTTCCGAATTTTCCAGAATGACTGGCGCTTCGTTTGCATCCTGTGCGGTATATTCACCTTTGCATCGCTGCTATCGGTGATCCCCATCCCAGAATCGCCCAGCTGGTTGGTTGCCAAGAACAAGCTGCCCAAGGCGGAGAAATCCCTGAAGAAGGTTCGCGCCATCAAGGAGGACAACCACCCGAAGATCACCGAAGAACTGGACAACTTGGCCGACAACATTGCCCGGTTCCGCGCCTCTCAGACCAGCAAGTCCAAGATGGTTATGCTCCAGAAGCCCGAGTGCTACAAACCACTGGCCATCATGTGCACGTTCTTCTTCTTCCAACAATTCACCGGTATCTTCGTGATCATCGTGTACGCCGCCCGGTTCTCGATCGAAGCCGGTGTCAACATTGATCCGTTCCTGAGTGCGGTCTTTGTCGGTTTGACCCGTGTCGTGACGACCATCCTGATGAGCTTCATTTCGGACCGCTTCGGCAGACGTCCTCCGGCGCTATTCTCCGGCTTTGGAATGGCCATCTGTATGTTTGGATTGGCCGCGTGCATTGTGTACCCATCTCCGGAGGGAATTCTCCACTGGATGCCAACGATTCTGCTGGTGGCGTTCATTTTCTGTGCCACGCTCGGCTTCCTGACGCTTCCGTTTGCCATGATCGCCGAAATGTATCCTCCCAAAGTGCGTGGCTTCCTGGCCGGGCTGACCATCTTCGCCGGCTACACCATGTCCTTCGTCATCATCAAGGTGTACCCGTCGATGGTCAGTGCCATGGGCAACGAAAATGTGTTCCTGTTCTTCGGAGCCATTTCCGTCGTGGGAATCGGGTTCGTGTACTTCTTCCTGCCGGAAACGAAGGGACGCACCCTGGAGGAAATCGAAGCATACTTCCGGGGCACCAAGGACACCGGCGAAGTCGCCCTCAAGGCGAGCGATGCCAAGGTTTGAGGAGTACATTATCATACACATAAAAATACACACACACAGAACTGTGATACGGAACAAGAATACACTTACAATGTAAGCGATTTGTTACGACAGAAGAAAAAGAAAGGATACAAATAATTTTAAGTGTTATTTCGCTGAATGAGCTTCAGCGCGTATTTTGTATTACTCTTTTTTTTGCATTGGCGGTGCAAACGTCGCAGGAGTTTGGATGAATCGTTCCAAACGGGAATACACACACATCTTTATAGGTACTAACTAGTAAGAGAGGTTGACGAAAGAGTTGGCCAAATGTAGATTTCAAAGTAGGAAGAAAGCAACACTGCCGAAACGTAACGCAAATGGCACGATTACTTAGCAATCTAATTTTGCACGTGGAAACAAATGCCTATATCAAATAGCTAGACATTGTACTTTTGAAATAAAGATATACATTCAAAACTGTGTTTCTTTTAATTTGTGAAATTATTAAAAACATCATACTGATGTTTTCTGTGCTAGAACAGTAATTAAAAACAATTCAGAATAATTCTGTTTTAACTTTCGGGAAGACGCGTGAACGTGTACAAAGTACACGTACGCGACTGCCGGTGGGTTGATCACGCCTACGGCTACAACAAGCTATTAGATTTTTTTTGTGAGGGCCGTTGAACACATATGTATCTTGCGTGATTAGCAATAAAGTTTGTTACGCATAACTTCAAAATCAAATTGTTCGCTCTACATGGCGTTCAATATTGCAGGATTCCTATTCGAAACTTATTTTCCGAAGGCTTGAACTATCCAAACCACTTTTTAAACTTTTTTGTGAATCCAGTTGCCTACCAGACAAGCTTTTTTACCCTGGGGTTCAATTGTCTACCAATTCACGCAAAATCGGGAAATGTTGCCCCGACTCCCCTCGATTTGCGTGAAACTTTGTCCTAAGAGGTAACTTTTGTCCCTGATAACGAAACCAATGTCCGTTTTTAATATCTCGTGACGGAGGGGCGGTACGACCCCGTCAATTTTTGAACATGCGAAAAAAACATGTTTTTCTGCAATTTGCAGCCTGAAAAGGTGATGAGATGGAAATTTGGTGTCAAAGGGACTTTTATGTAAAATTGGACGCCCGATTTGATGCGTACTCAAAATTCCGAAAATACATATTTAAAGTTTTTTAAAAACACTGCCATTTTCCGTTACTCAACTAAAACAAATTTTGGGAATATGTATTATTTGAATGTACATTAACCCAGAAGGGTAATTTTTTCATCTAAAACATAAATTTTCATTTTAAAATTTCGTGATTTTTCTTACTTTGCAGGGTTATTTTCTAATGTTCTCAAAAATTTTAAAACATACAATTAAAAAAAAATGATATGTAAACATAAAGGGTTTGCTTGTAAACATCACGAGTTATTGCTATTTTACAAAAAAAAAAGTTTTGAAAAAGTTCCTTTTTGGGTTTTCTGCTTGTTTTGTCTGTCGCGGGTGATCAAAACTTTTTTTCGTAAAATCGCGATAACTCGTGATGGTTAGGTGCTTTGGTGGATATTTGACAGTTCGAATTATTTCAAGAAAATCCACCACGATCTACCGAAATTAGTTAAACAACATGGCTCTCGATTGAGCCAACGACGTAACCTCCAGGTTAGACCGGGGCAAAACAAATCTTTGATTAATTGTTTGTAATCATTAAAGAATTTAAAAACTCAAAAAGATTCCAAGATAGAACTTCTACGCCTGCATCCTGAGAAATTACAGTTTGAAAAGAGAGGATTTTCACTATTTTTGAAAAATAGTGAAATATTAATGTGATGTCAAAGAGAGGAATTGGTCCATATTGAAAGCAAGTTTGGACTCTTGCTTGCTTTGATGTACCTTCGTCTGGCGCAAATCTGGACTACCGTCTGAGTAGGGACAGCACTTATTAGAAGCAAATCAAAACTTTCTTAACAATGGTGTTAGAACATGGCTAAAACAGATGTCCCAATTCGCTCTACATATCCTGAATCGCACCAGGTTAAAAGTTAAAATATCAACAGTCCCACCAAATATGAACACGATCATGATTAATTTATTTCATATTTTTCTAAGTACCATTGAAGTGGAACAACCAGAATTCAGTTTTCCAAAAATAGTTATGACTCTATTTTGTGAAGCAAAAAATAATCAGTCGTTTTAGAAATTTGCATTACCTTATGCAAACTTTACCAGGACTGGGCTGCATCAAATCGGCCGTCCAATTTTTCATAAAAGTTCCTTTGACTCCAAATGCCCATAACATTACAATTTCAGGCTGTAAGTTATTGAAAAACATGTATTTTTTCGAATGTTCAAAATGGAAGGAGTTGTACCGCCCCTCCATCACGAGATATCGAAAAAAGGAACTCGGATGACCCCTAAGAACAAAGGTTCACAAAAATCGATGGAGCCAAATGGTTACGCTGTCCGCTTTGTAAGCGGAAGATCATGGGTTCGAATCCCATCTGCTCCAACCTTCCATCGGATGAGGAAGTAAAATGTCCGTCCCGGCCTTGGTTGTTGTTAGTCCGTTAAGTTGTTAATTTGGAATGGGAGTCTTCTCGATGCTATAAAGACAAAACAGCAGACCAAACCAGGCCTGCTTCAGTGGAATCGCTGGCGGTGGTTGGACTTGCAATCCAAAGATCGTCAGTTCGATTCCTGGGGTGGAAGGTTCCTTGGAGTAGAAACAGGCTTGGGTAGGGCCCCCATTCAAGCCTTTGGACTCGAGCAGAAACTTTTGTGAGTTGGTGGATAATTACCCATATGGGACATTTATGCTAACATGGGCAGTGTGGAGCCCGTTAAGTTAAACTTGATATCTTGAGAAGTTTTAGTCGGAGCCAGCTTATTGATTACAATTTTGTCTGGAAAGTGGTGTTGAAGTTGGAGTAGAAGTCGGTAAAGTCGGGACTTTTTGTAGAGTTGAAGTCGACAAAGCTTTGCAGGCGGAGTCAGAGCCGGAGATTGATTGGCTTCATCAATGACTAAAACTGTCCACCGATGTAGTTCTGTCTTCAGCCGCAGATAATTATTTATTTTATATTTATTTTATTTTAAAATTTTATTTATGTATTGTAGGTAATTTTATCGAAAAGAAGCAGGGTTTTATGCTTGACATAGCACGAATACCAGTCTCGTTTGGTTCTCTAAGCACGGTACCTATGCCTAATACTCCTTCCTACATTTTTCTTTTTTATATTGTGTCGTCTTATTAGGATATCCAAATCCTCTTGAAAGCAAAGGCTTTATTATCTAACACATGCCGTAACAAGCAATAAGTTGATAATTTTATACAATGGTACGTACCTTTAACAAGCATTTAGTCATAACATCACTGTCACTTAATTCTGGATTTAAATGGGATTTGTGATTGTGAAGTATTTGTGAGATCATTCATCTGGTCATCACTGTCGACAAAAATCCTTCAAAAGTGTCGTAAACAACACTTCTTCAAGCATACCAACTATTCATATATGATACAGCTTTCAAAGCCACTTACGATTCTATCAATCACGGCTTCTACAGATGCTATGTAAAGTTATGGACGGAAAGACGAACCAGGAAGATGGCACTGAAGATGTCGGAATCGAGTGGCGAAGAAGTTCGATTGGTTAATTTATTTTGTTATCGAGTTGGGAACGTTCTTTAGCCCAGAATCGATCAAGATCACTGTCAGCACGATTGATGAATTCATTCTAACGAGAGAACGCATGGTAATGCTCAAATGGGATGCAACTTCACAAGGATGGGACGAGTTTTCAAAATTAAATCAAGTTCGTATATTTTATCAATATTCATTTATTACGGTAAACACTACTGGCAGAGCTCAAAGCTAAAGCACTTAAATTAAAATTCATAATGCTAGAATCGATCAATTTGAAATTCAGACCCTACCACACGTTTGTGTACACCAATCTCTACCGTCAAATTGTTGCTTTCGCTTAATCTTTGGCAAACGCTTTTGCACTTACTCTCTTAGTCGCATTTGTCGAACTTAGTTTAACAACAAGTTGCAAATTTACATAATGGAAATATCGAGCTACCTAATAGTCAGTTGAAGCGGGGAATAAAATAAACACAAACAAGCTAAGCTTACAACTAGTCACAGTGTGTGTAGGTTTTGCCTTACGAGCTATACAAATAATTGATTCACTCTCACTTTCTCTCAGTACACCGGATCAATCGTACGAGTTCCGGTGTGGTCCACCATCGTTACATCACAGGCAAAGATCAAATGCAAATGTGTTCATAATAATAATACAGTGAATACTTTTGCAATTTCAGTTACATTACACATCAACTCCTGTGCGCGCGTACATAAACGAGCACTTGAATTAGGTCATTAATGTGGGACTTACAGGCTTATACACGAAAGGGGGCGTGGATATTTAAGGGGAAAGGAAATGGGATATCTGGAGGAGCTCTGGAAGGACTCTGGTATGCGGTAGCGTTCTCAGTTCTGTTTTTGGCGGACGCGTTCGCACATTGAATGAGGAGTGGGATCGAGGAGTGTAGCGATCTGAATGAAATTAAATTACAAATCGAGAATAGCGAGTATTGCTTACTTTCCGTTCTGAACCGATAGAGACGCGTTACAAATGAAACACTGAATGAATTTTTGTGGCAATGTGCGTGTGAGTCGGTTGTGTGGGATTCAATGTCGAGGACTGATTTGAAATTCATATGACTTCTCTGGCATTGCGAGCGATCCTACCGGAACAAAGTAGGAGCGGCCGCTGAGGGGCGCCAGCGTGTACGATCGGAGCATATTGGCAATGATGGAGAAGCTGATGAGCTGCGTCATTCGGTAGCCCATGCAGGACCGCCGTCCGGCGCCAAATGGGATGAAAAAATCCGGCTTGACGAGGCGCCCGTTCTGGAGGAAGCGCTCTGGCATGAACGCTTCCGGCTGCTCCCAGTGGTCGCCGGACATGCTGAGGTCGTAGTTGTTGAGGAAGATCAGGGTGTTCTTCGGCACGTCAAAACCTTAAATATTTTTTTTGGTTTTAGAAAAGCGAGCGCTTTATAAAACGAAAAGAAATATTTACCTCCAATTTGGCTGTCCTGGTTGGAGACATGTGGCACGATCGGGGAAGCAATCAGCCGCAGCGCCTCCATGATGACAGCTTCCGTGTACGGCATCTGGTTACGATCGGACAGATCCACGCACTGCTTGCCACCCTCCTCCAGGACGCGGTCTACCTCGGCTTGGATCTTCTGCTGAACCTCGGCGTGCTGGATGATGTAGCCGAACGTTTTGACCAGGAAGTTTCCCACGGCAGAGTGGCCACCGATGATGTCCTCCAGCGCGAACAGGGCCGTTTCCCACTCCATTTCCGGACCGATCTTGGACTTGACATGGTTGATCAAGCTGTCGACGTAATCGTTCTCGGTGTTGCCCTCGACCCAGGAGTTGTACCGATCGTTGATGATCGTTTCCAGCATGATCTCGCGAATCTCCTCTGCCAACTGGTCCATGCGCTTCAGATTACGGTGATGCAGCGGAAGGAGAAATGGCAGAAAGTCGGCAGCGTAACCTTGGTTCACTTCGTAAAAGATCTGATCAAAGTTTTTCACCAGCTTTTGGAACTTGGGGTTCTCTACGTCGAAACGATGGCTGGCAAAGTACTGTGAGAATACGTTCGCGCAGATGTTCAGCACAACTGGCTTAATTTCGATGGTTTCATTTGATCGGACGTCTCCCAACATTGAGCTGATCTCGTCGTTGACAAAGTTGTTCAGCTCATGGAAACGGCCGGAGAAGTTGCGCGGGAAGGTGTGCGGGATCAGCATATCACGGCGTGCCTTCTGGGTCTCGGACCAGTCACAGAATGCAAGAGCTTTAAAAGAACGAGACAAACATAAGTTTCAGGCACTTGTTTGGCTTCGAAGCAAATACTTACAATTTTCCTTATTTCCGGAAAACAGCAGCTGGTAGCGGCGGAAGTTGGGTCGGCTATCAAAGTGTTGAGCTTTGTTGATCAGCACTTCTTTGATATGATCGATACCGTTCACGACAACCGCATCGACAAAGCCCAGCTTTAGATTCACAACAGGGCCGTACTTTTTCGCCAGCACGCTAAACGCTTGGTACGGTACTTCGTACCCGTCCAGCTCCTTCAGATTTCCGATGATCGGATAACTGCGCGGACCCGGCGCCTTTCGCAAGGCTCTCACTGACTCACGATTGTTATTCTGATCCAGCACTGACCACCACTGTCCCTTAACGATCTTCAACACCGACTTCACCAGATCACTTTTCACGGTCACTTTTTGATGAGCTTCCGACAGAAGCAGAAACAGTGTGACCACAAAGCATCCCACCAGCAGGTAGATGGTATTGGAGCTAAACAAGAGTACCGTGAACCCTTCCATGATTTTCACTCACTGTAGCACAAACTCAGCACTAAGATTCACAGAGGTAAGAAAGATGCGCGATCTTGCCAGCACCAACGGAGAGAACGGTGTGATACTGATCCGGTCGCCGGACGCCGCTTTTATACATCGGAGACCGTTTCGCCGTGAAGAAAACGTCCACCAAGAAGATCCTTCAGGAAAAGAGTAATACTCCAAAACACACACACCACAATCTTCAGCGCGGCCGCCCCTCTGTCGAATTCGATAGGTCTCTAGACACACGAAGTGAGAGATGATCCTTAAATATTCAATGAGATTCAGCGGAATACATTTTCCGAGTGCGCGGTGCGAGAATCCTCCTTCTGCCCACTTCCAACACAAGCTGTACGAGCTGTACACGAGCAAATCCTTTCTCCAGCTTTGCCCAAGAACGGTTGTTTATGATACCAGCTTTCTCCGCGAAGCATCCATAACTTGAACTTGCTCCGGAACCACCCTCCCAATTAATTCCGCAACTCCGATTACATCGTTCCACGCTGACGACGTAATCAATGAATTACAAAACAACCCAGAGCGTTCTTAATGAAATTCTTCATTCTTCCCCGTGGGTCGCCGTTGACGAGCCCACCACCTCTCGTACCGTCGTTGGACACCTCTTCTAATCGTATTCATCATCAACAACAGCCGCGATGATAAAGAAGCCAGGCAGGATACATCCGCCGTGGCCTGGACCGAGGACTGAGGACCGAGGGGAAGCAGCTGTCGTCAGCGAGAGATTCGATTCGATCAAACCCGATCCCCATAAGAACGAATGAAAGTTAAACGATTCCACGGGCAGAATCGTGATCGATCGAAGTGCTCACACTCACTTAAACTTTCATTTATGGTCTATTTTGGACACACATCGGTGAACTTGAATTTTGATCAGCTGACGATGCTGGTACTGGCGACTTCCAGCTCCGGGGCGGTCTGGATTATCTCTTCTATCGGGTGGTGCTTTGAGGGATGGGAAAACGTGCCCAATAACAACAGGACGTTTCGACCGGATTTGCCCAATGTAAATGGATTTCGATGAGTGCAGTTAGGATTTATTTTGAATTTAAATTGCGTCAAAACTTTGTTCTGAACTGTGAAAAAAAAAAACGTTAATCTTCAAAAGAGCTGTATCATTTCCAATTCTTTATTTTTTCTAAATAGATTCAGTTCTATTTCTAGAATTTATTGAATCACTTGACCAACAACAACAAAAAATTATTGGGATGTGAAAAACAATCCCAGTCCAGGCAATGGACTGGGTAATTTTGTCTCAATTTGACCGGTGATCCGCTGAATATTGTTGTGAGGCGTGTTCTGCCAAAAAGGTTGCGATACGAATTTGAAAAAAGATATGCCATGTATGTTTTTTTCATTATATTGCAGCTCAAAATGGTGACAAGATATCGAAATTTGGTGCCAAAAAGACATTTACTATAAACCGGGGTGACATTGAAAGGTTTTGATTTTATTTTTGCAATGTTTTCCAACAAAAATGTTCTGAGGTTATGTTATTATCATTTGCGCTATGTTTAAAAAAAAATTCACTAATGTTAAAAAATAGTTGGGTTGAAAAGTCTTACTTTGAATAACGTTAAATGTACACCCAAAGGAAAAATATATCTCAAAATCTGCAACAGTGGATTTGCTGCAGAAAATGTCACATTTTATAACATTTTTTGCAGCAAGCCCGTAAATCATTTTTTCCCGCGTGTAAAAATTTCAGCGATCTGCAGTTCTTACCAACACATATAATGCTGGGCCGTCCCCGAGCAACACTCCAAAGAAAAGAATATGTTGGTGCGACCATGGCGCGGTGGTAGCGTGTCGGATCAATAACCAAGAAGTTGGTGGTTCAATCCTCGTTCTGAAAAGGGTTTTTTTTAAATACAACCAAAAAGCCGTCGGTAATGTCGATAATTGTCGGTAACGGGCAAAATGTCATACCCGCATATCGCAAAAAATTCATGAGGACAGTTTTCATGCAGATTCTGATATACTTTCATGCCGTCATGCAACAGAATTATGCGACCGCCGTTTGGGTGTGCCACACCCAAAGGAAAAATATATCTCAAAATCTGCAACAGTGGATTTGCTGCAGAAAATGTCATATTTTATAACATTTTTTGCAGCAAGCCCGTAGATCATTTTTGCCCGCGTGTAAAAATTTCAGCGATCTGCAGTTCTCACCAACACATATAAAGCTGGCCCGTCCCCGAGCAACACTCCAAAGAGAAGCATATGTTGGTGCTCTTTCACTCACTTTTCATCAAGCGTCCATGGCGCGGTGGTAGCGTGTTGGAACAATAACCAAGAAGTTGGTGGTTCAATCCTCGTTCTGCTAAGTGTTTTTTTTTTTTGTGAAATACAACCAAAAAGCCGTCGGTAATGTCGATAATTGTCGGTAACGGGCAAAAATGTCATACTCTTATATCGCAAAAAATGCATGAGGACAGATTTCATGCAGATTCTGATATACTTTCATGCCGCCATGCATCACAATCATGCAACTGCCAGTTGGGTGCATCACTAAAGTTGCACACATTTAAATTGTATGTAAAATTGTTTAAAAATCAGAATTTTGCCTAAAATTTGTTAAAACTAGTTTTTTTCATAAAATTATTGACTCATATGCATTTAAACTAAATTCGAAGCAGGAATCAAAAGTTTTAAGAATTTCTATGAAATTTGCTCTTATTTAACCTTCTTTTAGTGGAAACTTGTCCAAAGTATCCAAAATGCATTCCTTTTCCGATTTAAACTCATCTTCTGTGAGAAAATCATGACACTTTGATCTAATCTAATCTAATCTAATTAAACCCTAGCGCAGCCAATCTTTCCAAGGGATCCTGGAGAGTGCCTTAGGTTAGATGACGCCTAGCACTCTTCTTGTCATTTATTAACATTTCTGGAGTTTTTTTTGAAAAGGTCCAATAAACCAAATTTTAAATTTTAGCTTTTTGGGTGTTTTTTAAAACCCCTGACTCAAGGCGTTTTCAAAAACACCCAAAAAGCAAAAACTGGAAATTTGGTTTATTGGACCTTTTCAAAAAAAAAACTCCAGATTTGTAGTGTGCCATTGCATCGGAATGCATTGAAAAATCACAAGCGTTAAAGCGGCCAGGCCTACTGCGTAGAGCCGTATCGCAGAGATGATCCGTAATTGGGTTGAGTTTGAGCACTGAGTGTTCGAACAACAACACAATTCTGGATCGACAGGGGAGGAAGAACCGTGGGGACACACCACCACACACACGCTCAGAGATTTGGTTTTATACGTTGGGAGCACCATGCAAAGAAGGTTTGGTACTTCGGGACCCTCTGGGATGGGACATTGTATTTCCACGAATGCCCTGGACACTATCAGCCGTGGTTATAGCGCCACAACTCGCTCTCTCTGTAAAAGTATTTCTAATTCCAGTCCACGCTCACCAAGTCGTCATGGCCTAGTGGTTAGCATTTTTTTCTTATCAATCCAAAGGACGGGGGATCGAACCCCGCCTCGAGCGACTTTGATTTTTCGTTCATATTCATCATTTCTTATTTCTGCGTTCTAAACTTTCTCGTTGGGAGCAGATGGGCATCGAACCCAGAACCATTCGCTTACAAAGCGAACACCGTAACCAGTCAGCCACGGCCGCTCCCACTGTGGGAAAATCATGACACTTTGAGTATATTAATATAACGCTATTCATCAACTTTTGCTTAGTTATAGTTAACTAACTTTTAAAACTTTTCAAAATTTTAACTTAGCTTTTCTAGAAGTTCTTTGAACACTTCTCTATAACGGTCAGTTTGATTTCATACCGTTCCGTACGTATTTAATTTGTACTCTTCATTTTGTGGAAAAGTCACTCCGTTTTACGGTATGTAAAACTGGACGGCCGATTTGATGGCGTACTCAAAATTTAGATTTTTTTAATCAAAAAAGTTTTGTGGTAAAAACGCTGCTATTTTATGTTATTCAACTTTGAAATATCGAGAAACATGTATTATTATGAAAAAAATGTACTTTTAGAGATTATCAAAACAAGTGTGTCCACGTGGTTTATGGTCCCAACATGCAACATATTATTTAAATACAAATGGATGGCATGGAACCATACTGAGCTTTGAAAAGAAGTGTTTATAGTACATTAAAAAGTTATTTTCAAAAAAAACAAAGGTTTGAAAAGTAAGTTATCTATAGTTATGGAAATATTGGTAAATAGTATTATTTAAATACTCTCAAACTGTCACGTTTTTCTCAATGAAATGAGTTCGAATCGAAAAGCGGACTGCATTATAGGATTCGTTGGACATTTTTAAACTAAGAACAGTTGACCTGTGTGGATCAATCGGACCGCGCACTGGACTCACAATCCAGAGGTTGCCGGTTCGAATCCCGGGGCGGACGCAAAAAATTCTAAGTGTAAAAATAGGTATTCGGTGCCCTCTCCCCGTGCCCATACCTTCACACTTAGGAGACCCGGGAGGCGGAGTCTTGTCGCAAAAAGAACGATACACGCCTGTGGATCCGTTGACGAAACCGCAAGGTTTAAGAGGGCCACATTATAAGGTGTTACGTCGATTCCGTTTTTCCGTTTTTTACAGTTGAAATAAGTTTCTGAACTCAGAAACTGTTGGTGTGTAAGGGGATTGTTCAGTTTGCCCTACAATTTGGTAGAACATTATTATAGACTAAAAATATCCCTGCAAAGTTACAGACACGAAATTTTAAAATGAAAAAATACCTTTCTCAGTTGTTTCAGTTTTGAAAAATACATTAAACTTTAATTAAATTTAATGACATGTCCCAATTTTGTTTACGGTCTTCCAACGAAAAATTACATCAAATTTCTAAAAAATCATCGCAATTTCAGGCTATAAATGTTTGGTAATCATGTTTTGTTTCAAATGTTGAAAAGTAATGTAGTATCGCCCCTCCGTCACGAGATATCGAAAATGGACCTTGGATTTGTGATTAGGGACGAAAATCACCCCTTAGGACAAAGTGTTACGCTAAACAAAGACAGGTCTGGGCAACTATTTTGTGAGTTGGCGGATAATGACACGATTAGAAATTGAGTTTTGAAATTCTGGATTCTTCTTGCATAGTTTTGATTGAAAGGTTTACCAATTTTTAGCATCACAATTTTGTCAAATCAGCATAAACGGCGAAATTAAATGTCGTTGAAAAGTCTCATTTTTTCAGTAGGCTTAAGAGCGAGTTTTCCACCAATGTATAACAGGTCGTATCGAGGTGCTCCGATTTGGATGAAACTTTCAGCGTTTGTTTGTCTATACATGAGATGAACTCATGCCAAATATGAGCCTTCTACGACAAAGGGAAGTGGGGTAAAATGGGCTTTGAAGTTTGAGGTCCAAAAAACCTAAAAAATCTTAAAATTGCTCGCATTTCCGTAAAACTTCATCAAATCCAACTCTCGTAGATGCATTTGAAAGGTCTTTTAAAGTAGTTCAAAATGTGCCATAGACATCCAGGATTGGTTCGACTTTTTCTCTTAGCTTTTGGAAATTACTGTCAAAAATTGATTTTTTAAAACCTTAATATCTTTTTGCAACAGCCTCCAACACCCATACTCCCATAGGTCAAAAGGTAGGTAACTACATGGACTATAAGCCTATGGTATTAACTTTTTGGCCAATCGCAGTTTTTCTCATAGTTTTTCGATTTTTCTAGAACAAACATTTTACAACGTTAGTTTTTGGCCGGTAGGCCGCCATAGCGGCACTTTTTAGTCTCAATTTTGTCATATTCGGAATCCTCGGACAATTTCACGTAAGTTAGAAGTATTGGAGTTGTAAATTTGGTTGGAAAAATTGCCATTAAGAATGAATTAAAATATTTTTTAACAATTTGTTTAATTAGGGGTAAAACAGGTTTTCGCCTACTTGATACAGCATTTGACGTATTGATCACAGGGTAAATAAGATCTATTTCTTTTTTCAAAAATGTTTTATTTAATTATATTTTAAATCAAATTTACAACTCCAATACTTATAACATACGTGAAATTGTCCGAGGATTTCGAATATGACAAAATTGAGACCAAAAAGTGCCGCTATGGCGGCCTACAGGGCAAAAACTAACGTTGTAAAATGTTTGTTCTAGAAAAATCGAAAAACTATGAGAAAAACTGCGATCCAAAAAGTTATTTCCGTAGGCTTATAGTCCATGTAATTACCTATCTTTTGACCTATGGGAGTATGGGTGTTGGAGGCTGTTGCAAAATATTGGTTTTAAAATCCATTTTGACAGTAATTTGCAAGCTAAGAGAAAAAGTCGAACCAATCCTGGATGTCTATGGCACATGAAGTGCTTCAAAACCTTTCGAATGCATCTAAGAGAGTTGGAATTGATGAAGTTTTACGGAAATGCGAGCAATTAAGATTTTAGATCTCAAACTTCAAAGCCCATATCCCAATGTCGTAGAGGGCTCATATTTGGCATGAGTTCATCTCATGTATAGACAAACAAACGCTGAAAGTTTCATCCAAATCGGAGCACCTCGATACGACCTCTAGAACAAACCGAGCAATATTTACAAATACTGCCTCTTAAAGTATTTTTGAAAACCCTGGCTGATCTCGCAGCGGGTTATAACCTGCTCCCAAACGAAATGCACCGATTTAGAATTCCACAAGGAAGCACCACACTTCAGGACTGTTGAACTTGTTTGCTGCGCAGCTTTGACTATATGAATATCTTCTTTGTTCGGCGCTAATTTAATCCTTTCAACCTGCGCAGCTGTCAGCGCTCTTCACCTCTAAGATATGGACAGATCCTGGTAAGTGCTGTTACGGCCGCTCTAGTTTAGAAAGAGAGACCCGTACACTGCCTGCCCGCGATGGTACAATTAGAATTTTAAATAAAAAAGCACCAACCGTTAAAGGCTCTCCTGCTGGACGTTCTCGATGGTGCCAATTTCACCAACCCTTCGCCAAAGTGTCTGCGTGAATAGATTTATTAGAATTCAAATGAGGTCCATCTTCCGCATCTCATTGAACCGGAGAGCTGTCCGCTCGAAAGTGGGACCCCGGCCCGAATCCTGGCCCGGTCCGGTATGCACAAGTAGTAATGAAAACTGATGGACAGCAGCGAGTGCATATTGGCGGCCGGCCCCAGTGGATTAACCCTACGGCTAGTGATTCCAGTTAACCCCTAACCTATTTGCATAACTTCGCTCGTAGACAAAATAAGGAAACCAGGTCTCCGGTAGACGGCGCAGTTTGATCGAGTTGGAGTCCGTAGCAGCAACAGTTCTCGAAAACGGACCGATCGGGTCTCCATATTGATGAGGAAGCCCCTCTGCCAGAGTTCCAAGTCCAAAATGGCCGGTGGCCCGCGGAAAGTATGTTATTTGGGCAGCATCTACAATTGAGATTGACTTTTCTCTCGACCGCCGGACCGCCGCCACCTGGGGAGGGGAGCCACGATCCACTTACGGAACCGCGGTGGGCGTTTGTTGGAGTTGGAGGGCTTGGAGAGCTTCTCCAAAGATGCAGGCCGTGCCATTTTTAGGTCACTTTGCGTATAGCGCAAAAGCACTTGCGTGTCATAGTTGGAGGTGGCACGTGATGCATTTGACACGTTCCGTTCGACGGTTTTCCACCGACCCGGAGGCAGCGTCGCAGGGTGCTCGCACTTCTCCTTATTTACTTATTGCATAGTAAGTGTGCCGCGCACTGCCGCAAATCTAGACCAAATGATGCATCGGATTATCCTCGGACATACGGGAAGTGGTGATTGTTCAACGGAAGGTATTTAAATTTCATGCTCCTCAGGTGCGGCCGGAGCGCGTTGGGCTGGGATGTGTGTCCTAGCAGCAGCAGGGGGAAAGCCTTGTTAGACATACAATGACCTGGTTCATTGAGACATTTCTCCCGGCCGGTGGTTTGTGTAGTCGCGATCAACTTGAACGTTGATGCGAATACGAAAACAAGCTCAAAATATCGGTGCCGGTTCTGTGTGTTACATAAGATATTTGTGTCGGAACGAACGGATCGATGGAGATTTACGTATCAAGAGAGTTGTGGAAGAATTTCACTCAAGTTTGCGTCAAATCGGGAATAGGCTACCAACTCTTGCTGAGCAAAAATCCGTACACTTTGCCGATATGACACCATGGTGTAACAAAAAGTGTCAATGAATTATTAAGATAAATTAAATTTAATAAATTCGAGAATTAAAAATATAAAACTGCGTCGTTTTTTATCTAAAAAAATCACAAATTCTATCAGAGTGCTTATGACTGGAACGTTAAAAAGTATTCATAAATAAAACCGTGATTTGAATCAAATCATTATGTTCTTCAATTTTTTTTTGTAAAATGTTTAAAATTTTATGAAATGTCAAGTTTGCTTTTACGAATAATATCATTCTTAGTGTTTTCACGAAAACTTTTCTACAGTTTTTTTTTATTGCAAAGGTCCTATGACATGTGAAACACAACAGTTTATATGACCTTTAAAAAATCTCTAGATTTGTTAATTCAAGATTAAATTTTCAAAACAACCTATCCCTCATGAGTTTCCTATGCAGATAGGGCATTTTGAAAATTTAATCGAGAATTCAGATGTTCAAAATTTTCACAAGTTTTAGAAAGCCTTCGGAAATGGATAGGTAAATATATTTAGTAAGGAATTTTCAAAAGAACATATTCTTGAGGAAACCCCGGAAAACTCTCTTTTTAAATCAAACTCAAAGAAAAATAAAAATTTCTAGTTAACAACAGCTTCGACCAAATCAAAAAGCAATTCAATGATTAAAAAGTTGGTAAAATTCCGTACAAATCGATATTATGCGTAAAATCCCCTACAAAAATTCCAGCCTGTTAAAAATCCGCGAAGAGGTTCGAAAATCCGAATGGTAAGGAAAAAATCCGTACAGTTGGTAGCCTTAGCAATAGCATACTTTCAAACCCCGATGGTTTGACACCAACTGTTACACGGAGTTCACACACACTACCAAACGTGAGCACTGTGTAAAAAGTGACAGTTCGTCACTTTTTAGTTTGACTTTGACCAACCAACGGGGTACAAACTAAAAAAGTGTCAAACGAAAAAGTGACCAACCACCGGGGGTTGAGTGTACAATTTTTTACGGAAACCCCTGACCAAAAATGTCATCAACTTCAAGGATTTTTTAATTTCAAGAATATCCAAATTATTTGCCTGCAGCATTACCTTGGGAGATTTCTACTAATGTGTCCGAAAGCATGAACAGTGAGGGCATCCAAACTTATTTTTACACCTAAGCTCCAATCCACCCCGGGATTTGAAGTGATGATTTTTGGACTGTGAGTCCAACCAATGTCCGACTGCCGATCAGCGACTCTACCGAGACAGGACCACGCTTGTGAACACACCCTCCCACCTACACTGAAAAAAAAAATAAAAGTACCAAATTCCATAATTCTAGGAATTTTGGCTCCTTTCCTTATTAAGTAATCCAAAAAACCCGATTACTAAATAACACACTACGAAAAAAACGTGTAATTTTCGGTCAAATTAGATGCACATAACTGGAGCATCAAATTAGACGCAAAGCTGGGTCATATTAAACGTAATGTTACACGACTCAATAAATGTCGACGGTAGTGTAATATTACATTAATCGTAATTTTGGGTAGAAATTTTCCTATTGGAATTATGCCATTCTTATTGGACAACATAAAACGTGTTTATATATTATTAAATCAATACGTTTTTATTGCATCACATCATAATTTATCACATAATATTCCAAACTTGTCTTCTTTGTAACTTTTCTACGTTTTCACCGAAACCGCTCCAGTACCCGCACAGCCTTTGTTATTCCACTACCAATTTTCCGGCACGCCATTTGCACCATGTTTGCCATCCCGCTGAAAATTGCCGTTTCGGTTCACTCCGGGAACATCTCTTCTCAAACTTTTTCAGAAAGAAGAAGCCAGAACCGTATTTTGCCTCACGTTCAAAGATGTCCGCTACCTAAACAAAAACGAAACGGAAAATGACAAAAAAAAATATGAGTGATCTGTTTCACATCGCTTCAAGAAGATTAAACTCACCTCTTACAAATATTTTTGATTCCTTTTTATAGAAAATTGTAGCAGGTTACGATCAGTAAGATGAAAAAATTAAGAGAACCTGAACAAAAATTATTTTCTCAGCGACGTAAAACGTGGTTGACGTTTTGACGTTTCTTTATTCTGACAGACGTGCAGCGACAAAGGTGCGTGATATCGGGTTTTATTTGATGTAACATTACATCAAATTTAACGTTCCAGTTATGTGCATCAGGTAAGGCGTAAAATTAGATTACATTTGATGTAATTTTAGGTTTTGGGCGATACAATAAAATACCAATGGGAATTTCATCGATTTACGTCAAAATAAACCCAATTATACATCGAAAATACGTATACATGATTAATTAATAGGTTTTATCAAAGATTACGTCGAATGTAATATCCCAATTTTTTTAGTGTGAAGGAAAGGAGGCAAAATTCCTAGAATAAAGGAATTTGGTACTATTTTTTTTATTTCAGTGTAGAGCGGAGCAACCCAGAGATGTTATAGACTATCTACAACCACTTGGCTTAGAAAATTGTACTTTTCTTAGAAATTTGAATCAATGTAAATGAATCTGACCTTCTACAATGGAAAAGTAATCATATTAGAAACTTGACGTATGGATTGGAAAATTTACAAAAACCTACGGTAAGGGAGCGTTCTTTTATTAAGTACACTGGGAAAATATGCCAAATTAAAACATTTGCTGAACATTTTTACCAAGCTACTTAAAGTTGATTCTGGTATTTTTTAATTAAAATGTAAAAAAAATGCCATCCTTACCAGGGGTTTTCATATTTTTAAATTTTTTGATAATAGATTTTATTTCATTCAGATCCGTATTTTAAATTGATTGTAGATGACGGCCGTGAGTACTTTCTTAAGTAATTGCTGAGACCCCCCCTCCCCCCCTAGAGCGTGACATACTTTATGGATGACGCCTTATCTATTTTACTTTACTTAGATGTTCTAAGCTAAGTGGTTGTAGATAGCCCATTACTCTTCTTATTACCTTCCTACCTGTTCTTTTTTTTTGAAAATGAGCGCAACTAACTAAAAATGAAAATAAATGCAAGAAAATGTATTCTGAGTTGTTTTCAGTTGTTTACAATTCAATTTTCCTCTTTTTTCTTTTGAAAACATGTTTTAATCCTTTACTTTTTAGCGCGGTCTTAAATTTACTTCATTATTCTACAATAATACAATGATTCCACAAACTGCCTCCATAAAATTGGTTAGATTGAATCAATTTGAAGGAGCCGCATGATACTTTATTTACCATTATAGTCTCCACCATTTTTTTTTTTGCCATACAATCATATATTTATTGTATTTTATTATACTATTATAGCAACCTTAGGTACATTTTTTGTGTTTTCTAGATCATAAATATCTTTTAATAGATAGTGCATAGAAACCTTCAATAATTAATTAATTAATTAATTAGGGGAGTTTGGGGTAATATGGACAGGAGGGGTAATTTGGACACCCCTTTAAAAATCACGTTTTCTTCGGATATAAAGTGAAAACGGCAATTTAAGTGATACGGCTAGTACTAGTAATGGCCTAGGAGTATGGACAAACCAAAAAAGTTGGAATAGGTTAAGTAGTTTTGGTGTAATATGTAAAAGTTTCTAAAGGCCGGTTGGCACGGCCTTAAATTCTAATATTTAAAGGTTAGGAAATAAGGTTTTGCAGGGATTATATGGCAAAAAAGTGGACATTTTATGTTTAAGGGGATTGCTTGGACGATGCCTGAGATATGTACGTATACAAATTGTGCATTTTATCCATTTTTATCATCAAAAATTGCAATTTATGATAGAATATGCTATGGGGGTAATTTGGACATGGCTTGTGGGGTAATTTGGACATACCTGAAAGTCCACCTGTCAGGCAACAAAAAAGTAACTTTCATGGTTGGATGAGTTTTTAAAGCGATTTAGATAAATTTAGAGAGATTTAATATGTCAAAACAATCAAAAAGGAATGTGAGCAATGAGAACTTTCACAAAACCCCTATTTTTTAATTTAGAAAAATATATTCCAATATTCGAATTGATGAAAATCTGATTACTGTACATTTGGCGTTCAAAAAGACTCTAATGTTGATTACTTTTAATTAATTTCTTAGACATTTCTAATTTCTATGCTGGTTTACAATAATATTTAAATTTGAAGGGCTACAGAATGTAAAATTAAAAAAAATGATATTTTCAGGCTTATAACTTCTATATAAAGATTGATTTATATAAACATAAACGATACCTTAATCACTAAAAACTATACTTGTGCCTAATCCAGAATCAGTTTTTAAATCATTTCAGTATTAATGATTAAATTACATATACTACACTGAACTATTTGTTATCTTCCTATTGAATTATAGTTCTATCACAAAATCATTATTTAAACCTTTGATGAAATATTGTGAGCAAAACAACACTTCAAAATATAAAACAATTACAAAACCGGGTTGAAGGATAAAAAACATGCTCAAAAAATCAAATGTTAAACTTATTCTTCAACTAGTGTCCAAATTACCCCTCAAAAGGTGTTCATATTACCCCACAAGGCATGTCCAAATTACCCCACAAGGCATGTCCAAATTACCCCACAGGGGTGTTCATATTACCCCCACACAAAAATGTGAGGGTAATTTGGACACCTTTTAATTTTTGCGATAAAAATGGGTTTTTCATCAAAATTTATCGAAATAAATGACATTTTTCCATCAAATATGGTCTCTATTATCCTCTGGTGCCATCCACATTCCTTTAAAATATCCATACAGCCCGTGACAGATCAATTTCCTTAGGGTGTCCAAATTACCCCACACTCCCCTAATTATTAATTTCAATAAACTCTTATCTGTTTTTTTTTTAATAGAGGCTAATTCCGCTAATTTCGATGGACCTTTACATAAGTTAGGAAGGGGACTCTTAACGGTTATATTTGCTTATTTGACTTCATAAAATAAATACAGAAATGTCGTTTTATGAAGATTTATATCTTTTCACAGTGCACTAAACTTTCCGATGTCCAAACCCCAGCAATGATTTTCCCAACCCAGCAATCCATGCTTTTCCCGAGTTTTCTCTCCCGACCATCCAAACCATTCATTCGTTTTCGAACCTCAGCCTGAAGCAGACACATTTTTACAAAATTTCGGCAAGCCAAACTTTCAAGCGAAATTTCCTGTTCCCGAAAATAAAATCCCGTTCCGCCTTCTGGGAGGCACAGCAAAGTTCAACCCCGCCCGCAAAATGTTCACCACCCTTCGAAGCCTGGCCCGAGCGCAAGAATCGGTGCTCAAGACGTACGGCAGCGCGGTTCTCCGCCACCGGTGCTATGCCACCCTGGACAAGTGCGCCAGTCCGCCGTCCAAGGGGCTGATTCTGGGAATTTACCGCGACGAGGACGACATGTTCGACACGGGCACGTTTACGCCGGCCGGGGCGCGGTACAATGAGGTAGGTTTCTTTTTCGTCTCGGCTGGAAGCTGGAATGTTAATGTGGCGGGAGATTTTGTTCCGTAGGCGTTGACGAACGGGCGACTGCTGGATCTGATCCGGCTGGCGGGGCCGATCCCGAAGCGTGGCGAGGTCCGGGTGTTTTACGACTTGGAGCCCACGTTTAAGGCGGTTGCGGTTTGCGGTTTGGGCAGCGATTGCTTGGGTTACGAGTCGGCGGAGAAGTTGGACGAGTCGAAGGAAGCGATCCGGTTTGCGACGGCCAGCGGATGTCGGGAGCTACAGAAGCTGGAGACGAACTTCATCTACGTGGAAGACATGGGCCACGCGGAGTCGGCGGCCGAGGGTGCGCACATGGGCGTTTGGGTGAACCAGCAGTTGAAGAAGCCGAACAAGCGGTGGTTTGTCCCGCACTGCCAGCTGCACGTAGATCCGGCGATTCCGTGTGATTCCGATGGCTGGCGGATTGGAGTTCTCAAGGCGGAGGCGCAGAACCTGGCCAGGCAGCTGCAGGAGATGCCTTCGAATCTGATGACGCCCACGACTTTTGCGCAGAATGTGGTGCAGCTTTTGGCCAATTCTGGCGTCAACGTGGAGGTGAAGGTGAGGAGTTGGGCTGAAGCGCACGGGATGTCTTCGTTTCTGGCAGTGGCTAAAGGATCCTGTGAACCGCCGATTTTCCTGGAGCTGAGCTACTACGGTGCTGGAAGCAAGGAACCGCCGATCGTGCTGGTTGGCCAGGGCAACACATTCGACAGTGGTGGTTTGTGCGCCAAGACGTGTGATGATATGCAGCCGATGCGGGGTGACATGTCCGGAGCGGCGTGTGTCGTGGCTGCCTGTCGTGCCATCGCATCGCTAAATCTTCCGGTGAACATTCGGGGGTTGATTCCGTTGTGCGAGCACATGATCGGTTGCAACGCGATGAAACCGGGTGACGTGATTGCGATGAAGAACGGCAAGAGCATCGAGGTGGTCAATGCGGACTGTGAGGGCCCTTTGGTGCTGGTGGACGCGTTGCTGTACGCGGAAACGTTCGGACCAAAGTTTATCGTGGACGTTTCGACGGCATCGGAGCACGTGACCGACTCGTTTGGCAAAGTTTGCAGCGCCGTTTTCACCAACTCGGAACAGCTGTGGCAGCGGATCAAGAACGCCGGCATCCACACAGGTGATCGCGTGTGGAGATTACCTCTGTGGGACTACTTCACGGAACAGCTGCGAGCCGCCGAGCACGTGGACGTCCAAAACGTGGGACGCGGGGTCGGCGGTGAACCATGCTCGCACGCGGCCTTCCTACGGGAATTTCTCCCCTGCGGCCAGTGGATGCATATCGATGCTCACAACGTGATGACTACGGAAGGACGAGACTATCCTTACCTTCGCGAAGGAATGGCGGGACGACCTACTCGAACGCTCATTGAATTCATCGCCCAAGGTGCCTGCAAACAGTACACTTGCGGACAAAAACCCAGGCATTAGAAAATTATAATTTGTACTCTATTTATTTTGCACGAATTACAAACAAATGAAACTGTATTCGCTTTTGCTTCTTTCAACGGAATCCCTTAACCGGTAAATCTCTCCCGAGACGTCTGACGGAGAAAAACAACCGTTCTGCTGAATTCTTTCTCGTATGCATAATTGATGCGGAATAAGTGTGGCGTATTTGCGATTAAAAGTCCTTTCCTACCCGCGCACTTGCGGACCAAAACACAAACCTTTGGTTCCGTTCTGCTGTAAAAACGGTCCTGGTTTACTGCTCGGAATGGAATCAGTATTCAACGCATTGATTTTCATGTACAGATTCAAAGGATTGGCAGCAGCCTGCAGCTGGAAGAAAGTGAACTGAAGCTGTCTCCGTGTGTCCGTGAAAATTGACCGAAGCGAAATCGGATAAGGGTTCCGCCCACCTCATTTCGATTCCTGGTTAAACTGGCAGCAAAATCCGTTACGCTCGCTTACAACGAGCCTAGAAACTTTTTTTTTGTTTTCTAGAGGAGCCAAAGAAGAGCGAAATCTCGAGAAATATGCAATCCGTTGGTTGATGAATATAAAATTAGCCTCCTTCGGCCGCCACCATCGACCGAAACTTTGAATTTGTTGCACTAACCAAATTTCGTTGGCGCGCTGAGGACCGAGGAAGCAGTTTGGGTGCAATCGAGTCCGAACTCTGGTCAAGGTGACGGAAAGGGTTAACGGGCAGTTTTTGTAAATATTGCTCGGTTTGTTCTAGAGGTCGTATCGAGGGGCTCCGATTTCGATGGAACTTTCAGCGTTTGTTTGTCTATGCATGAGGTGAACTCATGCCAAATATGAGCCCTCTACGACAAAGGAAAGTGGGGTAAAACGGAGTTTGACGTTTGAGGTCCAAAAAACATAAAAAATCTTATGATTGCTCGCATTTCCATAAAACTCCATCAATTCGAACTCTCTGAGTTGCTTTCAAAAGGTCGTTTGAAGCACTTCAAAATGAGCCATAGACATCCACAAATTTCCACATCCCCGAAAATCGCTTTCCCGAAAATTCCATATCTCCGAATGTTATTCACCTGAATGGCCATTTTACCGAACTGTCGTTTGCCCGAATTTACATGTACCCGAATGGTCATTTCCCCGAAAGTTCCATTTTCCCGAATGATATTAACTTAGATATAAACTTAATTGTTTTTTAGAGATATTTTTACAATAGTTTACCTTCATATCAAATTCTCCTACTTGTGTTTTAAAAATGAAAAAAAGAAAAAACAAACAACCGTGAGGCCATTCATAAACCACGCGGAAACTTGAAGATAGCGGGGTTTTGAGATCATCCACGTTCAATGAAAAAGATTTTTTTTTTGTATGGGCAATTTTCAACAAAACACAATTTTCCAAGACGGTATCCACGTGGTAAGGATTGCACAGCAACGATATCTCTAAGCGACGACTCGAAGCGCATTAATCAGTTTGATCTAGATTTTGTTTAACTTTTTAGTTAAATCTTAACAGTTGATTATTGAATTACAAAATGCATTTTTTAAATATTTCATCACCGCCATTTTGGGTTTAAAGTTACTAAATCACTTTAAAGTATTTTAGGGGTTATTACCCGAAGTGAACTATTGACAAGGCCTTTGGATAACCGAGTCAGGACTGTATTTTGATTTTTAACTAAATGCAAAAAGGTGCAGGTGGTTATGTTACACATGACCAGTATGACAAAGAACTTTGCAAGATGGTTGTTGAAATTTTCGATTACATTGTCTGGTCCAAATTTCCCAAGATTCACTAGATTCATAATTACCATAAAAATTGATACCCATTTTGCCCCTACTCTTATGGTTCGGCAAATGTCCCCCCATCGGAACATCACTTCGGATTGTGGCCACTTCTGCTGAAATGTCAAATTTCATATCTAGTATCAAAAATCATAAAGTTTGATACCCATATTGCCTCAACTCTTATGGTTCGGCAAATGTCCTCCCATCGGAACATCCCCGGGGCCTCCGGCCACTTCGGTTTGTGGCCACTGCTGCTGAAATGTCAAATTTCATATCCAGTATCAAAAATCATAAAGTTTGATACCCATATTGCCCCTACTTTTATGGTTCGGCAAATGTCCCCCCCTCGGAACATCCCCGGGCCTCCGGCCACTCCTGATTGTGGCCACTACTGCTGAAATGTCAAATTTCATATCCAGTATCAAAACTCATAAAGTTTGATACCCATATTGCCTCAACTCTTATGGTTCGGCAAATGTCCTCCCATCGGAACATCCCCGGGGCCTCCGGCCACTTCGGTTTGTGGCCACTGCTGCTGAAATGTCAAATTTCATATCCAGTATCAAAAATCATAAAGTTTGATACCCATATTGCCCCTACTCTTATGGTTCGGCATATGTCCTCCCATCGGAACATCCGCGGGGCCTCTGGCCACTCCGGATTGTGGCCACTACTGCCGAAATGTCAAATTTCATGTCCAATATCAAAAACCATAAAGTTTGATACCCATATTGTCCCAACTCTTACGGTCCGGCAAATGTCCCCCCATCGGAACATCCCCGGGGCCTCCGGCCATTCCGGATGGTGGCCACTACTGCCGAAATGTCAAATTTCATGTCCAGTATCAAAAACCATAAAGTTTGATACCCATATTGCCTCAACTCTTACGGTCCGGAAAATGTCCCCCCCATCGGAACATCCCCGGGGCCTCCGGCACTCCGGATTGTGGCCACTACTGCCGAAATGTCAAATTTCATGTCCAGTATCAAAAACCATAATGTTTGATACCCATATTGCCCCAACTCTTACGGTCCGGCAAATGTCCCCCCATCGGAACATCCGCGGGGCCTCCGGCCACTCCGGATTGTGACCACTACTGCCCAAATGTCAAATTTCATATCCAGTATCAAAAACCATAAAGTTTGATACCCATATTGCCCCAACTCTTATAGTCCGCCAAATGTCCCCCCATCGGAACATCCCCGGGGCCTCCGGCCACTCCGGATTGTGGCCACTACTGCCGAAATGTCAAATTTCATATCCAGTATCAAAAACCATAATGTTTGATACCCATATTGCCCCAACTCTTACGGTCCGGCAAATGTCCCCCCATCGGAACATCCCCGGGGCCTCCGGCACTCCGGATTGTGGCCACTACTGCCGAAATGTCAAATTTCATGTCCAGTATCAAAAACCATAATGTTTGATACCCATATTGCCCCAACTCTTACGGTCCGGCAAATGTCCCCCCATCGGAACATCCCCGGGGCCTCCGGCACTCCGGATTGTGGCCACTACTGCCGAAATGTCAAATTTCATGTCCAGTATCAAAAACCATAATGTTTGATACCCATATTGCCCCAACTCTTACGGTCCGGCAAATGTCCCCCCATCGGAACATCCCGGGGCCTCCGGCACTCGGATTGTGGCCACTACTGCCGAAATGTCAAATTTCATGTCCAGTATCAAAAACCATAATGTTTGATACCCATATTGCCCCAACTCTTACGGTCCGGCAAATGTCCCCCCATCGGAACATCCCCGGGGCCTCCGGCACTCCGGATTGTGGCCACTACTGCCGAAATGTCAAATTTCATGTCCAGTATCAAAAACCATAATGTTTGATACCCATATTGCCCCAACTCTTACGGTCCGGCAAATGTCCCCCCATCGGAACATCCCCGGGGCCTCCGGCACTCCGGATTGTGGCCACTACTGCCGAAATGTCAAATTTCATGTCCAGTATCAAAAACCATAATGTTTGATACCCATATTGCCCCAACTCTTACGGTCCGGCAAATGTCCCCCCATCGGAACATCCCCGGGGCCTCCGGCACTCCGGATTGTGGCCACTACTGCCGAAATGTCAAATTTCATGTCCAGTATCAAAAACCATAATGTTTGATACCCATATTGCCCCAACTCTTACGGTCCGGCAAATGTCCCCCCATCGAAACATCCCCGGGGCCTCCGGCCACTCCGGATGGTGGCCACTACTGCCGAAATGTCAAATTTCATGTCCAGTATCAAAAACCATAAAGTTTGATACCCATATTGCCTCAACTCTTACGGTCCGGAAAATGTCCCCCCCATCGGAACATCCCCGGGGCCTCCGGCACTCCGGATTGTGGCCACTACTGCCGAAATGTCAAATTTCATGTCCAGTATCAAAAACCATAATGTTTGATACCCATATTGCTAACTCTTACGGTCCGGCAAATGTCCCCCATCGGAACATCCCGGGGCCTCCGGCACTCCGTTGTGGCCACTACTGCCGAAATGTCAAATTTCATGTCCAGTATCAAAAACCATAATGTTTGATACCCATATTACCCCAACTCTTATAGTCCGCCAAATGTCCCCCCATCGGAACATCCCCGGGGCCTCCGGCCACTCCGGATTGTGACCACTACTGCCGAAATGTCAAATTTCACATTCAGTTATCAACTATATAACTGAAAATTCACATTCAGTATCAAAAACCATATAGTTTGATACCCATATTGCCCCAACTCTTACGGTCTGGAAAATGTCCCCCAATCGGAACATCCGCGGGGCCTCCGGCCACTCCGGATTGTGGGCACTACTGCCGAAATGTCAAATTTCATATCCAGTATCAAAAACCATAATGTTTGATACCCATATTGCCCCTACTCTGATGGTTCGGCAAATGTCCCCCCATCGGAACATCCCCGGGGCCTCCGGCCACTCCGGTTTATGGCCACTACTGCCGAAATGGCAAATTACATATTCAGTATCAAAAACCATAAAGTTTGATACCCATATTGTCCCAACTCTTACGGTCCGGCAAATGTCCTCCCATCGGAACATCCGCGGGGCCTCCGGCCACTCCGGATTGTGGCCACTACTGCCGAAATGTCAAATTTCATGTCCAATATCAAAAACCATAAAGTTTGACACCCATATTGCCCCAACTCTTACGGTCTGGAAAATGTCCCCAATCGGAACATCCGCGGGGCCTCCGGCTACTCCGGATTGTGGGCACTACTGCCGAAATGTCAAATTTCATATCAGTATCAAAAACCATAATGTTTGATACCCATATTGCCCTACTCTGATGGTTCAGCAAATGTCCCCCATCGGAACATCCCGGGGCCTCCGGCCACTCCGGTTTATGGCCACTACTGCCGAAATGGCAAATTACATATTCAGTATCAAAAACCATAAAGTTTGATACCCATATTGCCCTACTCTTATGGTTCGGCATATGTCCTCCCATCAGAACATCCTCGGGGCCTCCGGCCACTCCGGATTGTGGCCACTACTGCCGAAATGTCAAATTTCATATCCAGTATCAAAAACCATAAAGTTTGACACCCATATTGCTCCTACTCTTATGGTTCGGCAAATGTCTCCCCATCGGAACATCCCCGGGGCCTCCGGCACTCCGGATTGTGGCCACTACTGCCGAAATGTCAAATTTCATGTCCAGTATCAAAAACCATAATGTTTGATACCCATATTGCCCCAACTCTTACGGTCCGGCAAATGTCCCCCCATCGGAACATCCCCGGGGCCTCCGGCACTCCGGATTGTGGCCACTACTGCCGAAATGTCAAATTTCATGTCCAGTATCAAAAACCATAAAGTTTGATACCCATATTGCCTCAACTCTTACGGTCCGGAAAATGTCCCCCCATCGGAACATCCCCGGGGCCTCCGGCACTCCGGATTGTGGCCACTACTGCCGAAATGTCAAATTTCATGTCCAGTATCAAAAACCATAATGTTTGATACCCATATTGCCCCAACTCTTACGGTCCGGCAAATGTCCCCCCATCGGAACATCCCCGGGGCCTCCGGCACTCCGGATTGTGGCCACTACTGCCGAAATGTCAAATTTCATGTCCAGTATCAAAAACCATAATGTTTGATACCCATATTACCCCAACTCTTATAGTCCGCCAAATGTCCCCCCATCGGAACATCCCCGGGGCCTCCGGCCACTCCGGATTGTGACCACTACTGCCGAAATGTCAAATTTCACATTCATTTATCAACTATATAACTGAAAATTCACATTCAGTATCAAAAACCATATAGTTTGATACCCATATTGCCCCAACTCTTACGGTCTGGAAAATGTCCCCCAATCGGAACATCCGCGGGGCCTCCGGCCACTCCGGATTGTGGGCACTACTGCCGAAATGTCAAATTTCATATCCAGTATCAAAAACCATAATGTTTGATACCCATATTGCCCCTACTCTGATGGTTCGGCAAATGTCCCCCCATCGGAACATCCCCGGGGCCTCCGGCCACTCCGGTTTATGGCCACTACTGCCGAAATGGCAAATTACATATTCAGTATCAAAAACCATAAAGTTTGATACCCATATTGTCCCAACTCTTACGGTCCGGCAAATGTCCTCCCATCGGAACATCCGCGGGGCCTCCGGCCACTCCGGATTGTGGCCACTACTGCCGAAATGTCAAATTTCATGTCCAATATCAAAAACCATAAAGTTTGACACCCATATTGCCCCAACTCTTACGGTCTGGAAAATGTCCCCCAATCGGAACATCCGCGGGGCCTCCGGCTACTCCGGATTGTGGGCACTACTGCCGAAATGTCAAATTTCATATCCAGTATCAAAAACCATAATGTTTGATACCCATATTGCCCCTACTCTGATGGTTCAGCAAATGTCCCCCCATCGGAACATCCCCGGGCCTCCGGCCTCCGGTTTATGGCCACTACTGCCGAAATGGCAAATTACATATTCAGTATCAAAAACCATAAAGTTTGATACCCATATTGCCCCTACTCTTATGGTTCGGCATATGTCCTCCCATCAGAACATCCTCGGGGCCTCCGGCCACTCCGGATTGTGGCCACTACTGCCGAAATGTCAAATTTCATATCCAGTATCAAAAACCATAAAGTTTGACACCCATATTGCTCCTACTCTTATGGTTCGGCAAATGTCTCCCCATCGGAACATCCCCGGGGCCTCCGGCCACTCCAGATTGTGACCACTACTGCCGAAATGTCAAATTTCATATCCAGTATCAAAAACCATAAAGTTTGACACCCATATTGCTCCTACTCTTATGGTTCGGCAAATGTCTCCCCATCGGAACATCCCCGGGGCCTCCGGCCACTCCAGATTGTGACCACTACTGCCGAAATGTCAAATTTCATATCCAGTATCAAAAACCATAAAGTTTGACACCCATATTGCCCCAACTCTTACGGTCCGGAAAATGTCCCCCCATCGGAACATCCGAGGGGCCTCCGGCCACTCCGGATTGTGGCCACTACTGCCGAAATGTCAAATTTCATATCCAGTATCAAAAACCATAAAGTTTGACACCCATATTGCTCCTACTCTTATGGTTCGGCAAATGTCTCCCCATCGGAACATCCCCGGGGCCTCCGGCCACTCCAGATTGTGACCACTACTGCCGAAATGTCAAATTTCATATCCAGTATCAAAAACCATAAAGTTTGACACCCATATTGCCCCAACTCTTACGGTCCGGAAAATGTCCCCCCATCGGAACATCCGAGGGGCCTCCGGCCACTCCGGATTGTGGCCACTACTGCCGAAATGTCAAATTTCATATCCAGTATCAAAAACCATAAAGTTTGACACCCATATTGCTCCTACTCTTATGGTTCGGCAAATGTCTCCCCATCGGAACATCCCCGGGGCCTCCGGCCACTCCAGATTGTGACCACTACTGCCGAAATGTCAAATTTCATGTCCAGTATCAAAAACCATAAGGTTTGATACCCATATTGCCCCAACTCTGATGGTTCGGCAAATGTCCCCCCATCGGAACATCCGCGGGGCCTCCGGCCACTCCGGATTGTGGCCACTACTGCCGAAATGTCAAATTTCATATCCAGTATCAAAAACCATAAAGTTTGACACCCATATTGCCCCAACTCTTACGGTCCGGAAAATGTCCCCCCATCGGAACATCCGAGGGGCCTCCGGCCACTCCGGATTGTGGCCACTACTGCCGAAATGTCAAATTTCATATCCAGTATCAAAAACCATAAAGTTTGACACCCATATTGCTCCTACTCTTATGGTTCGGCAAATGTCTCCCCATCGGAACATCCCCGGGGCCTCCGGCCACTCCAGATTGTGACCACTACTGCCGAAATGTCAAATTTCATATCCAGTATCAAAAACCATAAAGTTTGACACCCATATTGCCCCAACTCTTACGGTCCGGAAAATGTCCCCCCATCGGAACATCCCCGGGGCCTCCGGCCACTCCGGTTTATGGCCACTACTGCCGAAATGGCAAATTTCATGTCCAGTATCAAAAACCATAATGTTTGATACCCATATTGCCCCTACTCTGATGGTTCGGCAAATGTCCCCCCATCGGAACATCCCCGGGGCCTCCGGCCACTCCGGTTTATGGCCACTACTGCCGAAATGTCAAATTTTATGTCCAGTAGCAAAAACCATAAAGTTTGATACCCATATTGCCCCAACTCTTACGGTCTGGAAAATGTCCCCCCATCGGAACATCCCTGGGGCCTCCGGCCACTCCAGTCCAGGTGGTGGCCAGTTCCAATGATCGACTCCCGCGACTACCATGTCTTAGCTGGTCCTTGCCTCCAAGCCATCTGCTCCCAGACCTCCAGGCCGTCTGCTACCGGGCCACCAGGCCATCTGCTTCTGATGTGTTCTCGTCGACGTAGAATGACTTTTCAGGACCGACCGAGCCGAGTTTTGTTGGCTCGTCGACGATCCGAAAATTATGTATGTGTGAGCATTTAAACAACCAACGCGAGGTCCGCTTCGGATGAAACCTCGGTAGGCACTGAATTTGTCTGAGGCTAAGTGCTAACTTAAATAGTATCGCACGGCATGTTGCAACCATGGTGCTACATTCTCGCGTGACAGTTCCACGGAAGGAGGAGGCAAGGCAAAATTTGCTAAGTGCTAGATACTTGAATCTGATTAATGTGTTCGGGAAAGGTTGCGCTTGACCAATCAGCGTTCGCTATTCTTTAGTAGTTTTATGTTAACTTTTAAGTACTTAAATAAATAAGTACTGTAATAAACATGTTTTAAGATCATTAAGTAAGTCTTCCCCTTTCGTTTGGTGGGTAAAACGTTCAAATTGGTCGAGAGGGAAAAAAGATACAATCGTTTGAAATCTTGCACTTTTTTCGAAAATTTGCTTCTACGCGTTACATTTCGCTTCGCGAAAAATCTGGATTGCTACCCTTGTATAGAGCCCTAAGACAAAGTTCTTTGTCAAAAAAAAGCGAAATGATCAATGTATCAAATCGACGCAGTCGTGCTTATCTTGTCGTTTGTCGCTTTTTGACGTTCCGAGAAAAACGCGTGTTAGTGTTTGACCTTGAATAAACGAAAAACAGAGCACGCTATGTAAACAGTAACAAACACGTTTTATTTGGTTGACCATTCTGTGCATTGTCCTGAAATTTGTTTGAATTTGGTTACATAATTACAAACTTTCACGGTAGTTGGGCATGTACGTATGTCAAACGCATTCTGATCTGAATCCTCTTTGGCCAGTTGTCACACATACAGCAATTTTCAGAGTGTGTCAAGTTAGCACGACACGACATTATTCGGTTTTTATTGAATATCTCAGAATTGAAATCGAATTTTGGGTCACATAAATGGTCAAGAGATGAGACATTGTGAGCTGCACAAAATGGCTTTCTTATTTCAATTTGGCCCAAAATCGACGTACGACTAGTTGGCTCGACTGCGACGAAATGAGAAAAATAGGTAAATGTATTAAGCGGCACGCAGCTATTTAGATTTGTTCATTAGAAATATGTACTCTGCTCAAGATGTTCTCATTCTTTACATCATTTGTTATAGTCGGAGTTTTTGTTGGATTCGGCGGAGTCAGTTTTTTTTTTTTTTTTGAAAAGCAGTTGGAGTAACTAAATCTCAGAATCTGGAATTCGAGTCCTTTAACTCCACAGACTTGGAAAATATTCAAAATTTAAGTGAAGCTGGAATAAAACGCTCGTAAAAAACTCGGAATTTTTTGAACGTTCAATTGTGGACATGATACTTCATTGATCACTACGCGCGCGGTTCTGGACAACGGACATACCCGCATGACCGGGTTCGGGGAAGTGGCGTTCGGGGACATGGCCGTTCGGGGACATGGTCATTCGGGAAAATGATTTTCGGGGATGTGGAAAATTAGGGGAAGTGACCATTCGGGAAGATAGTTTTTAGGGGAAGTCGCCATTCGGGGATTTGGCCATTCGGGAAAATGGATTGTTCAGGGAAATGATTTTCGGGTAAATAACATTTCGGGAAAGTGTCTTTTCGGAGATGTGGCATTCGGGGAAATGTCTTTTCGGGAATGTGGGTTTCCGGGAAATGTCAAAGATTCTGAAATTATACAGTTTCCTTTTGTTGGAGACCTGGTTGCCTTCAATGAGTGGCTCGTGGTTTCGTTGGTAGGTCTCAAAATAGACCGATGATTGATTGGGCGCAGATCCATTTGCACACACACACACACTTGTTGAGGAGGTCCAATTTACCGCGGGAACGACTTCCCGGAAAACAGTTAGAGAGAATGTTCTAAGAGAAAGTGCTCTCCACTCAGTCTACCTAAACCCTCAACAAATGACTCCCGGTCATTGATGATGCAGTGGAAGTCAACCTGACTCTCCAACAGCTATAAATTTAAGTATTTCGCGATTTTTAAGTTTACACCCAAAGTTGGGAAGTCAACGAAAAATTATTTTGGCTTCCGCGTGACAAAGAAATGCGTTGAATGTTGGTTGCCATTTTCCCCCAAATGAATATGTTGTCTGTAATTAGGGATGGAATAATCGCGAAAAAATCGATTTCGCTTGCGAAAGAGAGAGGAGTCAAATCACGCAAAAGAAAATCGCTCCCGAAATTCTCCAAGAAAATCAATCTGCTGATGATTTTTTATGAATTTCCTTGACAGCACCACTCAAAAAAATTTTGTTCACTTTTTTTACACACATTGCCCATCTACAAAATGTGACAGGTCGTCTTTCGACGTGTGACGTTACACTTGCACAAACACATCTTTTATTAGAAGCAGGCCGCAGTGTCAACTATACGGATGGAATCAATTGACCTACGACCCCAACGACTCCACAGCTATTTAACTTTTCGACTTTAACCTTCTAAGAATTAATGACTACAATTCCTCAATGGTAAAACCAATCAACCGACTATTTTTCTTGCCAAAAAAATCAATTATTTTATGATCGATTACAATACTTGCTACTTTTGGCGAACAGTAAATTGATTTCACTTTGACAGTTTAAAATTGATGCCGCTTTGCGAACCACTATTCAGCACCCAATTATTATTTTTTTTTTCAATTATTAATTTCCAATAAAGGAACCATGTGCATGGCCTCTATACGTCTCTATACTTGTTTCATTCACAAATTAAATTTAGTTATTATATGGTTTTAATGTAACATTTAATATTACTGTAATTTAAAATAACTATGTTTACTGCAAGGAAACGATTATACCTTAAAATGCGACTAACATAAATTACTACAATAAATATTATTTTTCTTTAGACAACTCGTACAAGTTCGTTAATTTGACAGACATCTTGATTTTTTTTAAATAATTTTTAAATGAGGGTAATGATCTTCAAAAAATGAATGGCCATGAAATTATTTGATGTCACGCAGATATTATGAAACAAGATAATTGAATTCAGTGAAAACCTATTATCCGCCAAAATAAACTTATATAATCGTTGCGCAGGAGTCAGAAAGTAAAATTAGGTACACCCAAATTGGGTAAAACAACGTGATACTGTACATGAATGTTCATTTGAAATCGATAAAGTTTTCGAAAAAAAAATAATATTTAACAGTCAAATAGGGTGTTAAAATTAAAAGATTCACGCTAATTTCCAACAAAAGATAACGGTCGTCTAAATCGCTCAATCTAAATTCAAATCCCAAACAACCGCCAACAGCTGTTCCCAAGTCCTGCCAAGTGTACGGTACAGTTCATGCCGGGTGACGAATAATAACAGTCCAGGCCGGGTCAATTGAATTTTAAATGATATTCAACGCCACCGCATCGGATTTCCATATTGAGCCTGACGTGAGGACGTCCAGAACGAAAATCCCCCCACCAGAACGCATCCCACCAGCCAAGAATGCTCTCGGAACAAACGGACCCGTTCCAGCTCTATAACGGATGCTTCCCACGGGCTCCCCACGGATGTTTTCAAAAGCTTCCAATCGGAAATGAGATACGGTGCTATTCAAATTTCAAACGTTGAATTTTGTTTTCATTCTTGCCCCCCTGGCTGGTATCTTTTTTTAATTTTTTTTTGCGGATTAAATTTTCCATACGTCCGTTCGTCCAGCATCTGCATGGCAGTTTTGCATTTTCTAGCGGCAGTAAATTTCAAATTTTCAGTAAGGTTATGACTCGTTAGATAACACAATATCAACGCAAGTACGGCTTGTGAACAACCCACGATTCAGGTTTGCTCGACGAAAAGTGACAATTCTTCAGCTGTGTGCTATCTTGTGACATAGACCATTTTGGTCGAAAATGAGTTAAGGATGACGTTTTGCTATACTTAACAAACACTACAAGATGCTTTAACCCGATTTTGGAAACTCGCTTCCGTCGCTTGACATAGATCAAAATGATCGTGCACACTTGTGACACGTCATACATGTTGGTGGAAAATGTGGAAATTTTTTCTTGTTTTTTCACAAATTTATGTACACACATACTTTCTAAAGGACTTTTGTTTCTGAAAATATACTGATTAAGTCAGTTAAACTATTGATTTAAGTCTATTTTAGTTTGTATGGAAATGCTGTGCACACTTGTGACACGTAGTACAATTTTACTTTCGAAACACACTTGTGACACGTGCTTTTCAGATTTTTGTTTACACAATTTACTGTATCTTTTAACTGGTGTAACCAAATTAGCTGAAACTAGGAGCGTTTGTTAAGCGATAGTATACGAACCGACTGCTTCAAAAAGTTTGGCTCTTCCATTCATAGTTTTGAAAATATTTATCATCAAACTTTAAAAATCAATTTTCTCGAATAGTACTAAATGGTCGTTGTCACAAGATAGCACACAGCTGACAAATTATCGACATTACCGACGGCTTTTGGTTGTATTTCACAAAAAAAAAACCATCACCGAACGAGGATAGAACCACCAACTCTTGGATATTGATCCGACACGCTACCACCGGGCGGGCCAGCATTATATGTGTTGGTGAGAACTGCAGATCGCTGACATTTTTACACGCGGGCAAAAATGATCTACGGGCTAGCTGCAAAAAATGTTATAAAATGTAACATTTTCTGCAGCAAATCCACTGTTGAGATTTTGAGATATATTTTTCCTTTGGGTGTAGAGTAATATTACCTAAAATACCTAATGTGTAAAAATGTGGCATTCAACAGAAACTCATGCAAATTTCATCAGTTACTGATGTTAAAACACACTCCTTTTAATTTTTTAAATGTGTGTTAAACATAAAAAAAAACTTTTTTTAAATCAAGACTAACATTTTAAAATGGCCAAACATTGAATATTACGCCCATTTTAAAATGCTAGTCTTGATTAAACATCAAAATATTTTTTTCAAAAATATCGGAAAATTTCACGACTGTTTATGTACACCCAAACGGCGGTCGCATGATTGTGATGCATGGCGGCATGAAAGTATATCAGAATCTGCATGAAAACTGTCCTCATGCATTTTCTGCGATATAGGGGTATGACATTTTTGCCCGTTACCGACAATTATCGACATTACCGACGGTTTTTTTTATCGTATTTCACAAAAAAAAAACCTTAACAGAACGAGAATTGAACCACCAACTTCTTGATTATTGATCCGACACGCTACCACCACCCCATGGACGCTTGATGAAATGTGAGTGAAAGAGCACCAACATATTCTCCTCTTTGGAGTGTTGCTCGGGAACGGGCCAGCATTATATGTGTTGGTGAGAACTGCAGATCGCTGACATGTTTACACGCGGGCAAAAATGATCTACGGGCTTGCTGCAAAAAATGTTATAAAATGTGACATTTTCTGCAGCAAATCCACTGTTGCAAATTTTGAGATGTATTTTTCCTTTGGGTGTATTAACATTGAAAATCGGTCCATTAGTTGCTGAGATATCGACATTAGAAAATGGTGGGTTGTTTTGGTGAGATTTAGAAAACTTCAATTTTCGTGTTTCTTTTTCTTAAAGCGGCTCTATCTCAGCAATCCGAGGTCCAATCTTTAATATCTCTTGGACAATTTTATAGCAATTTTATTTTATTTCTGAACTTTGAAGAAAATGTTTTTAGAAATGGTCACTCATGGTCACTATTTTTTTACATAGAAAAACTGCAAATATTTGGCTAAAATCAAACTTTCGGTGGCTATATCTTGAAAACGGAGCCCTTTATCAAAAAATCTAAACTTTTCGATTGCAAATTCAATTTTGCATTAAAAAATAACGTCAAATTTGTTTTTGTTTTTGATTTTTTTTTTCAAAAATTCATAGCTCGGCGCAGATTTTTTGACCATGTTTCTCTATGGCTCAAAAGTTGCGGATTTTTGTCCCCTAAAACATATGAGCAATTCTCGCTGAAACCGTCCCACTAGATGCACATGTTCTCAAATCGTTACGGCAATGTTCTCATTCGATTCAGCGCACCAAAAAACCATTAAAACAACCTTCGAACCAATGAAAATGTTAGCCGTTAGCCACCTGTAAATAAAAACTTGTATTGAACTATGGCTTTTTTCGAAAAAATGCCCTAATTTGGAGAAATGATATCTCCCAAAATACATTACCAAAAATCAAAAAGTTATATATCGTTGGAAAGGTAATCGCGAGGGCATTCTATCGCACTTTGAAAAATATTTAAAAAATTATTTTTTCGAGGGTAATTTTAAGGGTTTTTGAGAAACTTACTCTTAATTTTGAATTTTGACCGTGTTCGCAACCGCGTAATGATAACGCAACCATTTTCATTCGAAAGATTGGAAGATTATGCATAAAATCAAGTTGAGAAAAGTAGTGTAATGAAATAGTTTTCGTATAGTTATTAACGGATGAAAGAAATTGGTAAAATTTCAGTTAAAAATAACCAAAGCTCAGACTTCAGAAATGAACCTAATTTACAGTCAAAACAAAGCAGGATTGTATTTGAGCCGAATGTACAGTCATCAGAGGCAAATCTGGATATATAGGATGAATAGGGACAGCTATATCAACTATACTTTCACTCATCAGATCGTATTTTTAAATTGTTTATGTAAAAACATACAAAAACAAACAAGTTTCTAAATTTTAAGCTTTTAAGTACTCTGAAAACTAATGTCCTTACTTAGACTTGATTCGCCACATTTCACTGAAGTAATATTTTATGTACAGAATTTGTTTTGGGAAGATCTGCTTTATTTGTAAAACCTCAATCGTGCACAAAATAGTGCAAAGTTCAAAGCAATATTTTTTGATCAATTTAAAATTGTATGGGGCTGTTGATACCATACCATACCAACAAGCAAAAAACTCGATTTTCGTCCAAATTGGACTAGGTTCTTTTATTTGACACCACCACAAAGTTTCACTTTTCTGCAAACAATTTTAAAACCCTTCATTGACAAACTGCGATATCTCTAAAACCGCAAGCCGTACAATGTCGAGTCAAAACTCACTAGACAGATAATTAGACGTGGAATCAATAAGTGTAATCTGTTTTTCAATTAAAACTTTTTTCAATGTATTTATGCTGCACAAATGAAAATTTTAAATTTGGTTTTAATATTGAGAATAATTAAAAATTAAAGTTAAATGAATCCCAATTTTTTTACAACGAATAGAGAAGAGCGGGGCAAAGGTACGCACCTAGTGACAATCATTTTGTCACCGATGACCATACAATATTTTTGATTCGTTGTATATACCAAATGGTACCCTTATCATTTGCTTTCAAAACGTAGTACTAGAATTCACCTCAAATTGCTTTTATGTCGAGAACCAGGCTGTTAATTGCGGATGCTGGCCGATGCAGTAAAACACGCAGATGTACGACGAAAACACAACAACTTTTATTCGTCACAAAATACAAACGAATAGCTTCACTGCACCAAGTCCAGTCTGTGGACGAGGGTGCGAGGAGTGGCAGAACGCGAAGTGTTCGCAACGAAGGTCTAACTGTTCTGATTCTGCTGCTGTACAAGACCAGCTGATCGATGCGAATTAGCGTAGAAAGGCTCGGACAGGCAAACTATTGTCTTTGCCTAATCCGACGACGATCAGCTGGTTGAGTCCAGCAGCAGAAATCCAGACACTTCACTATGGGTGCAGGTCATGAATTTGGTGGTCAAAATTGTAAAAAGGAGTACAATGTGTTTTGAACATACTCCCCGCCGAATTCGTAAGTATTCCAAAACTGCATGGAATGCAAATTTTGGACACCATTTTTTTTTGTTGAGAGACCCTCCCCGCCTTGACCTGGCAGGAATGTTTCTTCGTCGTCGATCTTGATGTTCTCGTGCAGGTCCTCGACGTCATGCATACGTTTGCGGTGTGCCACGTGGACCTCTTGATGGCTTGTTTCAGCGGGAAGCCCTCCCCGCCATGTCACGTGCGCCGACGTGCCACGTGGCTGGTGGTCTTGAGCGGGACTTCCCCACTGTGATGATCGGCTGCTGCTATCCTGGACTTGCGGCTCCATTTTGTCCTTGGTTGTGTAGGATTGGCCGTGGCGGATGACCGGAAGGCTGCCGAATACCACTCCCTCGTCGATTTCCTCCAGCATGTCCACCGAATCGGCCTTCGGCAGTCTGGAAGTGCGGCTTGGTGAGGACGTGGTAGATCGATCCGCTTCGAACGTGGTGCGCACCTGGACCTAGCACCAAAGGCGGTTACTAGCGTCCACGTCTGCGCGAACAAAATGGCGATTCCAGGTACAGGTGTCTTCTTGGTGGTTGGCGTAGTGCACGGAACGAGCGCGCCGTAGTCAGACGTGACGTAACGGGCGTATCCGTGGCCAGATTTTGCACTGCACTGCACTCGCTCACCCGTTTTGCTGGTCGCTGGGAATCGCACCTTCAGCTGCCGGAATCCTTGGCGCGGATTGCAGCTGGCCAACGATCTTGGCACGTCGTCGGCGATGGTGGATACTTGCGCGATCCCACGTCAGCAAAATGGTGCAAACTCCATTGCAGCTTCACAGACTGGTCGCGATGATGATGGCTTGAGCTGCTTCACCTTCTGGCACCGGAACGTTGGCATCCGGCTCGATCGGACCAAAATGTTAATTGCGGATGCTGGCCGATGCAGTAAAACACGCAGATGTACGACGAAAACACAACAACTTTTATTCGTCACAAAATACAAACGAATAGCTTCACTGCACCAAGTCCAGTCTGTGGACGAGGGTGCGAGGAGTGGCAGAACGCGAAGTGTTCGCAACGAAGGTCTAACTGTTCTGATTCTGCTGCTGTACAAGACCAGCTGATCGATGCGAATTAGCGTAGAAAGGCTCGGACAGGCAAACTATTGTCTTTGCCTAATCCGACGACGATCAGCTGGTTGAGTCCAGCAGCAGAAATCCAGACACTTCACTATGGGTGCAGGTCATGAATTTGGTGGTCAAAATTGTAAAAAGGAGTACAATGTGTTTTGAACACAGGCAATTACCCTAAAAAATAAGTACGTAGCCGTGTGTGGGGTAAAGGAATAACTTTTTTTTTGTTTTAATTTTAGTTATTTTTTCATTCAGTTTTCAATTGGGGGCAGTTTTTAATCTCAAATTAAGGTAAATTTATCGTAAATTGACTTGTGTCCAATGAAAAGGCGTAGTCCAATTTGGACGAAAATCAAGTTTTTTGCTTGTTTTTATGGTATCAACAGCCCCATACAATTTTAACTTGATCAAAAAATATTGATTTGAACTTTGCACTATTTTGTGCACGATTGAGGTTATACAAATGGAGCACTTTTGCCACTAGTGAACAACAAAAACATCCCCTCCCAAATCCTCACGAGACTGTATGGGCGTAGCCTTGGAGCACAGTGTGGAAATATCCTTTTTTAGATATTTTTGGTTGTACCGGGCAGCAATCAAATTGTCTAAGAATATTGAATTGACCATTGTGGCACCCCCTACAGCGTGGTGCAGACCCGTTATGCTATGCTATGCTATGAGGTTATACAAATGAAGCAGATCTTCCCAAAACAAATTCTGTACATAAAATATTACTTCAGTGAAATGTGGCGAATCAAGTCTAAGTAAGGAAATTAGTTTTCAGAGTACTTAAAAGCTTAAAATTTAGAAACTTGTTTGTTTTTGTATGTTTTTACATAAACAATTTAAAAATACGATCTGATGAGTGAAAGTATAGTTGATATAGCTGTCCCTATTCATCCTATATGTCCAGATTTGCCTCTGATGACTGTACATTCGGCTCAAATACAATCCTGCTTTGTTTTGACTGTAAATTAGGTTCATTTCTGAAGTCTGAGCTTTGGTTATTTTTAACTGAAATTTTACCAATTTCTTTCATCCGTTAATAACTATACGAAAACTATTTCATTACACTACTTTTCTCAAATTGATTTTATGCAAAATCTTCCAATCTTTCGAATGAAAATGGTTGCGTAATGATAAGTGGTTGCGAACATGGTCAAAATTCAAAATTAAGAGTAAGTTTCTCAAAAACCTTTAAAATTACCCTTGAAAAAATAATTTTTTAAATGTTTTTCAAAGTGCGATAGAAAGCCCTCGCGATTACCTTTCCAACGATATATAACTTTTTGATGTTTGGTAATGTATTTTGGAAGATATCATTTCTCCAAATTAAAGCATTTTTTCGAAAAAATCCATAGTTCAATACAAGTTTTTATTTACAGGTGGCTAACGGCTGACATTTTCATTGGTTCGAAGGTTGTTTTAATGGTTTTTTGGTGCGCTGAATCGAATGAGAACATTGCCGTAACGATTTGAGAACATGTGCAGTGGGACGGTTTCAGCGAGAATTGCTCATATCAAAAAATCTCGGCAATAAAAAAATACGTAAATTTGGATTGAGTTTTTGTGCAAAAAGTTGATTAAAAAATCTGCAAATTTTTTTCCGTGTGCCTATTTTATCTCAAAAGTCCTCAAAAATACCTACAACTTTACCGAAGACTTAGTGTCTTGATCAGAAAATTCACTCAAAAGTTACAGCTGTTTGAATATTCACATACCATTTTTGAATGGACAGCAGCCAAAATTGTATGGAGACTTGTATGGGTGCACCAATGACGCTAAATAGCTTATTTGGTCATAGGGAAGGTCCCCACAAAGTTTGAGCCAAATAAAAAAATACAAATAAAATCCATATTCGGTTTTGATAGAGAATTGCTCTTAACTAAAATGTTCAGTGATTACAATAGCTGTGTACTAACCAAACAAAAAATGTTACATTTGATTTACTATTGCACATCTGTGCATTAATTTACGCTTTTCCTGAGCTCAAGATCCGTTAGACGGAACTAACCCATCCGACTAGCACACGTGGAATACTGATCTAAAAACTCACGAATTGCTGATGTATGTAGGTTAGCGTGCTTTGTAACGTGACATGTAAAATAAATGACCGCACTGCAACCGAAAAGTTCATTCAAACCTTCGTGTCGGTCAATTTGCATCGCTCCTTAGCATTTGGACAATCAATCTAGCCCGAATGATCAAAGTCGAGAAAATCATCATGAATATTGAAATGAGGGAGGAGTGGGGGGAGGGGAGGATGTCACCAAAATACCCTATTCCTGAATCTACGCAATGCGTTCCATGTTCCCGAAAAAAAATCGTTAAATTTGTCTATGAAAGTCAAAATTGTAGCCGGTCAGCCCAAGCAAAAGATAAATCTGCATTGAGACCAAAGTTTAAGTGCGTATACATTAGCTGGCCTCTTTTCATCCGTTCAAATCCACCGTTGGTACCGAGCCCTCGAGATTTGATTCCCCAGAACAGAACAGTTGTTCCGAGCACCGAGAACCAAGCAGAGCCTTATCCGTCCACGCACGTTGTCTTCTTTCCGCCCAATCCTGCCAAGACAGCCATCGTCGTACCGCCGGCACCCCAACAGCTCTTGATCTTGAAGATCACGGGTCGGGCCGGTGATGAATTAAAGATGCTTTGTTTAAATTATACCCGCAGCTTCGAGGTTAAGCGATTCACGTTGCTAAGGGGACATTTTTTGGCACTGCCGGGGCCAGGGCCCGGGCTCGGATACCGAAATTCGGGAGACGGTGACGGACGAAGCAATTTTTCGGGACCCGAAGTCCAGACGGGATCGACGCCGCCGTGTAAGAGAGGAAGAAACGGTTGCCTCCCCGTAGCTGCTGATTCTGCTGCCGGGGGTTGATCAGAATTATAATATCCATCCATCCAAGAATCTACATACGGTTCTGCTGATCTACATTTGAGACACATCCGGTAGGGAGAATGTTAAAATAGTGTTATCAAAGACCAAAAGTATTATGCCATGGTAGAGCGTGCTGTCGTGATTAAGGGAGTTTTCGTTTCGTAAAGGTAATGATTGAAATAAGTTTCATTAAAATGTGTGTAAATTTAAATAAATCTCTTATTTTCTTGTAAAAAGTTGTTTTAACATAGATTTGGTAACGAACACAAGCCTACGTTTTAGACAACCAAAAAGTATCAATTTGTTCTACCGAACAACCAAACAACAACAATTTTGCTGAAAATTGCTCTTTGCTTGTGAATTTAAATGTTTTAAAGATGTCCAAAACTTCAAACGCCCAGGCTGATAGATTAACTCGTATGAAATTGATTTTCTCATAAAAACAACCTCCAAGTATTCAATTTAATCCGTTATATGTTATCTGAATTGGAGCACATCTACGGAGAGAAATTCGTAAAAAAAGCCTTCTGTCAATCGGTTTTTAATATGTTTAATATTATTTAATATTATTTAATATTTTAATATTTAAAATTATTCACAAGAAAGTTTTTTTTAACATAAATAAAAAAAAAGATTAAATTTTATTAAATGAATTAAAAAACAGTTTTTTTCACTTTTCACCTATCCTGGTCCTGATGAATCATTTCTAACCAAATTGCTGAGATCCCGCACCAAACAGTACATAAATATTACCTAGATAACCATAACCATTGCCAGATCTTCAAACTTTTAGAGATTATTTCGGGTTCAAAAAAGTACATAAATATCACGTAAGTGAGCATAACCTGAGACGGGGTTATCAGATCGGCAAAATGTTTCACTAGTTTGAAAGGCCTTTAAATTACCTTTCCGGATGATTGAACCGGACATTATTTTCCTGCAGATAAGTGAGATCCGGCTTTAAAAAGTACATAAATATCACTCATTGAAAATTCAAAAATGTACGCCTTGAGAGGCAAATTTCTCCGTATAAATAAAATCATCAAGAATTAGTTCAAACAAAAAAAACTCATCAACATGACGCACATTCCTTTCAAAAATGTTGCTGTCTCACCAGCCTCAAGGTTAAACGGAAGGAAGTAGATCGCACTAACATAAAATCTGTAGACGCGGCGGCGGCTTTATGAATATTTACGCTGCACATCCACAGTGGGGACCGGAGATTCCTTCTGCTTGAATGGCATTACACATTCAAGGACTCGACAGATGTTCTAAAGTTTGTAAGAGAACTGATAAGCGATGCCACTGGGTGAACAACAACATGCATAATTCAGCCGCCTACATAATCCACCACATTTTCTGACTGATAATGCGCAAATGAAAAATGGGTCGAAAAACAATAAGTTCGGATGGAGTGATCAAATTTGTGATCTTCGATAGTAAACACCAGCTTTTCGTAAACATATCAATATTTAGGAGTCACATCAAAAACAGTCTCAAGGACTTCAACACGATACGCAGAAGTACAATTTTTACACCTGCGATAAAAACAAAATGTCCTTCTAAAAATTTAGATTTCATCGTTTTTTTTTTCGCATCTTCAAAAGTACCGAGCTCGCGGCAACGGCAGCGAAAACGGGTAGACTTTCTCGTTGTTCAGCACACAGCTGGTGTAATCGTACTGGAATCGGCCCAGCGTAATGTCACTATTCCGGGCACCGGTTGCGCTTCCGCTGGAGCAGTGGTCTAGCCAGAAGGACGCCATCTTCGGGGGTAGTTCGCAGCGCCAGTACTACAAAATTAGGGGATTTAGATAAAATGTCTTGGGTAGGGATTTCAGTAACTTACCTGCATGGTGTGAAGGATCTTTTCAGCGCACAGATGATCGTTCCGCAGGATGGCCAACCGTCGAAGATTGGTCAGTTTCTTCATGGTTTTGGCCGAGGGATTTACCACTTGTTTGTAGTACATTTTCCGCAGGTTGAATCTATAGAATTTAGTTCATTAGTTTTATCATGAACACTCTAAGGGTGCTACTAGACTAACTTGACTTCATGACACTTGCTGATCTGCAGCGCGTTTTCAATTTTCTCGCACAGGTCCTCGATCTCACTCTGGAGACGCACGATCGCCAGGATACTACGTGCTTCAATCTTGTTCACCAGCGTCAGAATCAGTCCCTCCAGGACCCGAATCGCCGTATGCACGTTGATCATCGAATCGTGCGGTGTCAACACAAACACCTCCTGCAGCTTATTCATCCACGTGTCGGCAATCTCCCACGCCCCATACCGAACGCACCACAGCCAAAGATCGGCGTACAGCCGGGTCACCGCGTAAGCATCCCTCTGGTAGCCCAAAGCTTCACTATTCTTCAAGTAGAAATTCTCGCACTGCTTGTACGTTGCAATGCAACAGCTCGTGTCCAGCAGAATGTCGATGGCGATCGCGTAGTACCACGCCTTCCCGGAACTGTCCTGGTAGCGTTCGGCCAGGTTTTGGAAGCTGTACAGCATGGTAACGGCCTCGGACACCTTCCGATGGGACATCAACAACTCCGCCAGGATGGGGATGATGTGCCACTCGCCAATTTTGTACTGCAACGTGTCGCTGATCTTCAGCACCACCTTGCCCAGCTCGATCGATAGCAACTTCGTGGAGCGGATTGTTCTAATCATGGAATGAATTTAATGACAAATTTTACAAAATAACAACAAAATCTTACTGGCACATAAGCAACGCTGTGTAATATCTTATTATAGTTTTCATGTAGTCCATATCGACGTTGTTGACGTTGTCCGCTACGATTTCAAGAGATTTTTCCTGCATCCAGGCAATATCTTCGGAGAATCCCATGTGAAATGCTGAATTTTCGATAGAAAAAATATGTATGGTTTACATTACATTACAAATCGCATTAAAAAGCTCATCTATTTCTACAATACAATGCAGTAAGTTTAATTCGACCAATGTTACCTATTTGAAACAAGTTCGCAAACGCGTCGACCAGCACCGACGGATTACGCCGGTACTTGAGCGCCTGCTTGAGGCTCCACACGGCTGCCAGCTGGGCAAACTTCCACTGGGTTAGCTTGCGGAACATGTTGAACATCCCGCCGAAGCAGGAGGACAGCTGGGACGAAATCAGCACGTACCAGACCGACTTGGGACGCTTCGGCGCGAGCAGCTCCCGCTTGCGGACCATCTTTTTCACCTTGCAGAACAGCAGCTTGAAGCGGATCGTGGCGGATTTTCTAGATTGGGTTCAATTTTTCAGTGGGGATTGCTAAACTAGGACAAGTGGATAAACTTACTCTGACTTTGGAAACGGCATTCCGAGAATCTCCGCGGCACGGTAAAAGTGTTTCGCTGCAAGAGTGTACTGTTTGATCTCCAACCGGCAAACCCCTAGCAGTGTGAACAGTCTACCCTTCAGGTAGGTCGTCAGAGCAATGTTGTCCGGACGGTCAATCTCCTGAATTTGATTCTTCACACTGTTCAGCATCTGGATCGCCTTCGGGATGTTTGCAATCCGGATGCAGCAGTTCGCCCACTCAATTTGAGCCTCCACGTGGCGTTCCGTCAGTCCTGCGCCGTGACTGTGAAACACTATCTCTTTGTACATCGAATACTCGATAGTGTGGCAACGGCACTGGCTAAAGTTAAACTCCCGATAGCTTAGAATCGGAACTCTACTCCCCGTAGTAAAGTCGCCCTTGCGCCACCACAGACAGTCCAACGGGTTGGGAGGACCTAGAAAGTTGATTAAATTTTAAACTATCCAATAGCACGTGACATATTCCTCACTTACACTGACTGGACTGAATAGAGAATCCCTGAAAAATTAAATTATTCATTAGGAATGCATCTGTAATCACCTCCTCCTTAGCCATAGAAAACACATGATCTTATCTAAAATGATTCATTACGAAGATCATTTGCCTTCTGCTGCTCTGTTACCGTACACTTTCTCCACTCCGGTACAGTTGATTCCTGCCCATCAGATCGGAGTCCCGCCGCCGTTGAAAACCCATAACAACTTCAAACTGATCATCGGTGGAGATCAAGTTGCGGAACGGGCCCCCTCCGCAGGGACCACACCTAGAACGAACAGATCATGGTCACCGCCGTACGAACGCATTGATGAATGAGATGCAAATTGATCGCGAGACCTGGAACTCACTTGGTCGTCTCACGTTCTACAAACGTTAGGGCTCGGCTGTGGAACTCGGTCTTTTGCTCCTCCGTCAGCAGATTGTAGACAGTCTGGTGGAATAAATTAGAATGAAATTTCGAGTACCCACACGCGGCGTATCGCGGCAGATCGCGGCAAGCTCCTGAAACGGGCGGGGGTGGACGAGGTTAGGTTCTACATCTGGAGCCACATCGGGAAGGGGCAAACCGTACTGGAGATCGTCAGATTCGTACAGCCGCACGTATTCGCTTCCAGCTTGTCCGTGTTTACATTCCGCTGGTACAGGCTGAACCCTGTGCCAAAGTCCCCGATGGCGCAGGACAATATCCGAAGGTCAAATAGTTTTTTGATGGCTGTGTGTGATCGTGTGATCGAGAATCAGCAATGCTAACAGAAACACGTGACCGGTGCCACTTACCGACGGCTACATCTCGCTCGTTGTCTTGAGCAATAACGAACATCAGTGCCGCCCGCAAAAATTTTTCGCCAAGAACGGCGGCGCATTTGCAAACGTACTGCTCGTAGGACGACAGCGAGTCGTACAGCATCAACAGGAAAGCGTCCTGGCTGGTGGCGGGTACGTAGTGCAGGGCGTCGATACTACCCTTCAAACAAGCCACGTCTACCAGCTTGGTGGAGAAGTTAGAGTGGGCAAACGGCAGGAACTGATCGTCGTCGCAGCACGTTTCAAACAGATCCCAGTCACTGTTGCTCAGCCGCAGCGACATCGTCGACCGGGTGCTGGTCCTTAGCAGGTAGTTCCCTTCGCAAAATACATAACCCTTGGCCTGGGCCTCAAAGGAGCCCATCCGGACAATGCGTAACAGACCACTCTGCTTCAGCGAGATCATCATCGTGTTGATCCAGCCGGGATTGCCGTTGCTCATTACGTGAATTGCTCTGTGGGGGATATGACAAGAAAAGCTACATAAAAGCTCGCGTACTTTTTAATTTCAACATATCTGCATAGGAAGATAGGGAGCAGCCGTGGCTGACTGGTTACGGTGTTTGTTTTGTAAGCGAATGGTTCTGGCACAGAGTAACACAGAGTTACAACTGCCTCTTAATTTTTGGTTCCACTTTGTGGTACATCACAGGTTCATAGCACGCCTGCTACCAGCAAACCTGATGGAGCCAAAAAATGAAATGACTTTTGTTCGGACTGGTTACTCTGGGTTACTCTGTGGTTCTGGGTTCGATTCCCATCTGCTCCCAACGAGAAAGTTAAGAGGCAGTATTACATTATTTACTGTATATTTTAACTGGTGTAACCAAATTAGTTGAAACTTTGAGCGTTTGTTAAGCGATAGTATACGAACCGATTGAAATATTTATCATCAAAATTTAAAAATCGATTTTCTCGAATTGTACTAAATGGTCGTTATCACAAGATAGCACACAACTGACGATTTGTAGATTTTGCTCGGTTTGTTCTAGATGTCGTATCAAAGTTCTCCGATTTGAATGAAACTTTCACCGTTTCTTTGTGTATACATGAGATGAACTCATGCCAAATATGAGCCCTCTACGACAAATCGATGTGGGGTAAAACGGGCATTGAAGTTTGAGATTCAAAAAACATAAAAAATCGTAAAATTGCTCACATTTGCGTAAAACTTGATCAATTCCAACTCTCTTAGATGCATTCGATAGGTCTTTTGAAGCACTTCAAAATGTGTTATAAACATCCAGGGTTCGTTTGACTCTTTTCATAGCTTTCGCAAGTTACTGTTAAAAATTGATTTTTTCAATACCTTTATATCTGGAGTTTTTTTTTTTTGAAAAGGTCCAATAAACCAATTTTTCAGTTTTTGCTTTTTGGTTGTTTTTTAATACTCCTGACTCAAGGCGGTTTCAAAAACACCCAAAAAGCAAAAACTGAAAATTTGGTTTATTGGACCTTTTTTGAAAAAAACTCCAGATATCTTTTTGCAACAGCCTCCAACATCCATACTTTCACCCACCCATACTGCTTCAGCATTCATAATCAAAATTTAGCATGACATTGTGTAGAAATCATGATGGTCGAAGTTATTTACTTTATAACAAGTTAGACTATGCGCAATTCTCTCAACGTGACAGAATTGCTTTCCAAAAAACATATCACTTATAGTGAACCTATCACTTTGTGAAAAGTTAAGGCACCGACGGTTGTATAACAACTTTCAACAAAGTTTCGTTAGCAATGCATCCAATGAAGCAAACTAGATATTTTCGAATGCACTGCTTTAGCATTGACAGAGAAACTATTTCTAGATGGTTCATAACGTTCTCTGAGCTCAACAATAGTATTATGTGATATTCTCACTACGGAATATATTTTTTAGAACGCAATTCCATCGAGTTGAAGGAATTGTAATTACAAAAGTCGACACGCTTCTAATTAGGTACCAGAACTGAAATGGACCTAATTAAAATAATCTTACGAAAAAAAGTTACTTAATGCACTTTTAGGTGGTTCGTGCCTTCCTGACATTCATATAGTAAATGCATTTAGTTAAAATAGCACCATTCCCTCTAAACATGTTTAGAAAATTTAGCTTCGTTACTAATTTCTTGTGACAGCGTTGTCAGATCTTCATTTTTTTGGACTCACTGCAATTTTTTTTGATTCTGTATTCAGTGATGGATCGCATAGTAGATTCGGACCACTTTTTCATCAAAATATTTGAGATCCAGCCTCACAAAAGTGTGTAAATAACACTTAAGTTCTTAGAACTTTTAATAGGGTTGCCAGATCTTCAATGTTTTGGGCTCGTTGGAAAAAAACGAAGTTGACTTTATAGCTGTCGGCCACCATTGTTAGTACCAACCACTAGTGTCTTCCTTTTATCTACAAGGACTTCGCCGCCCTGGGCTCCTAAGTTATGAAAGTATGGCACGGAGCGACGGCGTCGAATACCCATAATTACACAAAGAATTTTAGAGTGCCCGCCGCGGGATTCGAACCGGTGACCTCTGGATTGTGAGTCCAGCGCGCGGTCCGATTAATCCACACGGGCGGAACAACGGGCTCGTTGGAAAGGTCTTTTAAATACCAATCTAAAAATGTATAACATGAAGGGTTTTCTAACAAAAAACACCATTTTTACAATCTTCCGGACTTTAGTCGACATTGTTTATTTAGCATAACTTTTGAAGTACTTAACTAAACTTTATTATATTTTATAGCGACTTATGGGACCAAGACGGATCGAATGAGCCCAAAAAGGACAAAATCGGTTCAGCCAGTGCCGAGATAATCGAGTGACATTTTTTTTATCAACATCCCACCACACACAGACATTTGCTCAGAATTTTACATCAATTTTCAGAAAGTGACAAGATAGCATGACAAGATTATAACTTCTTTCATTTGTAAAGTGACAAAAATGCACGGAGTTTTTTTCGAATTACGTTGAATATTTCGGGATTGAAATCGAATTTGCAACATTGGATTTTGGTTAACCGCGGTAAATTTTCGTGAAATAATTTGTTGGCGTCGAACTGTCAAAAATTGATCGCGGTGGTTTTTGTGTGATCAATATGTCAAATTCTTTGGTGCATTTTTGACAGTTCGAAATATTTAATGAAAATTTACCGCGGGTAACCAAAATCAAGTTAACAATGCAACTCTAGTTTCGAGTAGAAATCTCGCAATATAGAAAATGCAAGGTAATGCTGCAGAGCAAACAATTAGATTTGATTGATTTTGCTTTCGCATTGATAGAGAAACTATTTCGAGAGGGTTTATGAAATTCTCTCAGCTCTTTATTTTTATTATGTGATATTTTCACTACGAATTTTTTATTTTTTGGAACGCAATTCCTTCGAGTTGAAGGAATTGTACTTAATGAATCAGAAAATAACCACATAAAAAGTCATTGCTATATATTAATCCCAGTTTTCTCTACAAACTTTCATTAGCACTAATTTGTAGCGCAATAAGTGGCCATCTATATTGATTTTGATTTTTCAAATTTTTAAAGAGCGAAGAACTTAATCATTATTTTTATGAGGAGGGAGAGCTAAAGTGTTTTTTTTAAATTATATCCGTAAAGTTTAATTATACCACAGACTGTATGTGGTTAACTTTATTGTGTAGTTGTAGTTATTCCGTACCGAGTTCTGAAGTCTTTATTAGTTTGACTGCATTTAATTTAATTTAAAAAAAAACAACAGTTTTAAGCTCCAACCAAAAAAGAGCTTAAAAGGGTATTAACTTAGTACAAATACGTTTCTAGCAACTCGCTTTTCCAAAAAACATCAAAAATCGCGCTAGCGATAATATCACATAAACTTCTTTTTGATGTTCATTAAGCGTCTGATCTATTAGGGAGATGATTTACAAGTGATATGAAAACAAAATGAGATACTTTCTTAACCCCTGTCCGCCAAGTAAAAAATAGAGTTTTTTTTAAAAATAGTATTTTTCCCATGATTCATGAAGAGTATCAGCATTTACAAAGCGGATTCGATGGCTATTTCTTAACTTAATGTTAACATGTGAAGGTTAATGACAACATTCCAGAGGTGCCTTCCCTTCCCTGAGGTGTCTTGATAAGGTCCAGCTTGTGATGATACGCTACCTTGCCTTTACTAAGCAATCAAATTCAGAAGGGAAAAGAACACATTTTTAATTTATATTTATAAATAATAAACAATAAAAGAGCATTATAACACCCAACAGACTTGTTAAGCTGAAACCAAAACAGTGCAAGGATAAGTCCACCGTGGACGAAACTCCGTGTACTTGTACATCAACCGTACTTACCGTTCCAGATCGAGTGGAATTGCGTTGACGTTCAGAAACTGGCACGCGATCGCCTTGTGCAGCAACGTGTCAATCGGCGTCAACTTGAGTTGGCACACGTGGGGATTTACGAAAAAGTTCTCGTGCTGGGGCTGCAGCCGGCGCTGATATCCCATCGCCAGCACCGTTATCATCTGGGGCATCCTCCACAAAATGTCAAACATTTCGAACGACTCCTCGTCCATGTACTCGACATCGTCGATGATCAACACCCACAAGTTTTGGAACGCCTGCCGAATCGCCGCTGGTTAGACTGTCTCGCAGAACACGGGACAAACAGGAAGCATTCGATTTCTTGGAACCTACCTTTTCGCACAGCAGTCCAAACAACTTGCGGCGCATCGCTTCTTGTTCGGATTTGTTCATCATGCGAAGGATTTCCGTTTGAGGGAATTCAACATCAAGAATATCATTTAGAAGAGCGAGTTGAGGTTGCAAATTGTGTTCCGCCAAATATTGCTCGATCCGTTTTTGACGCGTAATTCTCGTGATGGTTTCGGTGAAACCCAACGGTCTTGACAAGTAAAGATTTGCGGCCGAGAAAGGTTTCTGAAAAAGTTCATCAATTCAGAAATATTACCTCCTATCGACCATGAAAAATACCTTCGAATCCGCCATGGTCAACGTCAGTCTGAGCGCGCTAATCTTCTTGTTCTTCAACGCCAGATGGAACAGCTCGTTCAGCAGTCGAGTCTTGCCCATTTGAGCCTTGCCCCGGATCAGCAAACAGCTCTGGTTTGTGTAGCTTCCAATGTTGGCCCCACCGTCCGCGATCAAGTGCTCTGTCAAAAACATGCCGTCTTCGAGCATTTCTTGGAACACCTCCAGGATCTCGTCGCGGCCCACAATCGGAAAGTGGTACTCGACGGGTTTCACCATTTCACGCTCCCTTAAATTAGATTGTCTTAATACTTCGAATATCGTAAGCCAAGATAACTTACGGTATAATCTCCTTGAACTCATAGATCGGTCCGACGTTCTGCAAGCCCTTCAGCTCGATCGCCTCCTGCAGCGTAAAGTGCACCGGATCCAGCTTGCTCATCATAAACGTGTCCTTGTCGCAGGTCACCTTTTTCGGGTAGGCCATCATAAGCCGAGCCGCCTTGTTGACCGTCACGCTAATGACCGAGTACTCGCGGCGGACAAAGTGACCCACGACTCCGCAATAGCTCACCCCCGTCGTGACTCCGATCGATGCCGACAGGACCCGGGCGTTGGACCGGTATTGATCGCGAATTTCGGCCGCACAACGCAACGCCAACTGGCAGTCCAGGTCGTGCTTGTTCCCGCGAAGTCCGAAAATGATCAGAAACATTACGTCCTTGTCGAACAGCGACACTTTGTTGACGGTGCCTTCGTAACGATCTACGAGTCTAGAGATCGGGTTTAGATTGATTATTTCGTAGATCACGTAACATACTTACGAGCAAAGTGACGTGAAAATCGTCTTGATCTCCTCAATCACAAGCGTTACTTCCTTAGGTTTCAGAACAATGTTCAAGAAGACCGTCACAATTTGACGCATTTCGGTTAGAAATTCCAGCGGTTCTTGCGCGTCGATCGCGAACAGAATCGGTTTGATCATGAATCTTCGCAGGGATGACGACATTGCTCGAGATCCCACGTGCTTCAAACTTGGTCTTACTAGAATTAAATGGTTTGTTACAAATAATTCCAATTTATCACGATCAACTTACTCTCCAGCGTTTCACTGTCAAACTTCATCTCGTCGTCACCCAGCATCAACTCCGAGTTGCTCTCGTCCAGATCCAGATCGTTCTGCAGAATGTCAAAGATGTTCAACCGCTGCGTCGACCGCCAGTTGCTTGTGAATCCCTTGATCTTGAAGTGCACCTTGTCTTCGCACGCTTCCGAGATGTACTCGTTGTCGTGGATGTAGGTCCAAGCTGTAGAATAGATCTAATGCAACCCGAATTTCTTACGAATAGTCTACCTACGATACCATAATGATTGACCACAATGTCCCCGGCCTCAGCGATCCGCTCCGCCAGCTTGACCTTCCACACGGGCTGCCCAATGACGATGTAGTGCGAGAAGCGTTCCGTCCCAATCAACGAAAAGTAAACCTCGCCGGCCGAGATGGCAATCTTGACCCGCAGCGTGACGCCCACCTCGGTTTCGTACGCCCCAAACGAGCGCTGGATGATGATGGCCGTGTCGATGGCCCGGTGGGTCGCGTCCGGCAGTGAGATCGACTGCGTCACCTTGAACAGCACCAGGAACGCATCGCCGGAAAACTTGAGGATGTCGCCGCCATGCGACAGGATCTCCTGGACCATCGCGCCGAGATAGGAGTTCAACACCTGGGACAGCTTGGAGGCGCCGCCCTTGCCCGGTTCGTTGAACTTTTCCGAGAGGTCGGTGAAGCCTGGTTGTTTTGAAAATTTTGCAAAACTAAGGTTTTTTACCGAATTAATTTCAGATTGTTTTTTAAACCTAAATTATTGTTTTGGTTATGCACAACCTCAACAAATTTCAAGATAAGTAACAAAAAATTTTAAACTTATTGTGGCCACTCAATGCATCATTGCGTTTGAAAAATAAATCGACAATTAAATAGTGAAAAAAAAATCTGTAACACTAAAAGTAACCCACTTTTATCGTAAAAGTTGGCCAAAGCTAGCTGGAATAAAAGAAAAACTTTTATTTGAAGCAATGATTCTTTTTGTTTTAGAGCCGAATAGCGGACTTTTTGTATAAAAGAACAAAAATGTTTGTTTATTCTTCTGCGCTAAACGTGTACAAAAAATGTTAACAGACCAAAATGGAGTAAGAAAAATTCGACCGAGGATATCAGTCAAGAGACGTTGATGAAGATGAGCGCCACCGGGAAATCAAAGGGCTCATCTTGTTCCCAATGGACGAAGAAAGACTGCACCCGGAATGAGGTGGAATAGCAGCGTTAGAAGTTATAAGCAGACGACCGGGACAAGTGCTGTCTATCTGGGCTAGCTCAAGAAGAAGTTCTGGCGGCAATATCCGAACAGAAAGTCCATGTGGAACCAATAATTAAATTTTCCGGCAACTGTGACTATTTTTTCTTACTTCCTAGTTCGTGGATATCAGATATGGTCATAAAAAATATTCCCGGATCAATCATGCGGTTCTTCGTTCAACGGTTAGTCGGAAGATTTTTCCCACGTAAGGTATACTGTTTGAAGATCTGGAAACCTTATAAAAAGTTATGAATATTTAAGAAAAATTCATAGAAAATTTCAAGGTTAAGTCAAGCTCTCGAGTGATTTTTTTTTATCTTAGTAAAGAAAAGTATTTTGTCAATTGTGATTCAAAGCGATTCCATAAAATATACTACCTAGGGGAAATATACCCATTTTAATCACACTAAGCCGTTCGACCAATTCTCATCACTTTTGCCGTTTTCCGCTATTAAATCAACATTTTCAGATGTATCAACAATGAAGAGTTGTATGCTCACTTTTATTTGAGCTATTTATTACTTTGAAACAGTCAAAAACACTTTATTTAAGCTGTAATTCATGATCAAAGTACTGATAGGCCGATAATAGAAATAGGCTGAGAAAGGGTATAGTTCCTTTACATACTTATTTTTCGCAATAGTTTGTTTTTTTTTGAAAGACAATAAACACAATAAACAATAACTTAACTCGGCAACCATTTACCCACAAACCAGGGGAATGACAAGATGAACACACAGATTCGCGTTTTTTCGTGACACTGACTATGTACCAATTACAAGTGTGCAGTGGCAGATCTAAAATTATTTTTTTTCTTTGTTGATGTTTTCGCTCCACTTCTCCCACTTGTTTCGCGCAAGGAGGACTTAGCCGTTTTTTCGGCGCGGGTTCCCAACTGAATGTGCTCTTAAGTTAGGTACCGTAAACCGGGGTGACTTTGATAGGATTTCAATTTGTTTTTAGAATATTTTCCAACAGGTAAAGTTTTTCTCAAGATTATTATTTTTAAAACATGTACTGGGGTAGACCACACAAAGCCCATGCACTATTTCGGAAAAAAAAGTTTTTTCAATAACGTTTAGAAAAATAGTTACGTTAAAAATTCTTAGTTTGAATTCCGGGGTGACTTTGATAGTCATAGTTTTTCTTGTTAAAATCATATTTAAGATGTTCAAACTTCATTTGTACGTTAAATGTACCATCACTAAAGTAGCTGATATAGTTTTTAAGAAAAAAAATCAATGTTTATATTTAGTTTACTAAGTGTATAAGCTTTTAAGCAAAATACATATTAATTTCAGGTAAAATTGTTAAAAAGTCGGAATTTTGCCTGAAATTTGTTAAAACTAGTTTTGTTTATAAAATTATCGATTTATATTGCATTTTATATTGAATTCGAAGCACGAATCACAAGTTTTCACATTTTACATGAAATTTGTTCAACTGAAATTGCCTATAAATTTGGAGATTTTTTTTAATTGTGTTTCAAAAACACGTATTATTTATTTTTTACAAACTTTTTTAACCTTTTCCTAGTGGAAAATTGTCCAAAGAATCCGAAAATGCATTCCGTTTTCCGATTAAAAATTATGTTCATTGAGAAAATCATGACACTTTGAGAAGTTTAAAATAATGGCTTTCATCAAGATTTTCTTAACTATAGTTAACTAACTATTTAAACTTGTCAAAATTTTATGAAAAGTTCTTCTTGATGTACTTTGAACACTTCTCTACCACGGTCAGTATGTTTCTGAACCATTCCTTACGTATTTTAATTGTACTCTTCATTTTGCGGAAAAATCGCAAACCTATCAAAGTCACCCCGGCCGCCGAGCTCCTGTGGTCTAATGGTTACAGGTTTCGCTTTACGAGCGGAAGATCGTGGTTTCAAACCCACATGGCTCGGCACATCCTTTCCCCTGTACTCTTCACATGTATAAGGACCAACTGTTCTCTGTATAATTGCCCTACAGAGCTCCACGGCCCGATCGCAAAAAGTGCTTTGAAGGGGGACGAGTTTTCCAGAAACCAGAACTTAAGGGCTAGCTGGGTATAAGTAAACGTGAAATGTGCACTTCGGTTCTAGCGATACATTTGGACAGTACAGAGTGGAAAAGGCAGAGCCAAAGAGGATTGAAAAAAAAAAACATTCAAACCTCTTCGGCGGCGAAGTTACGGCAGTGGATCGCTCGACACACTCGCTCAACAATAGCGTGTGTGCGTGTCCCATCTGCCTAATAACAGAAGAAGCCTTTGTGATTCTATAAATAGAATTGCAAGTCCGCAATAGATCTAATTCCTGGTCGCAGTGGATAGTGGCATCAAACAAAAAAAAAGTCACCCCGGCTATCAAAGTCACCCCGTTTTACGGTATATACAAATCGGACGACATCACACGAGCACCACGCCGCGCCGGCAGACAGCGCGCCGGACTTATCATTCCAAAACACATGTGTGCTGTACAGCTGTGTTGCCCCCTTTGATAGACCTGAAATATCACAACCACAAGCTGGCAGAAAAGCCGGTAATGCCGCGGTAAAAAATCAACAGTCATTCCCTCAATCAGGCGAGCCCCGTCGAGTGTGTTGATTTAGGGCCGAGAAGTTGGGAAGATTTGTTGGAAGAGCTGCTCCTTCCAAGATTCAGTATTTTTTGTTCAGCCGGTGAGTTGACATGTGAGTATTGGGAGTTGCTTTCACATTTTAGTTGATTTTTTTTTTACTATTTAAGCTCATTTAAAGCGAACAAGGTTACGTAACCTATAGTCAGACCAGATTCTTGAAACTGCATTGATTTAAATCTTGTTAACAGGGTATTAAACACAGAACTGGTAAAAGTAGATACTAATCAAATTCTACAATTTTAATGAGCCAACATTTAAGCTTGCATGCCCTTTAAACTTGAACCCGGTTTACTTCCTCTGAGATCAAACTAAACAACTTGAAATAATTGCATATGACTCAGTGACGATAAAGAGTTAATTTACCTCTATGTAATTTATTGAAACCACCGAGATAGCTTCTCATTTCATAAACTGCAAAAACATGAAAAATCTTGAATGTTCCATTAGGGTGTAATATCAAAATCGATTTTCCAGCACAGCACTTTTTCAGTTCCTTTTGGGGTCCTAAACAACTCCCCAAAGTTTGAGACCGATTGGTTTAGTCCTCACTTTGCGCAAAGCAATTCAATTTTCCATATAAATTTGTATGGGGAAAACCATTTTTTTTGATTTTGATATTTAACAATTCGACGTTTTAAGCTATATCAAAACCGGACTCATATTTGGATGCCCTGGAATGTCCTCTACAACTTTGCCGAAGAGAGTATGGTGCTAACTTGCTCCTGAAAGAAGATATAGCGTCCTCAAAACTCGTCTAAAACGTGATTTTCGAGCAAAAAACACGTTTTAGACGAGTTTTGAACACGCTGTATATTTTTTTAGGGGCAAGCTAGCACCATACTCTCTTCGGCAAAGTTGTAGAGCACATATCAGAGCATCCGAATATGAGTTCGGTTTTGATATAGCATGAAACGTGGATTTAATAAATATCAAAATCCAAAAAATTGGTTTTCCCCATACAAATTTATATGGAAAATTGAATCGCTTTGCGCAAAGTGAGGACTAAACCAATCGGTCCCAAACTTTGAGGAGTTGTTTAGGACCCCAAAAGGAACTGAAAAAGTGCTGTGCTCACTAAATTTGGACAACTTTATTTTTTTCCATGCAACCATATTACACCCTAATGTTCCATACATCATTTCTTTTCAGTTTACAATGGGCTTTACGGGCCGCGTCCTTTTCGTTGCAACCACTCTGCTGGTGTCAATGGCATTCAAGCAGTACCGTGACCTGACAGCGCCCCTTCCGGTGCCGCCAGCCGAAGAGCTGAACCAGTTCTGGGGTTCCGGAGATGCCAAACAGTACAAGGAGGACAAAACGATCAAGCCTTTCTCCGTGTCCTACTCCGCCGAAGTCATCGAAAAGCTCCGCACGAAGCTCACCGACGTTCCGACCTTGGTGAAACCGTTGGAGGGTGCGGCTTTCCAGTACGGATTCAACAGCGATCGTCTGCAAGGAATCCTGAAGTACTGGCGAACCTCCTATTTGGACAAATGGTCCGAGCGGGAGAAATTCTTGAATCAATTTCCTCAGTTTAAGACGCAAATCCAGGGTTTAGATATTCACTTTATCCATGTGAAACCGAAGGTCCCTGCTGGAACTAAAGTTCTTCCGTTGATGTTGCTGCACGGATGGCCTGGTTCGGTGCGTGAGTTCTACGAAATCATTCCAAAACTGACGAGCAAGTCCAACGATAAGGACTTTGTGTTTGAAGTGGTAGTTCCCAGTTTGCCTGGCTATGGATGGTCCCAAGCTGCATCCAAGCAGGGCCTAAGCCCTTCCCGGATTGCGTACATTATGAACAGCTTAATGACGCGTTTGGGTCATAAAAAGTATCTTCTTCAGGGTGGCGACTGGGGATCCCTGATTGCGAACTACATGGCAACGTACTTCCAGGATAATGTTCTTGGTAATCTGATCGCTTGATGTCATTCCAAAGATATTAACCGAATCAATTCTTGCAGGTGTCCACCTGAACATGTGCGGAGCGAACGGGGTTTCCGCCATGTTGAAGACAACCGTGGCCAGCTTTTACCCCTCGGCATTCGTAGATGAAAAATACGTTGATTTCTACTACCCAGCGACTCAGAAGTTCACCCAAATCATTGGCGAGGTCGGCTACATGCTAATCCAAGCAACTAAACCGGACACCATCGGAACCGCGCTGGTCGGCAATCCCGTCGGACTTGCTGCCTACATCCTGGAAAAATTCTCAACATGGACCAACCCTGCTTACCGGGCGCTCCCGGACGGAGGTCTCGAGAAGTACTTCACGCTGGACAGCCTGCTGGACAACATCATGATCTACTACCTGACCGACAGTATAACGACCTCGCAGCGAATCTACTACGAGGCGTTCAGCCAACACGAGATGGCCATCGCCGTGGACCGTATTCCTACGAAGGTTCCCGCGGCTTGTGCCAAGTTCCGCTATGAACTGCTGCACACCATCGACTGGGCCTTGAAGGACCACTTTACGAACTTGGTACAAAGCAATCACTTTGAAGACGGTGGCCACTTTGCGGCCATGCAACTGCCGAATGTTTTATACAAAGATTTTGTCAAGTTTGTTGAGAAGATTTGAAGCAATAAAAAGTCAAGTTTTACAAAAGTGTTTGCATGCTTACCGGAAATGTCGGCAAACATCATCGCCGTCATGAAGCGGCGCGGCCGGTAGTCCCGGGCGCTGCACAACACCTCGTCCGGAATCATCGAGCTGATCACCTTGTTCTTCAGTTCGTCCGACCGATCCGACTCGCCCAGAAAATCCTTGTACACGTTCGTTCGCAGGTTCAGGTTTCCGCTCTGGCCGCCCAGGATTGCGTACAGGAAGCTGGACCGTTCCGGGAGGTACTTTTGAAGATTCTTTTTCTGAAAAGGGATTTGCTGTATCGCTTTTCGGGTTTGAGATCGTGGAAACATACCCCTTTTAAACGATTCCTACAACGAGATATGAACAGTTCCTTGTCGATCGCCTGTTGCAATCGGGAGATTCCCCGGTCGGACTCCGATAATGGCACTTGAATCATGAAATTAAAACGATTCTGTAAAGATTTCTGTGAAAAATTGTCAAAAACTCACGTATTTCCATCATTTTGTGCCGCTCGTTTGAAATTCCTTCAAATAAATTTAGTTGGCAGAACTGACAGCAGTCCTCAAAACTATGTACAAATTGTTGCCTGGTGACACCGGAAGCACGTGGTGCCGGTCACTTGATTAAAAATGAATCTGATTATTCTGGCATTCTTTCAATATTCAAGCACTGTTTAGTCTGGTTTCTGTAAATCAATTACAATTTAATATTAATTTTAGTATGGCAACACTAGAAAAATCTGTCTTTAAAGCTTTCTAATCTTCACGGCGGTATAGTCGATTCACGAACTGAACAATGTCCCCGTACAGCACATCCGGCATCTGCAGCGCCGCAAAGTGACCCCCGTCCGGGTAGTGGTTATTTTGAATGAGATTCCTCAGATGATCCTTCAGGGCCCAATCCGTCTGCTGGTATATCTCATACCGGAACTTGGCACACCCCGCAGGAACCACGGTTGGCGTGCGATCGTAATCCATCAGCTCTCGGATATTGAACGCTTCCACGTACAGTCGCGTAGAGGTCGTGACCGAGTCGGTTAGGTAGTAAATCATTATATGATCTAGGAGGGCGTCCAGGGAGAAGTACTTTTCAAGCCCGCCGTCCTCGAGGAAACGGAAGGATGGATTGGTTCCGGTTGAGAATTTTTCCAGGATGTACACGGCTAGGCCAACGGGATTTCCCGTCAGAGCTGCTCCGATCGTGTCCGGTTTGGTAGCTTGAAGGTGAAAGTAGCCCGATTCTTCTAGCATAAACTTCACTCGATCAAGATACGGGAAGTAATGGTTCACGTGTTCCGGTTTCAGTACAAAAGTGGGGAAAGTGCCACCGATGAGGGTCTTCAAGTGTCCAAGTGGAGAATTGTTCATGCACATGGTTGAGTGAAAACCTACAACATACAAATAACATTAGAAGAACAACAGTCATCAATCTCCCAACAAAACTTACCCAAAACTTCGCTCTGGAAGAATGTAGCCATAAGGTTACCGATCACCGCACCCCAGTCTCCACAGTGGATGTAGAACTTGCTGAACCCAAGTCGTACCATCAGGTTTCTCATAATGACAGCCATTTTGGCCGCACTTAACCCTCGCTTCGAAGTACCCTGACTGAAACCAAACCCAGGCAAACTTGGCACGATCACTTCGAACACGTACTTTTTCCCGTCGCTGCTGGTCGTCAACTTGGGGATCATCTCGTAGAACTCTCGTACCGATCCTGGCCATCCGTGCAGCACAATAATTGGTAGAACTCTTTTGTGATCACTTTCCTTCGGTTTCACATGAATGAAATGAATATCTAGCCCTTGGATTTGAGTTTTGAACTGCGGAAACTGGTTCAGGAACTTTTGCCGTGCATCCCATCGCATCAGGTAATCCGATCGCCAATACTTCAATATCTCGCGCAATCGATTGCTGTTGAAGCCGTACTCAAAGTTACTACCCTCGAGTGGTTCAGGGAGGTTCGGAACCTTGTCCAGCTTAGCTTTAAGTTCCTGGATTACCTCCGTGCCGTAAGACAACTCAAACGGCTTCACTTCGATATTCTCAACGTAGTTTTCAGAACTTCCAGGGCCCCAATACTCGCGGTAGTCCACTTCCGGTACCGGAAGCTCTTTGAACAAATCATGGCACTGTTTCAGCAATAATCCTAGCAGTAGAACAGTTCCTGCCAGCGTGAAACGCATAAAGAAGCCCATTTTTGATTATTTTGTTCAGAAATCGTAAGAAACAATCGACTAGACGCACATGGTTCGAAGGCTTCGCAAGACTGATCGCGTATCCGCCAACTGACTTATCTTCTCCATAATTTTGGAGAAATTATAAGATAAGCATAGCCAGACAGTGATTCTCAATCGAACTGATTGAATTACGGAAATATTGTGAAAAGTAATATTTAAAAACAGTTTTTTTTTTTCAGACATCAAGCTTGCCATCTGAAACCACCAAAATGCGCATCACTTGATCAAACAGGTGCTCCTGCTTAGGATTTTGTTAAGAACCGCTGACAACGGCTACAACTTCGGAAACAGCTGTTGTGGAATATGAGAATACTAATTTACATATGAATTCAGAAGAACCAGTTTTTTCAAACGTGCCGAGATTTGGCGCAATTCGGTGTCCGCAAAAGTCTCCTAAAATTACGTAATGTGATTGAATTCAAAATATAAAAAAAAATGCATCGCAGTCTTACTTTTTAAGCTAATCGATGTGAGACCTTTTTTTTGTTGATATTTGTCTACCTGTTACATACACCTGTATGTACTCACACACTCTTTCGTGGCTTTGATTTTGTTTTTGCTACCTCATCTATGAATGAGATAAAGAAGAAACGGCCGAAAAATACGGGTTTTCGTCAATTCCTTTTTGAACTTATATCATTTTATGATGCCCGGCTTCGGCTTCAAGAGAGAGATTAAACCGGCTGTACGCGTCGTTTAATCGTACGTTGAACGCCGACCGGGAAAGATGGGCTTCGTAGCGCGGTTTGCCATTGCCGGAACGGCCCTTCTGCTGGGATTGTTCCTTAAACAGTGCCGTGAGCTTACACGGGAATTGCCGGTTCCGGCACTCGACACTCGCGAGTTCTGGGGCCCAGGAAGTCGAGACAAGTACGACGAGAGCATCAAGGTGATGCCGTTTGAGTTGGCGTATGGCAAGGAGGTAATTGATGAACTTAAAGCTAAGCTGGACAAGGTGCCGAATCTTCCTGAACCACTGGAGGGAAGCAACTTCGAGTACGGGTTCAACAGTAAGCGATTGCACGAGATTTTGAAGTACTGGCGATCGGATTATCTGGAACGATGGGATGAACGGCAAAAGTTCTTGAACCAGTTTCCGCAGTTCAAGACGCAAATTCAAGGGCTGGACATTCATTTCATTCATGTGAAACCAGCAGTGAGAAATCCTAAAAGGATCCTCCCGTTGATCCTGCTGCACGGATGGCCAGGATCGGTGCGAGAGTTCTACGAGATGATCCCCAAGTTGACGACCCGCAGCGACGAGAAGGAGTACGTGTTCGAAGTGATCGTTCCAAGTTTGCCGGGCTACGGGTTCAGCCAAGCCGCCGCGAAGCAAGGTCTAAGTCCAGCCAAGATAGCTGTTATCATGAGAAACCTGATGGCTCGCCTCGGGTTCAGCAAGTACTACGTGCACGGTGGAGATTGGGGCTCAATCGTTGCTAATCTTATGGCTACTTTCTTCCAGAGTGAAGTTTTGGGTAAGCGTCGTTGATAAGACTTATCAGTGCAGTGAGTGATGTTTTTCTGCCCTTTCAGGTGTTCACTCGACGATGTGCATGAACAACGCTCCGATTGGACAGCTGAAGAACGTAATCGGCAGCCTTGCGCCAACCTTTGTGGTAGATCCCGAGCACGTCGACTACTACTTCCCATTTCTCGATCGGATGAAGCTACTTCTCGAAGAAACCGGCTACATGCACATTCAAGCTACCAAACCGGACACGATCGGTGCTGCTCTTACGGGAAATCCCGTCGGCCTAGCCGCCTATATCCTGGAAAAATTCTCAACCTGGACCAACCCAACCTACCGGTACCTCCCCGATGGCGGTCTTGAGAAGTACTTCTCCCTGGACGCCCTCCTCGACAACATCATGATCTACTACCTAACCGATACGATCACGACCTCCCAACGGCTGTACTCGGAGGCGTTCAATATCCGCGAACTGAGCAAAGACTACGATCGTACGCCGACGAAGGTTCCCGCAGCGTGTTGCAAGTTCCGGTACGAGTTGTTCCAGCAGACGGATTGGGCCCTGAAGGATCACCTGCAAAATCTGATCCAAAGCAATCATTATCCAGACGGGGGTCACTTTGGAGCGCTTCAGCTGCCGGATGTACTGTACGCGGACATTGTTCAATTTGTGAATCGATTGTATCGGCGGGAGGATCAATAAAGAATGAACGGATTGATTGAACAGTTTACCGGGTTGTTAATTTCCTTTTTTAAATCAGTCACATTTTCTTTTAATCCAATTGTTGTTGCAATATCAAAATAAGTTATTTATTGTCATGTTATTTTCAGTATGATTGAAGAATTCGACGACGTTTTATCTGCGAGGTTCGCTGTTGTTCCAGCGGTGTTCTGAATGACAGGCCCCATACAGTTTGAGCAGTTTTGAGTGAAAAATGTGTTTATAATGAAAAATCAAACATTTTCAGAAAAGTGTGGTATTGCAAAGTGTGGCAATTTCGCTAACGATCATAATGCGTGGTGATTTGTAGTGATTAATTGTGAGTGATATTGTATTTAAACGATTTTTCTAAAAAGATGATCGATATTTTGGATAACTTGAGTTAAATGATAAATGTCGCAAAAGTTGAATGTAATGATCAAATGTAATGTCAAAGTGTTTAAACATTACTTTTCTTCCTGTCTGACCAAATTATTGAACTTAAAAATGCTTTTTGGTGATGTTTAAGAAAATTATTGTTATATGACTCTAATAGTTTGTTCTATCAATAATACACACATGAGGAGTATTATCAATCAATTAAATCCTTTTTAAATTCATTTTTCAAATGAGATTTTTGGTAAATTTGACGAAAAAAGCATGATAAATTAACTCAGCCCCTTTGGTTTACACATCAATAAAAAATTTTACTGTGTATTATTTTTTTTGAGTTGTTGATTGCCTTTTAAAAAATAAGTTGCATTTTCTCCCGCCAACTTGAATTTAAAAATTCTAAATAATTTCAGCGTAGTTTAGGAGTCATCAAAAATTAGACAAAGAAAAAAATGTTTTTTCGTGATTCGATTATCCAAAGTTATGATTATCCGAAGTAAAATTTTTCCAAGGCCTTCGGATAATCGAGTCTGGACGGTATTTTGATATATATAAAAATAAACGTTTATGTTATGTTTGAGAATGTTCAGATAAGTAAATTTAAAAAAATCATTCGTATTTCAGATTTTTTTATTTAAATAGTTTCATCTTGGGTTTCATACTACCCTCTATAATGAGATTTGACGATTTTTTTACTTTACTTCTATCACTCAAACTTCTCTTTTCGTTTAAATTTCTGAAGTGATTTTTTTTAAAAGATTCAACAATCCAAAATCTAATTTGTTGGTCTCTTAACGTTTTTGAAACCGCCTTGAGTCAGGGGTAAATAAAAAATTGGTTTAGGCCGTTGCAAATATTTGTTGAAGTTTATGTCCCTTGACTCTGATCAAAGTCGAGAGGGGGGGGGGGGGGGGGGTCAAAAAAATTAAAAAAGCTAAAAATTGAAATAACAGGCCACGGTGTCAACATTTGAATGAAAAAAGTGTTTTAAAATGCACCTGTCCAAATGTTTTGCAATCATTGATTTCCAAAATTTCTAAATACTGACGAAAATTTTATTTTTGCGAGAAAAAAAGTTTTTGCGGTGCTGTAATTTCATAAAAGTTCAAAATATTTTTAAACGAGTCCAAACATGTTAAATATGATTATCAATGCAGAAAAAGGCATTTAAGATTGTTCTCAGTTGATTAGACTTCTATTCCCTTTAAATTTTTTATATTTTATGAAAAAAAAATTTTGCCCCCTTATTTTTAGGACCAATTTGGAAAGGGGGGGTTGACATAAACTTTGAAAAATATTTGCAACGGCCTTACTGGACTAAAGTCTCCAGATTTCGCTTTTCCATTGATTTTCTTTTCAAATTTGTGACATAACTGTTATAATGCGGTACATGCAAGTAATCGATTGTTGCTCGAATTGGGTCTTACAATGGAGCACCTTGGGAGCACCCGCAGTCGAGCAGTTTTTGACAGTTAACATAAGACATAAGAAATACATCGTAGAAAAAAGCAAAAACTGCTCGAATGGAAGTGCTCCATTAAGCTTAAATTGGTGATATTATTGTTCACAACAACCACAAAGGATATGAAATGGATTTTTAATTCATTTTTTTAATAACTTTGCGGCCCTTCTTGACAGAAAACATCCTAATTGACAGCTCGTTCCGAAGGGACCGTAGTTGATCCATCGTTAAATTTTGTCATGCCAATATTTTTGCATACGTGTTTTTTACATTTTTACATAAAAATTAAGTTATAACCTATAGGGCTTTTGGACCCAATTGAATTCCGTTTCAGAATTCCGTTTGACTTGATTAGTCTTAAATTATGTATACATGAAATAAAAAAAAAGCAGGATTCACTCTTTGTTTACAATATTAAATATTGTAATGGGCAAATTTTGCCTATTTACATTGTTTTGTTTGAATAATGCCAAACATTTATAACGCTCCTTCAATTCAAACTGCAGCCAAAATACACCCCTCGGTTAAAAACGACCTTTCCAAATAAAAGACTATTCGCCCAGCCCTGCGCACTGAATAGTCCTTTTCTCGTTGCCCCAAACGTCAAACCCTTGAAGAAAAGCGGCATCAAAACGCGAGTGACGCCGGGTTTGTTTGGAGAGGAAAATTTTCGCTTATTTTCGGTGTTATTCCACTTATTTCCCCGTCGGAACCGACCGACTCCGGTGACGCACGATGAGTGCCGGTGGAATGCTGTACGGTGGGGACGAGATCGGCGCACTGGTGTTCGATCCGGGCCACCACTCGCTGCGGGTTGGCTACGCCCAGGAGGACACACCGAAGGCGGAGATTCCGGCCGTGGTGGGGGTGGGACCGGCGGATGCCGCGCTCAACTCGGACCTGGAAACCAAGGCGGACAACAATGTGGCCAGCAGTAAGGGGTTTTTGGTTGGGTGTTTTTTTTTGGATGTTTTTGTTTGATTACGGAATTTTGTTCTCCGACAGCTAACAAATACTACGTCGACACGACCTTCGTCAGTGTTCCGCGGCCGAATATGGAAATCCAGACGTACATGAAGGATGGCATGGTGGACAACTGGGATCTGTTTGAGAAAGTGCTGGATTACGTGTATGCCAAGGTAAACCAGCAGAAATCCGCTCAAGTATAACCTCACTTAACGATTCTTTTGATTGTTCCGGCAGGTCGTTCAGTCGGAGTCGATGTACCACCCGGTGCTGTTTTCGGAGGCCGCTTGGAACGTGCGCAACAACCGGGAGCGTCTGACGGAGCTGATGTTTGAAAAGTACAGCGTACCGGCGTTTTTCCTCGTCAAGAATGCCGTGCTGGCGGCGTTTGCCAACGGGCGCGCCACGGCCCTGGTCGTGGACAGCGGGGCGACGCACACGTCGGCCGTGCCGGTTCATGTGAGTATGACCGATTGAAAGAAGGGTTTTTGAAAATAGCTCGACACCGTCAATGGGGGTAATTATGGGCCAAGAAATGATTTGATTCTCCTAATGTCTAAATGACAAAACATTTTTCCGTCGAACCAGTAAGATTCTAAGATGACATAAATCTAGAGTTATTCGACTCGACCTCAGGCAACTCACATTATAATCAAAGAAATGTTTATCATAAGGACGACTCATTGCGATTGGCGAAGAAGCAGGATAATCTCACCAAGAGGCTGTTCGAGGATGTCTACAGAGAAGTAGAGGAGATTGAAAAGAAGCCGTTGTCGATGGGTGTACCCCATTTGGCATAATGGACATTTGGCATAACGGGTTTTCAAGATGGACGTTTGGCATAATTGGTCCAAGACATCAGGGACGTTTGGCATAATTCGTTCAAAACCCATCAAGGACGTTTGGCATAATTTTTGCTAGCTATTTTTTTTCCTTTTTTCTAAGCAGATAACTTTACTTTAAAAATGATTTTTGTTTTCAAGAAATCTAGTATCTTTGTCATTTTCTCGCAATAGATGTATTTTTTTTCCTTTTTTTCTTAATAAAGCTTGAAAATGCAATTTTTCATAAATATAAAATGCATTTTTTCATAAATATATAATATTGAGATTTGTCTTTTTTTGAAATATTTTGCAGCTAATTTTTTGTATTCAATTATTCCTTCTTTTATTTTAAATTCAACCTAACAAAGTGATGTAAGTTTTGCCAGTCTTTGAAATTAAGCAATAAAGATTTTATACTGTTTACCCTTTTCCCTCCTTTTTCAAATTCAACCTAAAGAATGTATGTACATTTTGCTCTTCTTTAACGAAATGCATTTAAATTTTTTAAAGCAATTTGCTCTTCTTTTATTTTAAAGCTAAAATAAGGTAAAATCTCTCAAAAAATGGGCAGTTTGTTTTTTTTTTCAAAATTTTGCAATCATTGTTTTTATGCAATTTTTTCTTCTTTAATATTCATCCTTAATAAGGGATGTACATTTTTTCTTTCTTTAAATATTTGACAAATGAGTTATGAAATTTTCCCTTCTTTTATTTTAAATTCAACTTTTAGAAGGGAAAATCTCTAAAAACAATACTTTTTGAATATTTGACAATTAACTTCGATTATGAAATTTTTTATAACATTTATATTTATTTATATAAAATTCAACTTATGGAAGGAAAAGTAAATTTAAAGATTCACATTTTGACACTCTTTAAATATTTGACTATCGCAAAATTTTTATGCTTTTCACCTACCTCTCTTAAAAATAACATATAATCAGCATTTATTTTTTTGGGCAGTTGTCCCTTCTTTAAGATTAGTATTGAATAAATAAAAGAAGGAAAAATTCCATAAACAACTTTATTGCAAAAATTAAACCAACAGAGAAAAAATGTGCTGAAATTATATAAATATTTAAAGACAACATCTATAAGAGAATTTCGTGGAATTTCCCTTCTTCAAGTTAAATATAAAAAATGATGGGAAAATTGAATAAAAAAACTTAATTGCAAAATATTTGAAGAAAAGCAACATCGACATCCATTCACTCAAAATACAGGATCGAGAGTATAATTCCATCAAAATTTATAGAGAGCTCAATGCTAAACTCGATAGAATAATGGTACCAATTCACACCTGCAAAACAATTAATTTAATTAATTAATTGAAACAGTAAATCTGCAACAAGAGTCATACATCGAAATCTGACTACTCTTGTGTCACCAAGCTGCTGTGGCCAAGGCAGTTTAGTCATTGAGTTAGTCTATTAAAGGTCTCTGGTTCAGTTCCCGTAGAGAACACTTTTTGTTTTGAAGGATGAACTTTTTCTTTTCTTGTCATCTAGAACTGTGTTCTCTGTGTCTGTGAATCTTTCCGCTAGTCTCGTGTCGGATGATTGCTGCCCAGTTCTGGGGTTTCTTTAGATTAAATTTGAAAAAGAAGGGAAAAATGTGAATTTATTTAGAGATTTCCTTCTTCAAGTAAAATTTTGATCAAAAGAAGGGAAAATTGCATTATAAAAGCTCAATTGTCGAAAATTAGAAGTGGTTTTTCTCATCATGAATTTCATATAAAAATTACTGCTAATTATATTGAAAGGGGAAAAATCTTAAGCTAACAAGAGATATTTTCTTCTTTATACTAATTATTTAATAAAAATATCAAAGTTTCATTGAAAAGATTTATTGTGAATTATTCAAAAAGGAAAGAATTGACTATTGGGGAAAAAATATAGAGATACCTAATTTTTTATAGAAAAAAAAATGATAATCTCTTAAAGTAATATAAAAAAGGTAAAAAATATACATTTTCGTTCGTGAAAATGACAAATACTTAACAAAAAAAAAAACAAGCTAGTAATAATTATGCCAAACGTCCATTATGCCAAACGTCCTTGATGGTTTTTGAACGAATGTCCATTATGCCAAACGTCCCTGATGTCTTGGACCAATTATGCCAAACGTCCATTATGCCAAACGTCCATCTTGAAAACCCGTTATGCCAAATGTCCATTATGCCAAATGGGGTACACCCGTTGTCGATGCCTACTGAGAATTTTGGCTCGAGCCTCGACTCGATTCAGGCTCGATCTCGAGCCAGATCGACTCGAGGCTCGAGCCAAAATTCTCAGTGGGTGGCTGGAACCGGCTCAAAAACAAAAAAAAAACCGGAATTTGTGGTTTGGTTATGATTTGGGAATTTGGTTTGAAGGGCACGCAGTGTTTCTGCTTTACGTAGAAGGACAAATCAGACGGGATAAACGGGAACAAAGAGATAAACGGATAGCTACGGGTGGATCCGATGGTTGGGTCACTGTCGGAGATCTGGAAGCTGACGATTATGAACACTAGTGGAAGCAAGATTCCAGGAAGGGAGATCCGGTGGCTTGTTTGGACATATCAAAGGGTGGCAAATTCCGATTCGTGGGCTCTCGGGGAGGTTTTCGTGATCGATCTGCTGAGTCTGCAGATGCTGGAACAAGTCCACAGGGGATCCATTTGGCGCTGCAAATCCACCCGGAAAATTTCACGGTGTTCACCGTTGGCAAGGACCAGATCTTAGGCGCGTAGAATCAGGCTCCAGACAAAGTCCTCCACATGAAGCATGAAGAACCGAAAATGAAATTGATCGAATTCAACCCCAGTGGTGATTTAGATCGATACCGGCAAAAGCCTCTACCGGAAAAAGCTTTCAGTCGCGCATGGTCGCGGTCGGCTAGCTCTCGGAGACCAAATCGTGCGTCGGAACCGAGGATGGATGCTTGTCATTTATCGACCATAATTGACCAAAGGGCTTTTGTTAATTTGATTTGGTTAACCTCGGTGGATTTTCTTGAAATAATTCGAACTGTCAAAAATCCACCAAAGCATCTACCCAGTCACGGCGTTCTCACAGGATTCTTACAGAATTCTAGCAAAGCGAAAATATTCTTACTAGAACTTTGCCATCATCCTGCCAGAACTTTGCAAGAATTCTCAAAGAATTCTAGCTCAAATGCAATAACCGGTTCTAGCAGGAGCTGGCGAAATCAACCGGATCTGTTAGAATCCTGCTAGAATTTTGCTAGAACTATTCTGACAGGCCTCCTGCTAGAATTCTGTACGAATTTTGCTAGAATGAGATAGAAAAATTTTCTGGTAGAATCCTGCTAGAATTTTGCTAGAAATTACCAGAAATGATTTTTTTAAGATTTTGGAGTTTTGCTAGATTATGTTTACCAAATAAAATTAGTAGAAACATTTATTTATTGTAAAGTAAAGAAGGTTATAACATTTAAATTACAACAATGTTTTTTTACTGTTTCATTGTGGCACTTTGATTCTTCTTACGGACGGACGGACAATCGAAACTAGCTGCCATGGGTTGTCGTTTTCTCCCGCCGTCCTGCCGTGATTTTCTTGCCAATTCTGGTGAGCTGCATCTGGCAAATGACAAATGGTGGAGTGCCTCACCTTTCCCGGGGACGCTCCGGCCAACGGCGTTGATTTTCACCAGGTTCCCAGGATTAGAATCGCAATATCCTGTTAAAATAAAAGGTGGAATGTTTAATAATGTAGATGATTCATTCTCTTGCACAAATTAACTAACCAAAAACAGGCGGTGCTGGAAAACGCGGCATCATTCTTCAACTGAAAAATAAAACTTAACTTGATCGAACAAGTTCGCCGATGGTTTTGGTGGCAAACACATTCGCCACAAAGCGGTTCTGCAAAATGACTTCATTTTCGACAGATTTTGTTCTGCTAGAACATTCTGGCAAAATTCTAGCGGAAATCTGACAGACTTGCTAGAATCATTCTAGCCAGATTCTAGCAGAACCAATTCTGTAAGAAATCCTCGCGTCTGGGTACCGGTGGAAACTTTTCTACCACAGATTTTTGTGCGATCAATGTGGTAGATGCTTTGGTGGATTTTTGACAGTTCGAATTATTTCAAGAAAATCCACCGCGGTTAACCAAATCAAATTAACAAAAGCCCTCAAGGCTTCTCGATAGGCGTAAGAAAGGATATTCTTACCAAAAGGCTGTTCGAGAATTTCTAGCCGAAGTAGTTATTCCGTGCTATGATCGGAATGACGCACTGAACGTTTAATTTTAGTTTCTAATTGTATCCATTCTACGTAGGTACTTGAAGTTTACATCCGTGTTAGGGAAGCGCTTATTCTGTGAACGATTTTATGTATTCGGAATTTTAACCAATTTGGGTGCTTTTGGCCGCAAATGAATGATGAGAATGTCTTTTTTTCGGTTTCGATCTGGAGAAACGGTTTTGGACTCCGAGAACCTGCTACAATCAATACAATACAATGCTACAATCAGGGATGGTATTTTCTCGTTTCCTCGCCGATGGCGAGGGCTTTTGGATATCGTCCCTCGCTCAAATCATCAAATTTTCGGCGTTCTCCCAAAACTGCATCAAGAGAGCGAAGCGAAAACGACGCCGATGAAATAGCGAGCAACGAACAAACCGATGCGTAAGACGGAAAAAAATCTCTCACATAGCCAGTCTCCTCGCACAGAAAGCAAGAGAAAGAGCAATCGTGAAATTCTCTCGCCCGCAAGCCCTGTAGAAATGAGTTCATTTGTGTGCGTGAGCTCCAGTGTATGTATACAGCAATTTCGTGTGCGTGCCTCTCCGGTTGGAACGATAGTTCCATCGAAGCCAGCGAGAGGGTATTTCTCGTCGATGTGATGGGCTTTCGATATTCGCGATAGCAAGCCGACCATCACTCGGCTGCGAAAAAGAAGAGAAATTTTAAGAGACGAGGAACGCACCGAAATATGCATCAACGATAGTGCGATGGTGAGGGTTTACCTACCCTGGCTACAATCGAATAAAGTCCTTTTTGAGGCCCCGACTTAAAGGATCTGTGTCTCCGCAACTATAATATCGATAGCGTTGACTCTGCTTGCATTCGATAGGTTATTACCAAAAAATTTTGCTTTCGCATAGATAAGTCGTCCAAGGTGGACACCGGTTTCAGGAATATCTGGAAAACATGATATTTACAGTTTTTGTAATAGAATCGACTCCTGGTCCAATTTGTTAAATTGGATTTTAATTTTAATTTTGGATACACTACATACTACGCCACGGTGGGTAAGAAGGACTTTATTATGCAACATGCATGCACCTCGGAAATTCCGCCTGGAGGTTGTTGGGGGACTATTCTGAGTCAGAAAAAACGATTCCCAAAATATTCTGTCAGTGACTACTGATTTTATCTCAATTTAAAGTTAAAAAACTAAATATATCACCTAAAACTTCAAAAATATGCCCAAAATCGCGGTCTATCTCAGGACAAAGCTGTTAATTTTAATCAAAATAACAACTTTTAGTTCTCAAAATATATTCCTGACACAGCAAACCTTAAATCGATCCATAATTTCCATAATCCATAAGGGCGCACACCGGTTTCGTGAGCGGGAGCACAAATCAGTCCGCTCTACCGCTCGTTGCAATTGTTTCTACTTCTGATTGTCGTCACATACAATAGAACGAAAACACAGTGAGAGCAGCAGTGTTCACGAGGAGTGCCACTTGCGTTTTTGTCGCAACACCAAGGTCATGCCGATGTCCTCTGGCTCGATTTCGAGTGAAAAAACAGCTCAATAGGAAGTGAACAAGCAAGTTTCTATCAAAAGTTGGTTAAGAACTCGCAACTAACTCCATCCACTTTGCTGATTTTTAAACTTATTTTGTAAAACTTTTGACAGAAACTTGCTTGCCCATTTCCTATTGCGCTATTTTTTACTCGATTTCAGTTGAAAACAGACATGCATCGGCAGGGCACGCGTGCCGCTCGCGTTCTCCTAATGGTTAAAAGAACAGTACTTTTAATCAAAGTACGCGAACTTACTGTTCAAACAGATCTTAGTTCCCCCGTGTCAGAACATGATTTGAATTTTTATTTTATCAGATCCCGTTTGGTTGTCACCGACGGAAGATGTCTCTACCTTGAACTTCCAAGGTCCACAAAAGGACTCGCAGTGTGTGTGTCCTTAAACACCAATAATCAAGAACCAGATTGAAGAAGGAGAAGACGGATCGGCAAAGTGTAAGATATGCAAAACCGTTTTGAAGAGCAACAAAACCAGCAAGCAACAAAATATGCCAACGTTACAGTTAGTTAGATGCTGTGCCCCTATTCTTATACAATCGATCCAACTACAGTTATGTACAGTAATCACAAATGGCGTAGTCTTTTTCGGTGCTACGTGATTTGTCATAAACGGGCGTTGGAAATTCTTCGTGCGCGAATCGCAAGTGAAAATTCATTTCGCGATGGAGATTTTGGTAGGCACCGAGACGGCACCACTACCCTGCTGGCGGAACCGGTTTCGGTGGTAAGTGAAAGAAACCGACGAGTAGCTTCCAGGGCTCGCAGTGTTTCTGCTTTACGAAGAAGGGTAAAGCAGACGGACACGCCGGGAAGGTCCGGGCCATCTGTCAACGGCATAAACGGATCGCTACGGGTGGATCCGATGGTTGGGTCACCGTCGAAGACCTGGAAGCTGATGAGTATGAACGCTCGTGGAAGCCGGATTCTGCTTCGTGGGCACTCGGGGAGGTCACATTTTCGTGATCCATCTGTTGTGCCAGCAGCTGATCAAGACGCTGACAAAACCCACCCGTTTGGCGCTGCGAATCCACTCGGAACGTTTCACGGTGTTCACTGTTGGCAAGGACCAAATGTTGAGCGCATGGAATCCGATTCCAGACCGAATCCTCCACATGATGAACCAACAACCAATTTGGTCGATGAACTAGTAATCCTTTCCAACACCGCCACCAACGCGATTTCCTTCGATGCAGGCAAAAGCCTCCACCGGAACGGCTTCCAGTCGCGCATCGTCGCGGTCGGCTGGCTCACAGGACCAAATTGTGCGTCGGATCCGAGGATGGATGCTTGTCGTTTATCGACACAACAAATAGCTCGATTTCCAAAATTCCGACCGTATACCCGGCCAAATTGATGACGATGGCTATCGATCGGAGCCGGCATAGGGGATCAAACCACGATTGGGACGGTCAAAGTTCCATGCGTTAAAGTTTGGCGCATCAATGTTTGTTGATTATTGACCGCTATTACTGAATCCATTCTACATACTTGAAGTTAACGTCCGTGTTAGGGAAGCGCTTATTCTGTGGACGATTGCATGTATTCGGAATCTTAACCGATTTTGGTACTTTTGGCCGCAAATGAAAGGTCTGTCTGAATGTCTGAATATTTCGGTTCCGACCTGGAGAAACTGTTTTGGACACTGTGGCCATCGAGAATCTGCTGCAACCGACAAAAAAATTCTTTTTGAGGTTCCGATTTTGATGACCTGCATCTCCAGAACTATTATGACTCTGCTTGCATTTGATGGGTTATTACTTCATTTTTTTTTTTTGCTTTTGTAGAGACCGGTTCCGTAAACCCGGAACACCCGAATAACATGATATTTACAGCTTTTGTTATAGAATCGACACCTGGGCAAATTTGTTGAAACGGATTTTTTTTATTTTTGATACACTACATACTACTCCAACAGTACTAAGTTACATATCTTTGGCAGTAAACTGAGTTCAAGAAGATCATTCTGATGTATTTCTCCCCCTTTATTTCCCCTTTCCAGGAAGGCTACGTCCTCAGCCAAGCCGTCGTCAAGTCCCCCCTCGGCGGTGACTACCTGTCGCTGCAGTGCCGCCAGTACCTGGAGAGCCAGACCATCGACCTGACGCCGGCGTACGGCATCGCCGCCAAGGACGTCATCAAGGAGCGCGACAACGCCCGGTTCACGCCGCGCCAGCTGCCCGAAAAGCTGACCTCGTCCTGGCAGCAGTACATGCTCAAGGGTCTGCTGCAGGACTTCCAGATGTCGACGGTGCAGGTGCTGGAGACGCCGTACGACGAACGGACCGCGGCCCAGATTCCGGCCGTGCACTACGAGTTCCCCAACGGCTACCACCAGGACTTTGGTCCGGAGCGATTCAAGCTGGCGGAGAGCCTCTTCGATCACACGATGCTCGGGGCCGGCCAGTTGGCCTCGACCAGCGTCGGAATGTGCGACGCCGACGTGCGTCTCTCGCTGTACGGCTCGGTGGTGGTCACCGGAGGGAACACCCTGCTGCCGGGCTTCCCCGAGCGGCTGAATCGAGATTTGCAGCACCGCGCCCCGTCAAACACGCGCCTCAAGATGATCTCGGCCAACGGATCGGTCGAGCGACGGTTCGGGGCCTGGATCGGCGGTTCCATTCTGGCCAGCATCGGCACATTCCAGCAGATGTGGATCTCGTCCCAGGAGTACGAAGAGTCCGGCAAGAGCCAGGTCGAGCGGAAGTGTCCCTGAATTTTTCTCGTGTGTGTGTGGTAGATTTTAAGTAGATTTTACCGACTCTTTGAACAACCCTCCCTCTGGATGACGACAAAATTGTGGATAAAATGTGCTTCTTAAACGTAAGTAACTAACGGCGCAGTTTTTGTTTTGTTTTCCGAAAGCCACATGCGATCTCTGATAAAAGGGAAAAAAAGAACCCAATTGATAGTTTATCGCGTAGCGTGATTCGATTTGTTTTGATTTTAACAAAGTGTTCAATTGCTGTTGCACTTCTAAATCAGCACAGTTTCGCAGAACATCGATTCCGCCCTTATCAGCCGCGCCGCGCTCATTGACGATTACGAATCGGCCACTCGCTATCATTGTTTTAAATAGTAATGCGAGATTTGCCATCAACGAGCGGTGATAGTGCCAAACGTGGCCCATCAGAATGCCAGAGCATCGAGATTGCAATCTGGATCGAGCTCGTTCTGCTAGTTCTTTCAGAAGTCGGACTTTGATTGCCCTCGAGAGGCGTCGTCGTCGTTTCGATGATTGTTTATGGTTGCAGTGGGACTTTTCTCGCTGGCTCAACGGATTGGGTTTCGTTTGAGGTGGGAATTTGAGGAAAAAATGTCGATTGGCATCATAAAAAATGAGAGAAACGTGTGTTTTTGGTTTTGATTTTGAACTGATAAGGGAGAAGGGTGGAAAGAACGTTCTGGCGGACCGTTTTCTAGCAAAATGGCGCATTTATTTTTTATGATTTGACTGATTCACTTAAAAACTGATAACATGAAGTCTTCAGTGCAAAGAATTTGTGATTTAATCTTGGAACATTTCTCATCTAAACTCTAAATAATCGCCGATTGATTACATGAAACTTATAATCAGATTGACTGTTTATTTACAGCGAAAGTTGAATTGTCATTACAATGATACAATTTATGATACTAAGGGCGAACCCTCAGTCTCCGCCTTAAATCAACAACATTTAATTGTTTCCTAACACACGATAAGATCCGGCTGCATTTATTATAAGAAATGTCTCCGATAAGAAGCATAAAATGGAATGCTCTGCTGATGGTACTTTCATTTTTTCGAGGTACCACACACATATTTTGGAATTTTTCCATCACTCTGTCTGTCGTGTCGCTGTGTCTCTGTGCTTCAATCTTTTTTTTCTTGTTCGAAACCACAAGAAATAATCTTTTATTACTCAAGCTTGTCGAATGTATGCCATTGGTAGGTAAATCTGAAAATTTCAAGTTACAGGTAAAAATTTGGAGGAAATGTTCCAATTGTTCAGTTTAGAAATTTCTGATGTTGCGGGAAAATGATAAATATTTGTGGTTGTACGATGCCTTTCTTCTCCACCATTCCTGATCCTTGCTCAGCAAATTGAACAGTTTGTTGTTGATTTTTTTTTGAGCATGAGCATGAGAGACCACCCATGGCTGTCCTTCTCCGTTGCTGAACAGGACCGTAATCTCCTATCAATACAACTGACCATACGCTTAAACGATCTAATGGTGTTTCCCTTATCAACAGCATGTATGAATGCGTTGAAAAGATAAAACATCAAGATCATTAAAACTAGATCTGAAGCAAATAGGTAACAGTCATTGGCCACCAACGGCGCCCGCCATGTCAGTTTGTAGATCTCGAGGGGATTGGGACGGGAATGTTAGTTAGCACAGGTTGCTACAAAGGGTGGGTTCTATACGATATCCACACCCCCACGTGTGCCGGAAAACTACTTCTACTTGGGATTTTGTTAGTGGGAAAGGGTAATGGCCAGGATTCATCATAGAGGATGATGATGCGACCCAATAATCAATGAATTTTGTTTAATGATGTGATGTATTATGCATTCTCAAGGCAAACAGTCGGATGATGCGGATGAGATTATTCCCGGTTATTTGGTGTTGAGTTTAGCATAAATGATTCAATCTTAGACAGCCGGCTGTGGAAAGATAAAACCAAATAAAATGCGAAAACGCGAAACCGACCGGACCGAAAAACACACACAATCGGGGGACAACAAAGACGGAAACGGAATCGAAAATCCTGTGTGATAACCGCGACCCGCACCGTTCGAATTCTCCAAAGCAACTGTCAAACATCGCGAAATCGTCCGGGTCGAAATACACACACAATCGGGGGGAAAACAAAGACGGAATCGGCAACGAAAAACCGGCGTGTTGACCGCGACCCGCACCGTTCGAATTCTCCAAAGCAACTGTCAAACATCGCGAAATCGTCCGGGTCGAAATACACACACAATCGGGGGGAAAACAAAGACGGAATCGGCAACGAAAAACCGGCGTGTTGACCGCGACCCGCACCGTTCGAATTCTCCAAAGCAACTGTCAAACATCGCGAAATCGTCCGGGTCGAAATACACACACAATCGGGGGGAAAACAAAGACGGAATCGGCAACGAAAAACCGGCGTGTTGACCGCGACCCGCACCGTTCGAATTCTCCAAAGCAACTGTCAAACATCGCGAAATCGTCCGGGTCGAAATACACACACAATCGGGGGGAAAACAAAGACGGAATCGGCAACGAAAAACCGGCGTGTTGACCGCGACCCGCACCGTTCGAATTCTCCAAAGCAACTGTCAAACATCGCGAAATCGTCCGGGTCGAAATACACACACACCAGTTTGTTGTTGATTTTTTTTTGAAAAAAAAAAGTTCCGTTGAACCTTTGCTGCGTTGATATTCAAAAGGAACAGTAGAAAGAATTTCGGTATTAAAAGTTTGAGTCAAGTCAAGAAAGTTTGATAAAAGGGCTCGTTTGATATAATGAAAGAGATAGTATTGTTGTATCTATTTTATTTGTTATTATTAAATTGTTTATAAAAGTGTTTGCCATTAATGTTGTTTTTATCGTAGTTCATTTAAGGCTGATGCAAATATTTTTCAAAGTTTTTGTCCCTCGGCTCTGGCCGTGTCGATAGGGGCAAACAAATAAAAAAATATTTTAAAAATTGATATAACAAGCCTAAGTCTCAACATTTGAATGAATAATGTTTTGTTGTTTTGCATTCACTAGTTTTCAAAAAAAAAAAAAAAAAGGTTTAACGAAACCAAAAACTTAAGGGGTTATATACATGTATATCGGCAAAAAAGTCAGAGGTTAGTATGAGCACACACATCAACTTATTTTTAATTATTTTTTCATGGCATTAAAATGTACATTTTCACCTACTTTCAAAACAAATTTGAAGATATTTGGTTGCATCATTGCCGAGATATAGCAATTTCAAGTGAGCAGTTTCCAAAAACGGGTGCCGCGATATCTCAACATTGTCTTGACCAAAGCGGCTCAAAATTTTGGTGAAGACTCGTTAAACCGACTCCGTGTGCATGACGAAGCTTGATTTTCAAAAAGTTTATTTTAAAAACAGATAAAATATTTTTGTGTTTTTCATATAAAAAACCGTTAGTTTGTGATTTTTGTATTTTTTTAAAAAGCTAATTTTAAAAATTGGGCTTCGTCATGCACACGGGATACATCTTGAGAGTCTTCACCTCAAATTTCAGCCAATTTGGTCCATCCCATCTCGAGGTATCGTGGCAGAGAAAAACGCCAACAAAGTTTGACAGCCCGCTTTGCGCATGGCAAAATTTTGAACTTAAATCGTCTCTTACTCAGTTTAATCATGAAATATCTTCATAAAACTTTCAGGAGTGATTAATAATCATCTTCTGAGTGGATTTATCAAATATTCTGTAATATAAAATTAGGTGATTTTCTACATGTATGTAACCCCTTAAGAAAAAAAAAACTTTTTCGGTACGCATTTTTTTCAAAACTTCTTAAGATTTTTAAATCAATCAAAACAAGCAAAATGCTTCTAGAGAATTTAAAAGTTATCGTTTTTCAACTGGTTTGCAAAATGTTCACATTTTCTTGTGATAAGATTTTCTACAGTTTTCAAAACAGGCCACAAGTGCAACTTCTTTGTTAGAACCACCGAACCATGGGGAAATATTGGTTGGGAGCGGACATACTCAGTGCAAAAGTGAAAGTGTTCACGTCAAACGATCGGCCTGTCTCCTGAGAAGAACCTGAAATCTGACGATCGGGATACCACCTCGTGGCGTCTTTTGAAGATTTGAGCTATATGTTATTTCTTGGTGAGAGCTTTCCATCATAATTTGTTAAATTATTATATTCCCCTATATTATGATATTATAAATTAAATAACCCTTCTATCCCTCCCCCATTGTTCGGGTAATTCGAGTTGTCTAGATTTGCCAGGAAAAAAAATAGTGGACAAACACATCTTTTATCCGCGTATAACAAGCACGATACGAAGACCATTTATTTTTTTATTGCAACAAAACAATTCTCTCCGAATGAAAACAAACCAAAACCCGAGTGAAAACGAAACCAAAATACTGCCTGTGCGTCGATTTTAAATGGCTGCGTGCTTTTCTCAGCTGGATTAGCCATGGAAAATTCCACGGGATTAGTGAACACTACCTTTTTGTTGGAAAAAATCACAATTCTTTTTAGGATTTCTATCTAAAAACTCGTTATTTGACAGTTGAGTAACGAGACATGGCAGCGATTTTAAAACATTTTTTTTTTTAATTTTGAGTACGCCATCAAATCAGGCGTCTAATTTAACTCTTATGTCCTTTGACACCGAATTCCTATCTATCATGGGTTTGAGCTACAAATCACTGAAAACGTGTCTTTGGAAAAATCCAGAAAAAAGAAAGGGTCGTCGGGCACCTCATCTAGGAACCTGGGAACTCTGAGAGTTACATTTCGCCTCTCCATATGGGCTCCCTACCCACGTCATGAAATATCCAGAAATCCCAACCCGTGATCATTTCAGGATGCAAATGATTGAAAACGCGTATTTTCGTATGGCCTTATTACCAACTAATTTTTATGTAACGAGTTTAAGTTGGATAAGCGAAAATCTCCACAGTATCCAAAAACCATTTGGGAGAAATAGTATGAAGTTTCAAAAACCTAGCTTAACATTTGAAAAAGTCGTATGAAAACATAAAATGGCGTTTTGACCGTGTCGAACCGTACGTTTCCGAGATATGATTTTTCGAAACAGAAAAATGACGAAATAATTTCAAAATTTCAGCGATGACATGTTTGGGTACCAAAAGTTGCATTTTTCAATTTGAAAAAAAAAGATACCGTAACATCTATCGGTCATCGCTGAAATTTTGAAGTTATTGCATTTTTAGTGAAAAAAGTTGTTTTTTTTTCTCTCTTTTTTGTCATTTTCCTGTTATTGCGCGTGGCGCGTCGAAAAACTCAGTTTTTATTTTCAAAAAATCATATCTCGATAACGTACGGTTCGACATCGCCATTTTTTTTATATGTTATGTGAAATTTTCCGAGGGATCCGATAAAATTATTTTCAGACATAGGCTCTTTGGTCCAGACACGGTCAAAACTCCATTTTAAGATTTCATACGACTTTTTCAAATGGTTCTTTTGCGTCTAAGACAGCTCAAATCGGATGAAATAGCGCGGAGATATGATTTTTAGAAAAAAATGTTTTTTGCGAAAAATGACGAAAATTGCCATTTTTCGAACCACCCTAGCACGATGTAGGTCACCCTTATGGCCTGGCCAAACAAAAAAAAATATGGGTCTATTTATTTTGGCCAAGGAACCCCAAGAAAAGTGTTGAGCCCGATCAGAGAACTTTTGTTTTTTTGTTTTTTTTTTTGGTTTAGGCTCTTTTCAAATGGCATTGCTGTATATGGACAATAGGGTGGAAGTTCTCAAACAAAGCTATATAGTAAACTAGTTGTTAGTGGCAAAATTGTCCTACTGTATTATTTTGTGCTTTCTTTGTTAGGTAGATTATTCAAAAGTAAAATTTTAAATTAACTCTTCAAATATAGGACAGATATGCAAAGGAGGAACCGCACACCATAGGAGAGGTTGGCCATGTGTGCGAGGTTGCTTGCCTCTCTCATCAAACAGAGGCTCCAGGTCAGTCTGAGTTTGAACGTTGACTGGATCGGTATTAGTACGGTGTCTGTTTCAGTCCTGAAGTTTTCTACGCAGCAGAGTGACTCCTTCCTTTGCTTTTGAGCTGAGCTGGTACAGTAATCGTAACAACAACTTTGTAAACAAGCTGCGGGTTCACTTGTGTCCGTATACCTTCTCTGCTCAAGTAACACGCCGACGAGACGCCGTACACCAACGCAGGACCAAGCTTATAAAAGTGTGGGGCTATTTTGAGGCCGGTTCCGACCCAGCCCGTGCTCATTTGCCAGTCATTCGTCGAGAGTTGAAGTCGGTGTCCTAAATCCTTGCGCTCCAGGTTCTTTTTTCGGAATCAGAAGAAATTGCCCCAAATTGACCTTTTGTTTGTGCCAATTTAATTGAGCAGTGATAAGTGGAGTGATTGATAGTGATATTTTTAAATATTTTTGCGTGTTGCTGAGGAGACCGAATCGTCGTGTGAACTCGTTATCAGTGCCTTGAAGAAAGACTCGCTGAATCGCCATATTCTCCAGGTACGTGCTACTTGTGTTATGCTAATGAGCTATAAATAAATGCCAATGGCTTCAGCAATTACCTAAGAAATTGTTATGTTTAATATGACATTGATACAAATAATTTATTCAAACTCATCAAATCAAACTGTTAGGAAATGTCGAAAATCGTCAAACTTTTTACCACCCTAAAATCTTTCTTGCCTCTTTTCACCAACACATGGGCCTAAAAAATTACAAAACACATTTCGGTCGTACATATACGACGCGTTTGTATTTTTAAGTTGCTTGTTTTCCTTCGTTTTTATCGCACTCGTCCCCCACACAGCCTGACTCGTTTTTTTCGGCGTTCTGTTTTGGCCCTTTCTTTTCTATACAATGAATGGTGGTGTTACTCTTGGAAGAAGAGGGTCCGGTTTCGTTTACCTGATGTGCAACGAAACCTAAATACAAGCAAACTATCCAAAAACACATGCGTCTACGCAAGCGAGAGGTCAGCTGAGAATGTTCTGGGAGGTTTAAATTTGGGATGAAGAAAATGTAAATTATGTTTGTTCTTCTTTCTTTCTTTCTTTCTTTCTTCAGAGACTAGTTCAAAGAATCAAAGTCCACTTTACTTGACTATCAAAACGGTCGTTACTACTCACCTAGGGTGGCTCCTCAGACTATTCACCTTCCCAAAAACCGTCCAACTCCAAGCGAAACTTACTTGGGGACACCGTGGTGACTTGCCCTTGACCCCTTAAACAAGTGGAGCATCAACACTTCCCGTCTTCCAAATCCCTTTCCTTGTTCCTGGTGCGCAGTGTAGATGGGAGCGGCCGGCAATGGACGGCTGCCATGGTGGTGAGAATCTGGTTCAGGTGAAATTGGTTCTATTCCTAATTATCGATTCCTAGGCAACTTGGGCTTAGACAATCATCACATCACATGGCGAAAATCCAGTCTGCAATCCGCTAAAATCAGCGTCTCCTAGCGAAGTGAAGCAAAAGTCCACTTTACTTGACTAGGTACAGTAGGGCTCTGGGTCAAATATGAGCAAAATCGGTTAACATTCACCATTGATACTCGAGGGTGAAGTTTGTTTGGGAAAAATCGGAAAAAATTATGAAAAACACAATTGTCTTACGGTTACGTCTGCAGGGCGCGCTACTTTTACCAAAATATTCTATTTGGAAATTTAATGTTCTACAACTTTGTAGAACATGCCAAAGCTGTAAGTCTCGATCCTGAAAAGTTATTAGCGATTTAAAAATGTCATTTTTTTCACCATCTTCAGGCTCGGGTATCAATGGGTTAATCTCAACCAATTTCGCTCAAAATTAACACAGATGGCACCCTATTGCCCATTAAAAAATATAGAATGCATTTTTTCATCATTACATCATCGCCATTTTGGATTTTAAAACTCTAAATCATTTTAGCGTTGTGTAGAGGGCATATTTTAGCTCGACAATCAAAAATTGGACAACGAAAAAAAAATGTTATTTGGTGATTCGACTACCCAATGTTTCGATTATCCGAAGTGAAATTTTTACGAGGCCTTCGGATAATCGAGTCTGGACTGTATTAAGTTTAGTATAAATTCAACAAAATTCTCTTAAATATCTTTTCTTCATTTCAACAAGAATTCTATTATAAATGTTCTAAATGAATAAAGAAATGTGTGACAAGATGGTGGAAAATGTGGAAAAACTTTGTTTGTAATTGTGTAATTAAGCTACTTGGTTTTTATTTATTTATGTTGATGATATTTTTTGCTCAAGCAAAATTGTTTTTAAACATTCAAAATAAGTTTTCTAATAAGATTCCTTCCTTTTCAAACTATTTGCGTATCAGCATCTAGAGTCGAAAATACAACCGTTTGATTTTTACACATTTATGTCGATATGTATCAATAATAAATCTATATTCACTTGATAGTAACTTTACGATAAAAATATTTTAAAATTTTTAAAATCTGACGTTTGAAAACGTCCAAAAAGTGCAAGTGCCTCCAAAGCGATTTTGAAAAACATTGAAAAATGGGGAATCGGGACAAAATGGCTCCATAAAAAAAGATATTTTATAGGCGATTGTCCACGAGGGGGTAGATTTCCAAAAGTGTCCACGTAGTTTATGGATGGTCCCCTTGCATCATAACTCAAATTGTTCGTATGAGTACTAACAATTTGGCTGAAGATAACAAAATCAATAAAGAAAAATAATTTTCAGGAAACTAATTTTATATTATTTTATTGTATTTTTGTATGGATAGCTGCCATAATTGTATATTGGTTTGCATGAACGAACAAATTATGCTAAACAAGCTAAACCCGACAAACTTCGCCTAGTCATTTTTCGTTTCTTGACGTTTTTAGCTTGTTTGTTTATTCAGCTTCCTGTGATTAAAAATTGATTTCACGCAGCTTTTCCCATACAATCTGCAGATTTTCCGGAATCGGTTCAAGAGTGGCCAAAGTTGTTACTCCTTGGACTTATGCGAAGCCAACGCAACAAAGAGCACCTCGATCCGGCGGTCCGTTTTGAACTGATTCTCGTTCGAACAAAACCATTAAAAAATTGTATATACAGTCCAGACTCGATTATCCGAAGGCTTCGGAAAAAATTTCACTTCGGATAATCGAATCACGAAAAAAAATTGTTTTCGCTGTCTTATTTTTGATTGTCGAGCTTATGTATGACCCCAAAACTACGCTAAAGTGATTTGCATTTTTTTAATCCAAGATGGCGGCAAATATGGCGGTTACGAAATATTGAAAAAAAATGCATGTTATTATTTAATAAGCAATCAACTCTTAAAATTTGACTAAAATGGGGTCGCAGAACTCGAATTGAGTAGTGCGGTGCCTGTGTGGACGCTCAGTCCTGTTTTTTTTCGTGTTATTTTCCGTCTCTTTTGTGTCGCTGTTCGAGTGCATGGGGTGATTGGTCATTGTAATTAAATAATGGCATCAGTAGTGCGGTGCCTGTGTGGACGCACAGTCCTGTTTTTTTCGTTTTTTCCGTCTCTTTTGTGTCGCTATTTGTGTACATGGGGTGATTGGATTTCTTCTTCTTCTTTTTTCATTTATTTTTTGTTCGCGCGTTCGTTGGCCGATGAATTTTATTTTTGTTCTCTTTTTATAGTTTTCGATAGAAACGATCCGATTTTTGTTTTTTGAGACAAGCAAGTCGTATTGCTGGATTAAGTCCTTTCCAAATCATCGAGGATCGGAAGGCACGTCGATGGATATGTTTTAAGGCTTATGATATAAAATAATTTTAATGAATTAAGCCCTTCCTACATCACCGTTGATCGGAAGGCACGCCGACGGAGAATTTCTGGAGAATCGCGGTCGAATTAATACTATATTTAAATCCCTAGATAGGTATCTTTCCGCAGCCGGCTGCCTAAGATTTTTAAAATTTCAACCCATAAACAAATTGCTCATGGTCGCATCACCTACCACAGTGAATCCTGACCTCATACCCATCTTACTAACCCCTCTAAACTCATGTGATATTTTGTCGGAGACGCAGTCGATTTGGCGGTCCCATCACTCAAGTGTCGGCTAACATTCCCATCCACTTCCCCGTGTCTTACCACTGGTCGTGGCCGGCGTCGGTATTGATCAGCACGATAGGGACCTTTGAAAATTGCGAAGGGGTGATGATTGGTTCCTACTTTTCATCTGTGGTCCACGGAGCAATGTTTGGGGGTCCTGGTCAATAACGAAGTAGCAGCTACGGGTAGACACCAATGCTATGCTATGCTATGCTAAAATGGGGTCGCAGAACTCGAATTTGATGTTTAAACCAAGAACAACAAAAAAAACGAAAAAAAAAATTGTTTGTAATTCGATTATCCGAAGTCCCATACAAAACTTCTGGTAATCGAGTCTGGACTGTATATTGATTGTGTTTGGATTAAACATGAATTTCGGCCAATTTAAAAAATCTAAGAAATCGATAGTTGTTGAAGAATAACTTTGTTTAATTGAATGCGAGCTTTCTTTCTTATAATAATTTACGAGTGTTTGCTAAACGATATTGTAAACCATGTGTTTTTTCATCATTTTGTCCTTAAGTTGACTTAATTATCTAAATTATTTAAATTAGTTTTGTTTTTCAAAAAAGGTCAGAAAAGCGTAACGCGGTGGCGTTACGCTTTTTGTTTTATCGATTTCTCTAAAACTATGCAATATTTTTGCATGCTTGAAAAACACAAATTGCTTTTAAAAGATTGCAAAAACGTTGCGTTATTTCAGAGAAATCAAAAATCAAATAAGAAAAACGTAACGCACCGCGTAAAAAGAGGTTTCACTGTACTCATTTTTTGCTTTCCAGTAGGGTAAATCTCCGCCAACTCTTACAGCAGTTGCCCCGACCCCTCTTCGATTTGCGTGAAACTTTGTCATAAGGGGTAACTTTTGTCCCTGATCACGAATCCAAGGTCCGTTTTTTGATATCTCGTGGCCGAGGGGCGGTACGACCCCTTCCATTTTTGAACATGCGAAAAAAGAGGTGTTTTTCAATAATTTGCAGCCTGAAACGGTGTTGAGATAGAAATTTTGTGTCAAAAGGACTTTTATGTATTTATTTTTTTCGTTTAGAACAAAATTTTTCACTTTAAAATTTCGCATTTTTTCTAACTTTGCAGAGTTATTTTTTAGAGTATAATAATGTTCTACAAAGTTGATAGATGTTTGGGTACCAAAATTTTCGTAATTAAAAGACGCAACTTTTGGTACCCAGCCATGTATAGGTCATCGCTGAAATTTTGAAGTTATCGCAGTTTTAGTGAAAAAAGTTGTTTTTTTACCAATTTCGTCATCCTCCGGTTTTTGCGCGCGGCGCGTCAAAAAACACGGATTTTATTTTCAAAAAATCATATCTCGGAATCCTGTTAATGAACTCCTTCCATTTTTAAGTATGTTATGTAAAAATGTCCGGGGAATCCGATAAAAATATTTCCAGACATAGGCTCTTTGGTCCAGACACCGTCAAAATGGCATTTTAAAGGAGGAGTTATGATTTTTCGAAAAAAGTGGTTTTTGCGAAAATCGACGAAAATGGCCATTTTTCAGACCACCGTAACACGGCGTTTTTTTTTTTTTTTTTGTAGAGCCTTAATACCACTGCGACCAATTATAGGAATATTGTGGTGTGCCCCATTTTTTATAGCAAATCAGGTTAACCCATCACCATGGAACGGTGAGGGGCAGCTCCTGTTTACTGCATTTTGTCCCAGTTAGGGTCGACCTTTTTGATGAAGTCTATTACCCTACTGGGACGGAACCTAATAAAGTTGGAGGGCTGTAAGACCCCTTTCCCAAAAAATATAATTCTGCTTTGAATCAAGGCACCGCAATTGCATAACAAGTGCTCTGATGTTTCTGTTTCCATCTGACAAAATCGACAAATAGAATCTGCAGTTTCCCCCATATTAAATAGGTGGTATTTACAAGGGTAGTGGCCGGGCAATAGACCAGTGATCACCCTTAAATTCTTTTTATCTAATTTCAGTAACACGGCGTAGGTCACCCTAATGGCCAAACAAAAAAATACGGGTCTAATTATTTCGGCCAGGGAACCCCCAGAAAAACATGCTGTTTTTGTGAGGAATTACTGTATATCTCTAAAATAAAACAAAACAAAGATTTTTAGTTTGGAAAAATTCAAGGGCATTGAGCTGAAAAAATCACTACTTAGGAAATTAGGTTTTTGGATTGAAACCCAATTAAAAACGGCTTCGTGTACCGTGCATATGAAAATCGAAATGTAGTGGCCATTAGTCGAATTAGAAAAAAAGTTATTCCTATAATGTTGGAGAAAATATAAGTTGAAATTTTTCTCAAGATTTATTCATGACAATATTTGATTTGCATCCGGGACCGTGGTGTAGGGGTAAGCGTGGATGCCTCTCACCCAGTCGGCTTGGGTTCGATCCCAGACGGTCCCGGTGACATTTTTCGAGACGAGATTTGTCTGACCACGCCTTCCGTCGGACGGGGAAGTAAATGTTGGCCCCGGTCTAACCTAGAGGTTAGGTCGTTAGCTCAGTCCAGGTATAGGAGTCGTCTCCCTGGGTCCTGCCTCGGTGGAGTCGCTTGTAGGCAGTTGGACCCACAAGCCAAAGGTCGTCAGTTCGAATCCCGGGGTGGATGGAAGCTAAGGTGTAAAAAGAGGTTTGCAATTGCCTCAACAATCAAGCCTTCGGACACCTAGTTTCCAGTAGGAATCTCGCAATCGAAAATGCCAAGACAATGCTGTAGAGCGAATAATTTTTTTTTTATTTTTTTTGCATTCTTCTGAAAAGTTTGATTCAACATCAGACCAATTGAATTCATTTATTTATGTTTCCGAAAGTGACCTTGACACTAAATGAGTTTTATCTTTTTTAAATGCCAAAACCAGTTGCTGATATAAAATACTTTTTTTTTGCGTCTGGAACATTTGGATTTCACTCGAATCAAGAATCCTTACAAAAAAGGCACTTGGGTTGGCCGGTTCGCGAAACAGGATTACAGAGAAGCACAACTTGAGGGTGGACAGAAGCCGGGAGCTTGCGGAATTTAGACTCGTCCAACAAGTTTGAGTTATTAGTTGAACACTGTTTGTTTTAATTTGCAAATTAACTACCATTTTTCTTGAATACTAAAATATTCGAAAGGAAATTGCCACGATCAAAGTGCGTACGGAAGGCTCGCCTATTCCTCCGGTGACCTTCTGTAGCACAGCGTCACCTATATTTCTACGAGCGAGCTCAAACAAAAAAAAAATAAATGCAACGACGACGTTGAGAGTTGAGAAGTGTGACGACGGTTCAAAGTCCAATCGATTGCTGGAAACTACTATTCGTGCAGTGTTGTCGATAAATTACAACCGTTGTGCACGTGTGTGGTTTCCAGTCTAGACCGTGGTGGTGGTGGGTTGAAGATGTTATGAATAGTTTAGTTGAGGGAGGAGGAGATTCAGTTTGTGTTTGGTTTTGAAACGAGGAACTAGTTGAACCCGTAGGAGAGGCATCAGGTGCATTACAAGTAGTTTTTTTTTTGTTAATTTGTTGTATATTTTTGACGAGGGTGAAGAAACTGACAGTTAAAAGTTTTTGCACCATACTAAAAAGCTTTTAAATTTTCAATTTCGGGCAAAAAGCATTAGGGTAGGGTAGTCATCAATGAGACACTTTTGGTTTTCAACTTTCAAAGATTTTTCTCATTTTTTCATCAGCATGTTTTAATGAGCTTTTTGTTTCATTTTCTTTCTTTTAATGTGTTCTAACATTGACCAAAATATGAGATCGATCCGACATCTACAGCCAGAGTTATTCAACTGTCTCATTGTACACGCACTTGGCAGGAACAATGAGACAGCTGGGGAACAATGAGACGCACTACGAAAATCAAGATTTTTCTAGTAAAACATCATGTTTTTGTATTGTTCCATTGCAGGTAACTTGCCTTGAACATTTTAGAGCAATTGTGCCAACATGAAACTTTAATTAACAAAAGTTATACTAAAAAGTATTTAAATTTTGTAAAATTCGTATATTTATACCAAATAACTTTATATTTTTGGTTAAATGAAGTTAAAACTCTATAAATATGCCAAAAATCACTTTTAATTCATGTTTTGAAAGATTTCCATAGATTTTGAAAAGTTTAATGAAGAAAAATCAAAGTGTCTCATTGTTAACCATGAGCTGCAATGAGTGGGGAACAATGAGACAGTCCTGTATACTGGGTATATTCTAAATTTTGGCCAAACCTAATGAAAGGACATTGTAGCCCAACTCAATCCATATGGAACGTCGAAAGAAATTTGAAGAAATATTAGTTTTGGTGTAAATGGCAGCCTACGAGCGAAAAGTAATTTTTGTCCACAATTTACTTTTACACCCCAGAATCAAACATTTATGAATTACTTTTCAAGGGAGTGTCCATAACCAAAGCCACTATAATAGCAGACGTGTATCCAGTAGACACAACTTTCTCCCAAATATGAGCCTGATTGGTTGAAACTACGACTTGTGAGAGCCATTTTATCATTGTTCCCCGTGTCTCATTGATGACTACTCTACCCTACCACTTGCATAACATGAATTGACCGATTGCTCTCGTTCTGTTGGCAAGGCCAACTTTGGCTGAACAAGAGGGAACTTTATCAATTTGCACAACATTCTGCTGTGGAGAAATTCTCTATAAATCGTGGAATATGTTTTAAAATTTATTTTGTCTAAGTACAACAATTTAAAAAAAAAACAATTAAAACGGATTTAATTTTTTTTTGACAAAGGAAGGAATATTTTCAAGAAATACAATTTGTACTTATTTCTAGGTCAGATCTCGGTATTTCAGTATTTTGCTAAATTCGATATTTACAATTTCAATAACTTTTCTTGCAATCAGAAAAATAAAAAAAAATAAAGTAGTTTTAAAAACATTTAAAAAACAAAGATCATTAATTTAATGACATTTTCAAAGAGAATTTTCCCTCTACTACTGCAGAATCTGCTGGAAAAGTTCCAACAGAGTAGTTCAGTTCACTGTCCACTTTCTGCCGTCCCTTTTGCATGCCATTAGAGTGGACAACCGGGTCACACTTTAGCTGGCACGCGTTGGCTTTAGCCACCAGAGGAGCATGATAGGATATTGAACACATGTGGCACTTGTCTGACACTTGATTAAAAAATAATTAACTTTTACTGAATGCAGAACCACAATCAGAGTGCGGCAGTGCAACGTGATGTTTGAGGGAAATCCCTTGGAGGTGAAATGGTGAATAATTTATTGATTGCGGATTATTTTCGATTCGTTGCAGGAATAATAATAAAAAAGCCCAGCCACAATGGACAATCTCCGCAATCTGTTTGGCCAGGTTTCCACGCTGACCTCGTCGAAAACCACCGGAACGGGGCTAAATGGTGGCAGTCCGAACGGAGGGGCCGGTACTAGTGCCACCGGAGGAATGATGAACCCGGGCGAGAGGCAGCGGTCCATCAGTGGGGACTTTTCCGGCATGGGGACGCACCAGAATCGCACGATGAAGCAGTTCAAAACGGCCGACCGGGATAGCTACTACTACATCATGTAAGTGTTGATATTTTTTTGAATTTTGATATACAGAGAAACCTCTTTTTACGCGGTGGCGTTACGTTTTTTGTTTCGTAGATTTTTCTTAAACCATACAATATTTTTGCAAGCTTCAAAAACCGTTTTGTAGATCTGAATATAACCTAAAAATTGCTTTTAAAACATTGCAAAAAAAAATGCGTCGTTCCAGAGAAATTGACAAATTAGAAAAACGTAACGCATCGCGTAAGAAGAGGTTTTACTGTATTTTATTATTATTTTCATAATGATTAACTTTGAAAAATATTCGCAACGGCCTTATCGGGTTACGATTTATCAACTGAAGTTAAAGTACCATGCGTCTAGAGCCTAATGTACTGAGGACTTACCTATATGGAGAAGCGTGGTACTTTTAGTGTTAATATACAGCAATTCCCCACGAAAACACCATGGTTCGAAAAAAAGTTCTCCGATCGGGTTCAAAATTTTTCTGGGGGTTCCTTGGCCGAAATAATTAGACCCGTATTTTTTCGTTTGGCCATTAGGGTGACCTACGCCGTGTTAGGGTGGTCCGGAAAATGGCAATTTTCGTCGTTTTTCTCAAAAATCACTTTTTTCAAAAAATCGTATCTCCGCGCCATTTCATCCGATTTTAGCTGTCTTAGACGCAAAAGAAAGGTGATTAGTTTGGCTATTTAAGAAAAATAGTAAGAAGTTTCAAAAATCTAGCCTAACATATGAAAAGGTCGTATGAAAAATTAAAATGCTGTTTTGAAGGTCTCGGGACCAAAAAGCCTATGTCTGAAAATATTTTTATCGGATTCCTCGGAAAATTTCACATAACATATCAAAAAATGGTGAAGTTATGTTTTCGATACTCTGAGATACGATTTTTTGAAAATAAAAACTGAGTTTTTCGACGCGCCGCGCGCAAAAATGGGAAAATGATGAAAACGGGAAAAAATCGACTTTTTTCACTAAAACTGCGATAACTTGAAAATTTCAGCGATGACCTATACATGTTAGGGTACCAAAAGTTGCGTATTATCGATTTTTTCCCGTTTTCATCATTTTCCCATTTTTGCGAGTGGCGCGACGAAAAACTCAGTTTTTATTTTCAAAAAATCGTATCTCAGAGTATCGAAAACATAACTTCACCAATTTTTGATATGTTATGTGAAATTTTCCGAGGAATCCGATAAAAATATTTTCAGACAAAGGCTCTTTGGTCCCGAGACCTTCAAAATTAAGTTTTCATACGACCTTTTCAAATGTTAAGCTAGATTTTTGAAACTTCTTACTATTTTTCCTAAATAGTCAAACTAATCACCTTTCTTTTGCATCTAAGACAGCTAAAATCGGATGAAATGGCGCGGAGATACGATTTTTTGAAAAAAAAGTGATTTTTGAGAAAATCGACGAAAATTGCCATTTTTCGGACCACCCTAACACGGCGTAGGTCACCCTAATTGCCAAACAAAAAAAATACGGGTCTAATTATATCGGCCAAGGAACCCACAGAAAAATTTTGAGCCCGATCGGAGAACTTTTTTTTCGAACCATTCTGTTTTCGTGGGGAATTGCTGTATAAATACCAAAATCCGAAAAAAACACAATTTTTGTATATGTTACGCAAAACATTCTGAAAATTAATGGAACATAAAAACATTTTTTGCTATGAACTCTTCGGCCCGAAACCTTCAAATCAACAAACAATGTTTTCATTCAAATTTTGATGTTATTCAAATGTCTTACCACTTACCATTTTTCTTTTGCAACGTTGCGAGAAATTTGATCAGCCATTCTCGATATATGATTTGAAAATATGTGACTCTTTTGAAGGAATTTTTTGATCGATTTTGTGTCTTCGGCAAAGTTGTAGGTGTGGATAAGGACTACATTGAAAAAAAAATTATACACGGTATAACAAAATTTGGTGATTTTTAATTTCACTATTTGTCACTAAAACTTGGATTGCAAAAACACTATTTTATTTTTTTTATTTTCTGATATGTTTTAGGGGACATCAAATGCCAACTTTTCAGAAATTTCCAGATCGGGCAAAACATCTTTGACCGAGTCATATTTTTTTTTTTACTTTTCCCAAAACACCGAATCCTTCTCATGATAAAGATTAACGAATAACTCATATTCATTTAACTTTTGTTTTATTGACGGCACAAAAACTGTGTTTTTTTTGTCCAATTCTTGCATGTTTTGATACAGAGAAACCTCTTTTTTACGCGGAGGTTTCACGCTTTTTATTTCGTTGGTTTCTCTTCGTTTTGTAGATCTGAACAAAACTACAACATTTCTTTAAAGAGATTGCAAAAATGTTGCGTTGTTCCAGAGAAACCAACAGATTAGAAAAACGTAACGCATCGCGTAAAAAATGTTTCTTTGTTGTACAGAGAAACCACTTTTTACGCGGTACGTTACGATTTTCAAATTTGTCGATTTGTCTAGAACGACGCAACATTTTTGCAATCCTTTCAATACAATTTGAAGGGTTTTTTTCAGATCTGCAAAACGCTTTTTAAAGCTTGCAAAAATATTGTATGGTTTAAGAGAAATCGACGAACAAAAAGCGTAACACCACCACGAAAAAAAGGGGTTTTTCTGTACCAATAGCCGTGATGACTGAAATGACCCTTATGATGACCATGTTATGTATCCCGTTGGCCAACATAACCGAGGAAGCAAACCCAACCAAAACCGTAACGCTCCATCGCGCCCAATTCCATGCAACCTCCCCTTTTGAAAAACCACCACAAACCGTAACGGTGGTGGAATGTGCATGCCGCTGTCACGTCGGTCGTGTCGGCCCGGCCACAAAAACAACATCGTTTACGCCCGATGGGTAGGCAAGCGACGACGACGTCGAGTTTAACACGCACTAAAAAAGTTAGAACCATTTGGCAAATGGTCAAATGGAGTTGAGCGCAAAACTTTTGATTTTTTTTGCTTCTTTTTTCGAGGGTGGTGCTAAAACGTGGCGAGTTGAGGTTAGGGTTTTTAGTGGGTTGTTTAGCTTTTGCGGATGGGGAAATGAAACTGTTACGAGCAATGGTTTAATTGAATAGTTTTATGATTTAGGAATTTGGGTTACGGGGAAAATCTCGAATGAGTAATACAGACTAACTTTTTTTAATGTTATGACTTAAAGAATGTTAAAGAATTGGGTCAGTAGATTAGTAATCTTATAAGGCGCACTTAATCCACTTCAAAGGACACAAATAACTGTAAATAGTCAATGCATTCACTGCAGCATCGCCCAACTGGGCCCATTTGTCATTGCACTTGACCCTCCACCCTCCCCTTAATTCATATGTCTCGCCCCTTAGTTATAACTCATATTCGTTGAGCTGTTTAACTTACAAGCAAAACAAAAACTGAACTTTACGTCTTGCCGTCACAGTCATAATGCATGGCCGGCGTGGATGAGGACGGGACGGGTATATACTTTATGTTAAAACATGTACTAGCGAATTTTTATCGCGCACTTGCGACGACGACGACGGGCAAGGCTAACGGGTTAATGTGTTTTGTTTTTGTGTCTGTTCTGGCGAGGATGTAAGGGCAGTTGGTCAAGTTTTTCTTTTCCTTCCTGTATCGTTATGGGGCTTTTTATTCTTCTTAGAGTTTGGCTTCTAGAATATAGTTGAAGTTTATCTTCCTTGCATATATGCAAATAAATAATAATAATAATTTGGTGATTACTTAAATTTATTCAGAAAAAAAATTGAGATCCAAAATTTCAAAGCATCAAAAAGATTGTTAGACGAATAAGGCTGGTACAAATATTTTTAAAAGTTTTTGTCACCCCCCCCCCTTCAAAATTGGTCCGAAAAATCAGGGGGCAAAAAAAAATTTTTACAATAAACTTCAAAATTTCAATGAAAATTCAAGTGCAACCAACTGAAATCAAATTAAAATACATTCTCCTGCGTTTAAAATCATTTTTAGCATGTTTGGGTTCATTAAAAAATCTTAAGATTTTTTGAAAATTTTCGATGCAAAATCTTTTTATTCGATACAATTTTTGTTTTTGTCAGATCTTAGATTTTTTGAAAACTAATGATTGCAAAACAACTGAACTAGTGTAAAATGCATTTTAAAACACTTTTTTCATTTAAATGTGAAGACTATGGCTTGTTATTTAAATTTTTATATTTTTTTATTTCCCCCCCCCCCCCCTTGACCTCGGCCAGGGCCGAGGGACAAAAACTTTTTTAAATATTTGCATCGGCCTAAACAATAAATTCATATACAAACAAGACAGACAAGACAGACAAGACAGACAAGACAGACAAGACAGACAAGACAGACAAGACAGACAAGACAGACAAGACAGACAAGACAGACAAGACAGACAAGACAGACAAGACAGACAAGACAGACAAGACAGACAAGACAGACAAGACAGACAAGACAGACAAGACAGACAAGACAGACAAGACAGACAAGACAGACAAGACAGACAAGACAGACAAGACAGACAAGACAGACAAGACAGACAAGACAGACAAGACAGACAAGACAGACAAGACAGACAAGACAGACAAGACAGACAAGACAGACAAGACAGACAAGACAGACAAGACAGACAAGACAGACAAGACAGACAAGACAGACAAGACAGACAAGACAGACAAGACAGACAAGACAGACAAGACAGACAAGACAGACAAGACAGACAAGACAGACAAGACAGACAAGACAGACAAGACGCTAACAATCCAATTGAATCCATTAATCGTTCAAAACAATGATAAACATCGACTTAGAGACTAGCAAAAGTAATTAACCTATTAAGTAGCACCCACCGAGGATGAACCAAATGCTGTTGAGGCCGGCTCCAGCTCAGGGACTTCTGGCCGGGTTGAGAACTCGTTCGACCGGCAGCAGCAATTGCGCCGCGCGTGAGGCACGTACACCACACGACTCATGTGTGCTAAAGTTGATGCGTAAAGTCATGGCAGTACATAAGCGTGTGCTGACATTGGCCGCGGGACGATCGGCACACACATCTACTCGTCTCGGAGATCAATAATAATCAAGAATGAGACCGGGGTTGGTTCCAGGGTAACGAGAAAAGGAAGGAAGATTGCTTTTTGATTTAGTGTGAAATATGATGCAATATTCACGTACAGACATAAATTATAATAAACCAACAAATTTGTTTAAAAACGTTTGTTATTGCTGCTATATTGTTAGTTATTTTGCAGACTTTTAACACAATACTCAGAACATAAAACTTCAATCTTACACCTTTCATTTTTAATCCTCCAGCGCTAATTTTTTTTTACCCTTTGTAGTAGGTAATTATAAGCATTTTTTGTTTTAAGAAACACTTTACTTCTCTTGTTCAATTTTTGCTTGACATGTTTTTAGTTGTCAATTTGCATTTACAGTTTTACGCGGTGCGTTACGTTTTCCTAATTTGTCGATTTCTCTGGAACGACGCAACATTTTTGTAATCTTTTAAAAGTTATTAGCACACGCTTTTTTAAACATGCAAAAATATTGTGTGGTTTAAGAGAAATCGACGAAATAAAAAGCGTAACGCCACCGCGTAAAAAGAGGTTTTTCTGTATCTTGTTGAATTTTTAACCACCTCCTATCGTCACCTTTTGTATGTGTTTTTAGTTTTTAGTTTTCTAAACTTTGAAAAATATTTGCAACGGCCTTAACTGAAGTTAAAATTTTCCGAGCCCTTCGGATAAACGAATCTGGACTGTATCTTTAAAACGATGCATTTTATAAAAAATCTTTATTGTACTTTTCGATTTGAAAATTTGATTCTGCATTGAAAGCTGAAACCAAATTATTTTTTTTTAAGTTAAATTTCTACTTTCCCAAGAACACATTATTTTCAAAAAATGATAACTCATCGGCAAAAGTTTTGTTTATAATTTTTTATGGCTCAAAATTTGCGCTATTTTTGTCCCCTATTACATATAAAAAAATTAAAAAATATTAAATTGGGAAATTTAATTGTAAAAAACTGTTAATTAAAAAATCGTCAATTTTCATCCATTATCAATTATGCATTTTGCATTTTTTATCATTTATTAGTTAATGATGTCAACATTATTTGCACCTTCAGAAAAAAAAACAAAAATATTTGTATTTTTGACAAAAAACGATAATTATGGGAATGTTTTCGATGTTCTAAAAACATTATATTTTCTCAAAATAAGAAAAAAATGACGATGGTTGAAGATTTGAAATGAATCGGAATGTTTTCTCCTAGTATTAGAAGAAGACGCCTTAATAAGAGATAATATTTTTTTTGGTAAATATTAACCCTAAATATTGATGGTCTGGATTTAACCATGTAGTTGGGAAATTTTCGATATTTCCTAAGGTGGTTCACGTGGATAGATCCTTTTTGATTTTTTATAGTTTTCACAATACCTTTATTAAGACCAAACCAAACAAAATTATGTTCAATGCTTTTGTAAATCGATCGATTTTAACCAGGAAAAATAATTTTAAATTTAATTTCTAACTGAAAAGCCTAACTGAATAAATAAAATGTTGTTCTGGACCCTAAAAATACTACAAAATTCTTTTCCTTTAAAACTTTAAATCATGAATTAGTACATTCGAAGAAATGATACCTAAAAGGTTCTTCTGACGCTTTTGGCAACGGAATAAAATGTGTTGGACAAATTGGCTTGGATTGATTTGTCCAAAAAAATTCTGCAAGTCAATCTTTATTCTTAAAATACACCCAAGGTTAAATCATTTTGCAACATTAAGATTCAGCAAAAAAAATGAACAAACTCTTTCTATCCTACACAGCTAAAAAAGTAGTTATCCAGCTGCGTGTAAAAAGCCTGGGTGTAAAATAAATATTGCATTATTTTATGCAATTTTATGTTATTTTAAGCCCTGAAATATGTAGCCCATCAGTATGGGAAACCTACTTGAGCGAAATAACAAGCTCATATATGCGTTTATCCTTACATCTTTCCATCGGTCTGATGGCCGAGTGGGCTAAGGCGCCAGTCCTTATTGTTGGTGCTGGGTTTGAATCCTATAGTTAGATCTTTATCCGGAAGCAACTAATATCTCCAATAAAACATGTTTATAAGGACAATCACCCACTTGCAGCAGTTGTAGTGAATGTTGTTTTCCACAATGATGTTCGCAGCTCTCCTCGCTCCAAAACCGCAACTCTAAAGCCGTTTGCTGGATTGCGCGAACCTTGCGCTACCTCAACTCCGTACTCAGCTCTCAGTCAGCACTAACCGTTGGTAGCGAGCGGTCGCAGGTTCGTCGTCGCCGTCGGTCAGCAGTCTCGCGAATTCAGTTCGTCGCGTCGCGGCCACGAAATATTAATCATCATCACCATAAGCATCAGTAGCACGTGAAGCAACAGAGAGTGCCCCCTCCTCCCCTTGTGTGGTGGTGCAGCTCATCGTTTGGAAGTTGTTCGTGGGTTTTTTTTCTCTGGTTCCCGGAATTCTGTGCTGCGATATTATACAAAAAGGAAGAGTTTTTTTTAGCCGGTGAACTCTCAACCCAACAAAGCCGTGACACAAAGTCCCAAAAGGTGCTCGTAAAACGATTTTCGGTGTAGCGGTTCTAATTAGTGAGAAAAAAAGGAAAAGAAAGGAGACGAAATAACCGTCAGGATTTCTCACCACTTTGGCATGACAAGCCCCTTGAGAAAGTAAATCTCGACCGTTGACGACCTTGGAGCTGCTGAACCTGCTACCGCTGAAAGCGAGAGACCAGTTCCAGGAAAAAAGGCAATAACTGTACGTTTCTGTTTGTGTTCTTGTTCGGGAGCGCTTCCCGGTTGTAAATATTAGGTGAAATACACTTTTACTTTCAAGCGAGGAGCGCCATTCAAGTGCTCTGAGGTGGTGAAGACCAATCCGTAGTATCTACTGGTAGAGTGACCAGAGAACAACAATTTAAACGATGATTCTTGAACTTTTTGAAACTGAGTTTCAAACTTTAAGCCAAATTTTGAAACAAGGAGTATTACTTTATGCATTATTGCAGATGTTCTACTGTCAATTATTTATGAAATATGAATAAATTTATGATCATATTTTTTCTCAAGTTTTATGCCTTTTTTCGATTTGTGATTCAATAAAAAAATAAAGGCCTTTAAGTGGCCTGTTTGATAAAAATACAAAAATAATCGCTCTACAATGTATTAAACACATTATAATAGCGATTTTTGCTTGTTTTGACCCCTCTTCGATTTGCGTGAAACTTTGTCCTAAGAGGTAACTTTTGTCCCTGATCACGAATCCGAGGTCCGTTTTTTGATATCTCGTGACGGAGGGGCGGTACGACCCCCTCCATTTTTGAACATGCGAAAAAAGAGGTGTTTTTCAATAATTTGCAGCCTGAAACGGTGATGAGATAGAAATTTGGTGTCAAAGGGACTTTTATGTAAAATTAGACGCCCGATTTGATGGCGTACTCAGAATTCCGAAAAAAAGTATTTTTTCAATTCAATTCGGTTTTTTTGGTGAATAATCAAGATACAATAAGTTCTTTTGAGGTACATAACAGCGTTTTGGAGATCCTTTCAGCTGTGTGTTACATCATAATCCATTTTGGAACAATTACACAGTTCAACAAAAAATCAAATGTTTCTTGTCTCTGAGACGAGAATATGTGTTCCTAGTAGATTTTTGCCTGCTGAATCCGAATCCGGGTCCAGAATTGCTCCAAATGGTCCCAATTTCGAGATACACCCGTTTGAAATGTTAGTTTAGGCCAAAATTAGCTACTTTGTCGACTATTTTACAAAAGAACTATTGAATAAACAAATAAACCAATACATGTATCTTAAAGTTCACGTTCTCCCCTTTCTGAAACACCCCTGGTTTTTAAAATTTGATTGTTTCTACGCATATTTATAGACATTTTAAAATTAGAATTTGACTTGCATGCAAATTGGAAAAACTTGAATGAGAAGCAACTGAAAATATAATTTTGAAATGGCTATAAATATGCGTAGAAACAATCAAATTTTAAAAACCAGGGGTGTTTCAGAAAGAGGAAAACGTGAACTTTAAGATACATGTTTTGGTTTATTTGTTTATTCAATAGTTCTTTTGTAAAATAGTCAACAAAGTAGCTAATTTTGGCCTAAACTAACATTTCAAACGGGTGTATTTCAAAATTGGGACCATTTGGAGCAATTCTGGACCCGGATTCGGATTCAGCAGGCAAAAATCTACTAGGAACACATATACTCGTCTCAGAGACAAAATCTTGTTGGACTGTGTTATTGCTTGTAAATAAAGGTGTCACCAAGAGTAAGAAAAAATAAAAAAAAAACTTACTAAGATTGCAAGGGAAAGGGGATAGAAATAGAGAAAGCTTAGAACTAGATCACAGATTTTTATCCTTTATAGATGTGCTTGATCATCAGCTCCCCAAGGGCCAGGAATTGCTCCGCTTTGTTACGGCAGGTCCGAAACCGCGTCATCATCTTCCCTGCGAGAGCAAAGAACTCTGGCAGGGTAAAGAGATCTTCTCTGGTAACTTCTTGCTGGGCCGTATTGCCACTGCCGGCAGCGACCACGCTGGCGAACAATCGCCCCCATCCAGGAGGGAACGCTGAGTTGTCCGCTGGAACCGTACGATGACCAGCTGCCTTCACGGTTTCGCTCGTACTTCGCTGAGGAGGGTGGGACGCTGCTGCTTTCTTCTTCCTCTTTTCCTGCTCCTCGAGGTAGTTTTTCCGTGCGTTGCATCCACGGTAGTTGCTGGTATGGTTACCTCCGCAGTTGGCGCACTTGATGCGCGCCTTCGTTTGTTCTGCCTTGTCCCCCAAGTTCGCTTTGCACGGCAGTGCACACGCCTCAGAGAGGTGTGATTCACCGCACTTCACACAGCGGGGCGGGAGGTTGCAGTTCCGCGAGCCGTGGCCGAATTTTTGGCAACGGTGGCATTGTGTTGCGTCCGACGGGTTCTTTGAGTAAAACCGCCAGTTTACCCAAAACCCGTCCAACGCCTTAGTTCGCCGCAGGTCTTGAATCTTGACGGTTCCGCGGTAGAAGTACAACAGGTACAGTGTGTGTGTACCTGTTACTGTTGTCTTCCGCGAGAGGACTTTTATGTCACGCGGCGTTATGCCAGCACCCGAGAGGTCCTTCTTGAGGTCGGAGATCGGGCGGTCTTGGTACCCCTACAAAAAAACGTTTTTTTCATCGAAAAAACACTAAAAAAGTTTTAAAAATTTTCCCATTTTCCGTTACTCGACTATAATTTTTTTTTTGGAAATTTCATTTTATGGGAGATTTAATGTACTATTCGAATCTACATTGACCCAGAAGGGTAATTTTTTCAGTTAGAACAAAAATTTTCATTTTAAAATTTCGTGTTTTTTCTAACTTTGCAGGGTTATTTTTTAGAGTGTAACAATGTTCTACAAAGTTGTAGAGCAGACAATTACAAAAATTTTGACATACAGACATAATGGGTTTGCTTATAAACATCACGAGTTATCGCGATTTTACGAAAAAAAGTTTTGAAAAAGTTGGTCGTCATCGATCATGGCCGTTCATGGTCACCCACGACAGACACGGGCGACGAAACAAAGAGAAACGCAAAAAGTAACTTTTAATTTTTTAAAAGGTATTTAGACCAAATTATATATTTTTTAAAAATGTTTTTATTGAGATGAACAGAAAATTGCAACCTCATCAAATGTATTATGCTGGTCTTGAGAAATGCCACAAATTCCATTTGATTACTGATGTCTTATGACTGGGTTGCCAGATTTTCAATATTGAAAGTTCCTTCAAATACCGAGTCAATAATGTTCAATTTTAGATTTTTTCAACAAATTTTTTATTAGCTGTTTGGGTTGCTTTTGAATACTCCTGACTCAAGGCGGTTTCAAAAACATTCAATAAGACTTTGACCTTTCAGGTATACACATTAGATTATACCAGATCTTTAATGACGTTTTCCTCATGAGATCAAAAATGTAAATTTTCTTACAAAAGCTCAATTTTTTTAGGCAAATGAAGCAGATCTGGTGCTTGAGTTCACTGAGCTCAATTTGATATTAATTGAATATCGAGTTCATTCCTGGAGTTTTTTTTAATGGTTCAATAAACCAAATTTTCAGTGTTTGCTTGTTGGGTGTTTTTTAATACCCTTGACTCAAGGCGGTTTCAAAAACACCCAAAAAGGAAAAAAACTTAAAATTTGGTTCATTGGACCTTTTTTTTTTTTAAAAAAGTCCAGATTTGTTGTTGTTTAAATATTGTTTCGGATAACTTGAAGCTGGAATAAGATTTTGAATTATTTTTAAAATAAACTACGGTCACCCTACCCACCTCGGCCCAGGTGTGTTACTATTTGAGGATTCGAGGAAAAGTCTGCAAAAGGCAACATCGTGCCGGCATCACCGCCGTGCGGGAAATGCTGCAATATCAGACGACGGCCGGCGACTGGCAAAACGAGATGTGATATAATACGTTCAACCAGAACACGACGGTGCCTAAGTCTGCCGTCCAAGTCAAGTCGCCGTCGTCATGTATGGTGGCTTCAGCCCAGTTCAGTGAAAGAGAGTTGGAGAGAGCGAGCCCCATCCATTTGGCAATATATTGGCGCGATTCAGTTTTTTTTCTGCTGCTTCGACGAACCATTTCGGTACAATAACACACAAGATATGAAATTGAAGTCGTTTTGGACGGTGGGATTCTCGGTGGGGGAAGGTTGGATAAAAGTTGAGCCCAGGAAGATCAGTGCGCTGTGCGCTTGCCATAAATGTCATGTTTTTCATTTCAATTGAATTGCTTGCTTGCTTGCTTTCAATCTCGGATCCTGGAGTTGGCGATTCAATTTCGTCGAAAACATTTCGCTATTGAGTGGGATTTTTTGTGTGTGTGGTATTTGTGAGTAAGCGGAGATTTCGAGCATCAAACAATTTTGTTGGGTTTTAGCTAAGTTGAAAGCTTTTGTGATTGGAAAAGATTAAACTTGCAGCAGAATGACTTTTATTCTGCGTTATTTTTCTCCGAATTAACTATTCTAGAATGGATGCGTTGAAAAATTGATCGTTAAAAGTGAAAAAGTATGTTATTCTTTTTTTGAATTTCTGACCAGTTTAGTACTTTTCACCGGAAGTAAGTTAACACTATACCTTCTGAATTTTGTTTTAAATTTAATCAAAAATAGAAAAAAAATCAATAATAAGAAAATCTAAAAATGGGGTTTCCTCCGCAAACTTGAATCAATCAAGCGTGTGTTCTAAAATCACAAAACAACTTTAGTGACGTCAAACATTTTTGCTAATCCCCTCAAGCCATACTGTGAGTCATTCAACTTTCCGGTGTATCCGCTTTGATTTATTTAATCACGACATCACAAATTGCGGAAATTGAGATCTCTCGTATCAAAACTTGAAAAACAAAATAAAGCAAACCAAACCAAATTACCAAAAGTTCTTCCGGGACAAAAAGTGCTCCGGGACAAGGAAGGTTCGTTTCTTTGTCTCGTCTAGCAACCAGCTAGAACTGGCAAATTGGATTCTCAAAGAGGTACGGTCAGATTTATGACCTATTCCAATCGGATAGATGTTGTGAGCCGCTGAGACTGCTGCTGCTGCGTAATTATACTAAGCCGGTTGCGGGTTTTACGAGGTCGTTTATGATCCGGTGTTCATTTTTTGCTCTCAGCGCGTTTTGCGGCTTTGTGTAGTGAAGCATGGATGAATGGAATTCCGCGTGGTGGATTAAGTTGATGGGTTTTTGCCTAATGATGTGCTATTTTTAGAATTTAGAAATAAATCGCTTTTGTCACTAAGCTTCAAACCGATCCAGCAATTGACCTCCTGTCAGTATTGATTGCCCACTCCTCAATCCTCATCCCCAAAAATTACCAATCGAATTAATAATTTATTTGCAGCACGTTCAATTTTGCTGCACAAACAGCACCTCTCACTACTCATTAGCACCACGCTTGATTAATAATGATGGTGTGCATTTTTTTAGCTTGATAGAATATTTCCTGACCAAATCTACAATATTGTGCAGCATTTTTGTGTTCTTTCACCTGCCCCAGCACTTCTCGCATTTTTCAACTCTATTTTAGTTTGGCTTTGTGTCAATTCTTCAATGTGCCCCCTTTCCTATTGTCGTTTGGATTCAGGAATCCCTAAGTCAGTGATTTTCAACCAGATGATGTTTGAGTTTTTTGCATATTATTTTTTAAAGCTTGTTCAGTTTGGAAGATTTATTGTTACAGGTTAAACACTATGCAACATAATTCATTTGAAATAAAATACTTATTAGGAAATTCATTTTAAAAAAATGTATGGAATTGGCGTGTTTTCTTTTCTTTTGGGATTATTATAAAATTTAAAGTTTTTATAATATTCATTTCAATATTCTCTAAGTGCTTTTGTGTGCTTCGTAAAATTTTAAATCAAAGCATCATATTGTTTTCCTGATCTCAATTATGGTTTTTAACTTATCCCAAAAAAATCTTTGAATCTGGAACAGGTCCTGTGTTGAAGTTTTTGATAGTTTTTTTTATAATTTAATAAAATAAAATCCAGTAGAGCAACTCTCTACGAAATCGGTCGATTTCGACCATTTTTATTTTTTTGTATTTTTTTATTTGACTCAAACTTTGTGGGGGCCTTCCCTATGACCAAATAAGCTATTTTGTGTCATTGGTTCACCCATACAAGTCTCCATACAATTTTGGCAGCTGTCCATACAAAAATGGTATGTAAATATTCAAACAGCTGTAACTTTTGAGTGAATTTTCTGATCAATTTGGTGTCTTCGGCAAAGTTGTAGGTATTGTTGAGGACTTTTGAGAAAAAAATAGGTACACGAAAAAAAAATTTGCATATTTTTTTCTCAACTTTTTTAGCACTAAAACTCAATTTCCCAAAATACGTATTTTTTTATTTTCGAGATTTTTTGATATGTTTTAGGGGACAAAAATCCGCAACTTTTGAGCCATAGAGAAACATGGTCAAAAAATCTGCCGCCGAGTTATGAATTTTTGAAAAAATAGAGATTTTTGGAAAAAATCGAATTTTTATGCAAAAACAAATTTGACATTATTTTATAATGCAAAATTGAATTTGCAATCGAAAAGTACTTTACAGATTTTTTGACAAAGGGCTCCGTTTTCAAGGTATAGCCACCGAAAGTTTGACTTTAGCGAAATATTTGCAGTTTTTCAATTTTTAAAAATAGTGACCATGAGTGACCATTTCTAAAAATATTTTTTTTGAAAAGTTCAGAAAATTTGCTATAAAATTGTCTAAGAGACATCGCAGATTGGACCTCTGGTTGCTGAGATACAGATACAGAAACACGAAAATTGAAGTTTTCTAAGTCTCACCCAAACAGCCCACCATTTTCTAATGACGATATCTCAGCAATTAATGGTTAGATTTTCAATGTTAATACAAGAAACATTCGTAAAATTTTCCGATCTTTTCGAAAAAAACGTTTTGAAATTTTTTAAATCAAGACTAGCATTTTAAATAGGCGTAATATTCAATGTTTGGCCCTTTTAAAATGTAAGTCTTGATTTAAAAATCAAAGTATTTTTTTCGAAAAGATTGAAAAATTTCACGAATGTGTCATGTATTAACATTGAAAATCGGACCATTAATTGCTGAGATATCGTCATTAGAAAATGGTGGGCTGTTTGGGTGAGACTTAGAAAACTTCAATTTTCGTGTTTCTGTATCTGTATCTCAGCAACCAGAGGTCCAATCTGCGATGTCTCTTAGACAATTTTATAGCAAATTTTCTGAACTTTTCAAAAAAAATATTTTTAGAAATGGTCACTCATGGTCACTATTTTTAAAAATTAAAAAACTGCAAATATTTCGCTAAAATCAAACTTTCGGTGGCTATATCTTGAAAACGGAGCCCTTTATCAAAAAATCTGTAAAGTACTTTTCGATTGCAAATTCAATTTTGCATTAAAAAATAATTTCAAACTTGTTTTTGCATGAAATTCTCTATGGCTCAAAAGTTGCGGATTTTCGTCCCCTAAAACATATAAAAAAAACTCAAAAATCAAAAAATATATATTTTGGGAAATTGAGTTTAAGTGCTAAAAAAGTTGAGAAAAAAATATGCAAATTTTTTTTCCGTGTACCTATTTTTTTCTCAAAAGTCCTCAACAATACCTACAACTTTGCCGAAGACACCAAATTTATCAGAAAATTCACTCAAAAGTTACAGCTGTTTGAATATTTACATACCATTTTTGTATGGACAGCTGCCAAAATTGTATGGAGACTTGTATGCGTGAACCAATGACACAAAATAGCTTATTTGGTCATAGGGAAGGCCCCCACAAAGTTTGAGTCAAATCAAAAAATACAAATGAAATCCAATTGCTCAGTAGTTCTCCATTTTTAAATTTTAGTTTTTCTTCAAATTAATTGAAAATTATTATTCTGTTTTAAAATACGCTTTAAACAATCCTTCCAAGAGTAAGGTTTTTGAAAGATTCTACGATTTTCAGCGAGCGTTTTAGTTTTGCATAGTTTTATTCAATTTTATTAAAACTGAAACATCCAACCCATGATTTGATTAAATAATGGTTATAACAATTTTCGAAAAGTAATAGTAATATTTATCTCTGTATTTCCAAATGCAGCATTTGATTAAACATTTATGAAATTGTTTTTTGATCGAAATAAGGTTGTTGCAAATGTTTTTTTCAAAGTTTTTGTAGCTCCCGCCCCCCTCCTCTAAATATCGGCCGAAACATTTTTTCCTAAAATTTTTTGAACTCTATGAAACATTCAAAGTATGTTTACATGACAGCTGGAGTTGTTTTTTGTTTTTTGAAAAAAATCCAGTTGGCGTTCAATCGATGGGAAGTATTGTAATTTGGGTGATTTATATTTTATTCTAATAAGTGTAAAACACGAACTGAAAACAAAAAAAAATCAATTTCCTTTTTCAATTTAAATTTCGTTAAATATTTTAATGTTTTGTTGTGCATTCGTAAATTCATTATGTCGTTGCGTGTTAATGCCGCGCAAAAATTGTCAGTTTCGGGCGCGAATAACTTCGTGGGAAAACAATCTAAAAATTTGGTATCATCGGGATTTTCTTTTTTTTCAAAACTTAATAAAGGTTCTACATCTGAGAAATCCCGGTCGGAAAATAAGCTGGTAAATTTGAGTGTCTGGCGCAGGCGTACGTTTGTCGTGCAGTTCAGACACACTTATTCTAGCCAAGTTTTGCGTAAAGTCAGACCGGTTGAATTCGTAGAACCGTGCACGACCAGTTTTTTTCATATTCGCCAGAAACCATGACAGAAATCTGGGTCAAATCTGAGGGAAATTCTGCCAGATGGATGGCGCAAGCCCCCAGACGAACGCCAGAATTGCGCCCGCATCGGATTACTATCCTCATCTTCCTCGATGAACGTGGAGTACGGACTTGCTGGCTGGAGGATGTCTGGAACGTCCGTAACTGGTACCGGCGTGTAACGTATTTCTTCGAAAGTATCCTCTTCTGGTACGCTTAATGGCTGAATTGAATTTGAAGGCACTTCCTGCTTTGGGACAGTATGTACCATTTTGAACACCTTGCCAGTTTTCGAATAATACAATGAATTCGGCTCGAAGTGCGCCTACAACATATATTTAAGTTATGGATTACAAAATTAAATTGAAGTGAAAAATCTTCTAAACATGCAATGCACACCCTTGTTGTTTGGTAATTACAAAATCCTCTGCCAAACCCAGTAACTCAATCCACTTCAGACAGCGGTTCGAATCAACCGATAACTGAAGAAAGGTTTATAAAGATTTTGGGAATTTTTGCAACCGCAACACCTCATTTTTAGCTTTACACCAACCATAAACTATGTTTTAAATAGTTTGTTTTGGCTCGGTTGACTGATCATAAGAGAATCTGAAAAGAGTCACGCTGGTGCTTTTACAATTGCAGTGCCGCAAGCTATTTTGACTGATGTGCATGCAGAGGTGCCAGTTTCAGTATTTTAAGATGTCCGTTCTGTAATAAGGTCCAGGCTCTCTAATGCGACTTCTAGCTGGTTTTTTTGACTGACCGGTTGACATGTCAGCCAACATACTTCGCAGGGCTGTGACAGATAGAGCTCGATCATGTTGCATCAGGACACTGTGACGAAAAGTTCGTCTTTTTTGGGTAAAATTATATTTTTTCTGTGCCTTATAGGGAGAGAAATAGTAAAAAATCGATTTTTTTTCTTGTACCTTGCTTTGACGAAGACTTCAAATTGATATGAAAATCCTTGCTCAAAATAAAGTTGTTGAAAAATTCACATGCCCAGTTTATATGACAAAGTTCAATAAAACTATATTCATCATAATTGTGATGCTTTTTTGATGTTTAATGCTCAAGCATTTTGAAAAATTGACAAAATTTTAATACAATAAAAAATACAAATAAAATTTAGGTTCAAACAAAAGTTAATTTTAGAAATGCAAATATAAGAACTGCTTGTCACCATCATAAGTCTAATGAATATTTTTTTATATTTAACTCAATAATTAGAATTTTGATAACAACCTTAACGATAATATAGAAACTAACAAATGATTTCAAAATCAAACGATTGAAGAACCCCTGTCCACCACGCTCACCGGGTTGGCATGCCCTCAACCCCAGTCTTTTTTCCTCTTTCGAGAGTGGTGGTGGGGGTGGGAATTACCGCAAGGAATCATAATAATGATCATCATCATGAGCTCATCAATAATTCAACGCGAATTTGCAGCACACCAGCATTTTTTTCCTCCATTTTCCTTGCACCATTAAAACGGGGGGTTAGAAGGGGGACTATAATCCAATTCCGGGCTCTAGCCTTTCCCCTTGAAATTAAGCCTGCCTGACGACGACGATTACGTTCTGCTATTGCTACGTGACTGACCTCCCCGGTCAAGAAGGTTTCGTATACGTTCAACGACTTGAACGCGACTTAAAGTTGGCGCTAATTTTGGCGGTCAACCAGCTTGGGAACTTACAGCGCCGCCTTCTTTTGTTGAGATCTGCTCCGACTAAAGTGGCTTAAGGCTCTGGTCGGGGAACGTACTCCACCGCGGAGAGTCAACCTTGAATTTAGGCTTGAAGACGCTCAAGAGAAGAGGTTTGGGGCGAGACAAACAATAACACCGAACTACAGCCAAACAAAACAGACAGTAAATTGCTGTTGGTTCTGGGCAAACTGTGAACGTGTACTTGAACCCCCCGGTGATGGGGTGGGTTGAACTGAACGACAACATAGAAAAGTGGAAAGATGTGAAAACGAGGGAGTGAAGCGTTTGCTGGAGGCTCTTGTTTTAGCCGTTTGTTGCGTAGTTCATCAGCGTGACTGGGCGTAAATTGGACCTTATAAAGTGCTGGAAATAGATGAAGTAGCATTTGGCAGGGTAGATTGTTTAAAGAAGAGAACGCAATTTAATAATAGTATATGTTTTTTAAACTTTGTTGTGAGTAATTTGTGAAGTGCAAATAATATTTTTGTAATTTTTCCGTTTTAGAAAGGAACAACTTTTGTTCCAGTTTTTTTTGTAAAAACGTTTATTTAGACTTTTGAATTACATTACAATCGTCTGCTTAAAACTTTGCTTCTCTTTTTCAGTTTTCTTGTTTCATTTATGGTATTTTAATCTTGTTTTGTTTGTATTGAATTCTGATACTGGCTGATATGCCTGTTCTTAAACTTCAAATCTTTATCTTTATCAATTTAAGTGTTTTTTTTAAATAAATATTTTCCGTTCAGTAGCTTTTGCTTATTGCATACATTTTTTAACTATAAAAATAAATCATTTTCGTTATCAAAACAAAGTTCAGTGCAAAGCAAAAATACTACAACTTCAACTTAAAACATAAAGGATGTTGGTCAAAAACGCAATTTGAACAAATTTGATAGAGCTAGTTAGCCAAAACACTTTCTTCTGGTTGCGTCATTGTCCCAATGTTGGTTTGGTAATACAAAAATATTTAAAAATTTGTATCATGAAAGTGTTTTCAGATTTATGTAGTGTCTTCGGCAAAGTTATAGGTATGCTGTATACAGCAGTATCCCACAAAAACAGCACGATTTGGAAAAAAAAGTTGTCCGATCTGGCCCAAAATTGGTCCGAGGGTTTCTCTGCTGGAATAATTAGACCGGTTATATTTAGTTGGACAATAGGTTGACCTATTGCTGTCTTCGAACCAACAAGCCTATGCTTCATAACACGTTTGATTAGATTCCTCTGAAAATGTTACAATACTTAAACAAAAAAAAAGTGATTTTTTATTAACAGGACTCTGAGATACAATTTTTGAAATTTAATCTGGATTTAGCGATCCTTTTGCCTTCCTCACTGAGGTAAGGCTATAATCCTGCTCTAAACATAAACTTTTTATTAAAAGTTCAAAGACCCACCTTCATGTATACATATCGACTCAGAATCGAAAACTGAACAAATGTCTGTGTGTGTGTATGTGTGTGTGTATGTGTGTGTGTATGTATGTATGTGACCAAAATTCTCACTGAGTTTTCTCAGCACTGGCTGAACCGATTTTGATCAAACCGGTTGCATTCGACGTGATTCATGGTCCCATACATCGCAATTGAATTGTTTGAAGTTTCGATAACTAGTTCAAAAGTTATGTATAAAAATGTGTTTTCACATATATCCGGATCTCATTTATATGCATGTAAACGATGTCCGGATCCATCATCCGATCCATCGTTGGTAAGGTTATCAAAAGACCTTTCCAACGAGTCCACAACATTGAAGATCTGGCAACCCTGTCTCGAGTTATGACCACTTAAGTGATATTTATGTACTTTTTTGAAGCCGGATCTCACTTAAATGTATGTTAACAATGTCCGGATCCATCAACCGACACATCGTTGGTTAGGTAATCGAGAGACCTTTCCAACGAGTCCACAACATTGAAGATCTGGCAACCCTGTCTCGAGATATGACCACTTAAGTGATATTTATGTACTTTTTTGAAGCCGGATCTCACTTAAATGTATGTCAACAATGTCCGGATCCATCATCCGACCCATCGTTGGTTAGGCAATCGAGAGGCCTTTCCAACGAGTCCACAACATTGAAGATCTGGCAACCCTGTCTCGAGTTATGACCACTTAAGTGATATTTATGTACTTTTTTGAAGCCGGATCTCACTTAAATGTATGTAAACGATGTCCGGATCCATCATCCGACCCATCGTTGGTAAGGTTATCAAAAGACCTTTCCAACGAGTCCACAACATTGAAGATCTGGCAACCCTGTCTCGAGTTATGACCACTTAAGTGATATTTATGTACTTTTTTGAAGCCAGATCTCACTTAAATGTATGTAAACGATGTCCGGATCCATCATCCAACCCATCGTTGGTTAGGTAATCGAGAGACCTTTGCAACAAGCCCACAACATTGAAGATCTTGCAACCCTGTCCCGAGTTATTACCACTTAAGTTATATCTGTGTACTTATTTTTCTGGTTTTAAAAAATAGCTGAAATATGTGTCCAAACCACCCATATTACCCATTGTTGGTAAAAAGTGAGGAAGGCATCAACCACATAGGTGGATTAAGTTAGTTTTTTATTTTTATTTTTAACAATATTTTTTGAATAACATCTTTTGAGCTATGAAGATGAAAATTGTTTGCCCAAGCTATGATTTTTTTAAATGCAGAAATTTTGAAAATTGTAGTATTTTTTTTTCCAAAATAATCATGATGTAAAAATCGAATTTGAAATTAAAAAGCGCTTCCAGCATTTTTGGCATTCAAATGTTGAAATTGTTGCATATAATTTTAGTTTTTTTTTTTCTATAAATTACAATTAAGAGATTTTCAACATTTATGTAACCCCTTAGACAATATGTTCTGAATAGTAAACAATCGATTTCACAAGTTTTTAACGTCAAAAATTCTAATGCTGATAACAAAGCGTATAACAATCCAAATTTCAATGTAAAAAAAAAAAAAAATAGGGCAGCGAATGATCAACAATATAAATGCTGCCAGATAGAGGTGGGCAAAACCGCTCTTTTTCAGGAGCCGCTCATTTTCGTTCGCTCGTTAACAATAGCCGCTTTTTTTGAACGGCTCTTTCGCTGTTTTTCAAAATTTGGTCGAAAAGGTTTCTTCAAGAATTGCGTGATTTCATATGTTTTGCTTTTTTTCGAATTGGGCTTTTATAAATTTAAGCTGAAAACGAGAAGATGCCCTTGAAAAACATTGATCTTGGCGGTCTCTATGTCAAGATTTCTACTCGAACCTAAACATTCAAGTAATTGAATATTCTCCATACTGAAATCTAGGATGCTGGAAAAATTGCTATTAATTTTAAAATTTCGTTTATTTCTGCAATAATTGAACTAATGCTGATATTTTATTTGGAGAAAATATTCTGTGAACTCTTTTCTAAATTCTGATTAAATCGATAAAGTATTTAAACGCTTCAGTTTAATCGGACAAAACGATTTATTTTTTTCCAAAATCTCTTAACTATTTAGTAAATATTTGGTAATATTTTACAAATTATGCAATTTGAAATGCTCAAATTTATATTTCAGTAACACATTAATGTACAATCAGTTTACAATGAAAAGCCTTTTGTTTTTTTTCATTATGTTTAGAAAATTATTAACTATTGGAATTATTTTTTAAAAGCAATGAAATATTTGAAATTGTATCTTCAATTTTCTAAAACAAATTTAACACTACATTTTTTGCCATTTTTATGCCGTCTTGAAACGGTTCTTTCAAAAGACCGGAGTTCAAAAAAACATCCTCGGTTCTTTTTTTGTGAGCCACGGTTTAGTCGCTCTTTTCTTTGAACCGGCTCTTTGAGCGGCTCGCTCTTTTTTTGCCCACCTTTACTGCCAGAAATTACAAAACAAAAATGTCAAAAAATGAATGCTCGCAAAAATAATAATATTAAGAATACATTATTATTTAAAAAATATAATTCAAGCCTAAGTGTTTTAGGCCGTAGCCATGAAGCCACGAGTCGATCTTCTGACAACTTGGGAACATTGCAAAGAATTACTAAGCTCAACGTGTCAAATAAATAAATTAAGGCTGTTTTTATAACATGCTCTGAAAGAGATGGACTTCGAGAAGCTGCTCTAATTTACAGAACGAAATTCAAGTTCAAAATAATAACTCAATGCACAAGAGCTATGGAATCATTTCAAGATGTAGATTATTTTAAAACAAATTTTAGTTGACATCAAAATGAAAAAAAAAGCACCAAATCAAAAAAAAACCATCAAATCACCGAAAATCGGTAGAAAAAAAGGCAAATTTTGGTTAACTTTTATTTTGAAATTGGTTGTTTTTAAATGATTTTTTTTGCCGATTCCGGATAAAAAATAAGTGTGTATCAATTATCTCCATTGAATCTTTCTTTTTCAGAATGAATCCCCGTAGAGTCATGGTTTATTAGAATGACACTATCCACACACAAGTACCTAATTGAGCTATGAATCGATGGCCAAACAACATTTAATTTTAATTCAGTCGATTGGAACAGCTTCTGAAAGTCCATTTCTTATAGAGCATGAAGGATAATCTGCAATCAATGACATTGGCTTGCAAAATGTTGAGCTATGGAAAAATAAAAATAAAAGTATGTTTGGTCGAATGCTAGTCATATCGATGCCTCTGTGCTCTTTTATGCTAACTAGATAGGAAAACCAGCAAGCTAAATATAAAAGAGCAAAGATTAGGGTGCCCAGAAAAAATGACCCCTTGCCCCACAAGCGGAAAATGGGTTTTTGGGTTATTTTAAGCATCTGTGCAAATTTTGAGCAAAATTGCTTGAGATTAACCCATTGATACTCGAGCCTTAAGTTGGCGAATAAAATGTTTTTCATACAAAAATGACTTTTTTTTTTAAATCGGTAATAACTTTTCAGGATCGAGTTTTACAGGTTTGGTATGTTGTACAGAGTTGTAAAGCATTAAATTTTCATTGAGAATCTCACTTTTGGGAATATTTGGATGGAAGTAGCGCACCGTGCAGACCAAACCTTAAGAAAGTTGAGTTTTCCATGCATTTTTTTTATTTTTTCCATGCTTTCTTCACCTTTGAGTGTCAATGTATAAATGTTGACCACTTTTGCTCGTATTTGGCCCAGAGTCCTAAAATAGCCCAAGGAACAATATTCAGCTTGTAGAGCGAAGTTTTGAGAAAAAGTCCCGTATTCTGGATACCCTAATACAGAGGCATCGATATGTGTGATGGCAAAACTAATGATGAGTCCTCATTTTAAATACTAATTGAGTTTAAGTAACTTTGTATTTATTATCTTTTAAAAGTGTGTATACAAATCTTATAACTATTGTGTTGAAAAATCATCTCGTTGAACACATCTTCGCAGAGTAGCAAAACAATTCAAGTTCACAGCCAATGATGATCACTCAAGGAAGACATTCATCATTGCTCTCGGTGCGCGCTTGTTAGTGTTTACTTTTTCCACCGGTCACATCTCCCCTCACTCGTCAGATTTAATAATTATGCAATTACGTTTGGCATTGGAACGCGGCGCAAAAATCCGATGCGCGCCGGTGCCTCTCCGGATCGCGAGCAAAAAATTGCACCTTTCAACTTTCCGCTGAATTTGCTTCTTTAAAGAACTCTTTATGCACCAGTGAATTTCATGTTGTTTTACTTATTTTTACTAATTTTCTTATTTTTTTTCCTTTCTGTTACAGGTGGCGTTCTTAATCTTCCCCGGAGACCAAACCGGTGAGTCGTCGGAACGAGCACTGGTTGCCTCCGCGACGACAACCTGAAGAGACAAAACGCCGTCGTGCCTTGAAACTCCAAACTTCTTCACTCTCCCTCATAGCTGCTGCTGTACAAATAGGAATAGAAACCTTCATCATGATGATGCTCTCGCTGATTGGCGCTACCTCGCTCTGGTTCGTCATGGTTTGGGCCGCGCTGATTCTGTTCTTCAGCCCGGTGCTGTTCGTGGTCAGCGTGTGCCTGCCAGAGTTGCCACTGTTGCTGATCCGACGACTGCACTACATCCCGTTCGATTCGGTTTAGCAATGCGGCCAGACAAAGGGGAGGAAGGTGGGGTTCAGGGTTCCCCATACTCTCTTCAACCTGACACAACACAAATCTAGTGAATTCATCCCATTTCCCTACCCAAGAATTTGGTGCACATGAGATGAGAATAGTCTTGACAAAACTGGAAAATGCCAAAATCTCGTCCGCCCTTTTCTCTTTTTTTGTAAATAGTCCCTCGGGCGTGACACGAGAACACTGGAGACTGCTGTATTTATTGTAACGAGTATTGTGATAAAGTTAAATTATTGTCCCTCTTTCAATAATCTCTTACTTTTGTTTGCTTAAGTTTTTTTTGGGTACAACGATTTCTGGAGGAAGACTTTCCCAACCCCAAACTCACCTCCCCTTTGTCGTGCCGTGAAAAAAACCAAATCCGAAATTAGTTCTGTAAAACAAAGCATCACACATTCACTAAAGCAACATAATTCGATTTTAGTTTGTTTTTAAAGCTTGTGTACGGGTACCAATCAAAGCATTTATGTCCTGGAAAATGGTTAGAAACAAATTGAAGACTAATAATCAACAACACTGTAAAAATGAGTTCAAAATTTGTTCACATCACCTTTTCTGTGGTTAGTTAAGCATCACAGCTGCACTGTACACCTTCGGGCTAGCGTTTTTAGCATGTAAGAACTGTGTGAATAGCCGTTTAGTGCCTTCGGATTGTAAGAAAAGTGGAAAGACGCGGTTAGTGCTATATTTTTTTCTACTCTCTGTGCTAGAATGTAAGACAATCAAAGACAATAAATATTGTACAAGAATATACACTTGAAAAACAAACGAAGAGCAGTTTTATTTGGTTGGGTGTGCTGATGGCACCGGTTTCGTGAAAGAAATAATTGACCGGTTTATCGAAGGTTATCTATATTTGTACTTCCGCATTGAAAGGTTATGCGTATTGATATTTATTTTTTAAGCACGCAACTTGTGTTTGCTGATTCAATCACAGTTCTCAGCTTATTAGATATGAATTTGCCCCACGGTGTTTTTTCTAGATCAACCTAAACATTCAAAATTTGTTAGCATCGTGAAAGAGGGGTTGTTTAAAGTCAATTTGCGGGGATTAAAACGACCAACAAAGTTTCTGCGCAGGCACGTGCACTTTGAATGTTTTAAAAATATTTAGACAGGCCCAAATGGTTTTCTCCAAAGTTTGTATGCAACGATTCTTCCAAGAATTATCAATTCCTGTTAATTAATTATTATTTTTTGGCTTGAATTATGTGAGTAGGGGAACAGCATCTAATTCCAGCGTGCCTCTAATGTTGGCAGGTCAGAACTTTGACATTCAATTAAAGCTAATTAAAAGCGTGTTCAACTGAAATCGAGTGATAAATAGCTCAATAAGAAGTGAGCAAGCAAGTTTCTATCAGAAGTTTAGCAAAATTAGTTATTTAAATAGTGAAAAAAGTCAAAAATGTCAAGGCTATGAGAAAAAGTCAAACCAAACTTTGATGTATATAGTACATTTTGAAGTGCTCTAAAAGACCTTTCGAATGCATCTAAGAGAGTTGGAATCGATCAAGTTTTACGCGAATGGGAGCAATTTTAATATTTTTTACGTGTTTCAGACCTCAAACTTCAATGCTCGTTTTACCCCACTTCCCTTTGTCGTAGAGGGCTCATATTTGGCATGAGTTCATCTCATGTATAGACAAACAAACGCTGAAAGTTTCATCCAAATCGGAGCACCTCGATACGACCTCTAGAACAAACCGAGCAAAATCAACAATAAAATATTTCGTTTGGGACAAATGTCCGCCATTACGGGGTTTGTCTTCCGGACCACCTGAGGCCGCTCGTGGTACTCCCAGGGGTACATGTACCCAAGGTTGAGAACCGAAAAAAAAAACAAATTCGCCAAGTACAAATATCAACAACAGAACAGATACAACAGAAAAAAATCATCCATAGCCAAGAAGCATGAGTTTATTACACAAATTCAAACATAGTTTTCGCGAAGTCTTCATTTAGAATAACAGAAATAATATTCTATTTGAGAAAAGAACATATTGAACAAATAAAAGAGGCTTTTGTCAAATTTTACATAAACAAAAAATATGTTCCCGGTTTCTCAGTCGAATTCCCGAGTTTTTTCCCGGTTTTCTCCCGGTGGTTAAAAATCCCGATTTTTTCCCGGTTTTCCCGGGTTTTTTTCCCGTGGTGGCCATCCTGCCTTAATTGTCAAAATGCCAAAAATTGCGAAAGACTCTGGCCTACACAACAATTGAAAATAAACGCTTCAGTGGAAAAAATGCCTCCAAAATCAAAACTAAACAGTTGTTTTTGACGATTTTTTCAAAACCTCTCGTCAATTTAACAGATGAATATTCAATAAAAACATTGCTTAAAAGGGTGTTTTGCTTGCGTTGTAACGACACGGAAATTCTTAATGCAGTATCTGCAAAAAATGTAAATTCATCCTATTTGCAGGACATGATCTGCGTGGAAAAATGGTTCCTGACCACCGGAAATATGTATTTCAGGTTTCCAGAGGTGGTTTTGAGGTGTTTTATGCTAATCGAAGTGCCTGAAAACATGATATTATAGTTTATTGAAGCTAATACTTCACTTTATTGAAAATTAGACCATCGTAAGATAAAAACAGCAAAACTTTAAAATGTGTTTTAATCTAATTTTCATTGGACTTTCAATATGATTTTTGGACAACACTGGACTCTCTGGTTGTCAATATCCAAGGGACCGTCGAGGAAGAGAAGCATCAGTTTACAGAATGATGCAAAATGAAGACTCGATTGAAATTTGTTTTTTCTTGCTGACCAGCTATAGGAGAGAATCATGGCAACGTCCAGCAAACAAAAACAAATAAATGTCAAACACCCTTCAAAGCTTCGTTTCTCAAAAAAAAATGTCTATGCAAGCCATGAGAAAGTAAAATTATTGACAACCGGAATAGAAATTTAAAGCAAATAGAATCCAAGGGACCGTCGAGGAAGAGATCCAAGAGAAAATATCGAGGAATAAAGACAATCGAAGTATGCAGTTTGAAGGGACTGAAGAATTCATCGGTACATGGAGCATTATTGATATCGAGAAGATCTACAGCCAGAGAGTCGGCTGTAAAAAGCATTTATTGATATAGTTTTTGCCATAATCTTCATTATTCTATAGAAAAAAGAGTCCAAAACATAAAAAAACGTATTTTTAATTAAATTTTACGCAAAAAGCGTGGTCGGGGCAAAATGCACCGCTGTGATGCTCCTTTGTAAACACAGCGGTGACATCTAGTGGTGATTAGTGAAAACAGCTTTTACCCGGTGCATTTTGCCCCATGGTTGTGATGCATTTTGCCCCGTAGTTGTAGTGCATTTTGCCCCAATATTGTGGTGTCCCGCAAGATTGTTTGAAATTAATCAAAAATGTTTTAGAACTTTTGCTATTTTTCAACAATCTTGAGGGATTTTAACACGTTTTTCACATGGATGACGAAGAATTATAGTTGTTTTAGAACATTTAACAAAATTCTTTCACAGAAATACTGTTATGGTTGAGAAATCACAGTTTGCCTTTAGGGGGTGCTTATTACCCCCTCTCCATAGCCCTGAGAATGCGTCATTAGTTGGTCAAATGGAACCTAACATTTCAAATGGGCACATTTCTATTGTAAACAAGAGTGTATCCCTTTCACTCAAATGAAAGTTTACACAAGGTGTGGGAGGGATAAACTCTTGTTTACAAAAGTTATGTGCTCTAATGAAACGGAAGGCACGAAATGACAGTCCTTAACCTTATTTGTGCTCTAAAGTTTTCAAATAGGCATTTACTTATTTTGTGATATTCTTTTAATATAATTTTTTCATATCTTCGTTTCGGAAACTCAATAGTGTATCCTTCGAGTCTTAATCTGCCGTGTAGCTGCAACCGACATAATCTACCCCTCTCCAAACTCCAACCTTACTCAATGATGTCACGTGCAGCAACGCACCAGCCCGTGTCACGATACTTTTGGCGCCAAAAGCGACAGTGACAGCCCCGAAATTGGGTTACTCCGAACTGAGCTGCAATCAACCTTCACCCTACCTGGGTGGCGTCCATGGTAACGTGATGGACCGAAGGTGCACACTTTGTTTAGCTCCGATCAACAAACCTACCGTCATCGTCGTCGACCCTGCCTTGCGTTGTTGATATTGTTTTCGCGGTGAAAAATCGATTAAAATTTTCTAAATTTATTCAAACGTCGCGAATTTGTCGCGTTTTTTTAAGGCCCCCGACGACGCTGGTCTGCAAAGTTTTTCCGACCTCCTCTGTGTGTATGTGTGTGGGTGTGTGCGCGAGCTTTTGGTGACTTGGAAAACCGCAAAATATGCAAAACAACACATTATTTTAACGCGAGTGAATCACGGAATTCTCCGACCAGGCTTTCAAAGGGAAAACTAGCTGGAAAATTCGAGGAAAATCGCACCGCCAAGATTGATAGAACTTTGGCGGAAAAGCCTTTTCCGAGTGTGGTTTGGCAGCGCTTCTATAATTAATTTATCAAGTCGAGCCTCCGACTAAGGAAGGGACCGACCTAGAACCAGGACAGGCCAGGTCAGGACAAGACACCGGAATGCCGCTCAAGACGCAACAACGACGGAACACGGCGGTAAGCTTGTTTTTCCCCAACCGCCTCCTCATTCAGAAATTTGTTGTTTATTTTATTTGTGACTTTTTTTATGCCACTTATACCGAGTTCAAACCTGCAGCTCAATTTATAAATTTAAATTTTGCTCCGGTTTGTCCTTGCATGCTAACGGGGCATTAGAGAAGCAGATTCTTTTTGGGCCGGAAAAGCTTCAGTCAAAGCGTTTTCACCTTTCCCACTCCCTCCCACCCTAAGCTAGCGCAGCACCACGGAGGAAATAAATAGATTTTGAGGTACTTGACGGAAAGAAGACTCGTTGAGTTTAGATTGCGAGGATTTCGAGGGAAATTTTTCCGCCCCTGCTTTCCTAGGTCAAAGTGATCCACTTTTGTCGAGGAACAACGACCTAATCTAGATGCTTATATATTATTAATTTTGGGGTTGGTGGCTTCTTGTAGATGTTTTCTCGATTGTTTAAATTAAAGCTGATGTGAAACGCTTAAAGAACCTCTTGCGATCTTAGATGGTACTTAGAGCAGACCCTATTATGGGCCATCCATGAACCACGTGGATACTATTTATATTGAAAATAGCTTCCAACTAATCTCATATGCTTTTTCATCACTTTTGAGACAATGAGGCAATCTTGATGTGAAGCATGTTGATATCAAATTTACAACCCTAATACTTAAAACACGGTGTATTTTTTCCGAGAACATTAAGGTATAAAATAGGCAAGCCTGATATTTGGCACCATGAAAAATGGGCTCTTTTCCGACATTTTACGGAGTGTACCGAAGCAAAATTTATGTAAATAGTTTTTTATTTAATAGGATATTTCTCCAGAAAATTGCCAGATCAGAAATTGCAAATTTGACCAATACATGACCACAAACAAAAAGTTTCCGAACCAAATTTACCAGATTTCTAGCTTTCTTTGAAATGCACCGAAATATAGCTGAACATCATTTTTTGAACAATGTGTCATGAAAAAGCAGCAACCTATTGCCCTGATGCAAATTTGAGTATTTAACAATGCAAAATTTAGTTAATTTAATTAAAAAGCTGTTTTTTACCCAATAGCCTTCTGAAATTATTATTTTTTTCAGTTCTTTACCATATTATACCATCATATTTTAAAATATTTCGAATCAATCACATTGTAGAAAACAGTTTTCAGAACAAGCTCCCTGAAAAAAAGTTCTTGCTTTCCGCATAATTGATCGACGCCACCAACATCGTCAGAACAGCCGACAACAGTTATCCAAACTGCGAACAAAGCTAAACTTCGTTTACCTCGCCGCGATTAAAGCAAGTAGCTTAGAGCGTCCAATTTCCCGGGGTTACAAATTTCCCGGGAAACGGGAAATTTTCATCCAATTTCCCGGGAAATCCCGGGAATTCCCGGGAAATTTTAAATTTATTGAAAAATTTTATGATCTTGGTTTTCATTTATATTATGCAACAAAATTTGTTTAGGACATCAACATTAATAGTTTAAATAAGTTTGGAGATCAATTAACAGCAAGACTGCATGTAAAAAATCATTCAACTACAAGAAAATGTATTTTGGTATTTTATGATGAGAAATTTAAACTTGCCTCTGTGACCAGTTTATTGAAATGAAAAAAAAAAAACATGCAGAAATTATGTTATTGGTGTTCGCTTCACTCCAAACAACCCAATGTTTTCAAATATTTGAAGCTAGCTTTAAATATATTTTTGCATTTTTTGAGAACAAACAATAGAAAGTAATTTTTCAATAATATTTTTGTATTATTATACAACATGATTTAAATTATACGATAAACTAACATCATTCCACAAAAAGTCTTCTATTTTTTCACATTTAACGCTCTAGCACCTGTAGTTGCACCAGTGCTCCATAATTCTTTTCTTCAAATTGTAATTTCTTTAGTACTAGGTATTTAACCAATTGATCATTTGATCATGGTAAACAAAAACGTAAAAAAATCTCATACATTATTTATCATGATACCTTTTGGTACATGATGAATAATGTAAATTTACAGAAATATTTTTTTCTGTGTACACCACGAGTCTCGGTGAAGTTGATTTGTATGAGCTCCTGAAACACTTTGCCTTTTTCCATCAATGGGCGAATAATTAAGATAAGAGTACTTACTCTCGAAATCCATCTAAAATCTCTCTTCAAAACAAGTTTGTGTAATCTCTTCTAAGTATCTCAGAGTATGATGCTCCCTCCAAACTCCATTAGGTTTATCGAGTGCCAAAGTTTAAAAACAACGTTTAAAACCATTCACTTTACTCAACTCTTACCTGTTCAACCGGGTGCCGGTAAGTCTGCTCGCAGAAACTTTCGCCAACTATCTGGCATGATCCGTTCTACTGCCGCAAGTGAAGGTGAGTTTTCCACTATTATGTCGACACAAAAGATTGCAAACTACCCTGTCCCTTCCGAAGGGAGTAGGCGCGGTGTGGATGCGTCGGAAAAGGGATCTTCATTCTCACGTAAAAGCAGCTTTTCACCGCACGCCCTCGGTTGGTCGTGTCAGACAGACAATCTTGACTCGTCCCAAAATCACCACCGCCGTCGTCGTTACAGTCTATAGCTTCTATAGCGGTTTTGCTCCTCCCGATGACGGTGAATAAAGTGAACGAGTAAACGACCCTATTAATATACTCAGCACAAAAGGTTCGTCGTCTGTGCAATGCGAGCCCTGTAAAACACCTGGCAGCGAGCGTGGCGTACGAAACGGGCCCATAATAAGCAAATTATGTATCCTCTTATTTATTTCTATTAGCATCGCTCCCTTTTTGGGGCACAATACAATGCTGGGAGGGTTGTTGAAGATGCAACGGAGGTTGATTGGGTGTGGAAAAGCTATTTCGGTTGATGCGGATGCCTTTTGTGTGAACTTTATGGTTCGTCGTTTTTCCCTTTTGGAAACCGGAGATTTGTCCGTATTCATTCATTATGGTGAAGGGATGCCGGAAATGAGATCTGGGCAGTTTAAAAAGAACAGATTGAGGATTATCAATTGTATTTTGTTCAACTTGTCCTTTATTTTTAAAAGATACTCTTCAAATCAAGTTCCAAAAAAGTTTGCAGGATAAAATATGTGCTTTGTGCATCTTGGTACTTTCTGCATGTGCGACAACTGGCCAAAAGGAATTTAACCAAAGGACGTTTTGCCACATGTAAATGCCAGATTACTGTATACTCCCGAGAAATCATTTCCCAAGTCCCAGCTCTAATCCAAACATTGTAAAAAATAACTGCTAAGAAATTGAATATTTCGGTAAATTATTAGAAGCCTCCGGATTAAGCCTTGATGCGCCAATAATAATAAACATCACCAAACAAATTATTATCCAACAACGATAAACCCAAATTGATCATCCCAACCCGGCACCAGCTCGTGAGAAAGTTCAATTTTCGTTACGCTCCAGGAAGCTTTCGCCCAACCCAAAACTATTGTCATTGTCGTTCATTGTCGTTTCGTAGTCTTAGTCATCATCAACAATCACTGCATCTATTCATAGTGTGGAACTTCATTCTGGGACAACAAATAAGGAGCTTTGCAGAGGATAACTGTCTGAATATAAAAGGTAAAGAAAGAAAAAGACGGAGAGTTAGAGAGGAATGGCAAGCGGCGAAAGCACTTTCTTGATGACGAGATTCCACCCGGAATAGAATAAAAGAGTGGAATAAAAACTTTGCTTTGCCGAATTGATTACCGAATGGAAAGGACTGGGGTATGGAGGAAGAGCGAGGGTGGTCGTGGAAAAAAAAAAACAAATTTTATGACCTATTATATCGCAATTCGGCAGGGATTGGGTTGGTGGAACGAATTCTGGCAAATTTTACTATTAGTTAACATATGTTATTAAAAATACAATTGAAATTGAATATTTAAAAAACTTTTTTTTTTAAATACTAAAACATAGTTAGAATTCTTGTTTATTTGGCAGGTTATTTATCACAACACTTTATGAAATTTACCCATTTATTTATTTTTAAATGTGAAAAATAATGTTCAAATTATTTTTTTAGAAAAGAAATCCAAATTTTTTTATAAGGTTTTATAAGCTATTTTCTTTCATATGTTTATATGTCCTTTAAAAAAAACTCTTGAAATTGTTTCTGGGGAAAAAATCTATGTCTATCTATGTATTTTGATTTGAACTAATGTCTCTAATGGGGACTCAAAACGACATCCTTTGAGCTAATAGCGTGGTGGTATAGAAGATATAAAATTATTGTAAAAATAGTGTTGTTATAGGATAATATCGAAAATCTGAATAAAAACTTATTGAAATCATTTTCAAAGCAAAATCAAATTTGCAAAAGAAAGGTAATTCTCTACCAACTCACACGAAATCGCTCCGACCCCTCTTCGATTTGCGTGAAACTTCATCCTATGGGATAACTTTTGTCCTTGATCACGAATCCGAGGTCTGTTTTTTGATATCTCGTGACGGAGGGGCGGTACGACCCCTTCCATTTTCGAACATGTGAAAAAAATGTGTTTTTCAATAATTTGCAGTCTGAAACGGTGATGAGATAGAAATTTGGTGTTAAAGGGACTTGTATGTAAAATTATTAATTTAAACGTATTTTTCATCAAAAAAACAACACTGAAAAAGTTTTAAAAATTCTGTCATTTTCCGTTACTCGACTGTAAAAAATGTTGGAACATGTAATTTTAAGGGAAATTTAATGTTCTTTTCAAATCTACATTGACCCAGGAGAGTCATCTTATCTTAGTTATCTTATCTTATTCATTTTAAAATTTCGTGTTTTTTAATAATTTTGATATTTAAACATAAGGGGTTATTAACGTCACGAATATCGTGATTTTTCGAAAAAAAAAGTTATGAGAAAATTACTTTTTGCGTTTCTCTTTGTTTCGTCGTCCGTGTCTGTTGCGGGCGACCATGAACGGTCATGATCAACGACGAACAACATTTTCCAAAAAAAATTTTTCGTAATATCGCGATAACTCGTGACGTTTATAACCCCTTATGTTTATATATCAAAATTTGTGTAATTGTCTGCTCTACAACTTTGTTGTACATTGTTACACAATAACCCTGCAAAGTTAGAAAAAAACAGGAAATTTTAAAATGAAAAAAAAAATATGACCCGTTAAATTTCCCATAAAATGACATGTTCCAAAATTTTTTACAGTCTAGTAACGGAAAATGGGAGAATTTTTAAAACATTTTTAGTGTTTCATTCGATGAAAAATATGTTTTTTCGGAATTCTGAGTACGCCATCAAATCGGGCGTCTAATTTTACATAAAAGTCCCTTTGACATCAAATTTCTATCTCATCACCGTTTCAGGCTCCAAATTATTGAAAAAAACCTATTTTTTCGCATGTTCAAAAATGGATGGGTTCGTACCGCCCCTCCGTCACGAGATATTAAAAAACGGACCTCGGATTCGTGATCAGGGACAAAAGTTACCCCGTAGGACAAAGTTTCACGCAAATCGAAGAGGGGTCGGGGCAACTGCTGTGGGAGTTGGTGGAGAATTACCATTTTTTTTAAATAAAATGCCCATTTGAGTGCTGAAAAGTAGAACTTTTCAGCATTTATTTTGAAAAGTGTTGCTATTTGATTCTGTTATTTTTGGTACAGAAAAGTAGGCTATTTCGTCGTTCAAGAATGACAAGAAAAGTAAGTAGTTTCACGACGGAATTGCAAAATAGTAGTTTATGCAACAAGTTGCAAAAAGAGGATTTTTTCAGCACGAGTCGTACATTTATCCATCGAGGTTCACCGAGTTGGATAAATACGAAGAGTGCTGAAAAAATCAAGTTTTCCATCGAGTTCCATACAACATTTTTCGCAATTCCAAAAAACACACACTGAGTGAAATTTTATGTCAAATTTTCATTTTTTTTGTCAATAAATCGTTTAAATCAAAAAAATGTTGAAAAGTGTTACTTTTCGAAACAAGTGCTGAAAAGTTCAACTTTTCAGCACCCATTTGAATGCTGAAAAGTAGAACTTTTCAGCATTTATTTTGAAAAGTGTTGCTATTCGATTCTGTTATTTTTGGTACAGAAAAGTAGGCTATTTCGTCGTTCAAGAATGACAGGAAAAGAAAATAGTTTCGCGACGGAATTGCAAAATAGTAGTTTATGCAACAAGTTGCAAAAAAAGGATTTTTTCAGCACGAGTTGTACATTTATCCAACGAGGTTCACCGAGTTGGATAAATACGAAGAGTGCTGAAAAAATCAAGTTTTGCAACGAGTTCCATACAACAATTTTTGCAATTCCAAAAAAACACACACTGAGTGAAATTTTATGTCAAATTTTCATGTATTTTGTCAATACATCGTTCAAATCAATTTTTTTTGAAAAGTGTTACTTTTCGAAACAAGTGCTGAAAAGTTCAACTTTTCAGCACCCATTTGAGTGCTGAAAAGTAGAACTTTTCAGCATTTATTTTGAAAAGTGTTGCTATTCGATTCTGTTATTTTTGGTACAGAAAAGTAGGCTATTTCGTCGTTCAAGAATGACAGGAAAAGTAAGTAGTTTCACGACGGAATTGCAAAAAAAATTTTTTCAGCACAAGTCGAACATTTATCCAACGAAGTTTATAGAGTTGGATAAATACGACGAGTGCTGAGCAAAAAAAGTTTTGCAACGAGTCGAAATGTCCTATTAACATAGGAAACACATGGCGCAATTGGTTGTTATGAAAAAGGAACCTAGATTTGCTCTAAAATATGAAATAAGGAAAATTATCGATTTTTAGATTTCAAACGCTAAACTTAATTTTAACATTTTGAAATTATTTGTTTTAATTAGATCAGAAAATGTAATTCAAGTTTAAATTCTTAACATTTACAATCGGACCAATAGTTCCTGAGGTATCTTCGGTCGAAAATTTAAAGGTTATTAGGTGACACTCAGAGAAATTTATTTTTATCGATTTGAATTCTTTATGAGACTTTATCTCAGAAATATATCCGATTTTCAAAGATCTAGAGAGAAATTGTTTTGAACATTTTCTCAGATTTCCATATATATTAGTTTTGAAGGTGCTCTCTCTCATTTTTGAATAGTTTTTATTTCTTGAAATTCAACTTTAAATGAATTTTTTTCCGTGCACTTATTTATTTCCTAAAATTTCTGATTATAACCTTTAACATTGCTCATGACACCAAATCGTTTAGTAAATTCCTTCAATAATTTAAAAAAAACTTAGAAAAAACCCTTCACACAAATAAAAAAAAAAAAAAATCTCAAACAAAATTGCTTAATCGTAGAGAACTACTCTTTATTGTCCTTGGACATTTGGTCTGGGGTGAGATTGAGTCATTCAAATTGCAGCATTTTTGTATGACTTACCCTCCAGAGACCCAATGTGATGATGACGATGTTGATATGATATTTTGTAAAATGTCTCATAATCACTAAAAACTTGACAGGTTCAAAACAAAATCAAATTCTCCGGTAATGACTTACCGAACGGTCCTCACCCCCTTCCAAACAAAGCAGAAGAATGGAGCGTGCCCAAAATACTCGCCCTGGCCACGGCGGCGACGACGGCAGCAAACATAAACGGCCAGGATTAGCTCTTCCAATCCCCAGTTATTTTTCGCGTTTTCGGGCGGGATGATCGCAATCGGGTTTTGGCGCGTTTTCCGGTGGTAGAGTTGGTTTTTGTTGCTGCAGTTTTTTTCCCGTGGGATTTTTTTGTGCACGCGCATCATCACGGAAATAATTGTCGAGAGGTGCAAGCAAGATAAATACCGTAAATTATTTCGTCCGTAAATAAATATCGTCATTTTTCTTGTGCTTGTTAATTTTGCAGTGGAAAAAGTTTTTCCCTGCCTCGTGGCGTTTTCCTGTGGGCCGTAAGACTGCAGCGTAAGTTTTCCACGAGCTTTGGACAGTTTTGTTGGGTAGTTTGCATGCAAAACTTGGAACTCGGGATGGTGCAAGGGGAAATTAAAGGAAAACTTTATCCCCACCGAAGAAGCTTCTGTAAAAACGACAAAGTTTTTCCCGGGCAAACATTCGAGCAAATATACACAAACTCACACACTTAATAGTGAAAAGTTGGACAAGTTTTTGGCGCCAAATTCCATCCTCCGACAGGATCCGGGCCTGGTGTCTGTGTGGTGGCCAACGCCAGGGAGGAACAGGATAAACGTGGCCAAATATTTATTATGTTAAATGGAGGGAAAAGACACATTTGCATCAAGGTCGCATTTTCCCGCCGGGGTGCATTTCTCATAAGATGACGATGGCACTCGGGTTGGTATGTGCGAGAGGTGAATGTGTCAGAGTGTGTGTGTGTGTGTGCCTTGGAACGAGGAGAATCTGCACCATGTAACCCCACCGGAAAGTGGCAATATGGAATTCAAATGAGTTTGTTTTTGCTGCAAACGGGAGAAGTGAATTTTGGCAGTAAGATGAATGGCCTCCGGCAGTAGGGGAACAGCATCTAATTCCAGCGTGCCTCTAATATTGGCAGGTCAGAACTTTGACATTCAATTAAAGCTCATTAAAAGCGATTTCAACTGAAATCGAGTGATAAATAGCTCAATAAGAAGTGAGCAAGCAAGTTTCTATCAAATGTTTTGCAAAATTTGTTGTTTAAATAGTGAAAATCAGCAAATTGGATGGAGTTAGGAGCGAGTGCTTAACCTGCCAAAGATACGAGAATTTCCCCTAGTTGTGGTTTTAAGAGGCTGTTCAAGCTCAACCACAATCTTATGTGACACAGTTTTGGGTAAGAGTTCGATTTTAGCATACATTTGAATTTGACTGCAGTGGTTTGTTCGGAGAGTAAAAAGCACTTGCATTTCATACAGAACTAATGAACCAGAAAGGATAAGACTTTTTGGTTTCTAGAATGCTTTTAGATTAGATACCAGTATTTCATTCCAAATCGATAAGGTATCCAAATATTGACCACAAGCTATCTGATTTCGGTCAAATATTATAAAAACTGTCTTAACCTCAATAATGCTAAAGGCATGTCGACGCCGTCGTGCTAACTTGTCGTACGTCGCTTTTTGACGTTCCGAGAAAAAAGCGTTTTGATGTTTGACCTTGAATCAACAAAAACGAGAGCATGCAATTTAAACAATAACAAACACGTTTTATGTGGTAGATCATTCTGTGCATTGTCCTGAAGTTTGGTTGAATTTGGTTGCTAGAGTCCCAAGTTATAACTGAAAAAAATAGAAAGATATGACAATTTTTCGTAATGCCATTGTGCTCTGACCCTTTCTCAACACTCAGAAACCGGTTACAGATATACTTTGGGACACTTCCGGAATATGAGAGAACCTGGTTCCTATGTGTCCAGAATGAGGCAGAGCATAACCTTAGATTGTCATATCTTTCGATTTTGCTATGTTGGATGATAGAGTTTCTCTCATATTCCGGAAGTGTCCCCAAAGGGCCACCGATAACCAGTTCCTTAGTTAGAGAACAAAGGCAATACGGAAAATTGTCATATCTTTTAATTTTAAGAATACGTCGGATGATTGGGTTTCTTGCATATTCCGGAAGTGTTAGGGCCGTCGGTAACTGGTTCCAGAGTGGCCAGAAGTGTCAGAGAACAACGGCAAATTGGACCTGTTGGATGCATCCTGATGGGTTGAAATTTGCCGAATTTGTCAAACTAAAATAGGATATCCTAAACTTTCATTTGGACCAATAAAATGGAAAAATGTGTAATGCCGAATCTCAGTATACGGACGCACTGTTTTAGCGTTAAAAAAAAAATAACAAAAGAAGGTAAATAGAAAAATTACTTCTTTTCAATATCGATTTACAGCCTATATTAGAATTAGGGGGTGACGATTCTCGAGATTTTCAATTTCCCGGGAATCAAGAGTTTAATTTGGCCATTTCCCTGGAATTCCCGGGACCCGAGAGTTTTTATTTTCTATGTTATTAGTGGCAATAGTTTTAATGGAAAAGCAATAATTTTGTTTCTTTTCAACGAATTTAGTTACAATTAATTCATACTTATTCTGTGAAACGTTAATTACAGTTTCTGCATTATTTTGAACTATATCTACCTTTTTTTTTTTTTTTTTTGAATCAAGATCATTTCTTGAGCTTTTTGGACTCAACATTGTAGTTTTAAATTTCAATTAAGTTTCACAAACTCGTTGCATGAACTTCTTATTAGTTTTTTGTGAAGTAAAAAATAGCTAATATATAATTTCTCAGTATCGGGATGTTTGCGATATGGGTAATTCTCCGCCAACTCACACAGCAGTTGCCCCGACCCCTCTTCGATTTGCGTGAAACTTTGTCCTAAGGGGTAACTTTTGTCCCTGATCACGAATCCGAGGTCCGTTTTTTGATATCTCGTGACGGAGGGGCGGTACGACCCCTTCCATTTTTGAACATGCGAAAAAAGAGGTGTTTTTCAATAATTTGCAGCCTGAAACGGTGATGAGATAGAAATTTGGTGTCAAAGGGACTTTTATGTAAAATTAGACGCCCGATTTGATGGCGTACTCAGAATTCCAAAAAAAAACGTATTTTTCATCGAAAAAAACACTAAAAAAGTTACTTGACTGTAAAAATTTTTGAACATGTCATTTTATGGGAAATTTAATGTACTTTTCGAATCTTTATTGACCCAGATGGGTCATTTTTTCATTTAGAACATAAATTTTCATTTTAAAATTTCGTGTTTTTTCTGACTTTGCAGGGTTATTTTTTAGAGTACAACAATGTTCTAAAAAGTTGTAGATCAGACAATTACAAAAATTTTGATATATAGACATAAGGGGTTTGCTTATAAACATCACAAGTTGTCTCGATTTTACGAAAAAAAGTTTTGAAAAAGTTGGTCGTCATCGGTCATGGCCGTTCATGGTCACCCGCGACAGACACGGACGACGAAACAAAGAGAAACGCAAAAAGTATCTTTTTTTAAACTTTTTTTTCGTAAAAGTCCCTTTGACACCTAATTTCTATCTCATCACCGTTTCAGGCTGCAAATTATTGAAAAACATCTCTTTTTTCGCATGTTCAAAAATGGAAGGGGTCGTACCGCCCCTCCGTCACGAGATATCAAAAAACGGACCTCGGATTCGTGATCAGGGACAAAAGTTACCCCTAAGGACAAAGTTTCACGCAAATCGAAGAAGGGTCGGGGCAACTTTTCACGATTTCGTGTGAGTTGGTAGAGAATTATTATAATTATTATTAGTTTTATTAAAGACATTGTATTGTATTGTATTGTATTGTATTGTATTGTTGTATTTTTGAATATACAGAATTCTGATTCGGTTTCTAAATCTGTTCTTTAAGTTTTATAACCAAACAACAATATAATTTTTTTTAATTCATTTACAGTTATCAGAAAAACCCAAATGTTCACAATTGGTGGTCCACAGCTTTACAAAGATTGTCAGAGTTTTTTTTCCAAAATATAATTGAATTTTGAGGTTGACGTGATACATAAAATTACTTATTGACATTAAATAAGGAAATTACCTTAAATACAGCAAAATAAACATAGGGACTGAGAATTAAAAAAAAACTGGAGTTATATTTTACCCTTTCTGAATAAAATGATAAGAAAAGCATTGGTTTATTCGATTTTAAACATCCAATGTTCTGAACAATTAAAAAAAATAATTTTCTGATTGTTTATATTATTTTGCTTCGATATTGATAAATTTTAAATTTCCCGGGAGTCTCGACCGAATATCCCGGGAATCGAGAGGTCCAAAAATCATCGATTTCCCAGAATTTTTTCCCCGGGAATTCCCGCTCGTCACCCTCTATTTAGAGTTAAATCTCCACTAATATGATATGAATTGCCATCAGCCTCACCATTCAAGTGATTTTTCAAAAATGTATCTTTAAAATTGCGAAAAAAATGAAAATTTTAAACCAAAAAATTGATTTGCTATGGCCCCACTCAGTCACAAAATGTTCTAGCAGAGCTGGTTCTGCCAGAATCCTGCTGGAACGGTGGAACATTTCTGCTAGAATGCTGAAAGAATATCCAGCTCTGTAAGAACTCTGCTAGAATCATGCTAGAACGTCGTGACTGGGTATGGGCTACCATTTGATTGCTAGTGCTTTTGTTGTTAGCCAAAGTATATAGATTAGATAAAGTAAGGTGGGTTTTTCTAGCTGTCAAAACAGTTAGCACGAAACCTGGATTTAGTATGGAGATTTTCGGAATGGTGAAAATTTGTTAGTTAGTAAGAAACCTTTATTTTATATAAAAAAAACAAGCTTAACCCGACAAACTTCGTTCTGTCTTTTTTTATGTTTGTTGACGTATTAAGCTATTTTTTGCTTATTTGCTCCTGTGGTCAAAATTTGATTTTACCTAACTTTTCCCATACAATCTGCAAATTTTCCGGAATCGTTTTGATTCGATGAAAAATGTTTTTCATTAAGGTCGACAAGGATCCTAATACCGTAGGAAGTTAAGGTGATATAATAAATGATTACAATAACAAAGCATCATTTCTTGACTTTTTTTGAAAATGTTGTTTTTGCGTTTTGGTTTTTTTAGAACCGCCTTGAGTCATAAGTATTCAAAAACATCAAAAACCCAAAAACTGAAAATTATGTTTAATGGACCTAATAAAAAAACTTCGGATTCTAAAAATTCAGATATTTTTTAAGTAATTTAGGAGAAAAGTACATAATATTAAAAAAAAACGCTATTTTGAAGCTTACGGTAAAATTTTAAATTTACCACATTTTAGTGAAAGTTTAAAACGTTTAACAAAATTTGTTTGAAATAAATTAATTTAAGTACGATATTTCAAATGAGTTACCGTCGATAAGGTTATCTCGATAGAATTATCTTATTTCGATAACGATAAATTATCGCAATCAACCTAGAAAAACACAATTCTTCTAAACGCTTCATTTTTAACATGCAAAAAACTAAGATTCTGCTTGTCATTTAATTGGTAAAACCTAACGTTCTGCACGAAAATCGTTGTTTATAATGTTCTGATCCAGTCACTCCATAAAATATCAAATCGTCGCCATCGTGCTTACTTGTCGTACGTGCATTTTGGGCCAATTTGAGTTAAGAACGCCATTTTATGCAGCTCACAATGCCTCACCTTTTGGCCTTCACAGATCTCCAAAATTCGATTTCAATCCTGAGATATTCAACGAAATCCGAAAAAACTCCGTGCATTTTTGTCATTTTACATATTAAAGTAGTTTCAATTATCTTGTCAGTCCCTGAAAATTAATGTAAGTGCGTCAACTGGCTAATGGGATTTCAGGTCAGAACGCGTTTGACGCACGTACAAGTTAGACTACCATAAACATTTGTAATTATAACTCGGGATTCCAGCAACCAACTTCAACCAAACCTCGGGACAATGCACATAATGGTCAACCAAACAAAACTTGTTTGCTATTGTACACATTGCGTGCTTTTGTTTTTGTTTATTCAAGGTCAAACATTAAAACGCGTTTTTCTCGGAACGTTAAATGGCGGGTGTGACAAGATAGCACCAACGATGTCGAAATAGTAGGTATCTTTCAAAACAGAAATTAAAAATTCTTCTTGTTTTACACGCCATTTGCACCACTCCTGGCAATTTCTGTTAATGCAACTCTCCAGTCATTTCGTGCTTTATCAGCTAACTTTACAAGCCATCAACTTGTTGCAATCAAATTGAGCAGTGGCAGCAAAAATTTTACTACCCTTTTATTGCACTGCAATGCTCGCCTTGGCATTTCGAGTGCTGCCACTTTCCATACTTCTTCAAAAATTGCTGATAAAACCAATATAAAGCGAACCAACTTCTTCAGTCTGTCCCGTTGACGGAAGTTTTACACATTTTACTGACATTTCGTCGCGCGAGTTGCTTTACCCGTCACTTTGGATGGTGTCCTTCGGACCGTAAAACTGGGGGCGCCAGGAAGATGTTTGTCAACCATCATCAACGAGGCGCCGAGGAGGAATTTAGCTGTGTGCACAGAGAAGGGCTGCTCCTAAGTACGATGTTTACCAGGGAAGAGTTGGGTAAATACTGAAACGAGCGAGCTTTGGGTTCACGAGCAACAGCGGCGTGCATTTTGGAAGCTTGGTCGGTTTAAATTACTCGTGACAGGGCTGGCGCTCAGAGCTTAGAACCCAGGATTACTGTGAAGTGGATGGGAATTGTGACAGAAAGGAAATGTTGAAATTCTAGTTCTAAAGTTTACTCTTGTCGGGGGTGAAATAAACTTTGAAGAATATCAAGCGACTCAAGCAGGATTTCGAATTCGGGCATAATATAAAGAATTATCTTTCAAATGAAACGTGTTACGTGTTTGCCAATGCACTCCAGCTTACGGTATGACAACCCCCCCAGGAAAAAGGGTTAAACCGTGAACAACCGTCGACGGGAAATGAAATGGATCACGTACCGGAGCTTCACGGGCTGCAGGCTCCACCGCCGGCTTAGGGTGTTGTAGGATAACTAGACAAGCCAGAAAGGAGCTCCTCGCTGGGTGACTGTGATGAAGTTATGGCCGGCGATAACGACGTGGGTTATGGTTTATGATTATTAGCACGGTTCCGTAATACGTTCTGACAAGAACGCCGGGAACGTGCCTCAACGAGCACCGGGCAGGACATATGTCCTTTTGGCTGATTAGCCGGATAAGCCGTTTTTTGGGTGGGATCTTAATCCCTGTTGATTTAGTCGTGGTTTAAAAAAAGGTTTTGTTATTTTGGTACGCCGTGAATTAAGCCGCAGGCGTTTTATGATCAACACTTTTCTTTTTGTGATGATTTCGAATGACAAAATACATAAAGAATAGGGTTGCCATAAAAAATCATTAGTATTTTCATAACTTTCCAAACCACTGTGCTAAGTTTGATAGAATTTGGATAAGATTTACTCATTGATAGTCAAGATTTAAATCTGTACAGAAATATGTTCATGGGCCCAGACTCTGGGCACCCTAATGATGAAAGATATTAAAATGATTGATGGGTATTAATCGTAAGAAACTGATGGAACGGAAATAGCTTTTTTTCAATTTCCCCGCTAATAAGGCGGTTGTTGGTATCTTGTCTCTCTTCGTCGTGACAGTGACGTGAAGATCGTTAGGCCTAATGCAGAGAATTATCTGTCTCCTTAGTTCAAATGAAAACTTCATTTCCGTGATGAGGTGTTGTGATACTTAGGTTTTAACAAATAGTCTAATAAAACATTCACACCGTTTTTTGCCATTTGGAAAACTGGTTTGAAATTTATGTTACAAAACTGTTTATTAAAATTTAGCATTTTGGTTATACTCACTCACGTTTGTGTTTACTTCGCAACAGAACCTTGAATATCATTATATCCTCTCCCCCATCGCATCTAAATGTCATAGAGCAACCTGTTCAACGTGGTTTTATTTTTCCATGAAATGTCAGAAAAACTTTTCAACCAAATAAATCAGCGGAAGGTCAAACAGACATTCGAAGGGACCGCGACTTACCTAGTTTAGATTGACAGATAAAAAGTTTCCCGTTTGTCGTTTGACTTCAGCTGTTTATTTTTTTCTTCATTAAAAAAATAATGTACCGACATTCCACCCCTCCTTGGCACGTGGGAGCGGAACGTGAAACAATAATAAAAAAAATAATATCGTGATTTGTCACCGGTACGTCACTGGGGCATTTTCTGTGGGAGGAAATAAGCTGCGGTGGGGACTCGTTCCGGTTTTTTGGGCGGGCATAATATGTTGTTGCGTTTTCAGTTTTTCTTCTCGTGTCTTCAACTTTTGCTTCCTGGGGTGTGGGCAATAGCTTGAGGGACTTGCCAGTCTTTCATTGCTGTTTGGGTTTGGTACACTACCGGATAAAAGTTTGTAAAAGTGCAGATTCTTTCTCATGATTTTGCAAATGTTTGATGATTATTTTTAATTGAGTTTAGACTTGTTGAGAGTTGCTTCCTTATTTTTATTTTTGATTTAAAAATCAAATCAACATTTTAGTGAAATCAAAAAAAAAACATGGCAAGACTTTGAACTTTATCGTGTACTTATTTATTTATGTACAACACGCAGAAAAATATTTTGTAGAACCAGCCTGTAAAAAACGAAACTATTGGCACTACGCCCCCCGGGGCATGGCCTTCCTCTAACGTGGGATTTCTGCTCCAGCGCCTCTGACGAGACAGGAGAAACCGGGACCGACGTTTTACTTCACCATCCGATAGAAGTTCAGTGGATAAGGCGGGAATCGAACCCGCGTCTCATAGCATCATCGGGATCGGCAGCCGAAGCCGCTACCCCTGCTCCACGAGACCCCCCTGTACGAGCCTGTACGAGGTTTGATTCAACAAAATGTTTGTTGAATATAATCAACGCCAATTTTGCGTTGAAATAAAACTTGATTTTTTCGATTCCACAAAAATATTTTGTTGTTTTGAAAAAGTAGCTTTGACGTTTAGCGTTGATTCAACAAAAATCTTGATTTTCAAATCAACAAAACGTTTGTTGATTCAAGGGAGCTGCCGTGGCTTACTGGTCACGGTGTTTGCTTTGTAAACGAATGGTTCTGGGTTCAATTCCCATCTGCTCCCAACGAGAAAGTATAGGAAATATAAATCTTGAAACTCTGAATATGAACGAAAAATCAAAGTCACTCGAGTCGGGGTTCGATCCCCCGTCCTATGGAAGGGTAAGCAAAAATGCTAACCACTATGCCTTCGCGACTTAGGTGAGCTATGACTGGAATTAGGAATACTGTTACTATCAACTATATACGCGCTGGGTCCTTGTCCATTTGACAAGGGTTCGGAAGTTCTAAATAACGTTTGAATCCGATTGGTCCAAACGTTCTTCAGGGCGGGTCTTGTCGATAAAGCTGAAGTACCTCGCGCTCGGCTAGCCAGCGTAAAAATGGGTCACCGAAGCTCGGCAGAGCTAACACCTTCCAAATGCCTATGCGAGTTATTTGCATGTATAGAATGTAGATCTAAAAAAAATACATGGAAACAACTCAATTTGTAAGAAGCGACCGCGTGGTCCCGTTTGGTTGGTTGCATACACACACACACAACAAAACGTTTTGTTGATTCAAATATGCCTTTTTTTCTGCGTGAATGCTCATTCTTTTATATGCAGCAACTAGAAAATCAATAAGGCGTTATTTGCGTTGCGTTATTCAATTACCAAAACTTTAGTGGCCAAAAAAGTAAAGGTCATTTGTTCAAAAAATCGTGCCTCGGAATGTTAATGAAAATAATACTTCACCATTTCTTGATATGTTATCCACAATTTCCGTGGAATACAATAAAAATATTGTTATTAAATATGCTATTTGGACCCGAGAACAAGTTCCAAACATTTTATGTTTTCATACGAAGCTTCATGAAATGTGAAGCTAAATTTCTTAAATTTCATATTATTTTATCTTAGAAAACCTCAATGATCACCGTTCGTTAGCGTCCAATCCAACAGCTAAAATCAGTAGAAATGGCACTAAGTTATGATTTTTCGAAAAATATCGTTTTTGTGACGAAAAATGTTATTTTAGAGGCATAATCTGCGACAATACAAAAATAACTGCAAACTTATTATTAACATATAATAAAAAAAATTTTAGTGAAAAACACAACCAAAGTTGACACAAGAAAAATGATTTTAGTTACATAAAACAAGTCACACTTTCAACCCTAAAATTGTCTTAAATTTTTAGAGTTCTTCTTTCCAATTCACAGTAGTCCAGATCGCAACAATAAGTGGAAAATACATTTTCAGAAAAAAATATGAAGCAGCTTTGGTGTCTTCAGAAGAGTCGTTAGTTGAAAATTAGGGTGGTTCACGATCAGGGTGATTTTAAATCGTACTATTCAGGAATATTTTTGGGATTTGTTTTTATCTTCTAGAAAGTTGTTGGGCTTGCCAATTCAAGTAACTTTGTCGAAGACACCAAAATTTTATTCCATAATCTAGGGGATATATACTCATTTAAAGCCTAATAGGCGGTCGTGTTTGAATAATGCTGGATAATCTGGAATGTTCCTTGAAATTTACTAAAACCAAGTACACCAACGAGGAGGGCAACTTTTTGTGAACATTTCTGTTTATTTTCACTTCTACTAAAAGTTATTCTATTCTTTTTACAAGCATTTAAAAAAACATTTCTCAAATAAATTCTAATCGGTCGAGAATGCATTGGGCCACGCCCATTTTCCTATTTTCAGCTTAGTTCTTTTTTCTTCCAGCGCTCTTTTGTAGCATTTATAGAGACAATTTCCTGGCATCACTGGCTCACTCCAACAGGCGCTGCTGGTGGTGTTGGTGGTCACCCTTTGTTCTCTATTTGCTTTCGCTTATCGTTTGGTTTTCTTCAGCCTTCGATTAGAATGGGTCGTCAAAATTCAAAAGTCAAAAAACTTCGCGCGTTTATTTTTTTGATGGTGCTTGCTAATTATTTACATGTTTCGTGATTATTTTTCAAGTGAGTGACATACTAATGTTCAAAAGAACATTTTGCCGGTAGTTGGAAGCAATTTCATATCCTAAGCGCTTTAAAAACGTTAGTGCAACTAAAAAGATATTGATGGTGACTTACGTTAAGCAGTTGAGCTCTCATTTTGCGTGTGGATGTGTGCACAGAAAAAAAAGTTGAATTTAGGAATGTTGAAAATTTGGTAGGTTGAATATTAACTCTATTTTTGAGTAATATTACATAAAAAATGTGTAAAAATGTGAACCTGATGAATATTCATCAATAACTGATGAAAATTCATCATTTTCTGGGGTAAAATTAATCATTTTTTTGCCACAAAATCTGTCACCATTTCCTGATGAATATTACCATCATTTTTTTTCTGTGTGTGACCAAATTTATAGAAAGGATTCTAAGCAACCACCAAACATCAGATTTGAGTGTTTGAGAAACTGATGTTGGAGGCACTTTAAAAGCTCTAAAAAACAAACATTTTTAATTTTTGACAAATCAATTTGGAATTGAGGGTCAACAGTTACAGCCATTTTAAGGCAAAAAAGATTTAAATCTAAAACCTTAATATCTTGATCAGTCGCTGGCTAAAATTAAGCGCCAAGTTGGATTCGAAAGGGGAGATCTAGCACTACACCCAACTGGCAGTCGCATGATTGTGATGCATGGCGGCATGAAAGTATATCAGAATCTGCATGAAATCTGTCCTCATGCATTTTTTGCGATATAGGAGTATGACATTTTTGCCCGTTACCGACAATTATCGACATTACCGACGGTTGTATTTCACAAAAAAAAAAACCCTTAGCAGAACGTGGATTGAACCACCAACTTCTTGGTTATTGATCCGACACGCTACCACCGCGCCATGGACGCTTGATAAAAAGTGAGTGAAAGAGCACCAACATATGCTTCTCTTCTTTGGAGTGTTGCTCGGGGACGGGCCAGCATAGGGACGTGGCGTTACATCGTGCTGCCACCTGGTTTTTTGAGGTGCAAAAGTGGAAAAGTGCTGAGTCATCGTCTAAAAATAGACGGCGTCCTATCTCGCCCAGCAAAATGAAGTCGATAAAGTAGTCGGTTTCGATGAGAAAAAGTGGAAAACGTGGTCTAAAAATAGCGACGCCATCCCCCTATTATATGTGTTGGTGAGAACTGCAGATCGCTGAAATTTTTACACGCGGGCAAAAATGATCTACGGGCTTGCTGCAAAAAATGTTATAAAATATGGCATTTTCTGCAGCAAATCCAATGTTGCAGATTTTGAGATATATTTTTCCTTTGGGTGTACAAATACTGAAAAAGTCCAAGGGGTGTTTTTGTTTAAACTCGAGATATCTTCATTTGAAAATGTCTAATTTACAAAGAAAAAGTGTAAGGGACCACCCTAACGAAATTCGAAAATTGTTCAGCTATATGTTTTTAAATGTAATTTTGCCCACTGAATCTAAATCTGCCTTGAGAGTTGAACCAAAGTGACAAAAATCGATTTTTGGTCATATTTTAGGTTTATTATTACATCTGGACAATGCTTTTTTAAGATTGAAAATTGGGTGAAAAGTTGATTTTTGACGATTTTTTTTTGTAGCATGGTACTTAAAAAACAGATTAAATTTGTTATATGCTGGATCCATCCCATCTTGAGGTGAAGTTTGGTTGTAAAGAGTTAAGATAACATTCCTCGTGAATACTTGAGCATGATCATGAGCATGAGAGACCCTCCGTTGCTGAACAGAACCGTAACATCCTTTCAGCACTTCTGATCATAGGTTTCGACGATCTAGTGGTGTTTCCCTTATCAACAGCATGTATGAATGCGCTGAAAAGATAAAACACCATGATTGCCAAAACTAGATCAGTTGCGAATAGGTAACAGTCATTGGCCACCAACGGCGCCCGACATGTCAGTTTGTAGACCTCGATTTTAAGGGACGGGAATGTTAGTTAGCGCAGGTTGCTACTAGGGCAGCTGATTTACTCTGTGCTTACACCCCACGAGCGCCAGGAACCTGAAAATTTGTTAGTAGGATAGGGTGCTTGGTCAGGATTCATCATAGAAGATGATGATGTGTCTCAAAATCATAGTCTTAGTTGAAAGGTGTTATATATTACTCTTAAGGCAAGCAATCGGATGCTGTGGATGAGACATTGTGTGTGTGTGTGTGTGCAACCAACCAAACGGGACCACGCGGTCGCTTCTTACAAATTGAGTTGTTTCCATGTATTTTTAGATCTTCATTCTATACATACAAATAACTCGCATAGGCATTTGGAAGGTGTTAGCTCTGCCGAGCTTTGGTGACCCATTTCTACGCTGGCTAGCCGAGCGCGAGGTCCCTCAGCTTTTATCGACAAGCCCCGCCCTGAAGAACGTTTGCACCAATCGGATTCAAACGTTATTTAGAACTTCCGAACCCTTGTCAAATAGGGGGATGGCGTTGCTATTTTTAGACCACGTTTTCCACTTTTTCTCATCGAAACCGACTACTTTATCGACTTTATTTTGCTGGGCGAGATAGGACGCTGTCTATTTTTAGAAGATGACTCAGCACTTTTCCACTCTTGCACTTAAAAAAACCAGATGGCAGCACGATGTAACGCCACGTCCCTATGGACAAGGACCCAGCGCGTATATAGTTTGATAGTAACAGTATTCCTAATTCCAGGCGTCGTTCATCAAGCCGTGATGGCCTTGTGGTTAGCATTTTTGCTTACCAATCCAAAGGACGGGGGTTTGAACCCCGACTCGGGCGACTTTGATTTTTCGTTCATGTTCAGTGTTTCAAGATTAATATTTCCTATACTTTCTCGTTGGGAGCAGATGGGAATCGAACCCAGGACCATTCGCTTAGAAAGCGAACACCGTAACCAGTCAGCCACGGCCGCTCCTAATCGGATGCTGCGAATGAGACATTTCCCGTTTAACATTCCTCGTGAATACTTTCACCGCATTATCTTAAACTTTCAACATTCACTGTACGATTCTTGCGGGAGCATTCGGTTCTGCTCTGATAACAACAGTTGTCTTGTTTTTCCGCGCCGCCGTCATATATATTTTTCGTATTGCCTCGAGGTGGTCTGTCTTCTTCATTCCTTGGAGCTGCCGCCGCGGTGCATGATGTTCATCGCCGAAGGAACACACCGAAAAGTTTTTCTTTTTAAGGCGAAAAGTTCTAATTTTTAAATTTATGCTTTTAATATGCAAACCAGAGGCGTACCTAGTTCGAAAGGGGAGGGAGGAAGGAGGGTGTGGATCCTGAGGGAAGGTCACGAAGGTTTGAGATTTTCCGGCCAAACTGTCGGTAGACATGTGATTGCTGTTTTTCAGGCCTCGGGGATTCCCACCACAGTCAGTTTTGGCTCGGCGTTTGCCGGGGATGGTTGATTGGATTCCGAGTTGGACCACGAAAGTGGACTTTTGTAAACTTTGATGGCTTCGCCGGCGTCGTTTCTAAGCTTGGAGAGCGATGGCAGCGATGTACGAAAATGAGCAAACTGTTGAAACTTTTAAAGAGTAATACGATCTTCTTGGTTGGGTTTCTTTCGCAGCATCGCGTCTCCTCGATGCAGAAGCTGGGCAAGGGAGAGCCGGTCGACAACGACGAGTTCGAGTCATGGGTCAAGTCGAAGCAGCTGCTCAAACCGGATGACCAGCTGGACCTAACGGAGGCCGAGCTTGGCGAGGAGATCCCGAAGCTACTGTCCACCGAGAATCGGCACCTGCCCCGGAACCTGGTCATCTATGACTTCCGCGAGGGTGCCTACGTGCCGATTCCGGTTCCGGAGAACACGGTCACGCTGCTGGAGTTTGAGGGCACCTCGCTGCACAAGGACACCACCGAGGCCAAGGAGCAGATCTCGCGCAAGGGAACCGATGGTAATGTGATTTGACTGTTTTGTTGCTGAATGAATTGCTCTGCTCAGAATCGGAGTCACAGAAGACTACACGATGTGTGACGGGTTTATATTTTTTTTTTTTTGGATTGTGACGGACCGTGAAAAGTCGTGGATTTTTGCATGAACTTTTGGAATGAACATTTTCGATATTTTTGCCCGATTTTTTGCAACTCAAACAAACTAGATTGTTTTATCTGCATTTTGAGAAAAAAAAGAGTGAATTGGTTTTTGTGTAAAACTGAGCGTTGAGCGTTGAAAATCTAGCAGAAGCAAGAGAGTTTATGGTTATTTTTTTCTATATTCATCAAACATTACATTTTTATGATAAGAAACAATTCTGTTTTTAAAGAGATCAAAGCAATGAAAAGCTTAGAAACTTCGCTCAAAAGTCCGAATATTGTTCCGAAACATCTAGACCAAATATGAGCAAAATTAGTCAACGTTATCTCATATAAACTCAAGATATTGTAAATGTACATGAAAAACCAACTTTTTATTCTATTTTATCAGTACCGTAAACTGGGGTTAATCGGGACACATGGGGCGAATTGGGACAGCAGTTTTAACCATGTTGGAGCACAATATTTTGATTTTTCTGGTTGGTTTCGGTTAGAACAGACTCAGGCCAACAAAATGTGTACATCCATTTCCAAATTTAAAAGCTTTAAGTGCTCTAAAAAGGGCTGTCCCTATTCAGACTGCAGTCCCGATTCACCCCAGATTACGGTATTATTTTTTTCTAAATCGAACAATCGATAAATCGGTCAAGTAAGTTTCCCATACTGATGGGCTACATATTTCAGGGTGTAAAATCACATAAAATTGCAAAAAATAATGCAATAATTATTACTACATTTTTAGCTGTGTTTGGTTAAATTGTTGTCACATTACTTCTTCCTATTTGCATAGATACATCCGATTCTTGATACACGAAATTTATGTATTTCTACTGGACTATGCAATCCGTTTTAAATAGTGAGGTGCCGTCAAACCAGGGCGACAATGATTAAATTCTGGTTTATTTTTTTTATCTAAATATGAACTAATTTAGATTGTCTTCTGTCACAGTTCAACCACCCTTCGATCTCGACCAGACGGTGGTATATAAACTACGCAGAAGATAAGCATGGTAATATTACATATGAGAAGGGGTACATCTTTTATGTCAGAAAAAAATGTGTAATTTTACCTCTGAAAATGTGTAATTGTACCACTTTTCTGAAGTAATGTCGCTGTTTCAGTCTAAATTAAGGAAAAATTACACATAAAAGAAGTAATATTCAGCCTTCCAAAATTACACCTTCCAAATTTACACAATTTTTTACTGTGTACTAACAAAAAATATTTGCAGCGTCCTAATCAGATTTAAAAGTGTTTTGGGACATGAAAATGAAAAGCTGAAAAAATGTTTTTGTTATTTTTTCTTTATTGATTTGTTGATTTAAAGAAAAAAAGCATTCAATTTGATTGGAAGCTGTTTTATTCAACACTGTTAGAAAATTGTCGTTTTTTGTTTTCTATTGACGAAAAGATGAAAAATGTCAAATACCTAAAACATCAAAAAACTTCAACTGATCAATATATTTATCAGTCATACAAAATGTAATTTTTCTTTTTTAATAAACAGTTTTCAACATTCTTTCTTAAAATTGTAATGCAAGTAGTAAATTTGGCTCGCCGGCACACATGTTAAATTCAGAAGAATAATTATTTTTTTCATAAATATATGAATTTTTCTTGGTCTCTAATGTAAATTTCAAGCATTAATGAAAATACTGCCACATTTACTTAGACATTTTGGTGTCTATAATTTTGAAAATATTTTTGAATTTTTTTAATACCTAAACTCCCATGCTCGAGAAAAAGGGGGAATTTGTATGGAAATTCCCCCTTATTCTTGAGCTTGGGGGTTTCTTGTTTTTTACGAAAATTAAAACAATTATTCTTTGTGTTAAATTGTCAAAATGATCGTTGAGAAAATTATGACACCTTGAGATCATTTAAATATTCCTATTCACCACCGTTTTCGTAATAATATTTAGCTAGATTTTAAAACTTTTAAAACTTGGTTGAGATGGGTTCTTCTTGAGCCATTTGTACACTCATCTATCAAGCTTAGTATGTTTCGATAGTTTTCCCTTCGGATTTCCATCAAACTATAGATTTTTTGTTTTGTTAACCATTTTTAAAAATATTTTTCAACCCGTCACAGTCACCCCGGTTTACGGTACCCGAAAAGAATACCAAGATTAAGTTTCGGGAGGAATATAAATTTTAAATGTTCACACTCCTTGCTGAAAGCTCTCGTCTGCATGGTTTTCAATGCTTCATTATTCAAACCGCAAACAGTTTTACAGAGTGCAAATTAATATTTCATCTAATTACCGCGCCCGGAGCAACATCACTCTCGTCTCGTACAAACTATACAATGTACGAAACTCCTCTGTCACGTCTCTTTTTGCATGACTCACTCATTCCACACTCCACCAAAATTCGCCAACCAACCAACCCGATATAAATTAAAGAACTGAACGTCACCTTGGACAAACCGGCCGAACCAAGCCCGGAGGAGGAAGAGACCACACCCAAGCCGGAAACGCCGGACGGCGAGGACACCGAACGGGACGAAGGTAATTTCATGTTTTTGCTGCGAATTTACGGACCTCCCCGCTGCCCACTCTTGTAAGGTCGCTATTGTAAATATCTCCCGCCATAGGCTTCATTTCGCCGTTGCGATGTTGTAATAGACTACTGGTCGTGTAATTTTTCGTTATCCTATTTATTATGCTGAAGCTCTTCTCTCCTTCTCATACTCGCTGTGTCGTCTGTACTCTTCGGTGTGCTAGTATATATTACTAACCAAAAATTTCCGCTTTTATGAGCAAATTCTCTACCATTAACATCGCTGGGTATTTTGGCGTTACATATATTCTGTACGTAGCCATTGTCGAGTTTGTAGATGTAGTTCGAATATATAGATCCCTAGAGTCGTCGTGGTAGCGTTGTAGTGTTAACACCTAATTATACAACCCTTTCGGTTCGTTGTAACAGCCGTGTTTGGATCGTAGAGTAGAGGTAACAAGGTAGTGCTATCTTACGGATTAGTTGCTGAAGGGAGTGAGGCAGGACAGAATAATTAACATCCTTTCATCGCGTGCCCACAGATGAAGCTGAAGCGGAAGCTGAAGCCCAGGAGCAGGAAGAGGAAGTCCAAGCTGCGCCAGAGGAAGAAGCACCCAAGAAGAAGTTGACCAACCAGTTCAATTTCTGCGAGCGTGCTGCGTTGACCATTGCAAATCCTTCGAGAGTAAGTTGAAGTCACCAGCTTAAACCACCCGAATCAACTCTAACTTCATCCGCAGGCCGTCGATACGCAAACCATTCCGCCGCCGAGGTCATCCTACGGATCCAGTGTGCTCCAGTGGGTCATCTACGACTCGTACGCCGAGGACTATGCCCAGCAGCAGCGCGAAAAGGAACGGGAGAAGGAAAAGAAGCCGATGCTGCACAAGCGGGATGAAAAGTCGCGCAAGGATGACAAGGCCAAGCAGACGGAGGAGTTCAACAAGCGGTACCTGCAGGCCTGCCAGATCATCGAGCGGATGGTCAACCAAAATATCTACGACGAGATCGCGCAGGACTACCGCTACTGGGAGGATCCGTCGGATGAGTTTCGCGAGGAGGAGGGAACGCTGCTGCCGTTGTGGAAGTTTTCGTACGAGAAGACGAAGAAGATGTGCGTGACGGATTTGTGCTTCAATACGCTGTACTACGATCTGTTTGCGGTGTGCTTTGGAACGCGTGAGTAGTTTGATACTGATATTGAAATTTTAGCAGTTTTGATCGGTCGAAAAACAATCAATTTTGCAGCAGGGCTAAGCTCAAAATTGTTACAATTTTGGAGCAAATCTGGACTTTTACTGGCGTTAATCGAACGGTGGAGACGCATGGTATTTCACATTGATACCAAGCTTCAGAAGTTTGATTCATGATTCCTCACTTCTTACTGTAAGATTCTCATAGATCTTTACAATTCAAGACTTATTGGAAAGGTCTTTTGATTATCTAACCAACGGGTCGGGTGACGAATCCGGACATAGTTTACATACAAATAAGTGAGATCCGGCTTCAAAAAGTACATAAATATCACTTCAGTGGTCATAACATGAGACAGGGTTACCAGATAATTGTTTAGGACTCATTTAAAAGGTCTATCAATTGCCTAACCAACGATATATAGCATGGTGATTTTTTGTCGCTTGTGTGCTATCTTGTGACACGTCTGCTGTAAAAACTATGTGAAATTGCTGTCAGTTAAAGAAAATCAATAGTTTGGATACCTCTAATATTTTTTAAGTGCTGATTTTATAGTAGTTTATGCGACAAGTTGCAAATAAAGGATTTTTTCAGCACGAGTCGCACATTTATCCAACGAGGTTCGCCGAGTTGGATAAATACGAAGAGTGCTGAAAAAATCAAGTTTTGAAACGAGTTCCATACAACATTTTTTGCAATTACATTTTAAAACATTTTCAAAAAATCTAAAAATCAAGTTTTGAAACGAGCTCCATACACATTTTTTGCAATACATTTTAAAACATTTTCAAACCAACCACATTTTTAAGAACAGTTTCCAAAATATGTTCATTCAATAAAGTATCAATTTTGGTTCAATAAAAGCAGAGATATGCCCAACTTCATAAAATAAAAAGCGACTATCTCCAACACTTCTGGATTTAATTTCCATTCACAAAATGGGAGCGCTTTTTTAATGGTGCCAAATATCAGATCTGCCGATTATTTATCTTAATGTTCTCGGAAAAGTCATAATGAGTGTCATAGGTTTGATGCTTGTTTGGCAAAGAGTATGATTTGATTCGATGTGGAATTAAAATCGAAGTGTTCACTATATTGCTGAAGCTTCCATTTTTACACATGGACACCACTTCATGCTGCGAGAACCCACTTTGGCGTAGTCTCAGGGCTTAATCGATGGCCGGTAAGCTGTCATCGAGACAAGGAGGTTCTCTGATAGTGGAAGTATCACATTTGTACAATGAACCGCTACATATGTGATTTTTCCCTATCTTAATGTGGGTGTCAGGTTAGGATGCGGGTTTAAAAAATAGTGTTTGTAGAATTTAGGATTTTAACTATAAATATCAACTTTTTATACTTTGCCTTTAGTTATTTAGGGACAAAATTAGTAACAGTGAATTTAGTAATTCTATCAGAATCGGTGATTTTCATTCAAGTAGCATAAAAACCATTCTGATTTGTCAAAATTTCCATAGAGTCTCGATCAATCAATAGTGAAATGATATCGGACTAAATTCGTTGATCTGTTGAACTAACGGTTGTCGGATTATGATTGTATCGACCATTGTTGCGAATCGAGGATCTACTGGAATTCTGACGAACAAATGGTCGTCTCTTTTTCAATTCACGACTTGTAAAATATCAACTGTTATTTTTTTGTTTTTAAAAGAAGCCAGACAGGTTTTAAAAGAAACGTTTTTTTTTGTTAATAATTAAAATGTCGGGGATTTGAGATAAGAGTAGCTTTCGGATAGGTTGCTTTAAATCTTGTATTCAATTCAAGTTAGGTAGTTATCCGCAAATGAATATTTGGACTTATATGAATAATTGAACATTTTGGACTTATGAATAACACACAACTGTGCATTTATTCTAGAGTCAGATCCATACAGCGTCAGTGTTTATTTGGTCGAAGTGTACTAATTCATTGGCAGATCTGGTTCTAGTTGTAATGTACGACAAGACTACTGACGGACGTGACAGGACGAGGGCCCAGTTTAGAGGTTTCGACATCAACGATGTGCGGCTGGATCACCATACCAAAAAAAAAAAAAAAATGTTCTCGGAAAAGTATAGGGGAGGGTGGGGAGACTTGATACTCGGGGACACTTAATCCCTAGTCTGTATCTCGCCAGCTTGTGGGTAAAAAATTTGCTTTATTCTTGAAAGTTGTGATTTGTGAAGCTACCAGGAGTGAAATAATCCATTTAGCTCAAATTTGTAACTTTTGATTGTTTTTATAAGGCAGGAAAAGGGAGGTCCATTCTGCCCCACGTGGATTTTAATTTAACACTTCCACCACCAAGCCTCTAAGTGATTTGAAGGTTCCGTTGTTGTTTGTTTACCTTGGTAGTAACATCTAGTAACATTATAAGCATTGAACAAACTTTTCCAAATAATCCAACTTTTCAGAAGGCTTATTTAAAAACCTCGAAATAAACAACATTTGCGTGGTTTGTCACTAAACATACATTTTTGCTCATAGTTTGAAAAATACAATGAATCTAACTTTCGTTTTCGGTATGGTGGTGTTATTTGACGTCCTTTATAAGATCCTTGCCTTACAGTTGGTCTAAATCCATTCTAAAGCCCAAAACCAAGGGTGGCCCATTCTGCCCCCTCTGCCCCTACATCTAATTAGATATCAGCCAAACATAGTTGAATGTCCAACCAACAAGTCCATTACAATCAACCAACCGTCTCCATCACAAATCATCGCGTCGACTAGTTTTGCAGTTATTTTGCTCCAATGATATGGACATAAATCACGTTGGTGCCCATTCAGCGTGTCTCGTCAATGAATAGCTCAATACAGTGAACCGGGGATAAAATTGACATCGAAAATATCGAAAACAGAGCCCAAAGCACATGTGTGTGTGTGTGTGTGTGTCACACGTGAGTGTCACGGCGATTGATTGATGAATGTCAGTGCCGTCTGATGTCTAGTGCGCCTCTGGTACAGTGTATCGTTTGCCAATCTCAATTTGTGCAGCAAGTTTTTTGGATGTGGATGCTCCTTACCTTCGGTGCGGGCATCATTAGGACGTGCGACATTCCGGGGGAGCAAATCCAGAGATTGGTTATTATTTATGGCTGTGTTTGTGGATGTTTTTGGGTGGCGTACCCACCTGGCGGGAAATTATGCAAGGATCGATGCTTTTCTTTTACGTTCGTTTTTCCTCTCGAGAAGATTGATGCAATTTGGTTTCAGGAGAGCACATACGCGGCATGAATAATTTGTCAGGATTATTGATTGGCTTGGCACAAATTTGACGTCAGGTTTCGATGGTAATTGAAATTCGCTTCAATTGGTGGGAAGAATTTAGAAACACTTTCATTATAAGCTCTTGTAAAGAAGTATGCTGAGTTCGAGACCATAAACTTTCGTTGACAACGTAGCATAAGCTTCGGCTCAAGCTTTTATTTCATGTAGCAGAAGCAGTAACGAACACCTTTTATACGTTTTTCCGGCGTTTGGGCGTCGTAAAAAGTACAAACACCTATCAAAGTGTCGTAAAATCAGAATTAATACGATTTTTATACTTTATACGCTTGCCGCTACACCGAGTTTGGAGCTGAACTTTTTTTTTACTTTTTATTATCGTCTCACCTTTTACACGAGTTGAGTCTACCCAGCCTGGAATGGCACACCTGACACTGACATCACATTGTTGCCACGATGACATGTCGCGTCCTGGGAGGAAACGGAGATTCTGAAACGGTTGTGAAAATTTCAATCCCAAAAGGGGGTGGGTTTGAAATAAAAAGCTTAACAACTTTTACGACACTTGGGTGGGCTTCTCTCGGCGTTCATTGAATTAAAAGGTGCTCGGCACTGGTAATCGTAAAATCCGTTTTTATTATTGTTATCTCTTATCTGTTATTACAACGAGGGTGGAAATTGTATTTGGTGGAAAGCTGCTGTCGTAGTACGACGGGGGAAAACTTAAGTATCATGATTACCCTCGCTAGAAGGTTTAGAGCAAGAACAAACCGCAGCATGTTGTGTGATGTTGATTAACATTTCCCATTTGTTTTTGTCGTTTTCTTATTCTATATTTTTATCTTTTCGAAACAGTGGACTTTATGAAGCAAGGCAACGAAGGAGCGGTGTGCCTATTTACGATCAAGAATCCGTCCTTTCCCGATTACAGAAGTAAGTATTTTTAATTCTAAAATATTTGAATGGACAGGTTTAACAAAAAAATACCACTAATTAACAGATTATCTCAAGTTGAGAGTGTCAAGCGACTCAAAAAAAAATCGTGATTCTGGGAACTCATGACTCTTGACTTTTATGTTTATTTGCTACTAAAATCTTAAATTAAGCGCAGATATTTTTATCAACATAAAACCTCTTTTTTGACACGAATGAGAGTTAGTTAACTGACTTCCTTTTGTTTTAGAAATTGAATTTATTTCTGAGCAATTTTTGAAGGACGTAACTTTGCTCGAAATCGTCCAAGTTTACATCCTATTGTAAAGTAACCTTAGATTTAGAATGAACAATGCATTATAAAAAACATAATCAGTGCAAAGCGGGTTAGCCAAATCTTGGTTTACATACCCTTCGACCCCAAACCATAACATTCCCAAGTTATAGGCCCACTGTGCTGGTATCGCTTTAAAGATTCTCACTTTCCGCGTAACGCGTCTCATTATAAATATCATTTTCATGGCTCCTAACTTTCTCATTTTCTCGATTTTTTTCCCTTTTCTTCTCCACCCAGTTACGACCGAATCGGGCGCGATGTGCTGCGATATCCATCCCAAGTACCCGTACCTGATTGCGATTGGCCTGTACGACGGAAACGTGATCGTGTACAACCTGCAGGTGGGCACCAAGGAGCCGGTCTACATGTCCCACGGGGTCAACGGGAAGCACTCGGAGTGCGTGTGGGAGCTCAAGTGGGGCCCGGACATGCAGGACGGCGAGATTAACTTCTTCACCGTTTCCGGCGACGGGCGCGTCTTCAACTGGGTGCTGATGCAGAACAAGCTCGCAATTACGACAATTATCTCGCTGTTTCTCGATATCGACCAGGTCGGTGGCCCGGACGGGAGCTCGCTCAAGCTGAAGGGCTGCGGCATGTGTATGGTGTTTCATCCGAATAATCCGGAGATTTTCCTCGTCGGAACGGAGGAGGGTTACATCTTCAAGTGTAGCACGGCGTACAGCTCCAAGTAAGTGAAGGGTTCGTGAGAATATGACGTAACAAATTTCCAACAGCGATTCCAATATCCTCTCGAATGTGTAACGAAATATTTGGATTAAACTTTTGGATACGGTGGGAGGCTGAGCCGATTTGCATGCCAATTAATTCATTCAAATGGAATTATCCAGTGGGTGGAGGAAGAACCTTCTCGTCTGTACGGTGATGAACCTTTACCGAAATGAGCCTTTGCTGTTGCTTTTGTACGTGAGGTGGATATAAGACGGAGTAAATCTTTTTGATCTTTTAATATCGTGAAAGTTCGTTTATTACCCATTTTTCGGGAGAATTGCTTTGAAGTAGAGTGAAAATGTGCTTTTAAGAAGCCCATCAAGCATGTTACTGGTGGATTGAGGGTTACTGAAGATTTGTTATAGAGATAACTCTAGCGTTTGGCAGAGATTCGGTACTCGCTAGAGAAGATTTTCTATTATCGCTGATTCTGGCACTGTCTGTAAGGTTTATCGCATTTTTTATGTTGAACTAGTAATAGCTAGATTATAAACATTAGGACAATGTAGATTTAACCAGTAAAGAGATATTTTTCAAAAACTCAAAAATCGTTTTAAGAGCCACTTTGCTCAATAATCCCGGTTTATCAGAAAAAAACCGCCATGCTTTGAATGCCTGTACAGTAGGGTGACAAGAAAAATTTAAAATTTTGGAAAATCTCAGGAGATACCCCCTGGTTCGATTCGTTAGGCAAAAATAAGTACAGAGAAACCTCTTTTTACGCGATGGCGTTACGCTTTTTATTTCGTCGATTTCTCTAAAACCATACAATATTTTGCATGTTTCAAAAAGAATTTTGTAGATCTGAACAAAACCTATCTAAATGTTGTGTCATTTCGGAGAAATCGGTAAATTAATAAAACGTAACGCACCGCGTAAAAAGAGGTTTCACTGTACTGCCCATGTTCACATAAATGTCCCATATGCAAAAACAGCAAGCTGAGTAAAACGCAAGGGAAGTTTGTCCCACACATAAGGCTACGTGTTAAGTTTTCACGAAAAAACTGGATTTCGTCCTAATTTCTACAACAAAGTACTGGATGTTATAGGCTCTTCTGAAAGTGCACACGATTTTGAACCAAACTGCATCAACAACTCAAAAATTTATATAAGGAAAATCTTGAAAATATATGTGAAAAACATAGCTTCAGAATGTTGGCTGCAGGTGGCGCTGTCCTCGCCCAAGTTTGTTTAAGCGTGTGATTCTTGTAGGAAATTGAATTCTCTACAACTTTGTCGAGGGGTGCAATAAGATCCGAGTTGATCCTGATGAGTTATTAGCAATGCGATGAAAAGAAATCGACTTATATACTTTAAAGTATATAAGGAGTATATAGTACGCATATGAGAAAATACTTTTACTTTTAGGGAATTGAATTTCCTTCAATCACTTCTATCACTTGGACAATTTTGGGTGAGACCAGCGCCACCTGGCAGAAAAATATTGAAACGATGTTTTTTCCTCATACATTTTCGCAATTTTTCCCATTTAAACTTCAACAATAAAATGCGACCCCTTAACCTTAACCGATTTGGCTCAAAATTAGCACAGTTATACTTATTTTTGCCTAACCCACTCGGAAAATAATCTGGTAAATTTTAGTGTCTGGCGCAGGCGGACGTTTGTCGTGCAGTTCAGACACACTTGGCACTCTTATTCTAGCCAAGTTTTGCGTTACGCCAGACGATTCTGGCGAAAATCGGGTGAAGTTTCAGCCAGCCGTCTGGCAACAAAATCAACCGGTTCAATCGGTTGAACCGTGCACGACCGGTTTGTGTCATATTCGCCAGAAATCATGGCAGAAATCTGGGGCAAATCTGGGGGAAATTCTGCCAGATGGCTGGCGCAAGCTCCCAGACGAACGCCAGAAATGCGTCCGCAATTTCCGACCGGGAGTCGAGTCAGGAGATATCCCTGATGTCGTTTTTTTACTGTCACTCTACGGTACTGCCGCTCTAATTGGGTCCGTCCCATATTTTAAAAACAGCAATCCGAGAAAAAAGCAAGTCAAATTTGTCCCGCCCAAAAGGTTACGTGTTAGAATTTAACGAAAAAGTGAATTTTCTACGGTTTCTGGAACAAAGTACCAAAGTTTTCTGGTTTTTCTCATAGTTCACATGATTTCGAAACAAACTGCATCATTAACTCAATATTGACGAAATTACACATGAAACGGACCTGATTTAAGTGGCAGTGTACGTTTAAAACTTACGATTTGTTATTTACTGAAAAATGGTCTAATAAAATATCATTTTTTTCCAAAAACATTAAAAATTTGTTCAAATTGCCCCGAATTTCACTTTAAATCATAGTTAGGAGTCCTAACAATAATTTTCATTAATTATATTGATCCAGAAAGTCTTCATTTTTCATTGGCAGCATGATAAAGTTGAAAAAATAAAATTTGGTGCCTGAAATTTTTACGAATTTCTCCCAAAAATCCATATAAAAAAATTTTTGGCGGTTAATTTAAAGTATATTTCTTTATGATAGCGCTAACGTCACAAAGTAAAATCAATGCAAACTATAGATGTCGGGTGAGTAAGAGCCGTAAGAGCCATCGTGACCTCCAACACAGATTTTCGTTTTTCATAAAATTGCATGGCACGTCGAGAAAATCAGTTTTTATTTTCAACAAATCATGTCTCTGGAACGGGTTCATTTTTTTATTTGTTTTGTAAAATTTTACGAAGAATCCGATTAAAAAAATTCCAGACATAGGCTCTTTGCCTCCAGCCACGGTCAAAACACCATTTTAGGTTTTCTTTCGACTTTTTCGGCTGATTTTCGGATTTTTTCCTTGAAAGGCAAACTTATCACCTTTCATTTACCTTCAATCTAGCTAAAAGCGGTTAAAATGGCATGGAGTAATGATTTTTTGAAAAAAGTGGTTTATGGGTAATTCTCCGCCAACTCACACAGCAGTTGCCCCGACCCCTCTTCGATTTGCGTGAAACTTTGTCCTAAGGGGTAACTTTTGTCCCTGATCACGAATCCGAGGTCCGTTTTTTGATATCTCGTGACGGAGGGGCGGTACGACCCCTTCCATTTTTGAACATGTGAAAAAAGAGGTGTTTTTCAATAATTTGCAGCCTGAAACGGTGATGAGATAGAAATTTGGTGTCAAAGGGACTTTTATGTAAAATTAGACGCCCGATTTGATGGCGTACTCAGAATTCCGAATAAACGTATTTTTCATCGAAAAAAACACTAAAAAGTTTTAAAATTCTCCCATTTTCCGTTACTCGACTGTAAAAATTTTGGAACATGTCATTTTATGGGAAATTTAATGTACTTTTCGAATCTACATTGTCCCAGAAGGGTCATTTTTCATTTAGAACAAAATTTTTCATTTTAAAATTTCGTGTTTTTTAACTTTGCAGGGTTATTTTTTAGAGTGTAACAATGTTCTACAAAGTTGTAGAGCAGACAATTACAAAAATTTTGATATACAGACATAAGGGGTTTGCTTATAAACATCACGAGTTATCGCGATTTTACGAAAAAAAGTTTTGAAAAAGTTGGTCGTCATCGATCATGGCCATTCATGGTCACCCGCGACAGACACGGACGACGAAACAAAGAGAAACGCAAAAAGCAACTTTTTCAAAACTTTTTTTCGTAAAATCGCGATAACTCGTGATGTTTATAAGCAAACCCCTTATGTCTATATATCAAAATTTTTGTAATTGTCTGCTCTACATTTTTGTAGAACATTGTTACACTCTAAAAAATAACCCTGCAAAGTTAGAAAAAACACGAAATTTTAAAATGAAAAATTTTGTTCTAAATGAAAAATGACCCTTCTGGGACAATGTAGATTCGAAAAGTACATTAAATTTCCCATAAAATGACATGTTCCAAAATTTTTTACAGTCGAGTAACGGAAAATGGGAGAATTTTTAAAACTTTTTTAGTGTTTTTTTCGATGAAAAATACGTTTATTCGGAATTCTGAGTAAGCCATCAAATCGGGCGTCTAATTTTACATAAAAGTCTCTTTGACACCAAATTTCTATCTCATCACCGTTTCAGGCTGCAAATTATTGAAAAACACCTCTTTTTTCGCATGTTCAAAAATGGAAGGGGTCGTACCGCCCCTCCGTCACGAGATATCAAAAAACGGACCTCGGATTCGTGATCAGGGACAAAAGTTACCCCTTAGGACAAAGTTTCACGCAAATCGAAGAGGGGTCGGGGCAACTTTTCCCGATTTCGTGTGAGTTGGTAGAGAATTACCCTTATGCTAAAATTGACGAGAATTGCCGTTTTTAGGACCATTCAGCACGATGTAGGTCACCCTAACGACGCAACAAAAACAAAAAACGGGTCAAAATATTTGGGATAAGGAACACCCAGAAAAATCTCGAGTCCGATAGGAGATTTTTTTCAGACCATGCTGTTTTCGTGGGGAATTACTGTGTATAGTCTGGATGAATACTTGCAACAAAAACGTTATCGCGAAAAAACTTTCCAGTTTTATTTGAACAAAGTACCGTTATCAGCGATGACATTGGGTCTGGGGGTGCGATTAGGTCATACAAATTTCAGCATTTGGACCCAATTTCACTCCTGATGACACTTCTGTATAGGGGAAGGTGGGGCAAGACGACCATATGGGGCAAGAGGAACAATTGCTCGTAAAGCCGTAATTTTTACAATTTTTATTATTTCCAGTATGAGGAATTGTTGCTAGCAATGCAATTAGCTGATTCTACTACCACATAACCGCCAAAACGACGTAAACGCCACGGGGCATAAGATTGAATGAAGTTTTTTTCAAAACCTTTGTTTCCTTATAATATTTGGAAAGTACAAAATAAGGCTTAGGGTTCGTTTTAAGGCTCATTTTTTCAAAATGCTATTTTTCCTAGATCAGTAGTGGTAGGGAACCAATGACTTGCACGTATTATAAAGTATGATTTATGTTTTGGTTATTTTTGTAGAGAGCTTTTAAAAAATCATGTTTAGGTGGGGCAAGTGTACCATATGGATTTTTAGTATGGAAAAAAATACGAATTGCTGCAGCAACATATTTTATTGTGAAAAAAAATACATAAAAGTTCTTAAAAAATAGTCCATACACGATATAATAATATCATGAAAATTTACTATTTTATCATCTAAGTAATATTTTTTTTTCGTAAAAACGGTAAAATTTCTAGTAAAATATTATTTTTTAATCTAAAAATGAAAGAAACGTTTCAAATACATCCTAATCTGATGTATCTAAGTGATAATAGTTCAAATGTCAGTAAATTTGCATGTTTTTTCATGCATTGTTCCTCTTGCCCCAACGGGTTGTTCGTCTTGCCCCACTAGTTGAGTAGAACGTACGAAAAATCAAAAATTTCAAAATCAATTTTTTACATTAAAAAACAGATTTTTTTAAAAACTTGTTCTATCAAAGTCTCAGTCAAGACCTGGAATAAGATGATTCTAAAAAATCCGACAGATTTTTTAACGTTTTTAATGGGTTATAACGAGCATTTCCTTAGCTTGTTACACTTGCCCCACTTTCCCCTACTTTAGCTCCCTTGAAGTTGCACACGAACTGCAAAATTAACGTGAAATTGATGAAAAAGAATATTGGATATTTATGCAAACAGGGGCAGTTAAAGTTGTCCCAGTTCCAAAAAATTTGAGCTCAAAATTTTGATGCTCTGGAGTAACCATTGGCGGAAGAGAGCTAAAAATATAATCAAATTGATTAGAACCTCAGAATCAATTCCAATTTTGCTGCATTGACTTAATTATAACCTTGTTTGGATTTTTTTTCTTTATTTTGGCTCTATTGTAAAATTGTACAGTACCTTCCTTGACTTGACAAAAAGTACATACAGTCATCCCACATATTCGAAACACCCACAAATTCGGAACACTTTTGTGATAATTTCGCAATAGAATGTCAAATGCATCTTTTCTGTCGACCCTACTATTTTTAGGACTTATATTTGGACATTCTTTTGCTTTTTTGACAGCAAATGTAGTTCTTTTTGAACAGAAAACTTCATGTCAAGACTTTTTTATCCTGAGCAGCAAAACACTGCCTCTAAATTGCCTGTTCCATAACTGTGGGATGTTATTGTGCCTCCCACAATTGTGGAACACCCGAATTTAACTGATAAATTCACAAAAAAAGTTATCAGACCATTCATAATACATACCGTAAACCGGGGTGACTTTGATAGGATTTCAATTTGTTTTTAGAATATTTTCCAACAGGTAAGGTTTTTCTCAAGATTATTATTTTTAAAACATGTACTGGGGTAGGCTACACAACAAATTCCATGCACTTTTTTGGAAAAAAAAAGTTTTTTCAATAGTGTTTAGAAAAATAGTTACGTTAAAAATTCTTGGTTTTAATTCCGGGGTGACTTTGATAGTCATAGTTTTTCTTGTTAAAATCATATTTAAGATGTTCAAACTTTATTTGAACGTTAAATGTACCATCACTTAAGTAGCTGATATAGTTTGTAAGAAAAAAAAACAATGTTTATATTAAGTTAACTAAGTTTATAAGCTTTTTAACAGAATACATATAAATTTTAGGTAAAATTGTTAAAAAGTCGGAATTTTGCCTGAAATTTGGTAAAAATAATTTTGTTTATAAAATTATCGATTTATATTGCATTTTATACTGAAGTCGAAGCACGAATTACAAGTTTTCACATTTTACATGATATTTGTTCAACTGAATTTGCCTATAAATTTGGAGATTTTTTTAAATTGTGTTTTAAAAACACATATTATTTATTATTTACAAACTTATTTAACCTTCTCCTAGTGAAAAATTGTCCAAAGAATCCGAAAATGCATTCCGTTTTCCGATTAAAAATCATGTTCATTGAGAAAATCATGACACTTTGAGAAGTTTAAAATAATGACTTTCATCCACATTTTCTTAACTATGGAAACTTTAACTAACTTTATAAACTTTTCAAAAATTTATGAAAAGTTCTTCATGAGGTACTTTGAACACTTCTCTACCACGGTCAGTATCACAGAAAAAAATAATGTAAATTTGGAAGCTTTAATTTTGGAAGGTTGAATATTACCTCTTTTATGATGTAATATTACCTCAATTTAGACTGAAAAAGTGACATTACACCAGAAAAGTGGTAATATTACACATTTCCAGAGGTAAAATTACAGCTTTTTTCTGACATAAAAGATGTACCCCTTCCCAGATGTAATATTACCATGATTTTTTTTTCTGTGATGTTTCTGAACCATTCCTTACGTATTTTAATTGTACTCTTCATTTTGCGGAAAAATCGCAAACCTATCAAAGTCACCCCGGCTATCAAAGTCACCCCGTTTTACGGTACCTAAGCTTGAGTTTCGTTGGGTTCAGTGCGTGAAGTCATTATTTTGTAAAAATTATGGACTCATGGAGAGAACCAAAGTTTGTTTACATCCGTAAGAAAAAAGTGTTCCGAATTTGCGGATTTCAAGGGTCAAAGTTTTTCTTCAAAAACTTGATATGAAAGTTAAAATTTGCAGTTGTTCGATACAGCATTCGAAAGATAGAAAGAAAATCTTTCAAATGAAGTTAAAATCGTATCATTAAGTTCAATTATCGATTTGCTATGATTTTTTGAACATTGGCCGATCTGTTAACTGTTCCGAATATCAGGGATGACTGTACTACAAGTTATCGTATCCAATAAAACAACAAATTACAAACCTACCTCTAAACGAGTTATCGAAGATAGATGCTTTGACATGACGTTCCTTCTGCAATGAACGTCAGGTACACTGAAAAAAACCAATTCTCGAAATCGTGAATTAAATTCACGAATGCTAGAACCACGAAGGAATATATTCACGTTTATAGTGCAAATATACCATACTCATGAATAAATTCCTTCGTGGTTCTCACATTCGTGAACTTAGTTCACGATTACGAGAATTGATTTTTTTTCTGTGAAGTTGAATTTCTCCCAACTCATTCAATGGTTCCACAAATGATTTATAGCCTTTTACTACAAAAAATCCAAAGAAATGTGCCGGGATTTTTCAAGGCAATCACTCCCACCCCAAAACCGCTTCCGACGTCGGTTTCTTTTCCAAGATGCTTCTGTCGCATCCATCTGGTTGGAACAAAAACATCAATTGCTGCAGGTGCTCGTCTCACGTAAAATTATCCTATGCAAAAAGTTTTTTTTTGTCTCCACCTCGCGATGGAGAGATCCTTATCGGTTGAGGGAATGGAGCATGTCACACACAAAAGTTGGCAAGAGTTTTCTGACTTTGAAAGCTCCTCACGAAGTACTTACCCAACACATCTAAGAGATGATGATGACGATGACGACGACGATGATGGCGGTGAATGGTTCTTAACCCCAAAAGGAATGGGCGAACCGAGACGTAAGTCGGGGAAAAACTTCCGGCAACAGGTTTATTTGATGTGCCTTTTTACGTGGACTGTGGTGACGTGCCACGTCCTTTTTCCTGAGGGTTTTTTATACGATAAGTTCCAACACTTATTCCTTCATTGATTCGGAGAATGGGCCAATCAATTTTCCGCTTTCCACTCCACTGACCAGTGCCAACTCTCTATTGTAATCCAATTAACACACACCAGCTGAGTCCAATTTTCCGCTTTTGCAGATATCTGATGACCTACTACGCGCACTACCTGTCGGTGCACCGGATGGACTACAACAAGTTCAACTCGAACATTTTCGCGTCCTGCAGCGGCGACTGGCGCGTCAAGATTTGGGAGGACATGCGACCGTAAGTTTTTAGGGGGGGGGGGGGGCAACTGGGCAGTGATGCTGGGTGGGGTTAATTCTCTGCGATTTCTGATCAGAAATAACTTGAAAACTTAAAAGTTTTGGGTAATGCGAAAAATGCAAATTTCAAATGTTGTTTGTTCCACAAAGAATTGCCCTGCAACTGCAATAGAAAATGCAAAGTCAGATAATTCATCCCAGCTTCTCTCCTTCTTCCAGCGAGCCCCTGTTCATCTTCGACCTGGGCGCATCCGTTGGGGACGTCAAGTGGGCCCCGTACTCGAGCACGGTGTTTGCGGCGGTCACCACCGAGGGCAAGGTGTTTGTGTTTGACCTGAACGTGAACAAGTACAAGGCGATCTGCATCCAGGCCGTGGTGTCCAAGCGCAAGAACAAACTGTCCCGGTTGGCCTTCAACCACAAGCTTCCGTTCATTATCGTGGGCGATGACAAGTGAGACGTGGCGGTCACCGACAGGAGGACGAGTCGACTAATAAAGTTAGTTTTCGTTCTATCTGCAGGGGGACCACAATTACGCTGAAGCTGTCGCCAAATCTACGCGTCAAGACCAAAGCCCCGAAGAAGGCCGTTCCGGTGGATCCACACGCACTGGAGGTGCAGAAGTTGGACCGGTTGCTGTCACTCGTGCGGGAGCTGCCCGAGGGAGAGCTGGTGAAGGAAACAGTTTCGACGGTGGCTTCCAATTGAGGGGGTTGAAAGGGAGATGTGGAATTTCGAATTTAGTAGTGAAAGAAGTGTTGAGATTTGTAGTGAAAATAATAAATTATTTATTTCTTAGATGGTTTAGTCAGACAATAAGTTGTGTGTGTTTTTGGTTGAGATCGTTGTACATTTGTATGTATTTTTAGGTATTTTCGGAAGGAGTTTGAAATCTTAATGCTTATTGTAGAAGGTAAGTGTTGAATATTGGCTAGAGAATACTGGATACTGCTGTTAAACACATTTGGTTAGAAATGTTAACGTTTGAGAGATTTCTTTGTCTTTTTAGCTGTTTATGTTTGACTTGTTCAAAGTGGGATAGGATGCAAAAGTTTCTATCAATACCAGAGAGAGAGTGAGTGGATGAAATTGTTTATTGCACATTCAGCAAGCAAATTGACCTATTTTAACTAATCACATCAACGATTTTTTGTTTTGTTTTGTCATTCTACAGGGCTTTGTATTGTGCGTTCAGCTGCGTCGAACGACTTTGTTTAAATTACATTAAAAATATTGTCTTCTAGCCAGACATGCATCCGCTCTAACTCCTCTTTTAGAAGAACTTGTTTGGCATTTCACGTAGAAGATACCCAGTGTGCCAGTGATTAGAATACGCTAATTACGCTTGTCTTTTAGGCTCCCGAAGACCCTGAGAGATTATGTTGAAACCCAACCGAGATATAGGTTAAGAACTCTTAATTGCACTCAAAGAGCTTTTAAGAAGTTCTTCTTGAGAGCTTAAGAGAACATTTATATGAAAATATAGCTAAAATCGGGTTTTCCAATGAACCAATGTTTTCTACACATTATTCAAGCCAAAACCAAGAGATTTTTACCTAGAAACAAGCATAACATTGCTTTAAACGAAAATGCCATCTAGAACAAGCTGAGTGCCGTTAAAAAGAGCTCATAGTGCCGATGCATGTCTGCTTCTAGCTCTGGTGTTCTAAAACTGTCATATTCCTAGGCTTCTAAAACGGTAACATGCGTTAAAAAGTTACTTTTGTGGAGTCATCAATTAGTGCCATGCAAAACAAGTTGAAAATTATTGAAGAAATGAACATTTTAACGATACTTAAATCATTGAATATCGAAAATAATTCGACAGATTTTTTTACTCTGTTTTTCAAACAATTACACTTTCTTCAATTCTTTGAAATGTGACATTCCGATCATTTCTCCCATGATCGCATTCAAATGACATTTGCCACCACGCAGTAAACACAAGGAAGAGAGGGAGGCGAAGAACGAGAGGAAGATAAAGAGTACTTCGTCGCGTTCGGGCGGCTGCTTGAGTGATGCTAAAAAAACAAAAAAAGGATGATTTTCCACATAACCACAAATGGCTGGATTTTCATGGTCATATTCGGGTTCTGCGACCCCAAATTAGTTAAATTTGATCGGTCACAAGCCTGTTACATGTTGTTTAAAAATACTTGAAGATTTTCTCTTCGCCATATTGGACGCCATCTTGGATTACACGCTCCTGGGTCGCCGTGACCGATTTTCATGGTCATATTCGGGTTCAGCGACCCCAAATTAGTTAAAATCGACACGTCGACAACCTTCATACTGTGATATTGTTGACTTCTCTATATAGCCGCTTTATTGGTCGCCATCTTGAATATCTCGCTTTCCTTAAGGAATACGGCTTCGTGCCCGCGATATTCGGACTCAGCAGGGTCGATTTAGCCTAGATCCATCAAAACCTGGCCTGTTACACGATTTGCCGTTAGACATGCTATTTTTGGGTTTTTAGCCTTGACTACAAATGGCCGGATCTTATCGCAAGAAAAGAGCTGTTTAGATGGTTGCCATTGCTTCAGAGGCGAAGTATTTATTTTTTTGACCAAAACTTTTCAATTGTTTCAAATCGATTTTTTTGTTTCAGACGATAATATCGTTAAAAGAGGATTCCTCTAACCACAAATTAGGGACCACTAATGTCATAGTTTTGAGTGAATCGTTATAGCAAAAAGATTTTTTCAGAAACAAAAGTCCATAAAGGGATTACATACGTGTAGACAATTAAAAAAACTAATAATAGAAAGATTATTAAATGCACTAAAAACTAGTTTTCAATCACTTCTGGAAGTTTCATGAAGATATTTCATAATTTAAGCACTAGCGTGCACAGGGTGGGGCAACATGGGCCATCCATAGAAATTTGTTCTAAATTTGGTCAGGGGGTATCCACAAATGACGTATTTTTCAAAACGTGCATATTATTGCCCCACCTTCCTCAAAGCGCTGGGCACGCTAGTGAATTTAAGTAAGTGACAGACGATTTATGTTTTATTTTTGTTTTTGCCAGGCACAAAGCGAACTGTAAAATTGTGTGAGCGTTTTTCTTTCAACACCGAGTTGATTTACGTGTGCCACGATATCTCGAGATGGGATGGACCAAATTGACAGATATTTGAGGTGAAGACTCCTCCGTTATTTCATATTTTGAAATTTAGCTTTTTCAGAAATAAAAAAAATCTAAACCTTTACTGTTCTGAGGATGACCGAAAAAACGAGTAGGCCGAAACGTAAACAAATTAAACGCAGCATTTATTAATCACCGAAAAATATCAATCAAAACCCGTAATCATGAAAATAACGGTGATCGGTAAAAAATAAAATCGAAAACTGAAGATTTTTGCCTTCCTCACCTCACTGAGGCAAGGCTATAAAATCACTCGAAAATTGAACTTTTTTAAAATACCTTCTAGATATACCATCACGTGTACATATCCACTCAGAATCAAATTCTGAGCAAATGTCTGTGGGGATGTGTGTAGACATGATTTTTTCTAAGAACTGGCTGTATCGATTTTAGCCGGGTCTGCCTTATTCGATTCGTTTTGGGGTCCCATAAGACCCTATTAAAATTTATTCTGTTTAGTAAAGTATTTAAAAAAATGTGGTAAGAAAAAGATTTTTGTAACTACAAAAAAGGGTGATTGTTTGCATAACCTCAAAGGACCGGGTCTTTTTGTTTACGTGCGAGAGTAGCGCCAGATGCGAAACGCCCGGTTGCCACAATGCTTCAAATGAGAGTCTGCATGCTTTCTGGAAAAGTCTGTATCAGGTATATATTTTTTTCATAAACTTATTTTCATTATTACTTTGTAAATGTGAGGAAGGCACCAACCGCCTAATGGTGGATTAAGAAACGTTTTTTATATAACAAATAAGAAAAAAAATAAACTTTGAACATCGGGCTTTGTCATGCACACGGGACAGATTTAACGAGTCTTCACCAAAATTTTTAGCCGATTTGGTCAGAGCAGTGTTGAGATATCGTGGCACTAGTTTTTTGAAACTGCTAACTTCATATAGCTGTACCTCGGCAATGTTTTGTTTTGATAAAAGATGAAAATGTATATTTTAATGTGCTAAAAACAGATTTGAAAAAAGTTTAAAAGTGTGTTTATATTAACCTCCGATTTTCATGTTAATTTGCATGTATGTAACCCCTTAAGACAGTGTTCAAAAATTATAAAAGTGAATAATCAAGATTAAAGAGTAATAAAAAATATTACCGCAAAAATTTGTTCGACACCCTAAAAGTACCGAATACCTACAGAATTTTTTTTTGTTGATGCTTAATCCTATATTCACTAATTTTCACTTTTATTGCTAATTAATTAAGAGCGAGTCCACGAACAGGGCATACCCCTTTGTATGGGACGTCGTTTGGACCTCACCAATCTGCCTGAAATTTTCAGGGGTTGTTTGTACATATAAAACTAGCATCTGGTCAAAATATGAGCACTCTAGGTCAACGGGAAGTGGGGCAAATCGGGACACAAAGTTTTAAGGTTCAAAAACGTAAAAATCTAAAAGACTATAACTTAGGCAAAATTCAATTTAATTTCAAAATTCAAAATGCATCTTAAAGGGCTTCAAAAATGCAACAAAATGCATGGTAGAGCATCCCAATTGGTTAATTCTAAAATGAGTTATTGGCATTTTAGTGAAAAAATAGCATAATTTTCAAACTGAAATAAAAAAGTGTTCCATCCAGATATCAACTCGGATCGACCTGCAGCTTGTAGGGGACATCTGGGACTACCATCTGAGATTGAGACCGCTTTGGGTAAGGCAGTTTAACATATTGGATAGACACTTTTACTTTTAGTGAATTTTTTGGTAGTAAATTTTTGCTCGGAGGACCTCTTAGATCCCATTTTATGGTGATAATTTTATCATATTCGTGTTCCTGAGACAATTTCACAATAGAAACTTACATAAAAATGTATATTATCATCCATTTTAACCCTTTAAAAAATGAAAGATAAAAAAAAATTAAGAAGCTGCTTTTTTTCTGATGTCATCTAGTATCCTTGGAAACGTACCTGATTTTCAATAAATGTGAATCAAAGTTTTTTTTTAACTTTCATTTTTTAAAGGGCTAAAATGGATGAAAACGAACATTTTTATGCATGTTTCTAATGTGAAATTGTCTCAGGAACACGAATATGATAAAATTATCACCATAAAATGGGATCTAAGAGGTCCTCCCAGCAAAAAAATACTGCCAAAAAATTCACTAAAAGTAAAAGTGTCTATCCAATATGTTAAACTGCTTTACCCAAAACGGTCTCAGTCTCAGATGGTAGTCCTAGATGTCCCCTACAAGCTGCAGGTCGATTCGAGTTGATATCTGGATGGAACACTTTTTTATTTCAGTTTGAAAATTATGCTATTTTTTCACTAAAATGCCAATAACTCATTTTAGAATTAACCAATTGGGATGCTCTACCATGCATTTTGTTGCATTTTTGAAGCCCTTCAAGATGCATTTTGAATTTTGAAATTAAATTGAATTTTGCCTAAGTTATAGCCTTTTTAAGATTTTTTACGTTTTTGAACCTTAAAACTTTGTGTCCTGATTTGCCCCACTTCCCGTTGACCTAGAGCGCTCATATTTTGACCAGATGCTAGTTTTATATGTACAAACAACCCCTAAAAATTTCAGGCAGATTGGTGAGGTCGATGCGAGATGGGTATGCTTTGCTCGTGGACTCGCTCTTAAATGTTATGGTTACCCGATCTGTCAAGAAACGTATAATAATTGGCTTATTTCATTTTCTACAAATGTATTGAGCATCAATGCGCTAAAAAATATTGCGTTTTGCATTTATCATTATAAATAAAAGTTTCAGATTGCCACAATTATGTAGGAATTCAGCAGTTAAAACAGTTTACTTTTGTAGCATAAAAGTGTTACCTTTTAATGGTTAAAGCCTATTGTTTACGTCTAGCGCTATCTATCAGATGTCTCTCTACCTATGTACAAGTTCTCACACATAATATCAAATTCAAGAGTTTGTTACCGTCAGCCCTCTCTGCAAGCACAGAATGTACAGCACCACCTTTCTATCACAGGAACTCACCACGTCGTCACACCCCACTTCCCCTCTCTTCAATCTCTACTTGATCCCCTTCGTCTCCAGGTACTCCATCACGTTGTTGGGGCACATGATGGGTTTGCCCAGGAACAGCACCGTCGACATCGGGTGCAGAAACTCGACGGAGAACTTTTTGGCCTTCCAGCCGTAGAACCCGTTCGGTCGGACCACCTCCCCGCTGAGGTCGAACGGCAACAGGTTGACCGCAATTTGATTCGCCTTTGAGTACTGCACCCGGAAGTAGTGCCCGTCGGTGGCTTTCAACCAGTGGAACCCATCCCCGTCGGTATACGGCTTCGTTTGGGCCTTCTTCATGGCCAGGGACCGGGCAACGTCATCGCTGTTGAAGCTGATGTCGATTTCGTACGCGTTCGGCGAAAGTGCCTTCAGCTCGATGGCGTTCTTGAGCGCGTGATTGTCCAACCAGTAGCGGATGCCAACGTTTTCAAACTCATCGACCACGTGCCGGAAGATGGTCTTCAGCTTGTCCAGACAGCACGGGGGCGTGTGCCGGCCCAGGTACACGTAGAAGGGCTGCGAGTTGTACACCTGGCCGATACAACTCTTGGTTTGCTTCTCGCACCCGTAAAACGTAATCTCCGTCAGCAGGGAAATTGTTTGGTTGTTGTGTTCGAAGCTTTTGATTAGCTTTCGTTTGGCCAGCTTCGACTTGTCGTACAGATAGTTCTTGCGGACCACCTTCTTGATCTGCAGCTTTCGGTACAGGGCTTTGAACTGGTCCTTGCGCACGTTGCGTCGCTTGGTTTTGGTGTGGTACGAGGTGAACAGTTTCTTGCCGTCCTGGAAGGCGGCGTTCAGCAGGACTTTCTGAATTGGGAAGGGAGAAAGAAAATTTATTTAAAATCTACAAAAACCAGATGCTGTTTACTAAAGGATGAATGAAATATAATTTTACAGTGTCATTTTAATTAAGGATGGACATATTTTCTAACAGCAAGACAATTTTTGTTGCATATGAAAGTTTAAAACATTCAGAAATTTTTTCTGTTGAACGAATTTTAGCTTTTGTTAAGCCAATTTAAGCTATTAAAAAGGGTTAATGTATACATTGCAATATGCAAAACAAATAAGTTGTAGCATAAGTGTTTATTTTGACGAAGGTGATGTGTAGACTAATCCTTGCACCTCTCTACAGCTATTTGGTTATGATCTGAGATTAAAAAACACCGACCTCTGCTTTGTTATGGTGGTATACCCATCATTCGTAACTCCTGAGGTTCTACAGATGGTCCAGAACATCACCAAATATCTAGGTTTTCCACGCTCAAAAATTGAAAATTTCACGGAGACCCTAATTTCAAAACACCAAATTTCACGGAACATGAAAAATGTTAAAATAACATTGAAAAGTTAATGTCAAAATTACATAATAGTAGTTTATGCAACAAGTTGCAAAAAGAGATTTTTTCAGCACGAGTCGTACATTTATCCAACGAGGTTCACCGAGTTGGATAAATACGAAGAGTGCTGAAAAAATCAAGTTTTGCAACGAGTTCCATACAACACTTTTTGCAATTCCAAAAAACACACACTGAGTGAAATTTTAAGTCAAATTTTCAAGTATTTTGTCAATAAACCGTTTAAATCAAAAAAATGTTGAAAAGAGTTACTTTTCGAAACAAGTGCTGAAAAGTTCAACTTTTCAGCACCCATTTGAGTGCTGAAAAGTAGAACTTTTCAGCATTTATTTTGAATAGTGTTGCTATTCGATTCTGTTATTTTTGGTACAGAAAAGTAAGCTTTTTCGTCGTTCAAGAATGACAGGAAAAGTAAGTAGTTTCACGACGGAATTGCAAAAATTACTTTTTATGCTTCATTTTATATTATTTTTCAATGATCAATAAATTTGCTTTGCCAATTTTGAACGCGAGCAATTCTGCTTTGCTTTTTTTATTCACGTAACATTATTGACATCAAAAAATGCAGAGCTTTTCAAAAAGGCAAAAAAAAACAAAAAAATATCGGTAAAAATAAAATAATCTGTAACCAATTCTTCAAAAAATAACAAGATCGGAAAAGAAAACAAATTCTCCAGAAATATGAAGGACCTTAAAAAACATATTATGTTTCCCATTTGGCATTAAACCATTTCGTAAAACGCCGTTTGGCATAACATAATTTGCATAATGGCACATAATGGTCGATTGTCATGATGATATAAAATTTTCAACATTTATTCAATATTAGAATCGCTTCAATGACTTGTGATAACTGCTGACACAAATTGTTTTTTTTTCCTTCTTTAAGAAGGAAATGCTGAAGGAAAATTTAAATTGTGTCACAAGTCATGATGGATCTTTAAAGAAGGAAAAATTCAATTTTAAGGTAAAATTTAACTTTAGTAGTTAGGCTGGTACAAATATTTTTAAAAGTTTTTGTCACCCCCCCCTTCAAAATTGGCCCGAAAAATCAGGGGGCAAAAAAAAATATTTTTACAATAAACTTCAAAATTTCAATGAAAATTCAAGTGTAACCAACTGAAATCAAATTAAAATACATTCTCCTGCGTTTAAAATCATTTTTAGCATGTTTGGGTTTCTTAAAAAATCTTAAGATTTTTTGAAAATTTTCGATGCAAAATCTTTTTTTTCGATACAATTTTTGTTTTTGTCAGATCATAGATTTTTTGAAAACTAATGATTGCAAAACAACTGAACTAGTGTAAAATGCATTTTAAAACACTTTTTTCATTTAAATGTGAAGACTATGGCTTGTTATTTAAATTATTATATTTTTTTATTTTTTTGCCCCCCCCCCCCCTTGACCTCGGCCAGGGCCGAGGGACAAAAACTTTTTTAAATATTTGCATCGGCCTTATCACAATAAAAGCGAAACCCAAACAGAAATACCTGACTTTAGGGATAACAATATATTTTTGAATGATGTTAAAATTCTATTTTTAAAGGTAAATTGTAGCCTAATTGTCAGAACATTTTACTGATAACTTGATGATTCACAGAATGTTAATTTTACTGATTTTTTTGAACTTAATTTAAGGATTCATAAAATTCCTTTTTTATAAATGTTGTAGCAACTTATTATTATAAATGTTATAGAAACTTGTTGATGCGTGTTTCGTTATCATAACAATTCTTTAATGGTTCATAGCACAATTTAAAGCTAATAAACTTAAATAAAACGTTTTTTATGTCTAAGCAAAGTTAAGTAAAAAAATAAAAATTATACAAAATTGAAATTATATAAATTTAAAAAGTGTTTCAAAATGCATTATACACCTGTCCAGTTGTTTTGCAATCATTAATTTCCAAGATTTTTAAGTATTGACGAAAATTTTAGTTTTACGAGAAAAAAAGTTTTTCATAAATGTTTAAAATATTTTTAAACCAGCCCAAACATGCTAAAAAGGCATTTTAGATTGTTCTCAGTTGATTAGATTTCTATTTCCATTGAAATTTTTAAAGTACATTGAAAAAATATTTGTTTTGCCCCCTGATTTTTGGACCAATTTTGAAGGAGGAGGAAGGGGGTGGCGACATAAATTTTGAAAAATATTTGCAACGGCCTAAATTTCATTATTCACACTGTCCCCTAGAATCATTAATCAGCCAACATTTGTAAGCTATGTTAAAAGAATCTCAAAATCATGAAAATAGTCTCCCTGAAACAGTCTTTCATGAAAATGAACTTCCTTCAATATTAAATTCCCACATGTAATACAAACAAAAACAAAGCAATATCATTGCTTCGACCAAAAAAAAAAACAGTGCGATATACTAGATTATTTTCCATTCCAAAGACAGGACAAGATAAAACAGCACAATGGGTAAGTTTATTAGACCTATTCAATGAACGCAATATTTCCCGGAAGAGTCCCAAACCTCTACGCTCCGCCGTCAGTGGAGCGAAATGTGCGAAACACTTGCTATTCACATTGGCGGCAATTCCGAGAGGAAAAAGAACCATTAGTCCGTTCCATGAGTTAGGGTAAAGGGAGCTTTTATTATTTGCGATAAAACATGGTTTTTCATAAGGAAAGGGAATTTTTCGTAATTCAAAAATAGTGACATTCACCCCCAGCGCCTTCTGCGGCCAGCTTTTTCCGCGGACGACAGAAGAGCAAGAAAAATCAACTAAGCAAAAAAATCAGTATCACATCGCCCCAATGAGACAAAACCAACGCAACTTTCTAAGCTGAGATTATTTTTCATCCCTCCCAGAGCTCTCCTCGAGGAAACAAAAAAAGCCTTCATCCACAAACATGCTTTATTTAATGGCCGTGGTAGCGTTTTGCGAAAATGCGACTCCATTCAGTTGCTGCTCCTCTTTCCCATTTTCCCCCGAAAGGGATACTTCCACCCTTTTTCCACACCACCCAAAAACAAAGCGAAAAGTCTCCTCTTTCATTTACATTTTCACAGCCAGTCGACAGAGATTTTTGCAAGCCGCGAGGAGGAGTGCCGTTTATGGTAGTGGTGAAAACAACAACAACAAAAAAAAAAAAGAATTAAATATTAAAATTTCCTTTCATCTTCCCTAATCTTGAACTATTCTTTGCTGAGCGTTTGCTACTCTGAGAGAAAGAGGACCTTTCTTTAAAAGCATGCATGAGATGGCAAGAGGAAGGGTGTAAAGAGACTCTTGATGGTGGTGCAGAACTTTTTTTCCCACCCACCCCAGTCTCCATGGGTAAGGGGAGGGGAGTAATTTAAAAAAGTGCCACAAGACTCAAGCTGGAAGTTGAGGGAAGTGAGGATTAAGCTGCGTCATCTGCTTCTTTTGATATTTACCTACTATAATTTTAAAGAGGATAAATAAAAATAATAGACATTGCGTCGCTTAAGTGCTATCTTATGACACATCTTATCTTCAAGCGACGATTGAACGAATATACAATTAAAAAATTGTGTGAATTTGATAGATGTAAATTCAAAAAATTTTCTTCTATGATGTAATATTACAACATTTTTTTATTCAACAGGCAGTTCAAACATTAGATCTAGTAATGAATACACATTTTTCTGACATTAAATGTGTATTCATTACTAGATCTAATGTTTGAACTGCCTGTTATTTTGATCAATATTCCCACAATGCTTTAAAATATTATTTAGAAACAATAATTCAAATTTCTATAGGTAATTCCACCTCAATCGTATACAAAACAGTGAAAAAATCAAATCATCTTTTCTGATCAAGCTAAAACATGATTTAGATATTATGACAATTCAAGTTTCAGAGAAAAACGCGATTAAGTGTTACCACATGTTCGTCAAGGCAATTTCACATTTGAATCGGATATTAGCCGTTTGATTGTCCGCATCAGCATCCAAAAATAACCAATAATTTTTAGAAGATGCATTGGAACATCCTCTCCCACCTGAAAGCAAAATTTCGATTTTCATCCAAATCGGACCGCCTTCTATGACACCAACATAAAATATCACATTTTATGAATTTTGGGAAACCCTAATTTAAAAAAAATATTTCTTAGGAACGACAAGTGGTTATTTTTGCGCTTGAAGACGTTGAACTTTTCTGCACTCTAATCAGTTCTGTAGTGAAGTGACCATAAAATGACAGGCAAAGTATGAATAGCTTTCACAGTCAAATTTAAGATGAAATTTACACCCGAAACTTAAGCAGCCTAATCTTCTCGAAACAGTCTGTCAGAAGACGACTGTCTGAAATCTGATGTGATCTCAGGACCTCCAAATTTGCCGTGATTCTATTTTTTTAATTCATGAAATGTTAGTAAAGGATTACAGAAAAACGTTATTCGTTCACCGAGAATCGAACCAGAGCACTTTGAATGAGAGCATCAATTTGAGTGCTGCTTCCTTGTCCTGTAATTTTCGAACGGCGAAACGGCTTTTTTTCTCTAACAAAAATAACAGAATGAAAATTTTCTACTTTTCGATACAAATGATGAAAAGCTATACTTTTTATCAATCAAAAGGGTGCTGAAATAGTAGTTTTTGCAATTCCGTCGTGAAACTACGTACTTTTCCTGTCATTCTTGAACGACGAAATAGCCTACTTTTCTGTACCAAAAATAACAGAATCGAATAGCAACACTTTTCAAAATAAATGCTGAAAAGTTCTACTTTTCAGCACTGAAATGGGTGCTGAAAAGTTGAACTTTTCAGCACTTGTTTCGAAAAGTAACACTGTTCAACATTTTTTTTTATTTAAACGATTTATTGATAAAATACATGAAAATTTTACTTAAAATTTCACTCAATGGGTGTTTTTCGGAATTGCAAAAAATGTTGTATGGAACTCGTTGCAAAACTTGATTTTTTCAGCACTCTTCGTATTTATCCAACTCGGTGAACCTCGTTGGATAAATGTACGACTCGTGCTGAAAAAATCCTCTTTTTGCAACTTGTTGCATAAACTACTATTATGCAACAAGTTGCAAAAAGAGATTTTTTCAGCACGAGTCGTACATTTATCCAACGAGGTTCACCGAGTTGGATAAATACGAAGAGTGCTGAAAAAATCAAATATTTTGCAACGAGTTCCATACAACATTTTTGCAATTCCAAAAAACACACACTGAGTGAAATTTTATGTCATATTTTCATGTATTTTGTCAATAAATCGTTTAAATCAAAAAAATGTTGAAAAGTTTTACTTTTCGAAACAAGTGCTTTCAGCATTTATTTTGAAAAGTGTTCCTATTCGATTCTGTTATTTTTGGTACAGAAAAGTAGGCTATTTCGTCGTTCAAGAATGACAGGAAAAGTAAGTAGTTTCACGACGGAATTGCAAAAAGTGATTTTTTGCAATTCCGTCGTGAAACTACTTACTTTTCCTGCAAAGTTCTAAGATCATCTAGACATTCTTACAAATCAGTGGAAAAAAAAGAATCGTCCTGAAGTTATGCCCGAGAACCAGCGAGTTGAAGTTTCAATTTTTTTGTGCCTTGGGAGTTGGAATGTTAAAGGTGACCATTTTATCTAGGGGAGATGGGGGTAATACGGCCACCCTAAGGGAGAAGTCTCGTAAAATTTACACAACAGATTATTTTGATCTCAATTTACGTACATATTGTACTACTAGTAGTCCCGTATAGAAATGGCATGAATTAGTTGGTCGAAAAACCAATTTTTCAGCAATTTAAAAAAAATGAAATCGTATATAGACGAAATACGCGGGGTAAGACGGCCACCCATGTGGGGTAAGACGGCCAGTGCTATAAATTAACTTAATAACTTTGCTAAATCCATCCAAATACCTACATGGTTGGTTTAACAGACTTCTCTGAACTTCATAACTATTTTGGTTGAAAAAATTAAGTTTCAAGTGTGATGAAAAATGCTGTTTAAAAAATTCATATTTTGGCTCAGTGGATTTCATATTATTGCGACCACATTTAATGAAAAACTGTGATTTTTTTTACAAAACAAACACAATTTGATGTCAAATAATTAGTTTGTGTATTTCGCTTATTCTAATCTAAATCTAAATTATGTAAACAATATTAAACTCTAAATCTAAATTATGTAAACAATACTAAATTTGCGATTTTTATGAAAAGTTTGATAGAATTTCATACTATTCAATGAGTTTTGCTATATCTCAGAAAAGAATGTTGTCGAAATGGTATTAAACAGCATTTTGATCAAAAATGGATAGTTTTATTAAAAATGCTTTTCCTTATCTAGAAATATGTCTTAACAGTCAAAGAACCGTCAAAAATATAACCTACATAAAAAAAATACAAATTACGGGTGGCCGTCTTACCCCCGGAGGAGGTGGCCGTCTTGCCCCCAAATAAATTATTTTTGAAAACATTTTTTGCAAATAGCTCATCGCATTTTTAAAACTTTTCCGAGGGACATAATCCAGGGAAAACTTCAATTTAACATGAAAAAATATTTGAAGACAGGAAAACATATTTTTATCTAACAAAAATGCCTAAGTTGTTATTCATGAAAATTACATTCAGTTTCAAGTTCAAAAATTATTTGTGTATTTTGAGCTATTTTTATACTATTTCAAACAATATGTTTGGCAAAGGTGACTCCTTATGCATTATTTAGCATGAGGAACAATATTGCTTGACATTTTAGTAATATTCATTAGTATACTAAGTAGTAGTAGTAGTAGTCTTATAAAAACAGTGGGGTGGCCGTCTTACCCCGCCTGGCCGTCTTACCCCCAGCTTACCCCAGTTTCTACACATATATCATTGTTCATTTCATGCCAACTAACACGAAATCAAAAAAAGTTGCCCCGACCCAAAATCCAAAAATTTCTTTGGAAAGAAAGATATGGCTCTTTTTGGGGAAATTTTGTGATAAAAAAGTCAGAGCTTTGTAAAAAAAAAACGTTCGTCATACCCCGTAGCTTAAAAGTTAACACTGTTTGTCGCAATATACAGATTTCCCAATATTTGCAAAGCACTTTTCAATGGACATCCCTCAAATTTGTATGGAGACTTGTTTGGAGAAACTGATGAAGCAGAATGGCTCATTTGGACCTACGAAATCCGTGGAAAAATTTCATTCAAATCTAAAATACAAACATAAAAAAATGCGAAATTCTTGACAACTGCCAAACTCGTCGCCGTCGTGCTAACTTGTCGTACGTGCATTTTGGGCCAAATAGAGTTAAGAACACCATTTTGTGCAGCTCACTACACTTCACCTTTTGACCTTCACAGATCTCCAACATTCGATTTCAATCCTGAGATATTCAACAAAATCCGAAAAAACTCCGCGCATTTTTGTCTCTTTACATATGAAAGTAGTTTCAATCTTGTCGTGCTATCTTGTCACTTTCTGAAAATTGATGTAAGTGTGACAACTGGCCAAAGGGCTTTCAAGTCAGAACGCGTTTGACGCACGTACAAGTTAGATTACAGTAAACATTTGTAATTATAACTCGGAACTCCAGCAACCAAACTTCGGGACAATGCACATAATGGTCATGCAGATAAAACGTGTTTGCTATTGTTTACATTGCGTGCATTCGTTTTTGTTTATCCAAGGTCAAACATTAAAACGCATTTTACTCGGAACGTCGAAAGATAGCACGGCGACGTCGAACTGTGTTGTTGAAAATGCAATCTTGGCACGCTGTAATCAAATTTTTCAAATTTCAAATTTTCCTAGCCAGTTTGACAAGTGCAATTGCTCGATAGAAATTATATAGTGTTAAGTCCAAGTAATTTTTTTGCGACAATTGGTAAAAATATACTAAATTTTAATTATAATAATGACAGAAAAACAACAAAACAGTTGTCATCTGCCATCACCCCGGAAACAAAGGTGCCAACATGCCCTTAGCACTGGTGAAAAAAAAAACATTTTCCCAAAACGAAGTTGCTCACTTCAAAGCTTTGAAGCCGCTCTGTATCGCCTCACCCTTTGCTTGTCCGTTTTCACCGGAAGAGGAGACTCCCATCAGAATTCCACTCAAAAGGGCTTCTCTGTGGTAACATTAGGGGGGCTTATTTATCACTTTTGTGGTGCCAATCGGTGTGGGCAAATGTGTAAGTGAGAACGAATAGATTTCCGGTGGGAGAGGGAGGGGGGTTGGAAATGGTTGCTTTCTTTTCTATATTTTAAAAGATCGACACGAAAAAGGACGGAAAAGTTGGAACCGATTTGCCTTTTTTTTACTTCGTAAAGTAGTTTGGTGGTTTTTTTATCGGAACAGGAAAAAAGGGAAATATGTTTTCCCTCGGAGGGAGCATGGATCATTGAGCAATGTGCCAGTTGGGAATGGGTTTTGGATCGATTCGGATCGGTCGAAATGTTTGCGATAAACGAGGAGAAAAAAATGCGTTCTTCAAAAAGTAAATTGTGTTCAAGAAATGTATTTTTGATAATTGTAGGATTTCAAAAAAAAATTGGGTGATAAGTTTACACTCCTTCATATCATTAATCTGGAATTAAATTCAAATTATTTCATTAAAAATCAATGAAAATCAGCAAAATATGAATTCAATGTAACTCAAGCAGTGCCAAGCCCAACCATGCAAAGACACAAAAAATGTAGGAGGGCAATTTGATGGAAAAACAAAAGAGGCGGTACGATAGCATGTGTGTGTGTGTGTTTGTGCGAATGACAGGGCATCAGGCTGCGAAGCGGATGAAAATTTAATCGATTTGGGACCGAGCGACAACACAGCCAGCGAGCATAACGAAAAGGACGACGACGTTTTCATCTCGGCCTCAAATGAAGCTAACTAACTGAGAAATGGTGTCGAGGCGCACACGGAGGCCACTGAGTGGGGTTTTAAGGTTTTGTGGTCCTTTGGTGGGGGTTTGATGATGTATTGTTAGTGGGGGAGACTGTGAATTTAGTTTGGATTATATGAAAACAAAAGGATATACAGTATGTAAAAAAAGTATTTACACCCCTTGGGCACTATGCACATATTGTGATGAAACATCTAAACAATTTAATGTTGACAGAAACCTAGTACTACGTTTTGTTCAGAAACTCATGCCAGACATTTTGCTACAAACAGCTCATGAAAAGATGATTTCTATAAAAAGTTATATAACAAATACTATTATGAAACTAAAAAAGGTGCAAAAAAAGTTTGTACACCTTTCGAAAAATTAACATAAATAATGTTATTTGTTGACAAATCACCATAAATCCAGTCTCCCAACTTCAAATAGGCATCCTTGACTGATTTATAAAATAATTTGGATTGAATATAAAGTTTACTAACAACTTAGTATAAAAGTTTATATAACTCTGGAAATTCTATATAAAACTTATCTAAACTTAATTTTGCAAACTTTTAATTCAACTAAATGTCAATATATTACCATATAATTGCTAAATAAACATTTTGGAGTGGGTATAACACCGTTTTGGGGGTATTTGTATCGATAGAATAGATTTTCGTTGGAATTTCGTACCAACCCGGAATTACGTCGTCGGAAAATCCGCCGGCATCCGAACCGGTCCACAATTCTTAAGTCAACCTATGTGGCATCGGAAAGGGCATAAAATTTCCGATCTTTTGATATCCATACATCTAGGTTTTCTATAAAACCCACGATTTTAAATACCTAGGTTTTTTTTTTTTTTTTGAATTAAATATACTTTATTGAATCTTTCTTATAATAATTACATTTGGTTTACATAATAAGTGGTCAGCTGTGGCTCTTCAGCTTTAGTTTGCTTTTCGTGATTTAAACACTGTTCATTTTCTTAACTTTAAAAGTATATGATTTATCATTTTTGTAACACTAGGTACAATGAGGAAAAAAATGTTAAGAAAACATAACCTAACCTAAAACTAACTTAATCTTACCATAAACTAAACCAATCCTTGAATCAAGGGGTATTCAGATATAGCACATTTTTCCCTGAATTTCAAACATTTTTCTTGAATCTTCTGATCCAACATTTTTACTTCTGCTAATTCATGAACCTCACTTGATCTTGTCCAGCCAGGAACATTCAAAACCATTTTGAGTACCTTGTTTTGGACACGCTGGAGCTTCAATTTATGAGTTCTAGCGCAACACTCCCAAACAGGTACTGCATACTCAATAACGGGGTAAATTATTTGTTTGTAAACTGCTAGCTTATTTTTCAAAGATAGCTTTGATTTTCTGTTAATTAAAGGATACAAACACCTGATGAGAATGCTGCACTTGTTCAATATTTTATCTACATGCTGCCGAAACAATAGTTTCGAGTCAAGTATGAGACCTAAATAGACAACTTCCTTTGACCAGGGTATCGAAACATCATTCATTTTAATCAAAACATCATCCTTTGGGACAAATCTGGCCGATTTGGAAAGTGGAAAAATGATGGTTTGAGTTTTGGCTGCATTTATGCGAATTTTCCAGTCGCCAAAGTATTCGGAAAGAACGTCAAGACCCTTCTGAAGACGGCCAACTAAATATCTGGTTATTTTACCCTTATAAATAACGGCAGTGTCATCAGCAAAAAGTGACAACACACCATTACCAGGAAGAGTAGGCAAATCAGATGTAAAAATATTGTACAGAAGTGGGCCAAGAATACTTCCTTGGGGAACCCCAGCATCAATGTTGAATAATCCAGAAGCAATCCCATTCAGAAAAACCCTGAACGATCTCTCCGAAAGATAGTGCTGGATAATTTTGATAAGATACATTGGAAAACCGTATAAATACAGTTTATGTATCAAACCATCATGCCAAACATTGTCAAAAGCCTTCTCAACATCCAACAAAGCCATAGCAGTTGATTTAGACTCAAGCTTGTTCTGCTTGATGATTTTAGTTACTCTCGTGAGCTGATGAGCAGTATTATGTCCCTTTCGGAAGCCAAACTGTTCATTCAAAATTATATTATTATCGTTGGTAAAATCCAAAAGCCTTGAATAGATGACCTTCTCAAAGAGTTTGGACAGACTACTCAAAAGACTAATGGGACGATAACTTGTTGGCGATGTTGGATCTTTTGAGGCTTCAAAATTGGTATGACTTTGCCCAGTTTCCAATTGGTGGGGAAGTAACCAAGTTGCAAACATTTATTGAAAATATTGGCTAGATGTTGAAAGAACTGATCACTCTGTTTTTTCAACACTAGATTAAAAATGTTATCAAAGCCTGGAGCTTTCATATTTTTCATTTGTTTTACTGCAACTTTGACTTCCTCACCAGAAACATGGGAATCTGCAGGAAATTCAAAGGTAGAGTCATTGATTGTTGAAATACTATTGGCAACTGATGTTTCTTTACGGCTGGTCATGGAAGCGCCAAGATTATGTGAACTAACAAAATGAAGCCCAAGTGCATTTGCCTTTTCCTCGGATGTAATCAAAGGAGAATCCTCAACAATAAGAGGAGGAATAGGCTTTGGTTTGTTTTTAAGAACTTTTGAAAGTTTCCAAAATGGTTTTGAATAATTCCCAAGCTGGCTTACATGTTTTGAAAATTCTTGATTTCTGATATTGTCAAGTCGGTCTTGTATGATTTTGTTCAAATTGTTCACTGAAATCTTTTGTCATAGTCCCCAGTCCGTTGATATTGTCTCCTATAAACATTCCTAAGTCTAATCAAGTGTTTAGTATCTACGTCAATATCAGTTACCTTAAAATTAACAGGAACCTCCCGAACGTTGGCAGCCTCTGCTTGGTTGATAGCCTGCTGGATCACCTCCAGCGAACGATCAATATCAGCAGAAGTTTCCGGCTGTTGATCATAGTCGATGTTGCTGTCGACCACTTGCTGAAACTGCTGCCAGTCAACGTTGTGGTAATCTTTCCGGGTTGGTTGCCGCTGCGGAGTAACGGAAGCTCCAACCTCCACAACCACCGGATAGTGATCAGAACTCAACTCTTCAAACACCTCAGGATGAGCCACGTTCTCAGCCATATTGGTAATGAAGAAGTCGATGATTGAGTGATTCCCAGACCGAGCCACCCTCGTTGGACGATCCGGACTCACAACGTTGTAGTATCCGTTTTGCAGATCGTTGTGCAGAATCACTCCGTTCCGATTCCTCCTGCTGTTGCCCCAAACTTCATGCTTCGCGTTGAGGTCACCAGCGATGATGTACTTTGCGCTCCGCCGTGTCAGCTTCTGGATATCGCTCTTCAGTTTTGCTGCTGAACCATCTCTGGAATTCACCTGACGTGGGCAGTATGCAGCAATGAAGAGTACTGGGCCAACCGAAGTGGGAATTTCCACTCCAACGGCCTCGATGATGTCCAGCTTAAAGTGTGGCAGCCGGCGTGGCTTGAGATCACGATGAACAGCGACAAGCACACCTCCTCCTCCAGAGGTGGTCCTATCGAGCTGCGTCGCGATCTTGTAGTTTTGCAGATAAACTTTTTCACCGGGCTTCAGATGAGTTTCCGTGATGGCAGCTACGTCGATCTCCTTCTCGCGAAGAAAATCCACCAGCTCTAAGTTCTTCCTCCTAATGGAGCAAGCGTTCCAATTCAGCAGCTTGAGGGACCTACGATCCATACTGGATGACGAACGAGGTCAGCACTTCAATCTGCTGGGTCTTGGTTTTGCATCCACGCAGTGCAGCGGACATCTGTTTGAAAATATTGAGGAGTTCGGTTGAGGTGTAAAGATCATTACCATTTTCCTCAACTGCTGGTTCTTGGGTTGGTCTTGGCTCCTGGCTGAAGCCCGGTGGTGGCGTTCTCGGCTCCTGGCTGGAACCCGGCCGTGGATGATTCATCTCAGCTCTCTTCCTGGGATCCAACGGCAACGGTGCCAAGTTCGGGACCTGGCGTCGCGGTTGAAGAGGTGGAAAATTTTGCTCCACCAGGGCTGGAGGAGTTCTACGACGCTGAGGCTGATTCTTCGTCGATGCTTGCTGCCGAATTTTCACGAACTCAGCTCTCTTGGGGCACTTTCGGTCGGTTGACGAATGCTCACCGTTGCAGTTGAGGCACTTCACCAGCGAATCTTGGATGCACTGGGATGTGATGTGCGCATCGGTACCACATTTGGCGCAACGACGCTTCAGGTGGCAGTTCTTACCTCCGTGCCCGAAACCCAGGCAGTTGAAGCATTGTGTGACGTCACGATGCACTGGTCGGTATCGCTCCCACGACACGATAATGTTGAAAACCGCTCGAATCGCCTTCAGCTCAGGAAGCGTCGTCGATCCCTTAGCCAAATGCAGCAGGTAGAGCTGGTCACGGTACTTGATGTCTTTGTTGCGTCGGCTCATTTTGTGCACGGCCAACACATCCAGTTTCAAAACTTTTAGCTCGGCAGCTAATTCCTCCACTGGCATGTCGTACAGACCTCTGACGACGATTTTGAACGGCTTATCCATGACGACATCATGGGTAAAGTACTCCGCCTCGTTTTCGGTCAAGTAATCCTTGACCAGTTGATAGTGCTGCCTGGATTGCACCAGCACCTTAAATCCGTCCTGACACAGACGAATGTTGCCTAGGACTTTCCCAGACTTGATGAGTTCAACCAGCCCCGCTCGAAAGTCGATCGTTGCTGCTGATTGCCGCACATAAAAAGGAGGCAGTTTCTCCTTTCGCTGTTTCACTTCATTCTCCTTTGCTTCCGCTACCTGGTCCTCGTCAGGCAGTCCAGCGAACTTGTTGTTCTTCAAAAGCTGCTCCTCGTGCGATGAAGAGTTCTCCTCCTCCTCATCCATCGGTACAGTACCGTCGCTCTTTTTCGTCTTTTTGCTGTTCGATGTCACTTCCAAAAGCACCTTCCTTTTGGAAATTCCCGGTTTTTGGCCATCAGTTGAGGCCTCAACCTTCCTTTTGGAAATTCCCACTTTTTTGCCTGCTTGAGCCGCAGGTAGGGCAATATTGCCGGCGTTTTGCGCCGGGACGCGACGAGTCATGTTGATTCAGACAACCTTCACCAACGAATGCTCGGATAACAATACCTAGGTAAAAACGTTGTTATGGTCTTGTTTGAGCAATCTGCCAAAAATGTATGGAATTTCGTAATTTTTGTTCTAGTGGATCAAACTTACTTTTTGCCCAGGTATTTAAAAACGTGGGTTTTATAGAAAACCTAGATGTATGGGTATCAAAAGATCGGAAATTTTATGCCCTTTCCGATGCCACATAGGTTGACTTAAGAATTGTGGACCGGTTCGGATGCCGGCGGATTTTCCGACGACGTAATTCCGGGTTGGTACGAAATTCCAACGAAAATCTATTCTATCGATACAAATACCCCCAAAACGGTGTTATACCCACTCCAAAATGTTTATTTAGCAATTCTATGGTAATATATTGACATTTAGTTGAATTAAAAGTTTGCAAAATTAAGTTTAGATAAGTTTTATATAGAATTTCCAGAGTTATATAAACTTTTATACTAAGTAGTTAGTAAACTTTATATTCAATCCAAATCATTTTTTTAATCAGTCAAGGATGCCTATTTGGAGTTGGGAGACTGGATTTATGGTGATTTGTCAACAAATAACATTATTTATGTTAATTTTTCGAAAGGTGTACAAACTTTTTTTGCACCTTTTTTATTTTCGTAATAGTATTTGTTATATAACTTTTTATAGAAATCATCTTTTCATGAGCTGTTTGTAGCAAAATGTTTGGCATGAGTTTCTGAACAAAACGTAGTACTAGGTTCCTGTCAAACTTTAAATTCTTTACATGTTTCATCACAAAATGTGCATAGTGCTCAAGGGGTGTAAATACTTTTTTTACATACTGTATATTTTGTTATCTTATGTTTGAAAAATTGTATTTTCATATCGATAATTCCATAAAATCATTTAAATTGCTTCATTTAAAACGCTCATACACTGTAGGATTGCTCGAGATGGTCGATTTTTCAGAACATGTTTTTTTGGTTGTTTTTAGGCTCCTACACAACTTCCCTAAATTTGGGAGCGATTTGTTGCGTGTTGCGTCCTTTTTGCACATTGGATTTCAATTTTGTATGGGAATTAGTATGAAGAACCCTATTTTTTACATTTTGAGTTTTATCATTTTTATTTTCCACAAAATCTTTCAAACCTACATGATAGCGTTAAAACAGAGATTATTTTTTTAAACATTCCCGAAGAAAGTATTGTGCTATGTTGTTCCTGCCAAAAGATACAGCTTGCTTAAAACTGGTCTAAAACGTGTTTTTGCTCGGATTTCTGTGTAAAATCGCATGCAAGCAATTCTGACAATTTGAACCTTTAACTAGCAAAAGTTAAACTTAAAAGTATTTAAATTTTGTAATTTATACCAAATAAATTTATATTTTTGGTAAAATATAGTTCAAACTCAAAAAATATGCCAAAAATAACTTGAAATTCATGTTTTGATAGAATTACATAGATTTTGAAAAGTTTAATGAAGAAAAGTCAAAATGTCTCATTGTTACCCATGGCTAAAAGAAGTGAGGAACAATGAAACAGTCCTGGATTCTGGGTATATCCTTATTTTTTGTCAAACCTAATGAAAGGACATTGTAGCCCAAATCATTCCCTATAGGATGTCGAAAGAAATCTGAAGAATTATTAGTTTTGGTGTAAATGGTAGCCTACGAGCGAAAAAGTGTTTTTTGTCCAAATTTACTTTTACACCCTAGAATCAAACATTTATGAATAAATTTTCAAGGGAGCGTCCATAACCCAAGCCACTATTATGGCAGACGTGTATCCAGTAGATACACCTTTCCCCAAATATGCTATGCCATGTTATCATTGTGTCCCGTGTCTCATTGATGGCTTCTCTAAAAAACGAAACTATTGGCACTACGCCCCCCGGGGCATGGCCTTCCTCTAACGAGGGATTTCTGCTCCAGCGCCTCTGACGAGACAGGAGAAACCGGGACCGACGTTTTACTTCACCATCCGATAGAAGCTCAGTGGATAAGGCGGGAATCGAACCCGCGTCTCATAGCATCATCGGGATCGGCAGCCGAAGCCGCTACCCCTGCGCCACGAGACCCACTGATGGCTTCTCTATCCTACATAAATCAAATTTTCACTGCCTTCTTTCCGTCCCGAGATTCTCAGTAACAAGAAAAGTAAAGTAATTAAAAAATCTCATAAGATATAGTGACGGTCACTTTACTATCTGATATTTTGGTGCACAGAAATCATCAAATGATATTTTTTTCTATCACTCGTTTACAACACTGCTCTTGAGTAATAATAATTCGGAACAGAGTTCTCAGGTAATAAATGTTTATGACGCATTGGTTAAGTCATTTCACAGTCCATCGAGCAATCTACAATCGTAGGAGTCGTTTACGTATGAATTGATATTGGAATCAGGCTTTAGGACCTATTTAGGATGTCAATCAAACATCGGGCCCAGTTTGTTACGAAGTTTTGGCAGCATCATCATGACTATGTTGGCGGAACTTACACAGAAAAAAGTTGAATTTTGGAAGGTTGAAAATGTAGTAGGTTGAATATTACCTCTTTTTGAGAAATATTACATAAAAATGTTTTCTTTTCCTGTGTACGTATGCTGATTGAAGATAGGCCAATAAAGACCACTGTAAATTATACCAAATTACGCGTATTTTAAGATAGAGTTGCCAGATCTTTAATATCTGCCTATCATTGCAACGTAGTCCTGATTGTAACATGAAGGATGCGCAGCAACCAACAGCAACCTCGAACAATTTGCACAGCTAAAAAAGTAGTAATCCTGCTGCGTGTAAAAGACCTGGGTGTAAAATAAATATTGCATTATTTTATGCAATTTTATGTGATTTTACATCCTGAAATATGTAGCCCATCAGTATGGGAAACCTACTTGACCGAAATGTCAAGCAGATATATGCGTTTATCCATGCAGCTTTACATCGGTCTGATGGCCGAGTGGGCTAAGGCGCCAGTCCACACTGTTGGTGCTGGGTTTGAATCCCGTCGGTTGCAAATTTTTTTTGTGTGTTGCAAAAATTGTACATGCAGTGTGTAATATTAAGTGTTTATTTTGACGAAGGTGATGTGCATGCTTTTGCATGCGATTTTACCATCGGATTTTTTGCTGTGTGACTATACATCAATTCCCCACGAAAACAAGCATGATTCGAAAAAAGTTCTCCCATTTGGCTCAATTTTTTTCTGGAGATTGGTCGAAATAATTAGACGCGTATTGTTTTGTTTGGCCATTAGGGTGACCTACGCCGTGTTAGGGTGGTCCAAAAAATGGCAATTTTCGTCGATTTTTGCAAAAGCCACATTTTTCAAAAAATCATAACTCCTCACCATTTTAACCGACTTTTTTTTTAATCATGCTGTTTTCGTGGGGAATTGCTGTGTAAAAATAATTTTACTAAGTTGTAAATCATTTAATAAACATTAATTTTAGGAAGAAATTATGGAGATTGCCGTAGATTTTTGATAAGAAAATGTTTGCAGCATAAGTTTCTGAACATTGGTAGGGGTGTAGGACTTTTTCAGAAAATCTACTTATTCTATCCGAGCCACAATGATAACGCTTCTGCCTCGTAAGCAGTAGATCGGGGTTCAAATCCCGGCTCGGATTGCTTAGGGAAAGGGAAGCTAGTGTATCGTCATTCGCTGAACCTTATGGCATCACTGGAATCAAACGCGTTCTGACCTGAAATTGCATTAGCCAGTTGTCGCAATTACATCAATTTTCAGGGAGTGACAAGATAGCACGATAAGATTGGAACTACTTTCATATGTAAAGTGACAAAAATGCACGGAGTTTTGTCGGATTTCGTTGAAAATCTCAAGAATATTTTTTATAGATATTCTGCAAGACAAACAACTTAAACCGCTCTAGTATTCAACTAACCCAAAACAATAATGAGGGAATACTTTAAGTGTGTGTCAAAAAGAGGAAGTGTTCTGACTGGAACGAAGAGAATTTTACGCGTTTTTATCAACAATTAAATTTTACTTGTTTAGAGGAAGTTTTCGAGGGCAAATGGACATTGCTAGAAAAGATATATTTTACACTACATCCTGATGATATTTTTACATTTTTTACATTTTTATAACAAATATGATATGCTACTAAGTGCTACTGAGGAGCATGTTATTCCATCGGCCACTAATTTAGCCACAGGGTTGCTTATAAACCAACTTTGACCATAGATTACAGCTAGTAAAAAGCATTTTCAAATAACATCATAAAAGTAGCAGGTTTTTCTTACAAGTATAGCAAACTAAGTTGTCTAGGTGCGAAAATTATCGAATTGTATGGAAATAGGAACGAATTTCTCCTATCTCCTGCTTTGATTGTTTTGATAAAATGTTATTTAGTTTTATAACCTTCGCCTAGTTGTTCTCCCAGAATTCAATCTCGAAGTCACACAAATCACTCCGATCCAATTAATTTCACTCCACCGCACAGTTTCCTGCGTTGACGAGCTCCAGCAGCTGACAGGCAGCAGTTATTCGCCAGCAAACTTTGCAGGTCAACAGGACAGCCCTACCCTCCCCCAGTGCGGTCATTACCGGGCTATTGGTGCCGAGGGAATCAATGGCTCAAACGGTGGAGCCTCGATCACCACACAACAGGTCGGAATTTACTGCCCGGTAATGGAATGCTAAGTATTCCATTGTAGAAACGAGAAACTAGCTCCACCGAGAGTTACAAAGTTGGATTAGGGGCTGAGGGAGTGGGTTAAGGGATGAAGGGGGATTTTGGGAAACTTTGAACATCACAAAAGTAAAGTGGAAAATGGCTCTCTCCCCCCCGAAAAGGCAGATGGACGGACGGACGAACGAAGAGGCAACTATTTACTCACCTTAATGTTGGCCAGCTTGGCCTGGATGTAGAAAAGCTCCGGAAACGGAGACGATAGAGCATCGGGCATGTCCCTCAGCAGGGCCGTCTCGACCAGGATGGCATGCTTCTGTTTGTACTGAATAGGAGGGAAGAGCGAGAGAGAGAGACGAGAGATTTGCGTTAGTTGGATGGAATAAGTTACAACGTCCCTGACAGTAGTGCTGCACCAGACGGAACTAATTGATGGCACTTTTAGAGTCTCTTGGGAGAACTGAAAAGCGAGGCGGGACGGGATGGGAGGATCTTGCTTTGGATCGGCCAGGGAAAAACTTGGAATAGTTAAATTGGTTTGTGCTCTCAAGTGGCTCAATACTTTGTTCTTGGGTGGAGAATGGTGTTTTGTGAGCTGTAGAAAGTGCAGATAATTGAGGGAAATTGTATTAAAATGTTTGTAAACTGAATTAGGGATTTCTCTGTCACTTCAGAAATGATTTCAACAACGCAGGAAGTTGTTGGCTTCTTATTGCAAAATTGTCAAACTTACGGACCCAATCCTAAAATAATGGAATTGTAAAATTAATCAAACTTTTTTGTTAAGTACTTTGTGGGCAGTACTTTATGGGGTGAATAAAATAACATTTCGATAGTACCCGTAGTTTTGAAGATACTAAAATGTCTGTAACAAAAATCTGGGTGCAAAAGTTCTGGTTGATGTGCACCGTTAAAGAAAAGATTTAAAGATTTATTTTTATCATTTATAATACAATCAATCTCCGTGTTAGGTCCCTTCTTCGTTTCACACAGTGTTCATGTTCAACAGAATGAATAAAACATATAATAAATAACATTGACTTTACCGAGAAAAAAAAAACTTTCATTGTTTAGCATAGAAATTCCGGAAACAACCCCACTCAAAACCAAATCCAAAGCCAATATTGCCTTTTAATATCGAAAGCACACTTCCGCGGCATCCGGCCAATGCATAAATTCGACCAGCGATAAACACGATTAAAAGCCAATGCAAATAAACTTTCCACCCACCACCCAACCAGCTCGTCGGGCTTCCCACGGCTTCCGGTCGGTCTCGCAATCCCGCAAGCTAAGTGCAGAGCACTTACTCATATTACTGCCATATCGGGGAGGTTATCTGCATATGTTTACTGACGGCATGGCGAAGGCGCGTAATGCAAATTAAATTTTATGCATTTTCCGGTGGCTTTCATGTCCAGTTGCTTACTCGGGAGAACTTGGATAATTATGGAAAACAAAAGTTTCATGGAAAGTTGCAAATTTAATTATCGTTACCTGGGTGAATCGGAATACATGGGGTGAATTGGGACCGATTTGCCCATGTTGACGGTTTTTTTTAAATGTTTTTTCATGCTGAAGATACTCCAGAAGTAAAAAGCCGATTTGTACTTGAAGCACTAACGTGATTTAAAATATATGTATTTTTCCGAAACTTCCATTTCCCATCGAAAATGTTGCAATTTGCAATGGAATGGACCTTATCTCATTCCCTGTCACGGTCCGATAATTATGAAAAAGCAATAATGATGCCAACGAATAATTAATTTAATTACCATGTCGCAGCTGTCCGTTTCGTTGCCAGTCACGTACTCCAGCGTCCAGTTGGGCAGATCCAGCTGCAGGTGGCAGCAGTTGGCCGCGGTCCGCGCGTTCGACGCAAACGGGACGGCTATTATTTTCCGCTCGGGCTTCTGGTTCAGGAGCTGGTCTTTGGCGGGGACGGCTTGGTTGTTTTGCTTGAGCAGCAGATTTTGATGCTGCTGAAGGAGCAGGTCGTTCGTGGAGGGGTTGGAGATTTCCCGCAGCATTCGGGAAAGAAGGGACCGCCCGTTGAGGCGGACACTGTCTGGGAGAAAGAGGACGTACTTGGTGGTGATCTGGAGCAGGGGGAGGGTTTCTTTGAGGGATTTGGTCACGTCGTAGCTGAGACTGAAGAACTTGACGTTGCTGTCCTTTTCGAACCAGGTTGATTGATTGGACGCGGATTGACCGTGATTGGTGAAGATGTCCAGCGGAGGGTACGGGATCTCCGGTGCGATTATGAAGATCTGGACGTTCGGGATGAGGTTGTTGACACTGGCGATCGATTGGAGCAGGTCGTTGTCAAAGTCGTAAAAGTCCCGGAACACCACGGTGATGCTCTTGCGAATATATTTGTTCGTGTTCTGAATCCGGTCCCGAATTCGACTAAACTTGGACAACTTGGTAGGTCTAGATCGATCCCGTTGCACAGGACTTTGATCCGCGTCAATCACATCCAGCTCTCCGTTGATGCTGTAGCCAGCGTGCTCGTACGGTTCGCGCTGAACCCGCGCACTTCCGAACGTTTCCGCCAGGAAGTTGGTGCTCGTCAGAAAGTACTTCCACGAGTAGTAAAAAACCACCAAGTTGAAGCAAATCATAAAAACGATGAACAGCTTCCCATATTTCATACGCATTTTCTTCCTCGGCACACACTCACTCACTGGAGAATGATTTCTTCCCAACGTCGAAGGAGGGGAGGTGGGGCGAGGGGACACGTCACTTCAACTTTAGTGGTTCTCACTTTTGCTGCATTCTTCCAGGACATTTGCCAGCACCAGCTTAATCCGTTCTAGCTGGGAGGCATCACTGCAGTCGGGAGAAGTTCTCTAGAATTTATTTTAGTGTTATATATTTTTGAAGCTATACTTAATTATTAAGGGAAAAAGTGCGTCAAAGGTTTGTCGTTAGAAGTCTGAAGCATCCACACAAAAGTGTTCTAAAATTTTTCAGAAATTGTCATATTTACGGTTAGTAAATTTAGGCAACATGTGTTTTATAAATATTTATCGAAACCATTTTTTAAATTTTTATGTATTTAAAAGTTTAGAAATGGTAATCGAGGATTTTGAAACAATTTCCGGTTAATTTGTAATGAATTGAACAGAACACTCCTCTCTAGTGCGTCCATCCCGGGAATTCTCGGGACGAAAATTCCGGGATTCTTCCAAAACCGGGAATTCCCAAATCCCGGGAATTTTCATAATTTGTCCCGGGAATTCCCGAAATTGGAAAAAATATCAAATTTTGGTCTAGAAATTCAGATTTGGTTGCAGAAATAGATGATCAGTTGAATACATAGTAATCAATCCGAATTTTAAAGCATTACAATTTGTATTCGGCATATATCAGCTTTAATTTGGCTTATTAGGGAAACTGTTTCAAATTTTAGTTCACAGATCCGCAAAATGCCTGGCACTTTGAATATTTTCTTTTTTAATATATATTTCTTTAAAGACTGGGTATTACATTTATATTTAGGATTTTAAATTTGAAAAAAATAATATAATCTTAAATTATTTTTCATCAAACATCGGAATCAAACTAATTAGTACACCGATTTCCAAATTTATTGCTCTGTAATCTCCTGTACCATTTCAGCCTGTAGTCCTGATTTTTTCCCAGTTGGCGGAAGTAACTTAAAGATAGTTAGTAAAATATGTTTTATGTAAAACTTATCATAAATTTTACATTGACTGGTATCATTTTATTTCTAGAGATTTTTTTTTGAAACCTCTGTAATTACTCTTAGCTTTAAGAAAAATGTAATTACAAAAGCCGACTCGATCCTAACCAGGTCTCAGTACAGAAAAGGAACTAATTAAAAAAATATGAAAAAATATGAAAGAAAATAGCTTTTTAAATAAAACTCTAATTTTACTGTCGCTTCTCGTTTTTGTAGACATTTTTGACATTTTTCAAGCTTTTCTAGTTATGGCATATGAAAAAATATATAAATGAAATATATTTCTAAAATACTTATTTAATTTGATTCACATTGAAATTGAAATCTGTTGTTTTTTTGAAATCCTAAAAAAGTCATTTTTAATTTCTTTTAAGTTATTTAAAAACTGTCATCCTTATTGAGATTGAAGTGTAGATTGTCACCAATTATTATTAATAGTGAGCTAAATTTATAATTTTAAGCTTGAAAACATATAAAATATTATTAAAACATAGATTTTGCATCATAAACTTCCCGGGATTCCGGGAATTCCCGGGATCACCACTCTTATCAATTTTCTTTAATAATCTAGATATAACTGATTGTAGGTAGGCCATGAAGTGTTTGATTTGGTTAAAAATCTTGCTTACTTTTTCAAAAATCCTATGCACATAGGAAACCAATGGCGCAATGGTGGTTTTGAAAAAGTAATCTAGAAATACAAAATTTAAATGCTGGAAAATAAAAAAAAAAAACAAAATGCAAGTTTCAGAGCCTACCTCTAAATTTTAAAAGGTGGCGTTGGAATGTCACAAATTTCTCATTTATTAATCATTTACTTGGAAAATTGTTGCAAAAGTTTTTTGTCAGGAATTTGAAACATAGGATTTCTTAAGAAGCTTTTAAGATTTTTTAAACTTTACCATCACAACCCATAATTGTAATAATAACGCCCTCTATCCAAAAAATTCAGCGCTTTGAAATTAATTTGAAAAGCCTTTTGTTTAACTCATAGATCACGGTTTTCGTCTTCCAAATATTTGAATAATTTTTTTTATTATTTTTAGAGAATACCTTTGACTTGAGCGTTCAATTTTCAATTCCCGGGAAAAAAGTACATTAGCTTTAAAATCACTCCTGGAAGAAAAATTAATCCTTTGAAAATCTTTTTTATGTACCAATAAATTCTCTTACTCGAAAAGTATTTACAATTCCGTTTTGAAAAAAAAAAACTAAATTTTTCCGTCTTTCTTCGAAAATGAAATGGTCAACTTATCAAAATAACAATGCTAAAAAATTCTTCAAAGCAATCATTTGAGAACTGAAAAGTTCAAGCGATTGTATCGAAAATAGTTCTTTTTGACACTGTTTTGGTTTTTAAGTTGACAAAACATAGGAACGCCATCTTTATGCATAGGGATGCCAACGTTTGACTTAAAAACCCAATATAAAAGTGTGTTTTCGGAACTTTTTTTTTTTGCTTTTTTTAGGCATAGCTTGATTGAATAAATGTACAACTCACGTGTTGAAAAATCATAATTTTTCAACTTGTTGCATAAAATATTATTTTTTACGAATGCCAAAATTAATAAAATTTAAATATATTTTCGAAAACTTGCAATTTATATCTCTATCTATTAGACTTTGATTTATTAGACTTATGATTCTCTGAAAAATGCCTCCGAATCTTTTTTATCAGGTAAGAGAGAGGCCGCTGCACTATGGGGTATTTCCATATAAGCGAGCGGCCAAAAATATTTTTTTGCTTTTTTGTGTTGTTTGTACTTAGTATAATGAAAACAAATAAATTTTGATATTTTTCCAAAAAAAAAGTTTAATTTTCGATTTTTTCATATATTTGAGGCCACATGCATTAAAGTGGTGAATTTTAATATTCTTGCTCTGTCTATTTAATGCACGGAATGGCGGTTTATGCTATGTTAAAGTTTCTGATTTACGTTCAATCTCCCTCCCCTTTTTCTTGAGTTAAAATCCACCTCTCTTTGAAGACCCTCCCCCCCCCCTTTCTCTCCAATTAAAATTTGATTTTTGCGGTATTTTAGAATTTTAGACGGTTTATTTTATGGAACATTGTATGGATTCTCGTCCACGTTTTTGGTTGATCCACTTGCAAAATTCACGTTTTCCACGATAAATTCTTCTGAATCAAAATCACTACGTAAGCGATTGTCGTTAGATTACTTAAAATATGAACTTCTGCAATGTTGTAATTCTTACAAATATACTCGAAAGCAGTTCTCACGTTTTCAGAATAGTGCTTCGTTATATCGTACAGGGACACTACGGTATTATGATCCATACTTTCAAAAGAACACAACAACGAACTGATATGAATATTCGACGAATCGTTACTGTAAAATACTTTGAATAGAAATTTCTAATTTTATTAAACGTACCTAAGTACCAACAAAGTCATAAATATCAAATCAATTTCAAAACATACATAGCAGGTACGTCATTTCTGCCTCCGCAGATAAATAATGCGATTTTAACCAAGCGTATACGCGAAATCATTACTTTTCTTGCAAGAATCAAAATGTTCAAAATGGCATAACTCAAAAAGTGCACATAAGTGCACTTTAAAATTTGGAGACAAGTTAGGACATGGTTCAAATTTTAAGCTGCAAAATTTTCAGATCGCACAAATGCACACAAAAAAAGTACTCCATTAACAAAAATGAAAAAAAAAACTAAATTTTGAATAAAAATCCAACTTTTTTGATTTTTATAATTTTTTTTAGCCTGTAAAAGTGTGTTTTGTAAAATGTTATTGAAAAGTTGAATCAATTACCTTTCTGAATATATATAATGATGCAGGAAAAAATACAATAACAGCTACACAGTACAACTATGAAAAATAATCATTTTTTTGTCAAAAAACATGTTTTTTCTTACCATTTTTGCCTTTGAAGGTCTGCAATTCAGTGAATTTTGAACCTACAACTTTCAAACTCCGGATTTTTCTTAGTTAGAATGTTTATTTTCGAAAAAAAATACCAAAAAATAATTAGAGTATGTCGGTTTTTCGATTTATGGCCGCCTGAAACCCCATAGTGCGCTGGCACGCTTTTCAAAGTATTTTTGCAATTCCGTCGTGAAACTACTTAATTTTTCTGTCATTTTTGAACGACGAAATAGCCTACTTTTCTGTACCAAAAATAACAGAATCGAATAGCAACACTTTTCAAAATAAATGCTGAAAAGTTCTACTTTTCACCACTCAAATGGGTGCTGAAAAGTTGAAGTTGCAAAACTTGATTTTTTTAACACTCTTCGTATTTATCCAACTCGGTGAACCTCGTTGGATAAATGTACGACTCGTACTGAAAAAATCCTCTTTTTGCAACTTGTTGCATAAACTACTATTGCAATTGCCACTTTGTCTCTCGGAGGAATACTAATTAAGAAAACTTATAAGGTGTGGTGTTTTATTTAATAGTGAATTAGAATTTTCCTAAATACTTTTGCATTACTATTTCAAAAGCTGTAAACTGTATACATTTGTTATAAGAAGTGATAATATGCTTTAAAATACATATTGATAGTTAAAGTTATCTTTTTTACCGTCCTCGCTTGTCAAAAAAAGCTTGTCAAAAAAACATGTCCAATAGAAGAGTAAAATTTATAAATTTCTATAGAAACAAGCATTTATATCATATTTTTAGTATCTCAGAACCAATATAGTTTTAATAGTTCAATGATTCAAGAAAAATCGATGCGCACTATTCCAGAGAACTTCTCGGTGCATCAAACTCTTATTCCCGCGAGGATTGAGCTATAAAACAAAAGAATTGACACGTATCCAACCTGGACCCGAACCTCATCCGCACTCTTTCTACTCCGTTTCCGCACTCCTGGGGGTCCCACTGCACAAGCTTCAATTATTCAACGGGGTGGAAAGCAAAGAAATTGCACAACAACAATAATTTGACACATGTTAGACGTTTATGCGGCCACCACGACCACGACCGGGGGGTCACCCTCTCAACCCTCCAGCTCGCAACAACACACTACACACTCTGTGAGTTTTCCTTCTTCAGAACACAGCTTTTTTTTCGTTTTCGAGGACCGACCTGCTGCCAGCTCAACTCAGCTCAGCAAGGACACAAGGACTCGACCGCCGTTTTGCACTCGCACCAACACACGCGTGTACAAATGAACACCCCGCAACCAACCCGCCCAATTTCCCAACTCCCAACTTGTATCCAACTCCGTGGGGAGGGAAAAACGCAGCAAAAAGACTCCAAATCTCCTGAGAGGACTCCTGGCTGCGTCCGATGGGGGATGGCCTCCCGAAGGGTTAGGGATAAACGGGTGGGCGGGAGACCGACTCCCAAGCTTGGGCCACCTAAACCACTACCGGAAGTACCGGAACGAAACCGGGAGCTACTGCTCGGAACGAACGGCGAACGGGAACTGAACCCCGATGTGGCTTCCGTGGTGAGGCCCATAAATCGGTCATCACGAAAAGAAAGAGAGAAAGAGAACCTCACGAAGCTGGCCAGATGTTCGTGTCACGCGAGAGCGAGAGAGAGAGAAGTTTTCCTCTCTGTTTGGGTGACCTCGGCCGCGTGGCAATGTGATTTTGATTCAAATTCGAGGTTAGGAAAATCAAAACAGAGAGTGAGAGTTCGTGTGTCAAAGGTGGAGGGAAAGGGGTTGTTTTGGTTTGCAGATTTGCGTGAGAGAGAAGAGAGGACATACGGTGCATATGCGAGTTCGTTATGAATTGACATGTAGACATGAAGATGTCATGGGGACGCATGGTGCTTCGAGTGTTTTCTGTGTAGCAAATACGCTGTATGTATTTTTATATGACCAAATCTCCATGAGCAGTTTAAGCCCAACATAGGGAATATTTCAGGTGTTTTTGCACGACCCTTTTCGATTTCAATATATTTTATAAAATTGGACAGGAAGTTGATCAGATTTGCCGTTCTGATAACATACCTGTAAGAGTGCGGTTCGTGCAGTGCCAGTAGAACAGTCCTCAGATTTGCTGCTTCCAATTAAATTTTAAACTCTCAACAACTGTTGAGTAGCCACATTTTTGTTAGTGAGCTTTATGGAAGGTATATTTTTACTTTCGGGGTTCTAATCGAGCTGTCAAATCAGGGTTCCAATCCAGTGACGAGACCTTACAAGAACAAGGTTGGAATCACTTTAATTTTTTTTTATATCAAACAACGAGATATTAATCATCATACATTTCATAAAACTATTGTTTTTAGAGTGTAACTTTTTCTAAGAAGTCCTAAGCAATGCCTGCAATTCTAATCTAATCTAATCTAATCAGACCCTACCGCAGCCAATCTTTCGAAGGGATCCTGGAGAGTGCCTTAGGTTAGATGACGCCTAGCACTCTTCTTGTCATTTATTAACATTTGTAGTGCGCCATTGCATCGGAATGCATTGAAACATCACAAGCGTTAAAGCGGCCAGGCCTACTGCGTAAAGCCGTATCGCAGAGATGTCTCGTAATTGGGTTGAGTTTGAGCACTGAGTGTTCGAACAACAACACAATTCTGAATCGACAGGGGATTAAGAAGCGTGGGGACACACCACCATACGCTCCGAGATTTGGTTGTATTCGTTGGGAGCACCATGCTAAGAAGGTTTGGTACTCCGGGACCCTCTGGGATGGGACATTGTATTTCCACGAATGCCTTGGACACTATTTGCCGTGGTTACAGCGCCACAACTCGCTCCTAAGCAATGCCTGCAATTCGATCAAAAACCCCAAATACAGATTTTTGAATAACTAGGGAAACGCATGTATTTCCATCGGGCACCTAATGTTGGCATCTCAGCACTTTGGCCTTCGATTACAGCATCTATAAAGCGTTTTCAACATATATCATGCAATAAATACCTTGATGGGAAGGGATACAGCCAATTGTACTCAAAAATGACATTTGAGAAGGGCGTAAGTTATTTAAATACTTTTGTATTTTGAAATTTAATAATTACTATATCTCGAGGCCATTGCATCATATCAAAAAGTGGTCAAAGACAAACTTGAAGTAAATTTGATGGGCTTTCTGAAAAAAACACACCGAAAGAAAAATACACGCCAATTTTATGAGAAATTTCAATTTTTAAGTTTAAAAGTTAAATTTTAAGGTGATGTCACGATTTTTTTTCGTTCAAAATTTTTGTGAAAATAGCCTAAAATGTGACAAAAAGACTCATGAAAAATGCAGGATGGTATGTCTTTCCTAAAAAAAAAATACAAAAATCATTGACTAAAACTGTTTTTTTAAGTGGTCTAAACGTCAAAATTTTCAAAAATCGATAGTGAGAATCAATTTCTCAGACAATTTTACATAAAAGTCTCCATATTGACTATTGTCCAATGTATAATCCTTGTGAAGATACAGCGGTTTTAAAAATAAAAATGTTGAAAAAATAGGTTTTTTGGTGGCTTTATGCGATTTCTATATGACAGACTTGATTTTTCAATCTCGTAAATATTTTTACTGGAAATTTCGTCCAATTTTGCATAAGTTTGCCTTTGACAGCGTTTCAATTGGATGTATGAGCTTACAGATATAAGCTTTATTACATTGCTCATAACTGAAAATTGCGTATTTTTTTCAGGGTGGTAAAAACCTGGATAATAAATAAGCTTATGTAAATAATAAAACGAGTCAAATTGAAAAGCTGTCAAAGGCAATCTTATGGGAAATTAGACGAGCTTTCCAGTAAAAATATTTACGAGACTGAAAAATCAAGTCTGTTAAATAGAAATCGCCAAAAACCACAAAAAAAACTTTTTTTTTCAACATTTTTATTTTTAAAACCGTTGTATCTTCACAAAGATTGGACATAGGACAATGGTCAATATAGAGACTTTTATGTAAAATTGTCTGGGAAATTGATTCTCAATATCGGTTTTTGAAAGTTTTTACGTTTAGAATACTTTTCAAAAAAACAGTTTTAATCAATGATTTTTGTATTTTTTTAGAAAAGACATACCATCCTGCATTTTTCATGGGTCTTTTTGTCACATTTTTGGCTATTTTCACAAAAATTTAGAACGAAAAAAAATAGTGACATCACCTTAAAAATTTAACTTTTAAACTTTAAAATCGATAATTGTCATAAAATTGGCGTGTATTTTTGTTTCGGTGTATTTTTTTCAGAAAGCCCATCAAATTTCCTACAGGTTTGTCTTTGACCACTTTTTGATATGATGCAACGGCTTTGAGATACAGTATTTTATTTTAATTACATAGTACAAAAAATATTTAAATAACTGACGCTCTTCTCAAATGTCATTTTTGAGTTCAATTGGCTCCATATACACAAAAATGGCTTATATAGTCCTTAAAAGTTTCATTGAAATCGGAGAGGGTCGGGTACAAAAGTACCAGAAAAATTCCCAATTTGAGAAGGAATTGCTCTTAGTTATTTTTCATGTTCCATTGAACAATTTTTTTAAATTTGGTTTTTGGGTAGCTGAATTATTTTTCTTGTGTAAGAAGTCTTCAAAATACCAATAAACAAAAATTGAAAAAAATGTTCATTGGACCATTATAAAAAAAACTTCAAAATGTGGATTTACAGTAGCATTTTTTTTATAATGCGACCAACGGGTCGTATTCAAAACTTTCGGATAATCAAATTTGCGGATAATCGGGATTAAGGAAGCTGAAGGCCATTCGTTCTACGTGTAACATTTCTTTGCACTAAGTTCGGAGAATGTTTCACAACTGCAGGATGCAAAAAGACACATAAAATACTTCTAGAGAGAGATTACCTTAACTTTAATTTCTTTCTATACAAATTCAAACAACCCAAGGTTATTGATATCACAATCAGTCCATTTATTAGCGAACACCTTTGATGACATTAAATAGCGCTATCCATAGTAAATATATTTGTTCCAGAGATTTAAAATTTCATTTAAAAAGTTGACAAAACATTTCTCCTAAAATCACCACACACCACTCTACATCCTACCATTCCCACGTTACGCTCCCACAAGCAGTAAATTGACATCGAATATCATCTGAGTAAGATTGTTACACAGTAAGTTGTTCTGGTGCTACTCCGGGGAAACTTCGTCTCGCTCCTCCGGACACAGGAATATGTTGTGGCTAACGCAGCTCCTTCGCTTCGTCAGGACGGCCAGGTGGCCTGCGCTCTGGATGGTGGGCGTGCTGGTACGTCACGACGCCGGCTATTTCCCGATCCCGGGAAACAGTATCGGGAACGGGACCTCGTTGTCGTTGTAGTTCTTCATCGGCGTTGGGGGTCTTCGGTAAGAAATAATAGTTAAGAAATTGTTGCTGAAGGGGTTATCTAGTTTGACGTACCTTGGATCTGGTTCCGAACACTCCAACAGCCAGTAGGTCGTTACGATGCCTTTACCTTTGAGTTCGACCTCACCTCGTAACTCGGTACGGAACGTCCCAAACTTGTCCAGAATCTGCTTGGCTGCCTCCGACACGTGAATCTTCAATGCTGAAAAAGACAAGATCTTGAAGTACTTTTTCGTCTATTGAATGAATAATATCTTACGATGTCCTGTGGACTCCATCCTGGAAGCCGTGTTGACCGTATCTCCAAACAAACAGTAGTGAGGCATCTTCTGTCCCACTACTCCGGCACAAACCGGTCCCGAGTGTATCCCAATGCGAATCTTCAACTGTTGATCAGGTTTGTGCTTGATCGTGAACGACTTGACAGCATCCAGCACGGCCAACGACATCAGCCCAATCTCCCTAGCATGATCGTGCCCGTTACGTTCCGGAAGTCCCGATACCACCATGTAAGCATCCCCGATGGTTTCAACCTTGTACACGTCGTAGAACCCAATAATCCTGTCGAACGTGCTGTACAAATCGTTCAAAAAGTCAACCACCTCCATCGGTCGACTGGTGGCGCAAAGTGCCGTAAAGCCAACAATGTCGCTGAAGTAGATCGTAACGCACTCGAACTGCTCCGGTTGAACCATCTCCCCGGCTAGCAGCTGCTGGGCAACGGGTCTTGGAAGCACCTGGTACAGCAGTTCCTCGGTACGACGCTTTTCCATGCTTAGTTGTTCGGTCTTTTCCTCGACCAAGCTCTCCAAGTTGTTGGCGTACTGCTCCATGCGACGCAGCAAATCGTCCATGAGGTTCTCGCAAAAGCCCCTGGAATGAACGGAGTTATAATTAATTTTCTGATTTTTAAAGGATTTTATTGGTGACTAAAATTTAAGAGATGGAGGAATCTGTTAACACTCAGTGCAGTGTCTGCGTCACAATAAAAATTAAAAGTGCATTTTCTACCCAACATAAGGGCTTTTAGGATAAAAGGACGATAAGTTGGGATCATCAGATAAAATTAACTTGAAAGTGCATTTTCTATCCGAAATAGGGGGTTTTCAAGCCAAATTTTAGGAGTTACAGTCATGCCTCGGTTTAACACCGCATATGGGGGATGCAAAACCGAAGCGTGCATAACTGAAGCACAGAGCTTTTGGGATTTTGGCTATATGGGTGACATCGGCTATAATCCTATGAAAAATCATCCAAACTTCAAAAAATATGGTGTTTTAGAATCGGGATGATGTCAGCTGTCCATTACAAATATAATTATTTTTGTATTTTAAAAAAGCATTTCTTGAAAAAAAAAAAAACCCTGATAATTGGATTTGCAATATGGATCAAATAATCGGGATTTTTTCATACGTTTCGGTAGTTATGATTTTTTTTTCAATGGAATTTTTTCACAAAACTAAGTACTTTCAACAAAAAATACTCAAATTTGGAAGTCTTTAACATGCGGATCAAATGTATTTGTTCATCAATTTCGAAAATAATAAAATCAATTTTTGAAAATACAAAAAAATCACAAAACTACGTATTTTCGAAAAAAATACTCAAAATGTCAGTATTTTATAATATAGGTCTCAAATGATCGAGATTTTTTATACATTTCGAAAATGATAAACTACGTATTTCTGAAAAAATACTCCAAATATCAGTCAGTTCAACTTTAAACTGAAATTTTAAGTATATTTTTTAAAATACGTAGTTTTGTGAAATTTTTCAGTATTTTCACAAATTTGTTTTGGGACCATCCATAAACTACGTAGACACAATAGGGGGGAGGGGGGTTTGGCTATTGTCCACGCTCCATACAAAAATGATTTTATTTGTATGGAAATTGTACACGATAAGGGGGGGGGGGTTGAGATTCCAAAAAAAGTGTCCACGTGACTTTACCACTTTCGAAATACACGAAAAAAATTTCGATTATTTGACACCTATATTGTAAAAAACTCAAGTTATAATTATTTTGTCGAAAATACGTAGTTTTATGATTTTTTTTGTATTTTCAAAAATGTGTTTTATCTTTTTGAAACGTTTGAAAAATCCCGATCAATTGATACCCATATTGTAAAAACCGAAACATTGAGTATTTTTTTTTTCGAAAATACGTAGTTTTATGATTTCTTTAGTATTTTCAAAAATGGTTTTTATATTTTAGAAATGCATGAAAATCCCGATTATTTGATACCCATGTTGTGAAAGCTGAAATTTTGGGTATTATTTTCTACAATACGTAGTTTTGTGAAATTTTTTAGTATTTTCAAAAAAAAGGTTTCTTCTTTCGGAATGTATGAAAAAATTCCGTTCATTTGATACCCATGTAGCAAAATACTGAAATTTTGAGTATTTATTCAAAAATACGAAATCGAGTGAATAATGGCCTCGAGACGAGAGAATAGTGGTACCATTTACGGACACAGAGAACACAGCTCGAGATGGGCGAGAGAATTATTCTATCGAGGTTCATTTGCAAAAAAAGTTCATCCGTCAAAATGAGCGAGTTTCGGCGCTAAAACCACGGCAAATAGTGTCCAGGGCATTCGTGGAAATACAATGTCCCATCCCAGAGGGTCCCGGAGTACCAAACCTTCTTAGCATGGTGCTCCCAACGAATACAACCAAATCTCGGAGCGTATGGTGGTGTGTCTTCACGCTTCTTCCTCCTCTGTCGATTCAGAATTGTGTTGTTGTTCGAACACTTAGTGCTGAAACACAACCCAATCGATTCATCTCTGCGATACGGCTTTACGCAGTAGGCCTGGCCGCTTTAACGCTTGTGATGTTTCAATGCATTCCGATGCAATGGCGCACTACAAATGTTAATAAATGACAAGAAGAGTGCTATGCGTTATCTAACCTAAGGCACTCTCCAGGATCCCTTCGAAAGATTGGCTGCGCTAGGGTCTGATTAGATTAGATTAGAAAAAAAGTTCATCCGTCAAAACAAAAAACCAAATGTGTCAACTACGGGAATCGAACCAGGGTCCTTTGTCATTCTAACCCATTGACTGAACTGCCTCGGCCACCACAGCTCGGTGATTAAGAACTTGTCTGAGACTTATTGGTTCATTTAAAGAAGAAACTGATTTGTTATGGTGGTGTGAGTTGGTATCATTTGATACCCATATTGCAATAATAATTATTTTGAGATTTTTTTTGAGAAATATTGCATTTTCAAAATACTGGATAAATACGTATTATGAGAAAATTTTCATGTAATTATAACTGAAATAGGTGGCTGACATCATCCCGATTGTAAAACACTTAATTTTTTTGAAGTTTGTATGATTTTTTATAGGGGTAATTCTCCGCCAACTCACACAGCAGTTGCCCCGACCCCTCTTCGATTTGCGTGAAACTTTGTCCTAAAAGGTAACTTTTGTCCCTGATCACGAATCCGAGGTCCGTTTTTTGATATCTCGTGACGGAGGGGCGGTACGACCCTCTTCCATTTTAGAACATGCGAAAAAAGAGGTGTTTTTCAATAATTTGCAGTCTGAAACGGTGACGACATAGAAATTTGGTGTTAAAGGGACTTTATGTAAAATTAGACGCCCGATTTGATGGCGTACTCAGAATTCCGAAAAAACGTATTTTTCATCGAAAAAACACTAAAAATGTTTTAAAAATTCTCCCATTTTCCGTTACTCGACTGTAAAAATTTTTGGAATATGTCATTTTATGGGAAATTTAATGTTCTTTTCGAATCTACATAGACCCAGAGGGGTATTTTTTTCATTTAGAAATTTGTTTTTCATTTTAAAATTTCATGTTTTTTCTAACTTTGCAGGGCTATTTTTTATAGTGTAATAATGTTCTACAAAGTTGTAGAGCAGACAATTACACAAATTTTAATAAATATACATAAGGGGTTTGCTTATAAAACATCACGAGTAATTGCGATTTTACGAAAAAAAAGTTTTGAAAATGTTGGTCGTCGTTGATCATGGCCGTTCATGGTTACCCGCGACAGACACGGACGACGAAACAATGAGAAACGCAAAAAGTAATTTTTTCAAAACTTTTTTTTTCGTAAAATCGCGACAACTCGTGATGTTTACAAGCAAACCCCTTATGTCTGTATATCAAAATTTTTATTATTGTCTGTTTCTACAACTTTGTAGAACATTGTTACACTCTAAATAATAACCCTGCAAAGTTAGAAAAAACACGAAATTTTAAAATGAAAAAAATTGTTCTAAATGAAAAAATGACCCATCTGGGTCAATGGAGATTCGAAAAGAACATTAAATTTCCCATAAAATGACATGTTTCAAAATTATTTACAGTCGAGTAACGGAAAATGGGAGAATTTTTAAAACTTTTTTAGTGTTTTTTTTCGATGAAAAATACGTTTTTTCGGAATTCTGAGTACGCCATCAAATCGGGCGTCTAATTTTACATAAAAGTCCCTTTGACACCAATTTTCAATCTCATCTCCGTTTCAGGCTGCAAATTATTGAAAAACACCTCTTTTTTCGCATGTTCTAAAATGGAAGAGGGTCGTACCGCCCCTCCGTCACGAGATATCAAAAAACGGACCTCGGATTCGTGATCAGGGACAAAAGTTATCCCTTAGGACAAAATTTCACGCAAATCGAAGAGGGGTCGGGGCAACTTTTCTCGATTTCGTGTGAGTTGGTAGAGAATTACCCATAGTTAACCAATGTCTCCCATATAGCCAAAATCTCATAAGCTCTGTGGTTCTGTTATGCACGTGCTTAACCGAGGCGTGCGAAACCGGGGCATGACTGTACTTGGCATTTTTTGACTAAAACGGAAAAAATACTGCTTACTTCATGATCAGCTTCACGGTGCTCCTTATCTGCGCAAACGTAAGCCTATCGTCCGGACTGTCCGACCAGCACTTCTCCATCAAATCTAGCAAGTCCGGCGGGCAATCTCGTTGCCCAACGAACGGCCGAAATGCCGGTGACTCGTGGGCCGCCACCCGTTCGATGATCTTCTGGGGGTCCATAAACTGACGCGCCGTTTCGTACGGACCACCTCGGACGACTATCTCCTCCAGGATGATGGCGAACGAGTACACGTCTCCCTTTTGGGTCGCGGGAGTTCCGGGAATGACGGTTGCGGGAAGTAATTCCGGTGCGACCCATAGCAGCTCTGTAAAGTTAAACTCTTATCAAACAATTAGATTTGGGGCTGGGAAAGACTAATTACTGTTGTAGTAGTTTTGATCCCGGATGAACTCGGAGGGTGTGCTGAGAGTTCGGAGTCCAAAGTCGGAGATCTTAAGGACGAAGCGACCGTCGATGAGACAGTTGCAGGAACGAAGCTTTCCGTGAACTCCGACGTCGCTGTTGTGAAGGTAGGCCATTCCCTTGACAACATCGTGAATCAGAGACATCCGAAAGTTCCAGTCCAGCTGGATGGCTTCATTTTCGAGAACATCCTTGAGGCTTCCCTTCGGGCAGTACTCGGTCAAAATCAGAATCGAAGGTCGCGGCAGGTCAATACAGGCCCCCACAAAGCGGACCGTATTCTCGTGGCTCACGTCCCGGGCCTGTTTGATTTCCCACAGCAGAGTCGAGGTTATGTAGACCTTCTTCTTGGCGACCTTCTTGATGGCAACCCGTTCGCCCTTGTAGATGCCGATGGTGGTGAACAGCTGTGCCGGCAGCTGCGAGTTTCCACTAGCGATTGAGGCACGTCCCGAACTTCCAAATTGCTGCAGGGAAAAGTTCTGAAAACGGCAAATAATCGTAAAGTCAACCATCCCAGCGCCCCTCCTCACAAGTCAGACCTCATAATTCAGCTTCTGCAGGCCCATCTTGCTGCCAAAGAGCCGTCCAACTTCGAGCAGCACCTCATCCGGCCGGACCCGCCAGGACATGTTGTTCAGTTCATTATTCAGCTTCATTTGCCTGCCAAAGTAAACACCCGAATTAGAACGTGCCATTCTACGTGGCCAGAGGCAGGCCGTTCTCCTTGTTCTTCTTACTTGCACAGCACGTACGTGACGGCCGCTGCGAACGCGGAAATGATCCCGAAACCGATTATGCCGTAAAGGAGCATCATCTCTGCAATAAGAGAGCAACGTGAAGAAATGTGTGAAAAAGGGTTGAACTTCTTCCTGGAAGTCTGGGGGAGGAAAATTTGGGAAAGCAATTGGTTTAATTACCGCTTCTTTGGCACGCGGGCGAGTTTCCCATGAAGCCACACTTTGGAATGTCGGGCGGGGGTCCCTCGCGGCCTCCGGGCCAGTGGATCCGTTTGCCCTTTACCGGGGAGTACTCTCTGCGGGAAGGGAGCGAGTGAGTGTGTGTGATAATAAAAACAGGCAGTAGATATGATAACGGGCATATTTTGGGAGCGGCATAATGATGCAATAGTGGTCAAATTTGGTGTCTTTTTAACATTTTTGCTCTGGTTTTATTCATGAAAAAATAAATTTTGTTGACTTATCTACTTTAACTTGGAAAATATCAGTGAATCTTCATCAGTTCTTATTACCCACATTTTCGAAATAAAACGAAATTCGAAATTTTGTTAATTTTACTCTAGGCTATAACAAATATTATTCAAGCCTAGGTTCATTTTGCCACTAAATATGTTCTACATCATTTGACCACTACTGTGCGACTCCATGAAACCCCCACTCAACCCAAACCCAAATTCATACCTAGTTTTGCCGTAATAATGTGCCACCACCTCGAAACGGCCGGTAATTGGATCCAGGTCCAGGATGGAATAATCGGCATCACGATCTCCGTTGTCGTCGATTCGCACGTGCCCGGTGATGCCTGCGGTTCGGTTGTGGTCACAACAATATAGAGGTGGCAATGGTTAACATAGAAAAGGTCTACCCTTTTAACTAGGGGCAGGGGTGAAAGGAAAGCTAAATAAACAGTTTTGTTTGGTCGTTTTCTGAAACCCAGCTTTGTTGTGATTTTAATGTAATGGTGCCATGAATTTGATAACATCACAGTTATTTTAAGAGTGGTTAGGATTTTACTTCGATAGATAACATTTGCGAAGTTGGTGAAAGGCATCCAATTGAAATTTTATTCCAGTGAAACGAGCAATACTGTAACGAACTTGTAAATAATTGATTATGAGAAGCACGATCCCACCGGCAGAAGTTCAATATTGACTCAACCTAATCAGCTGTAGCAAATCGTTGTTTTATCAATGAGTTTTTCATTCAATCGCTTCGTTTGCCCAGCGCCAAACTATCCACGGGGAGTGCAAACCCGGAGACCTCCTCCCTAGTCGGTAATCGGAACAGTACACTGTGGCTACACCATCAATTTGTCTGGTTGAACTTTTCACACCAGCAGCAGACCGGAAACGGTACGAGATACGTCCTGCGGTGTCATGGTGCAAACCGACGACCAAGCAAAAAAAAGCTCAAAACAAATAACCGGTTGCTTTCAACGCTCACCTGGGGTTGCTCTTGTTCACAGTTCGCCCAGATTCAATGAACCGTTTACACGTACGTGATGAGTACACCTTTCACCAAGATTGGTATTTTGTACGGGGCAAAGAAATGAAGGTGAAATGTGCCGACTCCTGCTGAGGTGGGAAAGCCAAACCAAATCAATGGGGAATTCGCGCGTGAAAGAATTGAATCCAACGTACGCCATCAACTGATTGCGGACTGTTTCTGACTCGTGATACGCACTTTTCCTTATCCTCGGGAGGGGTGTTTCTGAACGGTGCGTCAATTGAAGATTTGTTTTTTTTTTTTTTTTGAATGGGTACTAGGAGAACAGCATCCAATTTCATCTTTCCTCAAATGTTGCCATATAAGCACTTTGACGTTCAATTACAGCTCATAAAAAGCGTTTTTAACTGAAATCGAGTGATACATAGCTCAATAGGAAGTGAGCTTTACAAAGTAAGTTGTTTAAATAATATGCAATTTTTTATTTGGATGAAACTTTCAGGGTAATTATGATCCTTCATCACGAACCCAAGGTGCATTTTATTCGTGACTTTCTTTCGCAAAATCACAATGTCTAGTGATGGAACTTTGTTAAATGACAAGTTTTGTTTTGAATGAAAACCCAAAAATATTAGTTGCAAAAAAAATGCATTTTTCATCAGTCCAGTTGTTTTCAAAATATCTATGTATAGACGGAAATTATATATAAAAATTCAATTGGGTACTAAAGCACTATGTCAATTTTTATGTACAAAAGTAAAAAAACACGATTAAACACCATTTCTGATCACATTTTGCCTTCCTCTCCTTACTGAGGGAAGGCTATAAAATCACTCGAAAAATGAACTTTTTAGTTTAACCTCCTAGACCTATCTCATTTATACATATCGACTCAGAATCACCAGCTGAGCAAATGTCTGTGTGTTTGGCTGTATGTAGACATGTGTACCGAATCAATGTCACTGGAATATCTCATCACTGACTGACATTTTGACCGTATTGGCCTCATTCGATTCGTCTTGGGGTCACATAAGTCCCTATTGAAATTTATAAGATTTAGTAAAGTACATCAAAAGTTATGCTTGAAAAACTGCTGCATATAAATTTCACAATTTGCAAAAAGGGTGTTTTTTTTAGAAAGGCTCTGAAATGACCTTTCTTGTGGATTAAAAATTTTCAAGATCTGACTTACCTATCTAAACCTACAAGCAGTTTAAAAAATGGTCTGAATTTACATAACCTCAAATGGTCGGGTCTGGCCGCCATGAAAAAGCCGTGAAGAGGGATGCCATTTTCCTCAAAGGCGGTGTCTGTATAATCTTAACAAAAAGTCTGTATGTAGTCTGTTTTTTTTACTCATCACTTATTTGTATTAGGACCTCTTAGGTGCTGCGATCACGTTAGGGGAGATCCATAAACCATGTGGACACTTCAGGGGGGTTGGAATCACTCTATAAATGAGAGGAAGGCACCAACCACCTAAAGGTGGATTATGTAACGCAAAAAAATGCAAGTTGAAATGAATTAAAATATTTTTTAACATTTTGTCGGATTAGGGGTAAAACAGTTATTCGCCTACTTCAGTGTTTCTCAACCTTTTGCGATCCATTCCCCCCTTGACTGATTTGAAAGAACTTCATCCCCCCCCCTTATTTTTAATTAACTGGTATCAATGCACACACATAATTAATTTTTTTAGGTTTGCAAAAAGATTACAGTTTTCATAACAAAAAAAACTATAGAAGGTATTTGAAAACGTTTTATTTTAATTAAAAAAAATGAAAAGCCACTATTCTGAGCTTCTTTTCGTTTAAATTACAATAAAAAATACAATTATAAAATATGTACAAATATTAAACAAAATTAATAATTATCTGCGGCAAAAGACAGATTACTCTTAAAAATGTAAAGAATTCAAACAAACTTAAATAATATTTGAAAAACTTTTTGTCAACTGCCAATTATTTAATAAAATATTCTTGTCAAAAAGTGTATAAAAATCTCACAGAAACCAGCAAATCTGTCACAAAAAAAATCTGCTTGAGTCCAAACAATACAAATACCCCAGAAATATTAAAAAAAATCATTTTATTGTTTCAAGAAATGTCAAAATTCACAGAAATTGAAACTTTAATAACTATTTTTTGGGAAAAAACAAATGTTGTTATTACTAATCAAAGAAACTGAAAGTTGCAAAGAATGATTCAAATAATGATTCAAGACATTGAATTTCCATTGAACCCTCTTTCCCCCCCCCCCCCCCAGAATGGCCAAATTCCCCCCCCCCAGGGGGGAATTCCACACCGGTTGAGAAACACTGGCCTACTTAATACGGCATTTGACGTATTGATCACAGGGTAAATAAGATCTATTTTTTTTTTTCGAAAATGTTTTATTTAATTATTTTTGAAATCAAATTTACAACTCAAATACTTCTAACTTACGTGAAATTTTCCGAGGATTCCGAATATGACAAAAAAGAGACCAAAAAGTGCCGCTATGACGGCCTACAGGGCAAAAATTAACGTTGTAAAATGTTTGTTATAGAAAAATCGAAAAACTATGAGAAAAACTGCGATTGGCCAAAAAGTTATTTCCATAGGCTTATAGTCCATGAAATTACCTATCTTTTGACGTGTGGGAGTATGGGTGTTGGAGGCTGTTGGAAAAAGATATTAAGGTTTTAAAAAAATCCATTTTTAACAGTTATTTGCAAAAGCTATGAGAAAAAATCAAACCAATCCTGGATGTCTATGGCACATTTTGAAGTGCTTCAAAAGACCTTTCGAATGCATCTAAGAGAGTTGGAATTGAAGAAGATTTACGGAAATGCGAGCAATTTTAAAATTTTTAATGTTTTTTCGACCTCAAACTTCAAAGCCCGTTTTACCCCACTTCCCTTTGTCGTAGAGGGCTCATATTTGGCATGAGTTCATCTCATGTATAGACAAACAAACGCTGAAAGTTTCATCCAAATCGGAGCACCTCGATACGACCTCTAGAACAAACCGAGCAATATTTACAAATACACGGAGAGACCGGCCAGGGCAAATCTAAGAAATTCTTGGTTAATTTAACTGAAAGTATGGGCTAATTTTTTACACAGCTTTTTTTCAACAATCGATTGTTGATTTTGTTAACCCGAAATTGCTGACCACCAGTAGGTAAAAGTAACAAAAAATAGTTAGAATTGCCATTTTTGTTGGTTAAATGACCAAAAAAATTCTAGCAGTCGACTGCTAGAATATTTTTTCAGAAAATTAACTTTTTTTTGTTTTCAGCTGAATAATTGTTAAATATTCTGTAAAAAACAGGCTGGACAATATTTTTCAACTATTTTTTAACTTTTTTTTTCGTTGTATCAACTGAAATATTTTTGCATGCAGCAAATTATTAGTGGTTTATAACAAAACATTTCTTAATTAAACATAATTTATGTAAGTGTCTATATATATTTTCTTTAATTATTTAACGATACAGGCTGGGCCGAATTTCTAGCTATATTTTTAACTAATGTCTTACTTGAATACAGAAAAATATTCGTACATGTAGTCAGTAATTAGATGTAGTTAGCAATATTTTTATTTAATTTGCAGTAAATTTTGTAATAATGCCTCACAAATTAACTTGTTGTACTTGTACTAATTTGTATTTTTTTAATTGTTATTATAAAACATGTTATGTTTGATTAATGTTTTAAAAAAAATATAATAAAAAAAGCATTTTACAAATTTTGTTAAACATGTTCAAAAAATATGTTTAATTTCTCGTAAATTCCTTAAAAGTAGAAACCGAGCAAAAATTTCACCAAGTTTTAAGCTTATATGTTTATTATGTTGTATACAATTAAGTGTTGTATTCACTTACCATCACTGAGAAATCATCCGATAAGTCGTCATCATCTACAACGGTCTCATGTTTAGTTATTTTTCTTGAGGTTGGACACAGAATTTACACCAAGGCGAACCTTTTGCTGCAAATAGACATATGAAATTTATTATTAATCTAATAAAAAAATTAATTCCGGCTCTAAACTGATAAAAGGAACGTAAATAAATGTAATTATAAACAAGAAATATCAATAATGCTACTTACCCAGTTTGCACTAATTTAACAACTACTTTTGGCAACATACTTTCATTGCATTTGATTCAATTTATTTAACGTACTCCGATTCCTGAAAACAATATTTTGAGTTTTACTTACCAGTTTATTGAGCAGTAGAGCAATTCTCTACGAAATCGGTCTTTTTTCTTCAATTTTAATTTTTGTATTTTTTAATCCGACTGAAACTTTTTTGGTGCCTTCGGTATGCCCAAAGAAACCATTTTGCATCATTAGTTTGTCCATATAATTTTCCATACAAATTTGGCAGCTGTCCATACAAAAATGATGTATGAAAATTCAAAAATCTGTATCTTTTGAAGGAATTTTTGATCGATTTGGTGTCTTCGGCAAAGTTGTAGGTATGGATACGGACTACACTGGAAAAAATGATACACGGTAAAAAAATTTGGTGATTTTTTATTTAACTTTTATCACTAAAACTTGATTTACAAAAAACACTATTTTTATTTTTTTATTTTTGATATGTTTTAGGGACATAAAATGCCAACTTTTCAGAAATTTCAGGTTGTGCAAAAATTATTGACCGAGTTATGATTTTTTAATCAATACTGATTTTTCAAAAATCGAAATTTTGGTCGTAAAATTTTTCAACTTCATTTTCGATGTAAAATCAAATTTGCAATAAAAAGTACTTTAGTGAAATTTTGATAAAGTGCACCGTTTTCAAGTTATAGCCATATTTAAGTGACTTTTTGAAAATAGTCGCAGTTTTTCATTTTTTAAAATTACATGTTTGCCCAGTTTTGAAAAAAATATTTTTGAAAAGCTGAGAAAATTCTCTATATTTTGCTTATTCGGACTTTGTTGATACGACCTTTAGTTGCTGAGATATTGCAATGCAAAGGTTTAAAAACAGGAAAATTGATGTTTTCTAAGTTTCACCCAAACAACCCACCATTTTCTATCTTCAATATCTTAGCAACTAATGGTCCGATTTTCAATGTTAATATATGAAACATTTGTGAAATTTTTCGATCTCTTCGAAAAAAATATTTTCAAAATTTTCAAATCAAGACTAACATTTTAAAAGGGCGTAATATTGAATGTTTGGCCTTTTTGAAATGTTAGTCTTGATTTGAAAATTCCAAAAATATTTTTTTCGAAAAGATCGGAAAATTTCACAAATGTTTCATATATTAACATTGAAAATCGAACCATTAGTTGCTATGATATTGAAGATAGAAAATGGTGGGTTGTTTGGGTGAGACTTAGAAAACATAAATTTTCCTGTTTTTAAACCTTTGCATTGCAATATCTCAGCAACTAAAGGTCGTATAAACAAAGTCCGAATAAGCAAAATATAGAGAATTTTCTCAGCTTTTCAAAATATTTTTTCAAAACTGGGCAAACATGTGCACTAATTTAAAAATGAAAACTGCGACTATTTTCAAAAAGTCACTTAAATATGGCTATAACTTGAAAACGGTGCACTTTATCAAAATTTCACTAAAGTACTTTTTATTGCAAATTTGATTTTACATCGAAAAATGAAGTTGAAAAATTTTTACGACCAAAATTTCGATTTTTGAAAAATCAGTATTGATTAAAAAATCATAACTCGGTCAATAATTTTTGCACAACCTGAAATTTCTGAAAAGTTGGCATTTTATGTCCTCTAAAACATATCAAAAAATAAAAAAAAATAAAAATAGTGTTTTTTTGTAAATCAAGTTTTAGTGATAAAAAGTTAAATAAAAAAATCACCAAATTTTTTTTACCGTGTATCATTTTTTTCCAGTGTAGTCCGTATCCATACCTACAACTTTGCCGAAGACACCAAATCGATCAAAAAATTCCTTCAAAAGATACAGATTTTTGAATTTTCATACATCATTTTTGTATGGACAGCTGCCAAATTTGTATGGAAAATTATATGGACAAACTAATGATGCAAAATGGTTTCTTTGGGCATACCGAAGGCACCAAAAAAGTTTCAGTCGGATTAAAAAATACAAAAAAAATCGAATGACCGAAATCCTAGAGAACTGCTCAGTATTTTTCAACAGCATTTTTAAAATATTAATATCTTCTTTTTTATATCTTTTATATATTTTATTTTTTTAGACATTTCCCACTATCGAATTTTTATTTTGATATAATGTGTACGCATTTCCATGTATTTTATGGTTGATGATTCTGAAATATCCATCGTAAGCATGAAGGTTCCTGGTGATTCAGTTTTCTAATTAAAAACACAATAGATAAATTGTTGTGTAAAATTAAACCTATACTTACTTAGATTAACCAACGTTTTGTTAAATTTGCCCGTGCAAGTATTGTCGTGCAAGAGTTGGCCCGCCTCTTCCTTCCACTGCCCCTCTCTTTCCTCCAAACATTATCATAAAGTCCCCTCGCATCAGAGGTCCCCATTGCGAATGTCCTCGTTTTGCTCTTCATAGTTTATCACCTGCAAAGAAATCATCAACAAACTTACTCACCAATTCCACCTTCACAGTTGCAGCAGTGTGCACTTCGATTTGCCACTTCAACTTAGCCAAATAGTGTAATTTCCACCTTTCACATCCTCTTACTTCATAATTAACAACACAAACTCAACAAACCGACCGCTCTCGTTCGAATCCTGACTTCAAATGACAGATGTAAACAAACCCAAGTTTATCTTCTAAATATTCAACCAAATGTAAATTATATTCAACCAACAAAATTTTTGATTTTCCTAAAACAAAAGCTAACAGTCGAGCACGTTCATTCGAGTTCGGGAAATCTGTTAGCTTTTTGCCTCTAGCATTTTCAACAAACAGGTTATTAAATAAATACTGAATTTTAGTTATTTTAACGGAATATTGGCAGTAACAAGTACGTTTTTGTTAAAATTTACGAAAGTAAAATCAACAATTTTAATTGTTAAAATTTCTGGGCACAGTCTCTCCGTGTACTGCCTCTTAAAAATATTATTTTTTAACAGTAATTTGTAAAATCTATGAGAAAAATTCAAACCAATCTCGGATGTTTATGGCACATTTTGAAGGGATTTCAAAATCCTTTCTAAGCAAGGTTTTTAATCGATAGATTTATCGTCGATAATATTATCGTCTAACGATAGCGATAATAGTATAACGATAACTATATAACATCGTGACGATAACGATAATCTATAGTTATCGTTATTTCGATACTTCTATCGGCAATAATTAGGACTAGTGATTTGTCACGATTTCACGGTAGCCGCGTAATCCGTGAAATTCGCCTCTGGCCGTGAAATGCTGCGAAATTTTAAATATTCAATTGATAAATCGCTACTCAGTGCACATAATTGATTGGTAAAATAAAACATTTTTAAGTCATATTTGTTAACCATTTTGTAATGCTATATATTTTTTCTTGAATTATCAATAAATGTAAAAACTGCTTTTAATGAAGTTTTACCAGAACATTATATAAATACTAAAAAAGGTGAAAATGCAGGCAAAATTTCAAATCGTTCGATAGCCATATTGCAAATTATGATAATTTGGGTACATTAAAAAATATGGAATTTTGTGAAAATTCTAGTATTTAACAAAACAAACTCTAGTAAAAGTGAAAGCAAACCAAAAAATGTTGTAAATAATGAAAATTTTAATATTTTCGAAAAAATACGGTATTTTGCTGATTTTTTAGTATTCTAAAAAAATACGGTGTTTTATGGAAACTACAGCATTTGATACCAAAAATACTAGAACAATAAAAATCATACCAAATTTCTCTTCGTGGGGGTGGCAATTATGATAATTTGAGTACCTTCAAAATATAGGGGAGAGTGGGGAGACTTGATCCCAAGCCTGTATCTCGTCAGCATGTGGGTAAAACAGCAAGCTTTGTTCTAGAAAGTTGTGCGAAATTGACTAAAACTCATTGTAGAAAACAAAGAAATAAAATAAAAAATGTTTAGATTGAGTTACACACATTTTTCGAAGAAGTGCTGCAAAAAAATTCCAAGACATCTTTTTTCTTTGTTTTGATAAGTATAGAAAACACTCAAAAATTATTCAAAAAAATATTTTTATACATGAATTGTTTGATAAACATATCAACTCTAAAACCCTTACGCATTTGACGTTAAATTTATCGTCATACTATTTTTACAAGCAATTGTTTAAAAAAGTGCGTTTAGGGAGACTTGATCCCTGCATTTTTACAGTCACCGGAATCAGCCTCAAGATTAAATAATTTGGCTGGGTTTTCGTACATAGTTTCCTTTAGTATAGTTGTACATAACTAACTGCAGTTTGAACCATTTTTCAAAAGTTTTGTAAACAAAAATTACCAGCTTTTGTAAACATGCTCAATTTTGGTCTAAAAATTAAAATTTTAAGTTTTTAAATATTTTACATGCTAAACTTGTTATATTTTGAACACAAACGTACAGTTTTAATGTGAAATTGCTGTATCTTATAGAAAATTAAAAGTTTGGAATAATGAGAAACATTTTGCTAAAGATTTCTTCAAAATGTTGGAAGGGGGATCAAATTACTCCCAACATTTTGAAAATGCCGGTTTAAAATATTTTTATAAAACGCTTGGCATTATTCTAAGACTTTATCTAATGAAATACCCTTATCAGCCAAACATAGTTGAATGTTTAAGCTTTCAATTCATGCAAAAATATCATAGTTTTGTGAGAAATTGACAGAGTTATGTGCGATACAAAAAAAAGGGGATCAAGTCTCTCCACTCTCCCCTACGATATTTTGTGATTTTATTAATTATTTAACCTTTTAAACTTACCATGTTATCAAAAAATATTTTATTAGGGAAATCTTTGAAAATTCAACATTATTTGGTTGGATTATGTAAGTTTTAGAAATATAATTATAGACAAACAGAGGCTTAAAGTTTCTTCCAAATCAGAGCAGCTCGATACGACCTCTAGAACAAACCGAGCAAAATCTACAAAAACTGCCTCTTAAGTTAGATCAGAAGTTTGTAATTACAAAAAAAAACGTATTCCTCGAATCGCGTTTATGAAAGCAGTTCTTTAAAAATGCCGTAAAATTCTCTGCCGTAAGCAAACAATTTGTCGAGTTTAAAAATTGATTTTAGTCGCCTAGAAGTGTTAATTTTAATCTTTGCATCTGAAAAAATATGTATCAAAATGTCGTTATTATTTTCATTCACATTAGAACATTAGAAGTAAAAAATATTTATCAATTTAGCAAATGTGCACAGCAAAACAATTTCGGATTATCTGCTTTATAGGGCTTTCAACAAATGATTATGTTTCCGATAATTCAATACTCCTGTTTGATCCATTTTTTGTCGTTCGAGTGCTTTGAAGATTAATCCGATTTCCATCTTATTAAAGCACCGTAATCAAGCTGAAATTCCCATTTAAATCGAACCCAATCTGGCAGTGAAAGCACACGAACGAAAAAAAAAACCACCCCCAAACTCACCGTCAAAGCTACGGTTCCACATCTTCCGGGTGATAGCGCTCCCGTCCCGGATGTTGCCCCCCTCGTTGAGCGTCTCGTTCAGCGCCATCCCGAGCAGGTAAACGCCGTCGAAGAACGCTCCGATGAAAAAGTTCACCTCCTCGTCCTCAACGAAGGTGTAGTTGTAGTCCCGTTTGGCCCGTTGGCGAACCTTTTCGGCAAAATACTGGTACGAGGGGCTTGTGGGCTGGAGTAGGGACACCCGGAGCAGGGCCTGGGGGATTTTTTGAGGGGAAATAATCAATATTGAATCTGAATTAAATCACAATGTATGAGGCTCCACAAATTTTACAATTCAAGTATTAACATAGAAATAGTAATATTTAGTCAAAGCATCACTAATCTCTAGTTATCATCTCACCTGATACGCCTTCCGGGCCGCCTGGTCATCCTCATCACCCAACTCCCAGTAGTGGTCCCCCCAGTAGGAGCTCTGGAAAATCTCAACATCGAGAAAGGTGAACTCGCCTCGTGTCATGCCAAGTCGATGAGCCGAAAGCATAAACTTGCGGACCAAACTCCCACGAACCGAGAGGATAATCACTTTAAAGGAAAAGGAAAAAAATATGAAGAAGAAAGCAACAAATGAAAAGGAAGCTCTGCTCAAGAACGAACCACGTGCAACATGGTGAAGGTGAGTGAAAGAAAGTTGTCAACGGTAATCGTGGAGCCTCCTCTCCTCCACAGTCTGAGGTAGCTAAATTAATTATTGTAATCAAGCATTGTCAAAACATCGTCAACATTTTCAGTGAGAAGAGCAGCAAAGTTTTTGCGAGAGATCATGTTTGACGTTTTGTGGGGTGATGATTTGAATAAGGCGAGATAATGCTGCCTCCCCATGAATTAATTTGTGGCGTGTGAATTAAGATGTAGATGCTGAGATGTTTTCTTTTCATCTCATTCCAGAATAAGACTTTTTGAAGTTCTATAATCGTGACTAACTGTGGAATTATGAAGGTTATACCGTAAAAGGGGTGACTTTGATAGGTTTGAGATTTTTCCGCAAAATGAAGAGTACAAATTAAATAAGCACGGAATGGTTTGGAACCATACTGACCATGGTAGAGAAGTACTCAAAGTAGGGGAGAGTGGGGAGACTTGATCCCCTTTTTTTGTATCGCACATAACTCTGTGAATTTCTCACAAAACTATGATCTTTTTGCATGAATTGAAAGCTTAAACATTCAACTGTGTTTGGCTGATAAGGGTATTTCATCAGATAAACCCTTAGAAAAATGCCAAGCGTTTTAAAAAAATATTTTAAACCGGCATTTTCAAAATGTTGGGGGTAATTTGATCCCCCTTTCAACATTTTGAAGAAATCTTAAGCAAAATGTTTCTTATTAATCCAAACTTTTAATTTTCTATAAGATACAGCAATTTCACATAAACCTGTACGTTTGTGTTCAAAATATAACAAGTTTAGCATGTAAAATATTTAAAAACTTAAAATTTTCTTTTTTAGACCAAAATTGAGCATGTTTACAAAAGCTGTTCATTTTTGTTTACAAAACTTTTGAAAAATGGTTCAAACTGCAGTTAGTTATATACAGCTATACTGAAGGAAACTATGTACGAAAACCCAGCCAAATTATTTAATCTTGAGGCTGATTCCAGTGACTGTAAAAATGCAGGGATCAAGTCTCCCTAAACGCACTTTTTTAAACAATTGATTGTAAAAATAGTATGACGATAAATTTAACGTCAAATGCGTAAGGGTTTTGGAGTTGATATGTTTATCAAACAATTCATGTATTAAAAATATTTTTTTGAATAATTTTTGAGTGTTTTCTATACTTATCAAAACAAAGAAAAAAGATCTTTTGTTAGTTTTTTGCAGCACTTCTTCGAAAAATGTGTGTAACTCAATCTAAACATTTTTTATTTTTTTTTCTTTGTTTTCTACAATGAGTTTTAGTCAATTTCGCACAACTTTCTAGAACAAAGCTAATTGTTTTACCCACATGCTGACGAGATACAGGCTTGGGATCAAGTCTCCCCGGGGATTAAGTCTCCCCATTCTCCCCTACCCCAAGAAGAACTTTTCATAACATTTTGAAAGGTTTAAAAAGTTAGTTAACTATTATTAAGAAAATGTTGATAAAAGTTATAAGTTTAAACTTCTCAAAGTGTCATGATTTTCTCAATGTACATGATTTTGAATCGGAAAATGGAATGCATTTTCGGATTCTTTGGACAATTTTCCTCTAGGAGAAGGTAAACTAATTTTGTTAATATTAAATAATATGTGTTTTTGAAACATAATTAAAAAAAAAATCTCCAAATTTAAAGGCAATTTCAGTTGAAAAAATTTAATATGAAATGTGAAAACATGTGATTCGTGCTTCGAATTCAGTTTAAAATGTAATATAAATCGATAATTTTATGAACAATACTAGATTAAACGAATTTCAGGCAAAAATCCGACTTTTTAACTACTTTACCTAAAATTTATATGTATTTTGTTAAAAAGCCTTAAAACTTAGTTTACTTAATATAAACATTTTTTTTCATTAAATTCTATATCATCAACCTTAGTGATGGTCCATTTAACGTAAAAATTAAGTTTGAACACTTATAATCTGATTTTAACAAAAAAAACTATGACTATCAAAGTCACCCAAGAATTTAAAATGAGAATTTTTAACGTAACTAGTTTTCTGAGCATTAGCATAGCATTGGTGTCTACCCGTAGCTGCTACTTCGTTATTGACCAGGACCCCCAAACATTGCTCCGTGGACCACAGATGAAAAGTAGGAACCAATCATCACCCCTTCGCAATTTTCAAAGGTCCCTATCGTGCTGATCAATACCGACGCCGGCCACGACCAGTGGTAAGACACGGGGAAGTGGATGGGAATGTTAGCCGATACTTGAGTGATGGGACCGCCAAATCGACTGCGTCTCCGACAAAGTATCACATGAGTTTTGAGGGGTTAGTAAGATGGGTATGAGGTCAGGATTCACTGTGGTAGGTGATGCGACCATGAGCAATTTGTTTATGGGTTGAAATTTTAAAAATCTTAGGCAGCCGGCTGCGGAAAGATACCTATCTAGGGATTTAAATATAGTATTAATTCGACCGCGATTCTCCAGAAATTCTCCGTCGGCGTGCCTTCCGATCAACGGTGATGTAGGAAGGGCTTCATTCATTAAAATTATTTTATATCATAAACCTTAAAACATATCCGTCGACGTGCCTTCCGATCCTCGATGATATGGAAAGGACTTAATCCAGCAATACGACTTGCTTGTCTCAAAAAACAAAAATCGGATCGTTTCTATCGAAAACTATATAAAGAGAACAAAAATAAAATTCATCGGCCAACGAACGCGCGAACAAAAAATAAATGAAAAAAGAAGAAGAAGAAATCCAATCACCGCATGTACACAAATAGCGACACAAAAGAGACGGAAAATAACACGAAAAAAAAAAAACAGGACTGCGCGTCCACACAGGCACCGCACTACTAATGCCATTATTTAATTATAATGACCAATCACCCCATGCACTCGAACAGCGACATAAAAGAGACGGAAAATAACACGAAAAAAACAGGACTGCGCGTCCACACAGGCACCGCACTACTCCGTAACTAGTTTTCTGAGCATTATAGAAAAATAACTTTTTCCAGAAATAGTGCATGAACTTTGTGTGGCCTACCCCAGTACATGTTTTAAAAATAATAATCTTGAGAAAAACCTATCCAGTTCCAAAAATAAATTCAAATCCTATCAAAGTCACCCCGGTTTACTGTATCTAAAAATCGTCGGTATACTTCTGTTTTAATCTTTGTTCTTTATACTTACTAAAAGCTCTTTTGAATAATCGCTTCAAAAACGCTTTCTTTTATAAGTTTGTTCTACTTAAGAAGTTGACTTTCACCAAAGATATCACCTACTGAATTTGCTACCAACATTAGGAAAATTTTCCAAAGACCAAACAAAAACATTTTAAACGATGTGTAGGGGCAGGGGGGGGGGGCAGAATGGGCCACCCTTGGTTTTGGGCTTTAGAATGGATTTACAAACTGTAAGGCAAAGGTCTTATAAAGGACGTCAAATAACATCACCACACCGAAAACCACGTTTGAATTCATTGTATTTTTCGAATTAAGAGCAAAAATGTAAATTCATTGACAAAACCAGGCAAATGTTGTTTATTTCGAGGCTCTTAAATAAGCTTTCTCAAAGTAACATTGTTTGAAAAAGTTTGTTCAATGTTTATAATGTTACCAGGAGCTATTACGAAGGTAATTAATCAACAATGGAACCTTGAAATCATTTAGAGACTTGGTGGTGGAAGTGTTAAATTAAAATCCACTTGGGGGCAGAATGGACCACCCTTTTCCTGCCTTATAAAAAAAGTTATGAAATTTTGGTGAAATGGATTATATCGCTCCTGGTAGCTTCACAAATCACGTTTTATGCAACATTAGTTGATTTTTTAGTTATTTTGATGCTTATTTGTAAAAATAGTGTCTTATTTCAACATATTAAAACTATTTTCAAAAATGTTTGTTTTGGTTAGTGACTATTTTCATAAAAGTGGTCTAACTTCATGGAAACTATGTTAGAAATGTCCCTTTTATCATTTATTATCTCCCTTCAACGTTTTATTAGACAAAATGGCTTGTTTTCTAAGGTGGCCCATTCTGCCCCGCACCCAGGAAAAGTAGCTGAAATTTTTTTAAGTGGCTCAAAAATAGTTTTAAGCTAAAAATTTTCATCAACCAAGTATACAACATTGAAGGGAACATCTCAAAGCATAAGCCTACGACACTGAGTTCATAAATGTGTATGTTTTTCTATGGTTTTTGGCGCATTTTAATTAGGCGGGCCATTCTGCCCGAAGTCTTCAAGATGACGAGACACAACAAGGACATCGTGATCAACTGTACCTGGTTCATCTCGAGAAAGGATCGACAACGCCGTGTGAGCTGGAAGCAGTTTTCAACATCATCGTGTCTTGGAAACGATATCGTCCTGTGCACCGAGACGTGACGCAATGTTCGAACGGCTTGCAGTTTGGGCATGGTGGAAGAAACTGTTTCATCAAGAGTCGTTGTGCAACCTGCGGAGGTGAGCACAAAACCCAAGCTTGCGAAACAATCAACGAGAACATCGAAGCGAAATGCTTCAATTGCGGTGGCAACCATTCGACCAAGAATCGGAGCTGTCCAAAACGGGCTGAGTTTGTAAAAAATCGGCAGCAAGCGGCGACGAGGCACCAACCAAATCGTCGCAAAACACCACCAGCATTTACTGACGTGGATTTTCTTGCTTTGACGTCACCTGGAGCGGGATCTGTTCGAGTGGTTGAAAATCAGCAACCATTGCCGTTGAATCAGCGGCAAAAAGCTGCAGAGAATACAACAACTTCAGGCTTCAGTCTGCAACCGAGGGAAAACCTACCAACATCAACGAATGAAGGCAGCAGTGACCTGTTTTCACCACAAGAAACAACATCTGAACATTTTCATCGTGATGACAACAACAATGTGTGGTTGCAAAACTCGCCAGGAACAAGTAAGAACGTTTGGGGCATTCATCTTAAAATACAGTTCGTAATTTACTCGTTCTATGATTTTGAATAATTCAAAGAATTTATATTTTGGTTTTAAGTTAGGATAAGTTGTTAAAGTGATTTTTCTTTTTTACCCAAATGTATTCAATTAAATGCAAAAATGTAAAACAATTTGAAGTTAATAAATGAATGTGAACAGTTAATAATAAAACGAAAAATACTACAACGATGAAGAGCATTAAGCCATACCACTTAGCATGTAAAAGAAATGTTGTTATTATATGAAAGTTCAAGATTTCCAAAAAAAAAGGTGTCCACGTGGTTTATGGATGGCTATTCATTTTCTCGAAAAGTCAAATTGTACCCGTGCGACAAGAGAGCACGATTTTGTCAAAATAAATATATAGAATAAAACTCAAACCATTCCGACGAAACCACGAAGATTTTTCGATTGTACACCACCAAAGCGTCAAAAGTTCTCAAGCATCCTGAATCGCAAATTGCAAGATAAAACCAACATTATAAAATTGCTCATAACGTGCCGGTTTGCACTCATAACGAAAAACTTAAACATGAAAAGTGGTCTGCACTTTCACACAGCGCCCTCACCACAAACACCGATTTAGTTTCACCCCTTTTTTAACTGTTATTACCGGATGATCCCGCGAATCCCGCTGTACCTGAACCCGAGAGCCCATCCATAACGCTTAAGCTTACCCCGGGCGTACATGCTGGCATCCTGCAGATAGTTATCCAGATCCTCCTCGTCGTTGCCGTCCAGCTCGCGCATAAAGGTCAGCACGTCCTCCTCCTTCAAGCCGTACTCGAGATTTTTGCCCACCGTCAGGGAGAACAGATCGGACCGGTCCAGCAGCAGCCCGACGTGCTTCCACCCAAACTGCTTGAAGATGCTGGAGAAGACGAGCTTGAGCCGGCACTGGCAGTACGACATCCGCGTCAGCGTTTGGTACTTGGACTTGTCCTTGAAGATGCCCTGCGAGTATTTTTTGGGGTGGACGGAAAGTTGTTATTTTTATTTTTTTAAATTTAGTTTATATTATACTTGAGAATTATTTGTCTGTTAGTTAAAAACCAAACAAAAACCAAATTAATTATCAAACATTCAGTGTTTTCATATAGTAAGTCAAAGAATGACGCCGGTTATGCAAATATTACTTATGGAAGCAAAAAAAAGTCATCCCAAACAAAACGAAGGAAAAGAAAGAAAAACCACTTCTCTGAACCGTCATTGGCTGAGAGGCTGGGTAAAAATCTCCGGGAAATGAAAAAAAAATACTGAAGGAAAATGTAATGTAATGGACCTACCGTGCTTTCGTTTTTCCATTTGTTACTCAGCCGGCCGAGGATTCCAGATGTCACCGAGAGTTCCCCCTCGGACGGAGGCTGTGTTTGCGTTTGTCGACATGGCGCAGCATGGGAATACGCGATAATCAATATGGAGATCAAGCAGGAGGGGTTGGCAGCATGGAAATGAGAAAGATTTGCGTTTTTTTTTGCTGTTTGTCAGTTGGTTTTTGTAATGGAAGATGAATTGATTTGGAGCATGATACTGGAAATGATTAACTGCAGAGGTGGTTGTTGGTTAGATTACATCAGGACAATATCATAAAATTGCTTTTTGAAAACAAATTAGAAATTATGAGTAGTGAACATTAGTTCAAAATAAGTATTTTTGGTTAAAAGAAAAGAAAAAAAAATCTGTTTCATCGATATTTCACAAAAACAAATAACCCATACAAAACTGTTTCCACAACAATAATTTTAAGTCATTAATACTTTGAGTAATTTCAAATAAGTTTCTGGAAAATGTTAATCCATTAAGTTTAAGCTTGAGGCTTAAAATTAATTTGATTAAATTTAACCCACCGGAGGTCGCGTACGTGTACTTTGTACACATTTATTTTTCATTTATTTATTGGGTAATTCTCTACCAACTCACACGAAATCGGGAAAAGTTGCCCCGACCCCTCTTCGATTTGCGTAAAACTTTGTCCTAAGGGGTAACTTTTGTCCCTGATCACGAATCCGAGGTCCGTTTTTTGATATCTCGTGACGGAGGGGCGGTACGACCCCTTCCATTTTTGAACATGCGAAAAAAGAGGTGTTTTTCAATAATTTGTAGCCTGAAACGGTGATGTGATAGAAATTTGGTGTCAAAGGGACTTTTATGTAAAATTAGACGCCCGATTTGATGGCGTACTCAGAATTCCGAAAAAACGTATTTTTCATCGAAAAAAACACTAAAAAAGTTTTAAAAATTCTCCCATTTTCCGTTACTCGACTGTAAAAAATTTTGGAACATGTCATTTTATGGGAAATTTAATGTACTTTTCGAATCTACATTGTCCCAGAAGGGTCATTTTTTCATTTAGAACAAAATTTTTCATTTTAAAATTTCGTGTTTTGACAAAGAACTTTGTCCTAAGGGCTCTATTCTGGTGAGGTGTCAATCCAGAAAAACGAAAAATGTCGCGCGTTACGAAAATGTTGCATGCTTGGTACTGCGGAAGGGGTCTGCAACGAATGAAATGTGGCAACAATGGTGCAGCATTCTCGCGTGACAGTTCCAAGAAAGCACGAGGCAAAATTTGCACCATGTTGCCACATTTCATGCGAACTATATAAGCTAACAGATAGCCTCTGAACAATTTTAGTTTTATTCGAAAATCCGTCAGAGAGGGATCGACGGTGGTAATTTTATTGCTCACACACACATGCACACATTGAAAGACACAGGTTGTGCACCAACTTGGGAGGAATTCTGTTTTAACGAAGATTGTTAGATCTATCACTCGAAAACCAGAATGATTTAAGGCAATTGGGTTGGGACCAAACTGGTAGGATATTGGCCACACCCGGAGTGGCCATGGCCCTGCGGGAAGGTTCTACCGGGGGGACATTTAACGAACCATTCGACTTGGGGCAATATGGGTATCAAAATTCATGGTTTTTGATACTGATAATGAAAATGGCCATTTTGACAAGATTGGCCACACCCGGAGTGGCCATGGCCCTGAGGGAAGGTTCTACCGGGGGGACATTTATCAAACCTTTCGACTTGGGGCAATATGGGTATCAAAATTCATGGTTTTGCCTTCCTCACTGAGGTAAGGCTATAATCCTGCTCTAAAATTGAACTTTTTATTAAAAGCTCAAAAACCCACCTTGATGTATACATATCGACTCAGAATCGAAAACTGAACAAATGTCTGTGTGTATGTGTGTGTGTGTATGTGTGTGTGTATGTGTGTGTGTATGTGACCAATAATGTCAATCAGTTTTCTCAGCACTGGCTGAACCGATTTTGACCAAACCAGTTGCATTCGACTTGGTTTAGGGTCCCATACGGTGCTATTGAATTGTTTGAAGTTTCGATAAGTAGTTCAAAAGTTATGCATAAAAATGTGTTTTCACATATTTTCGGAAGATGAATAAATGGCAGTAAACTGAACCAAACATCATCATGTTATACATCGTTATTTAGGTAATTGAAAGACCTTTCCAACGAGTCCACAACATTGAAGATCTGGCAACCCTGTCTCGAGTTCTGACCACTTAAGTGATATTTATGTACTTTTTAGAAGCCGGATCTCACTTAAATGTATGTAAACAATGTCCGGATCCATCATCCAACCCATCGTTGGTTAGGTAATCAAAAGAACTTTCCAATGAATCTACAACATTGAAGATCTGGCAACCCTGTCTCGAGTTATAACCACTTAAGTGATATTTATGTACTTTTTTTGTAGCCGGATCTCATTTAAATGTATGTAAACAATGTCCGTATCCATCATCCGACTCATCGTTGATTAGGTAATCGAGAGACCTTTCCAACGAGTCCGCAACATTGAAGATCTGGCAACCCTGTCTCGAGTTCTGACCACTTAAGTGATATTTATGTACTTTTTAGAAGCCGGATATCACTTAAATGTTTGTAAACGATGTCCGAATCCATCATCCGACCCATCGTTGGTTAGGTAATTAAAAGACCTTTCCAACGAGTCCAAAACATTGAAGATCTGGCAACCCTGTCTCGAGTTCTGACTACTTAAGTGATATTTATGTACTTTTTTTGTAGCCGGATCTCACTTAAATGTATGTAAACAATGTCCGGATCCATCATCCGACCCATCGTTGGTTAGGTAATCGAAAGACCTTTCCAACGAGTCTTAAACATTGAAGATCTGGCAACCCTGTCTCGAGTTCTGACCACTTAAGTGATATTTATGTACTTTTTTGTAGCCGGATCTCACTTAAATGTATGTAAACAATATCCGGATCCATCATCCGACCCATCGTTGGTTAGGTAATTAAAAGACCTTTCCAACGAGTCTTAAACATTGAAGATCTGGCAACTCTGTCTCGAGTTCTGACCACTTAAGTGATATTTATGTACTTTTTTTGTAGCCGGATCTTACTTAAATGTATGTAAACAATGTCCGGATCCATCATCCGACCCATCGTTAGTTAGGTAATTAAAAGACCTTTCCAACGAGTCTTAATTATTGAAGATCTGGCAACCCTGTCTCGAGTTCTGACCACTTAAGTGATATTGATGTACTTTTTTGTAGCTGGATCTCACTTAAATGTATGTAAACAATGTCCGGATCCATCATCCGACCCATCGTTGATTAGGTTATCGAGATACCTTTCCAACGAGTCCACAACATTGAAGATCTGGCAACCCTGCCTCGAGTTCTGACCACTTATGAGCCCTTGAGTGATATGTGTTTTTTGGATCAAATTTGTGTCCAAATCCATCATATTACATATCACCCATTGTTGGAAAAGAGTGAGGAAGGCACCAACCACATAGGTGGATTAAGTTAGTTTTTTATACTGGTAGTGGAAATGGCCATTTTGACAGGATTGGCCACACCCGGAGTGGCCATGGCCCTGAGGGAAGGTTCTACCGGGGGGACATTTATCGAACCATTCGACTTGGGGCAATATGGGTATCAAAATTCATGGTTTTTTATACTGGTAGTGAAAATGGCCATTTTGACAGGATTGGCCACACCCGAGTGGCCATGGCCCTGCGGGAAGGTTCTACCGGGGGACATTTATCGAACCATTCGACTTGGGGCAATATGGGTATCAAAATTCATGGTTTTTGATACTGGTAGTAAAATGGCCATTTTGACAGGATTGGCCACACCCGGAGTGGCCATGGCCCTGAGGGAAGGTTCTACCGGGGGGACATTTATCGAACCATTCGACTTGGGGCAATATGGGTATCAAAATTCATGGTTTTTGATACTGATAATGAAAATGGCCATTTTGACAAGATTGGCCACACCCGGAGTGGCCATGGCCCTGAGGGAAGGTTCTACCGGGGGGACATTTATCAAACCTTTCGACTTGGGGCAATATGGGTATCAAAATTCATGGTTTTTGATACTGGTAGTGAAAATGGCCATTTTGACAGGATTGGCCACACCCGGAGTGGCCATGGCCCTGAGGGAAGGTTCTACCGGGGGGACATTTATCAAACCTTTCGACTTGGGGCAATATGGGTATCAAAATTCATGGTTTTTATACTGGTAGTGAAAATGGCCATTTTGACAGGATTGGCCACACCCGGAGTGGCCATGGCCCTGCGGGAAGGTTCTACCGGGGGGACATTTATCGAACCATTCGACTTGGGGCAATATGGGTATCAAAATTCATGGTTTTTGATACTGGTAGTAAAATGGCCATTTTAACAGGATTGGCCACACCCGGAGTGGCCATGGCCCTGAGGGAAGGTTCTACCGGGGGGACATTTATCGAACCATTCGACTTGGGGCAATATGGGTATCAAAATTCATGGTTTTTGATACTGATAATGAAAATGGCCATTTTGACAAGATTGGCCACACCCGGAGTGGCCATGGCCCTGAGGGAAGGTTCTACCGGGGGGACATTTATCAAACCTTTCGACTTGGGGCAATATGGGTATCAAAATTCATGGTTTTTTATACTGGTAGTGAAAATGGCCATTTTGACAGGATTGGCCACACCCGGAGTGGCCATGGCCCTGCGGGAAGGTTCTACCGGGGGGACATTTATCGAACCATTCGACTTGGGGCAATATGGGTATCAAAATTCATGGTTTTTTATACTGGTAGTGAAAATGGCCATTTTGACAGGATTGGCCACACCCGGAGTGGCCATGGCCCTGCGGGAAGGTTCTACCGGGGGGACATTTATCGAACCATTCGACTTGGGGCAATATGGGTATCAAAATTCATGGTTTTTGATACTGGTAGTAAAAATGGCCATTTTGACAGGATTGGCCACACCCGGAGTGGCCATGGCCCTGAGGGAAGGTTCTACCGGGGGGACATTTATCGAACCATTCGACTTGGGGCAATATGGGTATCAAAATTCATGGTTTTTGATACTGATAATGAAAATGGCCATTTTGACAAGATTGGCCACACCCGGAGTGGCCATGGCCCTGAGGGAAGGTTCTACCGGGGGGACATTTATCAAACCTTTCGACTTGGGGCAATATGGGTATCAAAATTCATGGTTTTTGATACTGGTAGTGAAAATGGCCATTTTGACAGGATTGGCCACACCCGGAGTGGCCATGGCCCTGCGGGAAGGTTCTACCGGGGGGACATTTATCGAACCATTCGACTTGGGGCAATATGGGTATCAAAATTCATGGTTTTTGATACTGGTAGTAAAAATGGCCATTTTAACAGGATTGGCCACACCCGGAGTGGCCATGGCCCTGAGGGAAGGTTCTACCGGGGGGACATTTATCGAACCATTCGACTTGGGGCAATATGGGTATCAAAATTCATGGTTTTTGATACTGATAATGAAAATGGCCATTTTGACAAGATTGGCCACACCCGGAGTGGCCATGGCCCTGAGGGAAGGTTCTACCGGGGGGACATTTATCGAACCATTCGACTTGGGGCAATATGGGTATCAAAATTCATGGTTTTTGATACTGGTAGTAAAAATGGCCATTTTGACAGGATTGGCCACACCCGGAGTGGCCATGGCCCTGAGGGAAGGTTCTACCGGGGGGACATTTATCAAACCTTTCGACTTGGGGCAATATGGGTATCAAAATTCATGGTTTTTATACTGGTAGTGAAAATGGCCATTTTGACAGGATTGGCCACACCCGGAGTGGCCATGGCCCTGCGGGAAGGTTCTACCGGGGGGACATTTATCGAACCATTCGACTTGGGGCAATATGGGTATCAAAATTCATGGTTTTTGATACTGGTAGTAAAAATGGCCATTTTAACAGGATTGGCCACACCCGGAGTGGCCATGGCCCTGAGGGAAGGTTCTACCGGGGGGACATTTATCGAACCATTCGACTTGGGCAATATGGGTATCAAAATTCATGGTTTTTGATACTGATAATGAAAATGGCCATTTTGACAAGATTGGCCACACCCGGAGTGGCCATGGCCCTGAGGGAAGGTTCTACCGGGGGGACATTTATCAAACCTTTCGACTTGGGGCAATATGGGTATCAAAATTCATGGTTTTTATACTGGTAGTGAAAATGGCCATTTTGACAGGATTGGCCACACCGGAGTGGCCATGGCCCTGCGGGAAGGTTCTACCGGGGGACATTTATCGAACCATTCGACTTGGGGCAATATGGGTATCAAAATTCATGGTTTTTATACTGGTAGTGAAAATGGCCATTTTGACAGGATTGGCCACACCCGGAGTGGCCATGGCCCTGCGGGAAGGTTCTACCGGGGGGACATTTATCGAACCATTCGACTTGGGGCAATATGGGTATCAAAATTCATGGTTTTTGATACTGGTAGTAAAATGGCCATTTTGACAGGATTGGCCACACCCGGAGTGGCCATGGCCCTGAGGGAAGGTTCTACCGGGGGACATTTATCGAACCATTCGACTTGGGGCAATATGGGTATCAAAATTCATGGTTTTGATACTGATAATGAAAATGGCCATTTTGACAAGATTGGCCACACCGGAGTGGCCATGGCCCTGAGGGAAGGTTCTACCGGGGGACATTTATCAAACCTTTCGACTTGGGGCAATATGGGTATCAAAATTCATGGTTTTTATACTGGTAGTGAAAATGGCCATTTTGACAGGATTGGCCACACCCGGAGTGGCCATGGCCCTGCGGGAAGGTTCTACCGGGGGACATTTATCGAACCATTCGACTTGGGCAATATGGGTATCAAAATTCATGGTTTTTGATACTGGTAGTAAAATGGCCATTTTGACAGGATTGGCCACACCCGGAGTGGCCATGGCCCTGAGGGAAGGTTCTACCGGGGGGACATTTATCGAACCATACGACTTGGGGCAATATGGATATCAAAATTCATGGTTTTTGATACTGCACCCAGAACTGGGCATCGGCATTCGAGAGTATAAAGAGCACGATTCGGTAGTAAAATGTTACTGTGTGCGGACTGAGAGGATAAATCCCGAAATTACCGAGAGTACTTTACTCATGGGTTCATCTTCAAAAAAAGTTCATCCATAAAAAAACGAACCGGTACCGAGACTCGAACCCAAGACCTTCGGCATATTGATCCGTGCCTTTGCCGTATGGGCCACCATGGTTCGGTGACTGAATGGTGGTCATTTGTCCATATAAGCCATACAGTAGGATGAACTATTCCAATGAGCGAATGAACACGCGAGAGGACTATACTCTCGCAAAATAGCACTTTCCTCACGCTTCTTTTCGTTAGGACTATCCCCTCGTTCTTTAACTTTGGGTGTGGTGGTGAAAATTGCCATTTTGACAGGATTGGCCACACCCGGAGTGGCCAGTGCCTTGGAGAAGGTTCTACCGGGGGGACATTTATCGAACCATACGACTTGGGGCAATATGGGTATCAAAATTCATGGTTTTTGATACTGGTGACGAAAATGGCAATTTTGACAGGATTGGCCACACCCGGAGTAGCCATGGCCCTGAGGGAAGGTTCTACCGGGGGGACGTTTATCGAGCCATTCGACTTGGGGCAATATGGGCAATTTATATCCACAGGGGTGCCATTGAATGCAAATATTTAATTAGAATTAATTACTCAGGATTAAATAAATTGGCAAAGAATTAAAAAATATAAATAAAAATAGCATGATTTTTTGAGTTTTGTACAAAGTTCTTTGTCATATTGGTCATGTAGAACATAACCACCTGCACCTTTTTTTTCTAACTTTGCAGGTTTTTTTTTAGAGTGTAACAATGTTCTACAAAGTTGTAGAGCAGACAATTACAAAAAATTTGATATATAGACATAAGGGGTTTGCTTATAAACATCACAAGTTATCGCGATTTTACGAAAAAAAGTTTTAAAAAAGTTGGTCGTCATCGATCATGGCCGTTCATGGTCACCCGCGACAGACACGGACGACGAAACAAAGAGAAACGCAAAAAGTAACTTTTTCAAAACTTTTTTTCGTAAAATCGCGATAACTTGTGATGTTTATAAGCAAACCCCTTATGTCTATATATCAAATTTTTTGTAATTGTCTGCTCTACAACTTTGTAGAACATTGTTACACTCTAAAAAATAACCCTGCAATGTTAGAAAAAAACACGAAATTTTAAAATGAAAAATTTTGTTCTAAATGAAAAAATGACCCTTCTGGGACAATGTAGATTCGAAAAGTACATTAAATTTCCCATAAAATGACATGTTCCAAAATTTTTTACAGTCGAGTAACGGAAAATTGGAGAATTTTTAAAACTTTTTTAGTGTTTTTTTCGACGAAAAATACGTTTTTTCGGAATTCTGAGTACGCCATCAAATCGAGCGTCTAATTTTACATAAAAGTCCCTTTGACACCAAATTTCTATCTCATCACCGTTTCAGGCTGCAAATTATTGAAAAACACCTCTTTTTTCGCATGTTCAAAAATGGAAGGGGTCGTACCGCCCCTCCGTCACGAGATATCAAAAAACGGACCTCGGATTCGTGATCAGGGACAAAAGTTACCCCTTAGGACAAAGTTTCACGCATATCGAAGAGGGGTCGGGGCAACTGCTGTGTGAGTTGGCGGAGAATTACCCATATTGAATTGCGTGCACTGCGTTGACATTTTTTTGTTTAATTTATTTTTTGGTTCAAGATATATTCCATGTATTAATTTTGAAAATCGGACCATTAGTTGCTGAGATATCGTCATTAGAAAATGGTGGGTTATTTTTGTGAGACTTTGAAAACTCAAATTTTCGTGTTTCTTTTTCTTAAAGCGGCTCTATCTCAGCAACCCGAGGTCCAATCTTCAATATCTCTTAGACAATTATATAGCAAATTTTCTGAACTTTTCAAAAAAAATATTTTTAGAAATAGTCACTCATGGTCACTATTTTTAAAAATTGAAAAACTGCAAATATTTCGCTAAAATTAAACTTTCGGTGGCTATATCTTGAAAACGGAGCCCTTTATCAAAAAATCTGTAAAGTACTTTTCGATTGCAAATTCAATTTTGCATTAAAAAATAATGTCAAACTTGTTTTTGCATGAGACTTTGTTTTTTTCCAAAACTCACTATTTTTCAAAAAATCATAACTCGGCGGAAGATTTTTTGACCATGTTTCTCTATGGCTCAAAAGTTGCGGATTTTTGTCCCCTAAAACATATTATCGCGGGCGTTAATAATTAGAGTTCACGCGCGCTGATATGACCGCAGAAGAATGGCCGCATGACAGCCGCAGAACAAATTTTTGGCTGTTGTCAAAGGTTGCCTTGAGTTTTTTGCTGACTTTTCGGAAAATATTCAAAACAAATCAGATTGACAGCCAAATCAACGCTGAATTTCAGTTCAACCTGCTGATTTTTACACAGCGGTAGTTCGGCGGCTGTAACCTCCTGTCAGTCACAGCGAAGGAGTAAATTGGTTTTATCTCGCAATAAGCAATATCAAAAAATCTCGAAAATAAAAAAATACGTATTTTGTTAAATTGAGTTTTAGCGAAAAAAAGTTGATTAAAAATATTGCAAATATTTTTTTCCGTGTACCTATTTTTTTTTCTCAAAAGTCCTCAACAATACCTACAACTTTGCCGAAGACACCAAATTGATCAGAAAATTCACTCAAAAGTTACAGCTGTTTGAATATTTACATACCATTTTTGTATGGACAGCAGCCAAAATTGTATGGAGACTTGTATGGGTGAACCAATGACGCAAAATAGCTTATTTGGTCATTGGGAAGGCCCTCACAAAGTTTGAGCCAAATCAAAAAATACAAATAAAATCCATTTCCGGATTTGGAAGAGAACTGCTCTAATGCTTAAATTTTGCCATATTTGCAATATGGGTGTCAAACGAAGTGAAATTTTGTTTGCGTTTTCACTTTATAAGAATTTTTTGACAAAGAACTTTGTCCTAAGGGCTCTATTCTGGTGAGGTGTCAATCCAGAAAAACGAAAAATGTCGCGCGTTACGAAAATGTTGCATGCTTGGTACTGCGGAAGGGGTCTGCAACGAATGAAATGTGGCAACAATGGTGCAGCATTCTCGCGTGACAGTTCCAAGAAAGCACGAGGCAAAATTTGCACCATGTTGCCACATTTCATGCGAACTATATAAGCTAACAGATAGCCTCTGAACAATTTTAGTTTTATTCGAAAATCCGTCAGAGAGGGATCGACGGTGGTAATTTTATTGCTCACACACACATGCACACATTGAAAGACACAGGTTGTGCACCAACTTGGGAGGAATTCTGTTTTAACGAAGATTGTTAGATCTATCACTCGAAAACCAGAATGATTTAAGGCAATTGGGTTGGGACCAAACTGGTAGGATATTGGCCACACCCGGAGTGGCCATGGCCCTGCGGGAAGGTTCTACCGGGGGGACATTTAACGAACCATTCGACTTGGGGCAATATGGGTATCAAAATTCATGGTTTTGATACTGATAATGAAAATGGCCATTTTGACAAGATTGGCCACACCCGGAGTGGCCATGGCCCTGAGGGAAGGTTCTACCGGGGGGACATTTATCAAACCTTTCGACTTGGGGCAATATGGGTATCAAAATTCATGGTTTTGCCTTCCTCACTGAGGTAAGGCTATAATCCTGCTCTAAAATTGAACTTTTTATTAAAAGCTCAAAAACCCACCTTGATGTATACATATCGACTCAGAATCGAAAACTGAACAAATGTCTGTGTGTATGTGTGTGTGTGTATGTGTGTGTGTATGTGTGTGTGTATGTGACCAATAATGTCAATCAGTTTTCTCAGCACTGGCTGAACCGATTTTGACCAAACCAGTTGCATTCGACTTGGTTTAGGGTCCCATACGGTGCTATTGAATTGTTTGAAGTTTCGATAAGTAGTTCAAAAGTTATGCATAAAAATGTGTTTTCACATATTTTCGGAAGATGAATAAATGGCAGTAAACTGAACCAAACATCATCATGTTATACATCGTTATTTAGGTAATTGAAAGACCTTTCCAACGAGTCCACAACATTGAAGATCTGGCAACCCTGTCTCGAGTTCTGACCACTTAAGTGATATTTATGTACTTTTTAGAAGCCGGATCTCACTTAAATGTATGTAAACAATGTCCGGATCCATCATCCAACCCATCGTTGGTTAGGTAATCAAAAGAACTTTCCAATGAATCTACAACATTGAAGATCTGGCAACCCTGTCTCGAGTTATAACCACTTAAGTGATATTTATGTACTTTTTTTGTAGCCGGATCTCATTTAAATGTATGTAAACAATGTCCGTATCCATCATCCGACTCATCGTTGATTAGGTAATCGAGAGACCTTTCCAACGAGTCCGCAACATTGAAGATCTGGCAACCCTGTCTCGAGTTCTGACCACTTAAGTGATATTTATGTACTTTTAGAAGCCGGATATCACTTAAATGTTTGTAAACGATGTCCGAATCCATCATCCGACCCATCGTTGGTTAGGTAATTAAAAGACCTTTCCAACGAGTCCAAAACATTGAAGATCTGGCAACCCTGTCTCGAGTTCTGACTACTTAAGTGATATTTATGTACTTTTTTTGTAGCCGGATCTCACTTAAATGTATGTAAACAATGTCCGGATCCATCATCCGACCCATCGTTGGTTAGGTAATCGAAAGACCTTTCCAACGAGTCTTAAACATTGAAGATCTGGCAACCCTGTCTCGAGTTCTGACCACTTAAGTGATATTTATGTACTTTTTTGTAGCCGGATCTCACTTAAATGTATGTAAACAATATCCGGATCCATCATCCGACCCATCGTTGGTTAGGTAATTAAAAGACCTTTCCAACGAGTCTTAAACATTGAAGATCTGGCAACTCTGTCTCGAGTTCTGACCACTTAAGTGATATTTATGTACTTTTTTTGTAGCCGGATCTTACTTAAATGTATGTAAACAATGTCCGGATCCATCATCCGACCCATCGTTAGTTAGGTAATTAAAAGACCTTTCCAACGAGTCTTAATTATTGAAGATCTGGCAACCCTGTCTCGAGTTCTGACCACTTAAGTGATATTGATGTACTTTTTTGTAGCTGGATCTCACTTAAATGTATGTAAACAATGTCCGGATCCATCATCCGACCCATCGTTGATTAGGTTATCGAGATACCTTTCCAACGAGTCCACAACATTGAAGATCTGGCAACCCTGCCTCGAGTTCTGACCACTTATGAGCCCTTGAGTGATATGTGTGTTTTTTTGGATCAAATTTGTGTCCAAATCCATCATATTACATATCACCCATTGTTGGAAAAGAGTGAGGAAGGCACCAACCACATAGGTGGATTAAGTTAGTTTTTTATACTGGTAGTGGAAATGGCCATTTTGACAGGATTGGCCACACCCGGAGTGGCCATGGCCCTGAGGGAAGGTTCTACCGGGGGGACATTTATCGAACCATTCGACTTGGGGCAATATGGGTATCAAAATTCATGGTTTTTTATACTGGTAGTGAAAATGGCCATTTTGACAGGATTGGCCACACCCGGAGTGGCCATGGCCCTGCGGGAAGGTTCTACCGGGGGGACATTTATCGAACCATTCGACTTGGGGCAATATGGGTATCAAAATTCATGGTTTTTGATACTGGTAGTAAAAATGGCCATTTTGACAGGATTGGCCACACCCGGAGTGGCCATGGCCCTGAGGGAAGGTTCTACCGGGGGGACATTTATCGAACCATTCGACTTGGGGCAATATGGGTATCAAAATTCATGGTTTTTGATACTGATAATGAAAATGGCCATTTTGACAAGATTGGCCACACCCGGAGTGGCCATGGCCCTGAGGGAAGGTTCTACCGGGGGGACATTTATCAAACCTTTCGACTTGGGGCAATATGGGTATCAAAATTCATGGTTTTTGATACTGGTAGTAAAAATGGCCATTTTGACAGGATTGGCCACACCCGGAGTGGCCATGGCCCTGAGGGAAGGTTCTACCGGGGGGACATTTATCAAACCTTTCGACTTGGGGCAATATGGGTATCAAAATTCATGGTTTTTTATACTGGTAGTGAAAATGGCCATTTTGACAGGATTGGCCACACCCGGAGTGGCCATGGCCCTGCGGGAAGGTTCTACCGGGGGGACATTTATCGAACCATTCGACTTGGGGCAATATGGGTATCAAAATTCATGGTTTTTGATACTGGTAGTAAAAATGGCCATTTTAACAGGATTGGCCACACCCGGAGTGGCCATGGCCCTGAGGGAAGGTTCTACCGGGGGGACATTTATCGAACCATTCGACTTGGGGCAATATGGGTATCAAAATTCATGGTTTTTGATACTGATAATGAAAATGGCCATTTTGACAAGATTGGCCACACCCGGAGTGGCCATGGCCCTGAGGGAAGGTTCTACCGGGGGGACATTTATCAAACCTTTCGACTTGGGGCAATATGGGTATCAAAATTCATGGTTTTTTATACTGGTAGTGAAAATGGCCATTTTGACAGGATTGGCCACACCCGGAGTGGCCATGGCCCTGCGGGAAGGTTCTACCGGGGGGACATTTATCGAACCATTCGACTTGGGGCAATATGGGTATCAAAATTCATGGTTTTTTATACTGGTAGTGAAAATGGCCATTTTGACAGGATTGGCCACACCCGGAGTGGCCATGGCCCTGCGGGAAGGTTCTACCGGGGGGACATTTATCGAACCATTCGACTTGGGCAATATGGGTATCAAAATTCATGGTTTTTGATACTGGTAGTAAAATGGCCATTTTGACAGGATTGGCCACACCCGGAGTGGCCATGGCCCTGAGGGAAGGTTCTACCGGGGGACATTTATCGAACCATTCGACTGGGGCAATATGGGTATCAAAATTCATGGTTTTTGATACTGATAATGAAAATGGCCATTTTGACAAGATTGGCCACACCCGGAGTGGCCATGGCCCTGAGGGAAGGTTCTACCGGGGGACATTTATCAAACCTTTCGACTTGGGGCAATATGGGTATCAAAATTCATGGTTTTTGATACTGGTAGTGAAAATGGCCATTTTGACAGGATTGGCCACACCCGGAGTGGCCATGGCCCTGCGGGAAGGTTCTACCGGGGGGACATTTATCGAACCATTCGACTTGGGGCAATATGGGTATCAAAATTCATGGTTTTTGATACTGGTAGTAAAAATGGCCATTTTAACAGGATTGGCCACACCCGGAGTGGCCATGGCCCTGAGGGAAGGTTCTACCGGGGGGACATTTATCGAACCATTCGACTTGGGGCAATATGGGTATCAAAATTCATGGTTTTTGATACTGATAATGAAAATGGCCATTTTGACAAGATTGGCCACACCCGGAGTGGCCATGGCCCTGAGGGAAGGTTCTACCGGGGGGACATTTATCGAACCATTCGACTTGGGGCAATATGGGTATCAAAATTCATGGTTTTTGATACTGGTAGTAAAAATGGCCATTTTGACAGGATTGGCCACACCCGGAGTGGCCATGGCCCTGAGGGAAGGTTCTACCGGGGGGACATTTATCAAACCTTTCGACTTGGGGCAATATGGGTATCAAAATTCATGGTTTTTTATACTGGTAGTGAAAATGGCCATTTTGACAGGATTGGCCACACCCGGAGTGGCCATGGCCCTGCGGGAAGGTTCTACCGGGGGGACATTTATCGAACCATTCGACTTGGGGCAATATGGGTATCAAAATTCATGGTTTTTGATACTGGTAGTAAAATGGCCATTTTGACAGGATTGGCCACACCCGGAGTGGCCATGGCCCTGAGGGAAGGTTCTACCGGGGGGACATTTATCGAACCATTCGACTTGGGGCAATATGGGTATCAAAATTCATGGTTTTTGATACTGATAATGAAAATGGCCATTTTGACAAGATTGGCCACACCCGGAGTGGCCATGGCCCTGAGGGAAGGTTCTACCGGGGGGACATTTATCAAACCTTTCGACTTGGGGCAATATGGGTATCAAAATTCATGGTTTTTATACTGGTAGTGAAAATGGCCATTTTGACAGGATTGGCCACACCCGGAGTGGCCATGGCCCTGCGGGAAGGTTCTACCGGGGGGACATTTATCGAACCATTCGACTTGGGGCAATATGGGTATCAAAATTCATGGTTTTTTATACTGGTAGTGAAAATGGCCATTTTGACAGGATTGGCCACACCCGGAGTGGCCATGGCCCTGCGGGAAGGTTCTACCGGGGGGACATTTATCGAACCATTCGACTTGGGGCAATATGGGTATCAAAATTCATGGTTTTTGATACTGGTAGTGAAAATGGCCATTTTGACAGGATTGGCCACACCCGGAGTGGCCATGGCCCTGAGGGAAGGTTCTACCGGGGGGACATTTATCGAACCATTCGACTTGGGGCAATATGGGTATCAAAATTCATGGTTTTTGATACTGATAATGAAAATGGCCATTTTGACAAGATTGGCCACACCCGGAGTGGCCATGGCCCTGAGGGAAGGTTCTACCGGGGGGACATTTATCAAACCTTTCGACTTGGGGCAATATGGGTATCAAAATTCATGGTTTTTTATACTGGTAGTGAAAATGGCCATTTTGACAGGATTGGCCACACCCGGAGTGGCCATGGCCCTGCGGGAAGGTTCTACCGGGGGGACATTTATCGAACCATTCGACTTGGGGCAATATGGGTATCAAAATTCATGGTTTTTGATACTGGTAGTGAAAATGGCCATTTTGACAGGATTGGCCACACCCGGAGTGGCCATGGCCCTGCGGGAAGGTTCTACCGGGGGGACATTTATCGAACCATTCGACTTGGGGCAATATGGGTATCAAAATTCATGGTTTTTGATACTGGTAGTAAAAATGGCCATTTTGACAGGATTGGCCACACCCGGAGTGGCCATGGCCCTGAGGGAAGGTTCTACCGGGGGTACATTTATCGAACCATACGACTTGGGGCAATATGGATATCAAAATTCATGGTTTTTGATACTGCACCCAGAACTGGGCATCGGCATTCGAGAGTATAAAGAGCACGATTCGGTAGTAAAATGTTACTGTGTGCGGACTGAGAGGATAAATCCTGAAATTACCGAGAGTACTTTACTCATGGGTTCATCTTCAAAAAAGTTCATCCATAAAAACGAACCGGTACCGAGACTCGAACCCAAGACCTTCGGCATATTGATCCGTGCCTTTGCCGTATGGGCCACCATGGTTCGGTGACTGAATGGTGGTCATTTGTCCATATAAGCCATACAGTAGGATGAACTATTCCAATGAGCGAATGAACACGCGAGAGGACTATACTCGCAAAATAGCACTTTCCTCACGCTTCTTTTCGTTAGGACTATCCCCTCGTTCTTTAACTTTGGGTGTGGTGGTGAAAATTGCCATTTTGACAGGATTGGCCACACCCGGAGTGGCCAGTGCCTTGGAGAAGGTTCTACCGGGGGGACATTTATCGAACCATACGACTTGGGGCAATATGGGTATCAAAATTCATGGTTTTTGATACTGGTGACGAAAATGGCAATTTTGACAGGATTGGCCACACCCGGAGTAGCCATGGCCCTGAGGGAAGGTTCTACCGGGGGGACGTTTATCGAGCCATTCGACTTGGGGCAATATGGGCAATTTATATCCACAGGGGTGCCATTGAATGCAAATATTTAATTAGAATTAATTACTCAGGATTAAATAAATTGGCAAAGAATTAAAAAATATAAATAAAAATAGCATGATTTTTTGAGTTTTGTACAAAGTTCTTTGTCATATTGGTCATGTAGAACATAACCACCTGCACCTTTTTTGTTAAAAACTAAAATTTTTCAAACACGGAGAAAAAAGAATTCCCAAAATCGTGAACAAGCGTTCATGAAAATGAGAACCACGAACAAAGTGTTCAAATTTGTGAAGTTTCGATAGAATTATCGCCGATAGAATTATCTAATTGACGATATCAATCACGATAGAATCATCGTTATCGTTATAACAGTTTCAATAGATCTTTACAATACTATGCTTGGCTGAAGAAAGATAAAATCCTTCCCCATCACTTGATGACACCAAGTTCACATCTCTGCTGATTGCATTTCAGCATCTCAAGCCAGGTTGATCCCATCTTCAAGACTAAAATCTCATTTTCCCCATTCTTCTTGAGCTTTTGCAATATGTGATTGCTTGGAAGCATTCCGTGTGGACAATAAATGTTATTGAATTGAACAAAAAAACCTTCCCTTTCCTGGTCGGAAGCAGAAGTCACACAGCGCGAGCGGAAGGACAACGACGGTGATTTGTTCGAATCCTTGCAGTCCTGCCGTGTCGCACATTAAGCAGCAATAAAGACTTTGCAGGGTGGTTTTAGCTGTTGGAAGCCTGTGGATGGTCTCTCTAGGGTGGTTGAAATTTGTTGTTTCGGGCTTCATTTATGGACTGAAAATTATCTCAAATCCTAATATGATGGAAATTTTAAGTACTTTTCAATGCAATTTTTCAAATGTACACCCAAAGTTAAAGACCGAGGGGATAGTCCTGCCGAAAAGAAACGTGAGGAAAGTACTATTTTGCGAGAGTAAAGACCTCTCACGTGTTCATTGAAACAGTTCATCCAATTGAGTGGCTTATATGGACAAATGACCGACACTTAGTCATCGAATCATGTTGGCCCATGCGGCAAAGGCACGGTTCATTAAGCCGAAGGTCTCAGGTTCAAGTCTCGGTGCCGGTACTTTTTTTTGATAAATGAACTTTTTTGAAAATGAACCCATGAGTAAAGTACTCTCGGTAATTTCGGGATTTATCCTCTCAGTCTGCACACAGTACCATTTTACTACCGAGCCGTGCTCTTTATCCTCTCGTATGCCGATGCCCAGTTCTGCACACAAAAAAATATTTCCGAATGTTACATCATTTATTATGTAACACTGTTCGGCCAGGCGGCCGACGCAGAAGGACCCCGACCCGCGGATTGTCCCAGCAAACACGAGCAGCAGATTTCGGTGCACAAATGAAACAATAGATTTGTTCAGACCGACCGATCTAGGCGGTGGTCGCGGTGTTACTCAACACTTTATTGAAAAGAACGGTACAGAGTAGAAGATAGAAATGAAGAGTACAAAAACAAACGTTGAATATTAGGGTGGTACAAAAATCATGTTGGTCGCAACAAACACTTTTGCACGTCATTAAACATTTAAATTTAAATACAATTTGATGTAAATTTGCAACAAATTATACGTAAAAACATGATTTTACGTTTACATTTACATCAACTGAGTTTACATGTAATTCATTTTTTACGTGTCGAGTAAATTCACAATTTTTTTCTGTGTGGGTGTACAGTGAAAAGTTAACTTTGAACCACTCTAACTGGTTACTGATGCTTCTAATACGACAAACGCACAAAAATAATAGACCAATAACACGCTCAAGTAATGAGACAGTCGCGTGTTAAACGATGCGAAATGCTAGAGAGAAACAGAGAGAGCCCTCCTCTTCTCGGGTATCATTTTCCCGAGGAAAATCAACTCTAAAGTGGCGGGCTGGGATGATCCTTCCCGTTGCTGATGCTAGCCATTTCATGGTGGACTATTCTGATGGGAAATATGGCCAAAATAAAAGTATTTCACAAAAATGTTTGAGATACATGCTGAAAAGTTTTTTCTCTTTTAATTAAATACAATTAATTTCTAACAACAATCAAATCAAACATCCTGAATAGCCAAAATAATCACTAAATTTTAATTCAAATTCAGTCCACCCTTTGAATTAGATTTTAAAGTAAAACTGAAGTAACCCCGCTTGAATGTTAGGTTTACCGAGTTGGATAAATGCGACGAGCACTGAAAAAAATAATTTTGCAACGAGTTCAATACAACACTTTTTGCAATTCCAAAAAATACTCCTTGCATGGAATTGTAAGTCAAATGTCCATGTATTTAGTCAATCCACCGTTGAAATCACCTTTGAAAAGTTGAATTTTTCAGCATTTATTTCAGTGCTGAAAAGTTTAACTTTTCAGAATTTGTTTTGATACCGGCTTCTATTCGATTCTGTTTCGTCGTTCGAGAAAGGCAAGAAGTTCCACGACGGAATTGCAAAATGTACTTTTTAGTACGTTTATCTTTGGCCATGAAAGGTAGGCCATAATGTTATCAAAGTAGTCCTTTTAAGAATGAAAGTAAGAAAAAAAATTGCCTAATTATTTTTATTTAAATTTCATTTAAAATTAAGAGTTACGTTTTTAATGGCCAAAATAATTGTTTTAAAATCCTTTTTTGAATTAATAAATTTTGCAAAAAAAATCCTAAAAATGGTTTCTGAGAAAAGTAGCATTTGTAAATGCTCAAATTTACAGATTTTAAAAAAGTTATTTTTGACAAAGAACTTTGTCCTAAGGGCTCTATTCTGGCAAGGTGTCAATCCAGAAAAACGAAAAATGTCGCGCGTTACGAAAATGTTGCATGCTTGGTACTGCGGAAGGGGTCTGCAACGAATGAAATGTGGCAACAATGGTGCAGCATTCTCGCGTGACAGTTCCAAGAAAGCAGGAGACGAGGCAAAATTTGCACCATGTTGCCACATTTCATGCTAACTATATAAGCTTACAGATAGCCTCTGAACAATTTTAGTTTTATTCGAAAATCCGTCAGAGACGGATCGACGGTGGTAATTTTATTGCTCACACACACATGCACACATTGAAAGACACAGGTTGTGCACCAACTTGGGAGGAATTCTGTTCTAACGAAGATTGTTAGATCGGTCACTCGAAAACCAGAATGATTTAAGGAAACGGGGTTGGGACCAAACTGGTAGGATATTGGCCACACCCGAAGTGGCCATGGCCCTGAGGGAAGGTTCTACCGGGGGGACATTTATCGAACCATTCGACTTGGGGCAATATGGGTATCAAAATTCATGGTTTTTGATACTGGTAGTGAAAATGGCAATTTTGACAGGATTGGCCACACCCGGAGTGGCCATGGCCCTGAGGGAAGGTTCTACCGGGGGGACATTTATTGAACCATTCGACTTGGGGCAATATGGGTATCAAAATTCATGGTTTTTTATACTGGTAGTGAAAATGGCCATTTTGACAGGATTGGCCACTCCCGGAGTGGCCATGGCCCTGCGGGAAGGTTCTACCGGGGGGACATTTATCGAACCATTCGACTTGGGGCAATATGGGTATCAAAATTCATGTTTTTTTATACTGGTAGTGAAAATGGCCATTTTGACAGGATTGGCCACACCCGGAGTGGCCATCAGTGCCATGGGGAATGTTCTTCCGGGAGAACATTTACGGAACCATATAAATTGGGGCAATATGGGTATACAAATGCATAGTTTTTGATACAGGTAATGAAAATTGCCATTTTGACAGGATTGCCCACACCCGGAGTTGCCAGTGCCATGAAGAAGGTTTAAGGTGCATTGTTCGATTATGCGCCAAAATGCGCCATTTGAAAACATTGCAACTTGAAAATAGGCTCAAAATCACTTAACAATTTTTAAAACTCCTCAATAAAGGCTCAAAACATTTTGCTGTCTTCGGCGAGGATGTGTAATTTTATGTCATAAACAACTCTTCAGAACATAGTAGGCCGCTAAAATGCTAACATTTTAAGTTATCACCAAAAAAGTGCTACCAGTATCAAAAACCATTTTTATTACCAGTATCGAAAACCATGAATTTTGATACCCATATTGCCCCAAGTCGAATGGTTCGATAAATGTCCCCCCGGTAGAACCTTCCCGCAGGGCCATGGCCACTCCGGGTGTGGCCAATCCTGTCAAAATGGCCATTTTCACTACCAGTATAAAAAACCATGAATTTTGATACCCATATTGCCCCAAATCGAAAGGTTTGATAAATGTCCCCCCGGTAGAACCTTCCCTCAGGGCCATGGCCACTCCGGGTGTGGCCAATCTTGTCAAAATGGCCATTTTCACTACCAGTATCAAAAACCATGAATTTTGATACCCATATTGCCCCAAGTCGAATGGTTCGATAAATGTCCCCCCGGTAGAACCTTCCCTCAGGGCCATGGCCACTCCGGGTGTGGCCAATCCTGTCAAAATGGCTATTTTCACTACCAGTATCAAAAACCATGAATTTTGATACCCATATTGCCCCAAGTCGAATGGTTCGATAAATGTCCCCCCGGTAGAACCTTCCCTCAGGGCCATGGCCACTCCGGGTGTGGCCAATATCCTACCAGTTTGGTCCCAACCCCATTGCCTTAAATCATTCTGGTTTTCGAGTGACCGATCTAACAATCTTCGTTAGAACAGAATTCCTCCCAAGTTGGTGCACAACCTGTGTCTTTCAATGTGTGCATGTGTGTGTGAGCAATAAAATTACCACCGTCGATCCGTCTCTGACGGATTTTCGAATAAAACTAAAATTGTTCAGAGGCTATCTGTTAGCTTATATAGTTAGCATGAAATGTGGCAACATGGTGCAAATTTTGCCTCGTCTCCTGCTTTCTTGGAACTGTCACGCGAGAATGCTGCACCATTGTTGCCACATTTCATGCGAACTATATAAGTAACAGATAGCCTCTGAACAATTTTAGTTTTATTCGAAAATCCGTCAGAGACGGATCGACGGTGGTAATTTTATTGCTCACACACACATGCACACATTGAAAGACACAGGTTGTGCACCAACTTGGGAGGAATTCTGTTCTAACGAAGATTGTTAGATCGGTCACTCGAAAACCAGAATGATTTAAGGCAATGGGGTTGGGACCAAACTGGTAGGATATTGGCCACACCCGGAGTGGCCATGGCCCTGAGGGAAGGTTCTACCGGGGGGACATTTATCGAACCATTCGACTTGGGGCAATATGGGTATCAAAATTCATGGTTTTTGATACTGATAATGAAAATGGCCATTTTGACAAGATTGGCCACACCCGGAGTGGCCATGGCCCTGAGGGAAGGTTCTACCGGGGGGACATTTATCAAACCTTTCGACTTGGGGCAATATGGGTATCAAAATTCATGGTTTTTTATACTGGTAGTGAAAATGGACATTTTGACAGGATTGGCCACACCCGGAGTGGCCATGGCCCTGAGGGAAGGTTCTACCGGGGGGACATTTATCAAACCTTTCGACTTGGGGCAATATGGGTATCAAAATTCATGGTTTTTTATACTGGTAGTGAAAATGGACATTTTGACAGGATTGGCCACACCCGGAGTGGCCATGGCCCTGAGGGAAGGTTCTACCGGGGGGACATTTATCGAACCATTCGACTTGGGGCAATATGGGTATCAAAATTCATGGTTTTTGATACTGATAATGAAAATGGCCAATTTGACAAGATTGGCCACACCCGGAGTAGCCATGGCCCTGAGGGAAGGTTCTACCGGGGGGACGTTTATCGAGCCATTCGACTTGGGGCAATATGGGCAATTTATATCCACAGAGGTGCCATTGAATGCAAGTATTTAATTAGAATTAATTACTCAGGATTAAATAAATTGGCAAAGAATTAAAAAAATATAAATAAAAATAGCATGATTTTTTGAGTTTTGTACAAAGTTCTTTGTCATATTGGTCATGTAGAACATAACCACCTGCACCTTTTTTTATTAACATAAACGTTTTAATTATGTCCACTGGTATTGTCCAACATTCCACAATCAGCCAGCTTCTGGTGGGTTGGTGGAATCGCGCGATTAAACGCTGGGAGGCGCGCTGATGCATTAAATAAATTTGCTTTTTAGATTGCTTCCCCCTTGCCTATTTCTGCGTGTTTTGCTGACGAATGTAAACAATCGGAGGGCGTGATGTTGACCTTTTTTGCTCATTTGTGGAAAGAGTTTTGAGGTTTATTTTAGGAAACTTATCTGAAAGCTGTTATTTTTTTTAATGGTAATTTGAAATATTTTTTTATTAAATATTGAAAAAATAACTTTTAATTAAATGTTGAATTAAAAAAATATTTGATAAATCCCGAAAATTCTGAAATCTTCTAAAATAAACTTCAACTCTACCTGATCGCCCATCCCGGTGATGATGGGCGTGTTCCAGTAGTCGGCCAGCCGGGCCACCGGTTCCAGCGCGAAGGCACAGGCCGGCCCGATGAAGGCGATCACGTTGTCCTTGAAGTGCATGTCCGCCGCCAGGCCCGGTGATTTGGCGCCGGAACAGGACGCGTAGCTGTAAGGATTTGAGGAATTAAAAAATTTAAGATGTTTGGATTCAAAATTTAGTTTTGAAAATAAAATAGTATGGATTAAATATTGTGTTTTTCTGCAAATATTTCAAAATAAAATACAAATTCAACTGGCTTGTAATGCACTCCTCTTGTATGAACAACACTTCTTTCGATTATGTGTTCCGGAGTACTTTTGATAACAGAGCTCAATTTCCATGAGCTTCCGAAAATGATAGACATTTTGGTTCTCTTTACTGCTTCCCCATTGATGTCCCCTTTACTCCTTCACATGAGGACCATACTGTATACTTATGGAAATCATCCTTCTATTCTGAAGCAATCGTTAGACCGTTACAATTTTGATGGCACTTGCCTTCGTCCTTTTATCTTGAATTCATGGAAATGTGACCACCACAAAAAGAGAGAGAAATCCCAGACAAAATGTTTGGTTTCGTCTGGAGCTATGCTTTTTTTTCTGTATTCGCTTTCCCCTTATTTTGATCCACTTGATCCACACGGAACGACTCAATCATTTGACAAAGTGTCCTTTTGGATGACTAATGTAAACACATTTATGAGCAGCCCAAACAAATCACTCCATCAAACATAGCAGCTGGGGTTTCAAGTTGAAGGATGGATGCTCCTATTTTCATCCAGTTGAAATTTAGCTTTTACGCTTTTTAGTAAAAACAATATGATTCAAAAATAGATTCACTCACCCCTTTCGCCATCACTGTGGAAAGGGAAATCACATACTTGTCACCAAAATTCACCGACTTCAAGTCGTCAAGTCCCACCTCCTCCTGCCAAACTGAAAGCCCATTTTTATATGTATCCGTCCGTCGTCGTATAAATAAATCCCATCACTCGTCGTCACGCCAGACGACGATTTTCCTCTTGATTTGGTTGGGTCTTGGATTGGTTTGAAGTGGGGGGAAAAGTCCCCTCGAGGATATTTACATTCCATTGGATAATTAACCACTAGTTTGTAGAGGCAGAGACAGCGATGACTCGAGGGTGATGATAGTTGATTTAACAGACTTTATTGGTCGGGTCACAAATCGACAAATCGACGAGTTGGTGTGTCATGTTGATGAAAAAATCAGATCATATGCTGAAATTTAAGCAAAGATGAAATCCAATAAAAATAGAAAGGTGCTGTAACATCAGGGGTGACATTGGGTCTGGGAGTGAGATTGGGACAGTATTTGATGATATTTTAGCTTTTTCTTATAAAACCATGTTACTCGCCTTGCTCAGAAAACGTTACAAATTGGCTAGTTGTACAACTGTAACAAAATGTGTAATGTTAATTTAAAGGAAATTATATAACAACGAGATATAGTACAGGATCAAAAAGCTTACTTTTATTTTTACCATTTTTTAAATGATTTGCATAAAATAAAAATAAAAATAAACCTATAGCCTGACCATTACCAGTTTTGATCAATGAAACACACCAATTCAATCATTTTAAAACTCTTCCTTGGGATTCAAACCGATGACGCTTCAATTGCAAGTCCAAGTATCGACCGTCTGAACTAGATCGGAATATTTACTTAGTTCCGGTCCAAAGTTAAGCCAAATTAATAAAGTTTGAACTAGATTCAAAAGAAAATCAAAACTAGATTTTTTATATTTTTACACAAATTAAGAAACATTTTTTTCCACGCTAACACTGATGATATAATTTCGCCTATTTTGAGTTGCTTCGGTTGAAATTTACCCAATGATAGTGATTTTAAAGCCTGATCTACAATGGCAAATTGTAGAATGGTGCGTCTGTCACTTTTGCTCCTGACTGTAAATGAGGCTTAATGCAAAAAATTGAAGCGAAGTCAATAATTTCAAACCGAGACAAGTTAACATAACTTAGAACATTTTATGTTTAAACTACATAATAGTAGTTTATGCAACAAGTTGCAAAAAGAAGATTTTTCCAGCACGTGTCGTACATTTATCCAACGAGGTTCACCGAGTTGGATAAATACGACAAGTCAGCACAGTCAAGGTTTGCAACGAGTTCCATACAACATTTTTTGCATTTCTGAAAAACATCCATTGAGTGAAATTATAAGTCGAATGTTTTCATTCCTTTGTGGACCATCATTCAGTGAGGTACTCCTGGATTTTAGCTCCTGAAAAGTGCTTCAAAAGTGCAAAAATGCCTCAGGGCAAGAAAAAGAGGCGGTCCTCACCAGCAGGATCGGCAGATTTGAAGAAGCTAAAGAATGCCGAAGCGCTACCTGCAAAGCCAGGCAGTTTGAGCAAGGACGCTCAAAAATTGTCTGGAAACCAGTTCGCTACCCTCCCTGTGGACGTGAGCGAGAAGGAAGAATTTGAACGACGGGAAAAGTTGCCACCCATTTTTGTGAAAACATCGTCATCGGATTCGGTGCGAAAGTGGCTGACCGGGTTTATCAAATCTGGTGCTTTACGAGCTTCCATTCGCTTGTGTGCTGATGGACTCAAAATTCTGCTACCTACAAGAAAGGATTACAACTACGTTCGGGATTTCTTGAACAACACAAAGATCGAATACTACAGTCATGACGATCCAGGTAAACGCCCCATGAAACAGGTCCTCCGAGGTCTGTACGACATGGATGTGAGTGTGCTGAAAGAAGAGCTCAAAACTCTTAAGTTGAACGTGATCGAAGTCTTCAAGATGACGAGACACAACAAGGACATCAAGTATCGTGATCAACTGTACCTGGTTCATCTCGAGAAAGGATCGACAACGCCGTCTGAGCTGAAAGCAGTTCGGGCAATTTTCAATATCATCGTGACTTGGGAACGTTATCGTCCAGTGCACCGTGACGTGACACAATGTTCGAACTGCTTGCAGTTTGGGCATGGTGGAAGGAACTGTTTCATCAAGAGTCGTTGTGCAACCTGCGGAGGTGAGCACAAAACTCAAGCTTGCGAAACAATCAACGAGAACATCGAAGCGAAATGCTTCAATTGCGGCGGCGACCATTCTACCAAGAATCGAAGCTGCCCAAAACGAGCTGAGTTTGTAAAAATTCGGCAGCAAGCGACGACGAGGCACCAACCAAATCGTCGCAAAACACCACCAGCATACACGGACGTGGATTTTCCTGCTTTGGCGTCACCAGGAGCAGGATCTACTCGAGTGGTTCCAAATCTGCAGCCATTGCCGTTGAATCAGCGGCAAAGAGTTGCAGAGCATACAACACCTCCAGGCTTCAGTCAGCAACCGAGAGAAAACCAACCAACATCAACGGGTGAAGGCAGTAGTGACCTGTTTTCACCACAAGAACTTCTGAACATTTTCATCGAGATGACAACAACACTGCGTGGTTGCAAAACTCGCCAGGAACAAGTAAGAACTCTTGGAGCATTCATCTTGAAATACAGTTCGTAGTTTACTCGTTCTAGTGATTTTGAATATTTCAATGGATTTATTTTTTTTAGTTTTAGGTTAGGATTAGTTGTTAAAGTGATTTTTTTTTTCTTTTTTACCCAAATGTATTCAATTCAATGCAATAATGTAAAACATTTGAAGCAAATAAATAAATGTGATCAGTTCATAATAAAACGAAAAATACAACAAAGATGAAGAGCATTAGGCCATACCACTTATCATGTAAAAGAAATGTAATTATTATAAGAATGTTCAATAAAGACATATTTAATTTCAAAAAAAAAAAAGTCGAATGTTCGTGTATTTTGTCAATAAATCGTTTAAATCAAAAAAATGTTGAAAAGTATTACTTTTCAAAACTAGTGCTGAAAGTTCAACTTTTCAGCATCTATTTCAGTGCTGAAAAGTAGAACTTTTCAGCATTTGTTTTGAAATGTGCACCCAAAACTGGCAGCGCTAGTCCGAGAGAATGATGGTCTCGAGTCGAGAGAATAGTGGTACCATTCACGGACGCAGAGAACACAGCTCGAGATGGGTGATAGAACTATTCTCTCGAGGTTCATTTGCAAAAAAAGTTCATCCGTCAAACAAAAAACCAAAAGAGTCGACAACGGGAATCGAACCAGAGACCTTTGACAAACCAATCCAATGACTTAGCTGCCTCGGCCACCACAGCTTGGTGACCAAGGAGAAGTCAGAAGTCGATGTATGACACTTGTTGGATATTTATTGATTCAACTAACGAATGAACTCATTTGTTATGATGGTGTGAGTTGGTACCATTATTCTATCGATTTTGGCACTGAGCCCTCAATAAATTTTGAGAGAACGATTATCTCGACTCTGAATTTTGGGTGTGTTTCTATTTCATTCTGTTATTTGTAAAAGATAAAAGTATGCTGTTTCGTAACGCGAGAATGACAGGAAAAGTAGGAAGTTTCAAGACGGAATTGCAAAAATTACTTTTTTGCAATTCCACTGTGAAACTGTCAACTTTTCCTGTCCTTTTGGAGAAACGAAACGGCCTACTTTTCCCTACCAAAAATACCAATACCAGTGCTGAAAAGTTTTACTGATCAAGAGTGAAAAAATAATTATTGCAGAAAATTTAAACTATCATTCAAAAACTTGTACAATAGGGTCCATGTAGAGCGGTAAAAACCACGATTAAAAACTATTTCTGATCACTTTTTCAATACAAAAAAGACAAGACAACATTTTACGATGAAACAACCAGGGCTGTGGAGTCGGAGTCGGAGTCGGAGCCGGAGTCGGTGGAAACGGGTCTTTTTGGGGACCTGGAGTTGGAGTCGGAGAAGGAGTCGTCAAAACTCGAATAGCTGGAGTCGGAGTCGGAATCGGCTAAATTGTATGAGCGGAGTCGGAGCCGGAGTCGAATATTTTTGATAAACCCGGAGTCGGAGACGGAGTCGGAGACGGAGTCGGAGTTATCCAAAATTTAACACAATTAATGAACTTATTTATTGTTTAGTATTTGTTACAATGCAGGTCAATACCCAAAACTTTTAATAATTTTAAATGTATTTTTTGAATCACTGCACTGCGTTGACATTTCAAATGCATACATACAATACATACACCCAAAATTCAGAATCGAGATAATCGTTCTCTCAAAATTTATTGAGGGCTCAGTGCCAAAATCGATAGAATAATGGTACCAACTCACACCATCATAACACATGAGAGCAATTCTCTACGAAATCGGTCTTTTTTCTTCAATTTTAATTTTTGTATTTTTTAATCCGGCTGAAACTTTTTTGGTGCCTTCGGTATGCCCAAAGAAGCCATTTTGCATCATTAGTTTGTCCATATAATTTTCCATACAAATTCGGCAGCTGTCCATACAAAAATGATGTATGAAAATTCAAAAATCTGTATCTTTTGAAGGAATTTTTGATCGATTTGTGTCTTCGGCAAAGTTGTAGGTATGGATACGGACTACACTGGAAAAAATAATACACGGTAAAAAAATTTGGTGATTTTTTATTTAACTTTTATCACTAAAACTTGATTTACAAAAAACACTATTCTTATTTTTTGATATGTTTTAGAAGACATAAAATGCCAACTTTTCAGAAATTTCAGGTTGTGCAAAATCACTGACCGAGTTATAAATTTTTAATCAATACTGATTTTTCAAAAATCGAAATTTTGGTCGTAAAATTTTCAACTTCATTTTCGATGTAAAATCAAATTTGCAATCAAAAGTACTTTACTAAAATTTTGATAAAGTGCACCGTTTTCAAGTTATAGCCATATTTAAGTGACTTTTTGAAAATAGTCGCAGTTTTCATTTTTAAATTAGTGCACATGTTTGCCCAGTTTTGAAAAAATATTTTGAAAAGCTGAGAAAATTCTCTATATTTTGCTTATTTGGACTTTGTTGATACGACCTTTAGTTGCTGAGATATTGCAATGCAAAGGTTTAAAAACAGGAAAATTGATGTTTTCTAAGTTTCACCCAAACAACCCACCATTTTCTATCGTCAATATCTCAGCAACTAATGGTCCGATTTTCAATGTTAATATATGAAACAATTGTGAAATTTTCCGATCTCTTCGAAAAAATATTTTGAATTTTCAAATCAAGACTAACATTTCACAAAGGCCAAACATTCAATATTACGCCCTTTTAAAATGTTTGTCTTGATTTGAAAATTCCAAAAATATTTTTTCGAAAAGATCGGAAAATTTCACAATTGTTTCATATATTAACATTGAAAATCGGACCATTAGTTGCTGAGATATTGACGATAGAAAATGGTGGGTTGTTTGGGTGAAACTTAGAAAACATCAATTTTCCTGTTTTTAAACCTTTGCATTGCAATATCTCAGCAACTAAAGGTCGTATCAACATAGTCCGAATAAGCAAAATATAGAGAATTTTCTCAGCTTTTCAAAAATATTTTTTCAAAACTGGGCAAACATGTGCACTAATTTAAAAATGAAAACTGCGACTATTTTCAAAAAGTCACTTAAATATGGCTATAACTTGAAAACGGTGCACTTTATCAAAATTTCAGTAAAGTACTTTTTGATTGCAAATTTGATTTTACATCGAAAATGAAGTTGAAAATTTTACGACCAAAATTTCGATTTTTGAAAAATCAGTATTGATTAAAAATTCATAACTCGGTCAGTGATTTTTGCACAACCTGAAATTTCTGAAAAGTTGGCATTTTATGTCTTCTAAAACATATCAAAAAATAAAAAATTAAAATAGTGTTTTTTGTAAATCAAGTTTTAGTGATAAAGTTGGATAAAAAATCACCAAATTTTTTTACCGTATTATTTTTTCCAGTGTAGTCCGTATCCATACCTACAACTTTGCCGAAGACACCAAATCGATCAAAAATTCCTTCAAAAGATACAGATTTTTGAATTTTCATACATCATTTTTGTATGGACAGCTGCCGAATTTGTATGGAAAATTATATGGACAAACTAATGATGCAAAATGGCTTCTTTGGGCATACCGAAGGCACCAAAAAAGTTTCAGCCGGATTAAAAAATACAAAAAAAATCGAATGACCGAAATCCTAGAGAACTGCTCATGAGTAATGAACTTAGTTGAATCAATAAATCTCCAACAAGTGTCATACATCGACTTCTAACTTCTCCATGGTCACCAAGCTGTGGTGGCCGAGGCAGCTAAGTCATTGGATTGGTTTGTCAAAGGTCTCTGGTTCGATTCCCGTTGTCGACACTTTTGATTTTTTGTTTGACGGATGAACTTTTTTTGCAAATGAACCTCGAGAGAATAGTTCTATCGCCCATCTCGAGTTGTGTTCTCTGCGTCCGTGAATGGTACCACTATTCTCTCGACTCGAGACCATCATTCTCTCGGACTAGCGCTGCCAGTTTTGGGTGTACATTCACAAATACATACATACATACAATACATACATACAATACATACATTCATAAATTCAATTTTGGGACATTCTCTTGCTTCCGTTAAGAAATTGAAAAAAAGAATATTCAAATTTCAAGGCCTACTATGCTCTCACGCAATGTACTGTTGAAAATTGATGGTTAAGTAAAACATTTGCTGTGCAATACAGAGCTTTCCAACTTAAAAATGTGATATCTCAAGAAATATTCATTTTACCCTGAGGTTTTGATTGAATTTAATGTAAAAAACTCTTAGCAATCGAATGCAATTGTCAGTTTTCTCGTAAGTGCTCGTCCAAAGGGTTAAAAATGCATTTTAAAACTTAAAGCGCAAAATTTTCATATCTGGCAACACTGTACGTAAATTTTGAGTACGCCATTCGATTCTACATCAAAAAATCTTCAAATATGCATAGGGACCATTCATAAACCACGTGGACACTTTTTTGGTAATCTCGAACCCCCCCCCCCCCCCTCGTGGACAATTGTTCATACAAAATTAATCTTTTTTGTATGGAGCATGGACAATCGCCATACCCCCCCCCTCCCCATAAAGTGTCCACATGGTTTATGGATGGTCCCATACCCAAAAGTTCACTTTTTGTAAACATTTCTCTTAGCAAAATGCATTTTAAAAATGAGGTTTTTCAAAAATCTCAGAAAAAGAGGGGGGTGCCACGGGCGCGGGGATGGACCAAATGTCACCAAACTTTGGATTATTTGTATTTGGGGCAAAAACAACCCCCATGCCAAATATGAGCAGATTTGGTGAAGGTCGATGTTGGACGCGTGGTCACTTGGGAAGGAATGACCCTTATGGCTTATATAGGCCTAGGATAACATATCTACAAAGTTTCATTGAAATCGGAGAGGGTCGAGAAAAAAGTACCTAAAAAAATTCCTGTTTTGGGCTGGAATTGCTCTAATGTCTTGGAGGTATCAAGCAGATCATTTTTTTTATTCAAAGAAAAATAGTTATTAGATACATTAAAAAAATCAATGAAAAAGTAATAATTAATGTTTTTTAAATCGGAAAAATAAAGGTTCACTACCAGCACTTAAGAAAAATGATAACAAAAATTGTAGCGCTGAAAAAAAATAAAACTGAAAAAAATATCAAAAATAGGTGGTCACTAATTTTTGAATAATCATTGTATATAGAGACCATCCATGTTTACAATTTCTCTACAAAAATCTATGAGTGTTGGTCCTTAAAAATATCGTTGAACAAATCCATTTTTAAATACCATAAATCTTGGTGACATTGATAGAATTTCAATTGTTTATTTCACGGTGTATTTTCCAAGAACACTTCGATAAAAACTAACTTAATCCACCTATGTGGTTGATGCCTTCCTCACTTTTTACCAAAAATGGGTATATGAGTGGTTCATCATTTTTTTAGATCCAGAAAAAAAGAACACAATGTATAACTTATGTGGTAATAACTCGATACAGGGTTGTCAGTTCTTCAATGCTTTGGATAATTATAAAGTCCTTTCAATTACCTAACCAACGATGGGTTGGATGATGGATCCGGACATAGTTTACATACATTTAAGTGAGATCCGGCTTCAAAAAAGTGCATAAATATCACTTAAGTGGTCATAACTCGAGACAGGGTTGCCAGATCACCAATGTCTTGGACTCATTGGAAAGGCTTTTCAATAACCTAACCAACTATGGGTCGGATGATGGATCAGGACATCGTTTACATACATTTAAGTGAGATCCAGCTTCAAAAAAGTATATAAATATCACTTAAGTGGTCATAACTCGAGACAGGGTTGCCAGATCTTCAATGTTCTAGGCTCGTTGGAAAGGTCTTTTGATAACCTAACCAACGATGAGTCGGATGATGGACCCGGACATAGTTTACATACATTTAAGTGAGATCCGGATATATGTGAAAACGTATTTTTATACATAACTTTTGAACTACTTATCGAAACTTCAATCTGTATAAAACTCGATCTATGGGACCCTAAACCAAGTCAAATGCAATAGGTTCGGGTCAAATCGGTTCAGCCAGTGCCGAGAAACATGAGCTAGTTTGTTGGTCACATATATACATACACACACACACATACACACACACACACACACATACACACACAGACATTTGTTCAGTTTTCGATTCTGAGTCGATATGTATACATGAAGGTGGGTCAAGGAGCTTTTAATAGAAAGTTCATTTTAGAGCAGGATTATAGCCTTACCTCAGTGAGGAAGGCATAAAAATAGCTACACCCAAAATTCAGAGTCGAGATAATCGTTCTCTCAAAATTTATTGAGGGCTCAGTGCCAAAATCGATAGAATAATGGTACCAACTCACACCATCATAACAAATGAGTTCATTCGTTAGTTGAATCAATAAATATCCAACAAGTGTCATACATCGACTTCTGACTTCTCCTTGGTCACCAAGCTGTGGTGGCCGAGGCAGCTAAGTCATTGGATTGGTTTGTCAAAGGTCTCTGGTTCGATTCCCGTTGTCGACTCTTTTGGTTTTTTGTTTGACGGATGAACTTTTTTTGCAAATGAACCTCGAGAGAATAGTTCTATCACCCATCTCGAGCTGTGTTCTCTGCGTCCGTGAATGGTACCACTATTCTCTCGACTCGAGACCATCATTCTCTCGGACTAGCGCTGCCAGTTTTGGGTGTAGTCTGATATTTGGTATCATGAAAGAAGGGCTCTTTCCCGACATTTTGCAGGATTTATTTTCGATTTTAAAGGATTTTTTTCGGAAAAGTCCATGAAAATTGATGGGTTTATGTTAATATCCATCAAATTTCTTATGAATATACATAAAACATTTATAAATTGTTCGCTCTACAGCATTGCCTTGGCGTTCTCGATTGCGAGATTCCTACTTGAAACTATGTGTACTTGAAAATTTGAGTATTTGAATAGTCCTATTTATTCATTATTCATAATTCTAGGTAGTCAACTTTCGAAACATTTAAAAACTTGTTGAAAACTACTTCTTACGATAATCCGAACACTACTCTACCAAGCTTTGATTCCATATCGTTCTGTTTGTATTAAATTCGTTGTTATCATTTTCCAAAAAAAATGTCAACTTGTCAATGTCACCCCGGTTTACGGTATTCACGCAAGTGTGAACTGAACATATGAGTACCGTAATCTGGGGTGAATCGGGACTACAGTCTGAATAGGGACAGCAGTTTTTAGAGCACTTAAAGCTTTTAAATTTGGAAATGGATGTATACATTTTATTGGCCTGAGTCTGTTCAAACCGAAACCAACCAGAAAAATCAAAATATTGTGCTCCAACATAGTTAAAACTGCTGTCCCAATTCGCCCCATGTGTCCCGATTGACCCCAGTTTACGGTAATGTTATGAATAAAAGTTTTTAGGTATTCCTAATGCTGAGCAGGTTTCGGAGTCGGAGTCGGAGCCGGAGTCAACAATTCGTTGAAAGCTGGAGTCGGAGACGGAGTCGGCTAGAGTTGGTAAGCCGGAGTCGGTTCGAGCTGAATGCCGGAGCCAGAGTCGGAGTCGGAGTCATTCGAAATATGACCCGGCTCCGCAGCCTTGGAAACAACAATGGTCCCCTTGGAACGAACTGTCAGGCTTTATGTCTTTATGGCTTTATGGCTTTTTTTAATTGAATTAAGAATCCATTTTAAATCCTTTGCGATCGTACAAAATGTAATTTCTTTTATTACTCTTCTCATTGAAAAGTGCCAGCGACAAAATTGGGCGAAAAGTTCATCGCCCGGAGATCGCGAGTTGGCGCGAGCGAATGAACACCGCGAAAAAAGATTCGGGGGTGCATTGGGGTTAAGGTGAAGCCGTTGATCATTTTCGAAGAAAATTAATCATCAATATAAATTATTCTGTATTAAATTCAATTTAACGAATTTCAGCACCAAAAGGAATCAGCATGTGCCGGTTGTTGCCTTCTTGAAGCCACTGAAAGAATTTTTGATCTAAATCAAATGTGCTTCAAAATTTATATAATTTTGTGGCACAGTCATTGACGTCCTAGTTGGCAATCATTGATTAATGACGATTTCCATAACTTTACAAGGAATCGGATAATCGTTACCAAAAGGAATCAGCATGTGTAGGGCACTATTCTAAACAACTTGTTGAAGGAATTTTGTCAAAATATTGAAAGCGACGCGAAAATTATATCTTTGAACGAAAAATCATGACAATGATGGAAGTCTTCACGTTAAATGATTATTTCGTTATTCGATTTAATTAGAAAATAATTATTTTTTCGTACATATCGCTACTATGATGCGATGTAATTAATTTTTACAGTAAATTAGGCATTGTTATATCAAATTTGACCTTTCAATCGCACTAGAATGGCCAAATTTTAAAACAACAATGTTTGCCAATTTGACCTTTTTACCCCAATTCCCCTTGTAGAACAAAAGAAAAGTTCATCCGCGAACTGTCAGCAGCACGCTGTTTTGTTTGCTAGATCAACATTTGGAAATGTCGAACGTTAAAGGAAATCGCTCAATAAATGGAAATTAACCGATTTCAAATGTTTTGGCCGCATATGAAAGGTAAGGGTGGCTAATTTTTGATTCCGATCTGTAAAACTTGTTCTGGCGAGGGTTCTGGGCACTGCGGCAATCGATTTTAACGGCGGGTTGCTTCCGGTTGCATTTAATTTGCGGAGAAGGTTTTTCAATCCACCAGGGGCTTATTCGGGGGCAACAGTCCTGTCCTATTTTTTGCATTTAAATGAAAAAAGTGATCAGAGATGGTTTTTAATCTGTTTTTTACCGTTGAACATAACAATTGACTTAGGGCTTTAGGACCCTATTGTCCGCCATTACGGGGTTTGTTTTCCGGTACCCCCTGAGATCATGCGTGATCAATGGAGGTCTATATGCAGCAATTCCCCACGAAATTTCGTCGATTTTCGCAAAAACCATTTTTTTCGAAAAATCATAACTCCTCGCCATTTTAACCGATTTCAATTTTCTTATACGCAAATGAAAGGTGATAAGTTGGTGATAAGAAAAATAGTAAGAAGTTTCAAAAATCTAGCCTAACATATGAAAAGGGCGTATGAAACTTTAAAATGCCGTTTTGACGGTGTCTGAACCAAAGAGCTTATGTCTGGAAATATTTTTAGCGGATTTCCCGGACATTTTTACGTAACAAACCAAAAAATGGGAGGAGTTCATTAAGGGACCATCCACAAACTATGTGGACACTTTTTTTGGAAAACCCAAACCCCCCCTCCCCCTCGTGAACAATTGACCATACAAAAAAAAACTTTTTTGTATGGAGCATGGACAATCGCCATACCTCCCTCCCCTAAATTGTCCACGTGGTATATGGATGGTCCCTAACAGGATTCCGTGATATGATTTTTTGAAAATAAAATCCGTGTTTTTTGACGCTCCGCGCGCAAAAACCGGAGAATGCCGAAATTAGCAAAAAATCAACTTTTTCACTAAAACTGCGATAACTTTAAAATTTCAGCGATGACCTGTTTGGGGATCAAAATTGTTTTAATTAAAAGACGCAACTTTTGGTACCCAGACATGTCATCGTTGAAATTTTAAAGTTATCGCAGTTTTAGTGAAAAAAGATGATTTTTTGCCAAATTCGTCATTCTCCGGTTTTTGCGCGCGGTGCGTAAAAAAACACGGATTTTATTTTCAAAAAATCATATCTTGGAATCCTGTTAATGAACTCCTCCCATTTTTCAGTATGTTATGTAAAAATGTCCGAGGAATCCGATAAAAATATTTCCAGACATAAGCTCTTTGGTCCAGACACCGTCAAAACGGCATTTTAAAGTTTCATACGCCATTTTCATATGTTAGGCTAGATTTTTGAAACTTTTTACTATTTTTCTTTGAAAGGCTAACTTATCACCTTTCATTTGCGTATAAGACAATTGAAATCGGTTAAAATGTCGAGGAGTTATGATTTTTCGAAAAAAAGTAGTTAGTCTATGTTTGTTTTTCATGCTAAACACTGCAAATATTAAACTTACCAGAAGTTCCGGATTACCAAAACTGTTGCCCCCAATAAGCCCCTGATGGATTGAAAAACCTTCTCCGCAAATCAAATGCAACCGGAAGCAACCCGCCGTTCAAATCGATTGCCGCAGTGCCCAGAACCCTCGCCAGAGCAAGTTTTACAGATCGGAATAAAAATTAGCCACCCTAAACTTTCATTTGCGGCCAAAACATTTGAAATCGGTTAATTTCCATTTTTGAGCGATTTCCTTCAACGTTCGACATTTCCAAATGTTGATCTAGCAAACAAAACAGCGCGCTGCTGACAGTCCGCGGATGAACTTTTCTTTTGTTCTACAAGGGGAATTGGGGTAAAATGGTCAAATTGGCAAACATTGTTGTTTTAAAATTTGGCCATTCTAGTGCGTTTGAAAGGTCAAATTTGATGTAACAATGCCTAATTTACTGTAAAAATTAATTACATCGCATCAAAGTAGCGATATGTACGAAAAAATAATTATTTTCTAATTAAATCGAATAACGAAATAATCATTTAACCCCAATGCACCCCCGAATCTTTTTTCGCGGTGTTCATTCGCTCGCGCCAACTCGCGATCTCCGGGCGATGAACTTTTCGCCCAATTTTGTCGCTGGCACTTTTCAATGAGAAGAGTAATAATTCATTTATATTTTGCCAATTTTCGGTAGTTGCATAACTGGAATAATTTATAAAACAGGTTTTTGGATCAACTTTGGATACTTTTTTGTTCAAAATGTTGAAGGTTTCGCTTCAAATTAAACATTTATTGTTTTTGGCTAATTTTAATGTTTTTTTTTTTTTCAAATGATTGTCAATAATAAAAAAGAAATAAGATTGTCCACGGAATTTTTAAACAATGTTTTAAATATATAATTCAAAATCAATTACTGGCACATCCTTAACTTCTCAAATCTGAAGGTAGGGAAATTCAGGAATTCAGTAAAATTTGTTATTAAGAGGCTAATAATTTGTTGGAGTGTTTTTCATGGTTTCTGAGAAATTCACGTGTAAATATTGTGAAAGCAATCATTTTTGTGATCAAAATTGGTAGGTTTGGTTTGTTTTTTGAAAGGTTCAAATAAATTAGATTAACTCAAATATTTAGATGGAAATTTGAGAATAATAAAAAAAAAAATGAATTCTTATATTTTAAGTAAACTCAACGGATTATTTACCAAATTTCAATTTTGTGGGCATAAAAATTACTTTTTTTGCAGACCTGCACTTGAATTTCGTGGAAAAATGGGGTTGCCACATTTTTTGTTATAAAACTCAAAAATAAATTATTGTTTCGTTCAAAATTGAAGTGTTCAATTATTTCAAACCTTTCATTTACTATTTATAAGTCAATAAAAAAGTTATAAACTTTGTTTTAAAAGATAACACAAAGTCATATTAAAAAAAAAAAACATTTGATGAAATGATGTGATTACAACAACAACAAAGTATGAGGCACTAAAATATTCAAGTGTGCAAATTATATATATTTTCAATTCGTCCTTCAAAATGTGTCCAAATAAGCTCACAAAAGTTGTCCAAATAACCTCAACAAGGTGTCGATATTCACCCACAATGCAGAGTTGTAAAAAAATAACAAAATAATCTTTCATTACGATTTTCTCAAAAAAACAAAAGATTCTTTGGCATGAGACCGTGAATTAGGAAATGAGAAGATAGATGATAGATTTTTTTTGCTGGCAATCGAGAGATACAAGAGAACTCATACTTTAATACTGTGGTCTAGGTATCATCAAATGATAGTTTTTTAACTCATTTATTTACACCATTGCCACAAAGTATGTCCAAATTTCCTCGCATTCCTCTTTAGTATGGTAAGAATAATTGTTTTTTTTTTATATTGGAACTATGAATTGAGCCGAAACGAAAAAGAATCAATTTAGAAATTGAAACCTACCTCTGTTGAACTTTCAGCAGCTTTATTCTATGATGTGCCATCAAAAACTCGTTGATGAAAACCAATGCCAAATCCACCGCCGGCCCGCACCGTTCCAAATCAAACGGAGAATCTGCGAGTAACACAAATCATAAATTCACTTCAATTCCATTTCCACTCAGTGAGCATTAAGCACGTAATTACTAATTAAATTATACGCCCCAAACAATAACCCAAGCAAAATCACTACGCCGACCTCAACACTAACCCAGATGCGACGCCATCAGGACTCCCACGTTGTAGGTGGTGTAATTACCACCGTAATCCTCCTCCGGGACCTCGATCCGGCTGATTCCGGACCCGCCGGACCGTTTGATGAGCCGCTCCCCGATGGACATGATGGCACCGAGGTCCAGGTCGTCCTCGAAGTAGCCACCGTCCTCGTCAACCGTTTCGGACCGTGTGGCTTCACTTAGGTTGTTCAACAACAACAGGCCGGCACTCCCCTCGTGGTGGCCATCGGGTGCCGCCGCCGGTCGACCCCGGACGCAGCAGGACAGGACGACGCAATATTCGAGGAACACCAGTGCGATGGAGACGCCCAGTGGTTTGCGGTGCATGGTTTAGATCGTTGTTTTTAGTGGGTTTAGATCTTGTTTAAGTGTGACATTGTTTCGATTTGGAGCTCTTCACCAATATAAACAATTCTGTATTATTTTCTGCAACTCCCTGTTCAATAAATGAATGTAATCATCAAACAATTCATTTTAATTCAACCACATTTTCAGTATTTCAATTGAGTGGCATGTTTGCGATGAGCAGTCGAGATAATTCGTATCAATTGATGAAATTAAACATCGACTGTGTGCAGTTGATGAGCTCGTTGATAAGTATCTTTTGGTGGCACACATCGATGACACCAATCTGGAAAGGTTGTTGAACAAACCCACCCCCCACAACATGAACCTCCTGGGAAAAGTACATAACCTGTAATAACGAAACCCCCTGGCAGAGCACTGAGCAATGGAGAGCTGACGGAAGGTGTTTTATTTTTCCAATTAAATTACTATGCAACAGGGAGCACGTACTGCAACCAATGTTGGGTAGACGATGTTTGATCTTGTCAGTTACATTCTGGGTGAATGGCATTTATGTTGCAAAAATGATACGCATTGTTGATTTTATCAAATGTGATTATGAAGCTACTCCTCTTGCTGATGTCGAGAAAATCAACGGAATCGAAACTTCCACAAACCAAACCCACCTCTGCGTGGGCGATCTATCAATTCGCCAAAAATCAATTTATCAATCATTTCTTGATGTTTGAAAAGAATTGGAAAGAAGTCCTCTTGCAAAATAAAGAAAAATTTTGGGTTGAAACTTTGACTTGTTTTTAATATGATTTTGTATTGGTTTTAACACAGAGGAGCCCAACTTTTTAGCCTGCGGGCCAGTTCTAGATATTCTGAAGCAGTGGCGGCCTGAAATAATGTTTGGTAAAAGTTGAAATGAAAACAAATTCGCCGACCCACCACCTGAAGTGTCCACGTGGTTTATGGATGATCCCTTTCAAATATTGCTACATATTAAAAAAATGTTTTGCTCCTTGGTTTGATTTCTTGGACATCGATGACGAAGCGAAATTTCCGAAACCTCGAAACAAAAGCCAAAAGAAAACCAAACAAAAAAAGTACACTTGCTGCACAGACTGGAAAATTAATCCACCTACTTGTATTTTAAAACCAATAAAACTATATTTTATTTAAAAAAAAAGTACATTCATCATGAGATATTTTTTAATTTTGAGAAAATAGTATGATTTAATATGTTTATTACTTGGCTTCATACATAAAGTACGTCACGCTCACGCAAAGCATACCCATGTCGCATCGACCTCACCAATCTGATATTTTCAGGGATTGTTTGTATATATAAAATTTGCATCTGGCTAAAATATGTGCACTCTAGGTCAACGGGAAATGGGGAAAATCGGGACAGAAAGTTGTATGGTTCAAAAACGTCAAAAAATATTAAAAAGGCTGTAACTTGGGCAAACCTTAACTAAATTTCAATATTCAAAACGCATCTGAAAGGACTTAACAAATCCAACAAAATGCGGAGTGAAGCATCCCAATTGGTTAAATTTAAATCGTGTTATTGGCATTGTGGTGAAAAAATAGCACAATTTCCAAACTGAAATCGTCGCTGTCGTGTTAACTTGTCGTACGTGCATTTTGGGCCAAATTGGGTTTTAGAACGCCATTTTGTGCAGCTCACAATGCCTCATCTTCTGACTTTCACAGATCCCCAAAATTCGATTTCAATCCTGAGATATTCAATGAAAACAAAAAAAGCTCCGAAATTTTTTGTCACTTTTCATATGAACACGCAGAAAAATGTTTTGTAGAATCAGCCTGTACGAGGTTTGTTTCAACAAAAATTTTGTTGAATATAATCAACGTCGATTTTGCGTTGAAACAAACCTTGATTTTCTCAATTCCACAAAAATCATTTGTTGTTTTGAAAAAGTTGCTTTGACGTTTAGCGTTGATTCAACAAAAATCTAGATTTTCAAATCAACAAAATGTTTTGTTGATTCAAATATGCCTTATTTTTCTGCGTGAAAGTAGTTTCAATCTTGTCACTCCCTGAAAATTACTGTAAGTACGACAACTGGCCAAAGGGATTTCAGGTCAGAACGCGTTTGACGCCCGTACAAGTTAGACTACCGTAAACATTTGTAGGGGGAGAGGGGGTAATATGCACCCCCGGGGCAAAATGCACCCCCTGCTTTTCTCGGTATTTGGAAGAATTTTCCGGGGAAAAAGTAATAGAAATTGGAAGCTTAACATTGCTCAACCATGCTGGAAAAATTTGAGCATCGCAGTATAGAAACAGCTCAAGTTTTTTGTAAAACTTTAAAATGTTGTGTTTTCATCTAATTTTCATTGAACTTTCATTATGATTTTTGGACAATATAAAACGCATTTATTGATATTTTAAGTGTTAAGGTACATAGTTTTTGGCATAATCTTCATTATTCTGTAGATAAATTAGTCTGAAAACATCGAAAAATGCATTTTTTATTAAATTTTCTGCAAAAACGTGGTCGGGGCAAAATTCACCGCTGAAGCTCCTTTGTAAAAACAGCGGTGTCATCTAGTAGTGACTAGTGAAAACTGCTTTTACCCGGTGCATTTTGCGCCATGTTGTGGTGTATTTTACCCCGTTGTTGTAGTGCATTTTGCCCCGCATGGTTGTTTGAAAGGAATCAAAAATGTTTTTAGAAATTTGATATTTTCGAACAATTTTGAGGTTTTTTAAGACTTTTTTTACATGGATGATGAAGAATAAAAGTTGTTTTAGAACATCGAAACCAAATTCTTCCACAGTAATGCTGTAATGGTTGAGAAATCACTGTTTTCCCTTAGGGGGTGCATATTACCCCCTCTCCCCCTAATTATAACTCGGGACTCCAGCAACCAACTTCAACCAAATTTTGGAACAATGGTATAATGGGACATAATGGTCAGCTAAACAAAACGTGTTTGTTTTTGTTTACATCGCGTGCATTCGTTTTTGTTTATTCAAGGTCAAACATTAAAACGCGTTTTTCTCGGAACGTCGAAATGGCGGGTGCGACAAGATAGAACGACGACGTCGAAATAAAAAAGTGTTCCATCCAGATATCAACTCGATTCGACTCTAGGTCAACGGGAAGTGGGGGACAAATCGGGACACAAAGTTTGAAGGTAAAAAATTTAAAAAATCTTTAAAAGGCTGTAGCTCCGGTAAAATTCAATTTAATTTAAAAATTCAAAATGCATCTGAAGGGGCTTAAAAATCCAACAAAATGCGGAATGAAACATCCCATATCTGGATGGAACACTTTTTTATTTGAGTTTAAATATTGTGCTATTTTTTCACTAATATGCCAATAACACGCTATAGATTTAACTAATTGGGATGTTTCACCCCGCATTTTGTTGGATTTTTTAAGACATTTCAGATGTATTTTTTTTTTAATTTAATTGAATTTAACCGGAGCTACAGCCTTTTTAAGATTTTTTACATTCTTGATCCTTCAAAATGTGTGCCCCGATTTGCCCCACTTCTTGTTGACCAAGAGTGCTCAAATTTTGACCAGATGCTAGTTTTTATATGTAAAAACAACCACTGAAAATTTCAGGCAGATTGGTGGGGTCGATGCGAGATGGGTATGCTTTGCTCGTGGACTCGCTCTTAAACATAAAAAAGAAAAAAATATGTACCGTTAGTGGGGGTGACTATGGGTCAAAAAACTATACACCTCAATACAATTTCTTAATAACAAAAACAATTTAAATAACATCGAGAATCTCACAACGTAGATTTGTTCTTAGATAGTTTAAAGTTTACTAACATTTTCGCAAAATATGGTGGATTTTGATGAGCACTACCTTAAATGCCAATAGTTTGAAAATTGGCCCAATCTCACCCCTTAAAGGGAGTTACATTGGGTCAAATGAAACTAAAATGATGCTCAAATACAACGATATGGTAAAATTAAGTCATCCAACAGTGTTTCTTGTTCGAGGGAATCGTATTGATACGCTACAATGTTTGAAGTGGAGATTTTCAAACATTTGGTTAGTTTTCGAGCTTTTTGGCCAAAATGGACCAGGGGGCAGAATTTGATTTAGGGTAGAATTGGATTTAGACCAACTGTAAGGCTAGGGTCTTATAAAGGACATCAAATAACATCACCATACCGAAAACGACGATTAAATTCATTGTATTTTTCGAATTATGAGCAAAAATGTAAATTTATTGACGCTTTTGAACCATAAAACTTTCTGTCCCGATTTGCCCCACTTCTCGTTGACCTAGAGTGCTTATATTTTGGCCAGATGCTAGTTTTATATGTACAAACAACCTCTGAAATTTCAGACAGATTGGTGAGGTCCAAACGACGTCTCATACAAATGAGTATGTCCTGTTCGTGGACTCGCTAACAATGTGTTCAGAATAGTTTATTGACAATTTAGGTAATCGTTGCCACCATGTTTAGCATTTAGGGTGTCCAAAACTTGAATAAATTTTGCATTTACCGTATTAATCTCACTAATAACACAGTATATTCAGATCAAAATTGTGCAATGAAGAAAGAAGTGAAAAGTGTTTTAGACCTTTCAGGAATATGTTCAGAAAATCGGTCCGAAAAATTAAGAGGCAAAAAAATATTTCCAGAAAACTTCAAAATTTTAATGGAAATAGAAGTCTTATCAGGTGAAAATAATTTTGAAACGCATTTTCCTGCGTTTCTAATCATATTTAGCATGTCTGGGATCGAATAAAAATATTTTGAATTTTGGTAAAGTTCCATCGTACAGTACAACAAAAAGTTTATTTTAATTTCAGGCCGTTGCAAATATTTTTCAAAGTTTATGTTGCCCCCCCCCCCCTTCCTTCAAAATTGGTCTGAAAAATCAGGGGCAAAAAAAATCCTAAAAAATTCTAAATTGTCATGAAAATACAAGTCTAATCAACTGAAAACAACCTAAAATGCATTTTTCTGCATTGATAATCATGTTTAGCATGTTTGGGCTTGTTTAAAAATGTTTTGAATTTTTATAAAATTCCAATGTATAGCACCGTTAAAATTTTTATTTTTCGCAAAAAAAAAAATTTTCGTCAATACTTAGATATTATGGGAAAACAACTGGACAGGTGTATAACGCTTTTTAAAACACCTTTTTCATTAAAATGTTGAAACCAGGGCTTGTAGTTTAAATTTTTATACTTTTTTATTTTCTTCCGATTTTTGCAACTCTTCTGTTGTGCATTTTAGCTAGCAATTGATAACGACGATCTCAACAATTGAGAAATGTACACGAGCTTTGAAATATTGTGCAAATAGATTAACTACTTTATTATCACCGTTTTTAATAACACTGCAATTATTCCTCCCCTGCCACTATACAAAACTGGTTCACTGTCGCAAATTTATTATTCCTTGCGAGTGGTAAGTGCACATTCATTATTCACGGCTCAACCACCTTCCGTGACATGCTTTGTATCGTATTTTTTTTTTTTGAGCCCACAATATCCACCAGTTTGGGTGGTTCAGCCACGTGTCGAGTTTCGTGACCACTTGTTGATTCACCCTCGTGAGTGTTTCCAGAACTTAGATGAACCAACTTTTTTGTTTCGTTTTCACTGAAATTCTCCTCTTCTAGGAAAATGATGCTTGTGGTTTCATTTGACAGAGTGTGAAATGAATATCCTCCGCTGTGCACTGCACTTCAGCTGGGCGTTCGTTAATCCTTTTTGCTGCACCTGTGTCCCCAAAGTGGACACACCAAGGACCCCCCACCAGGACACCACGGCTGCTTCTATTCGACAGGACACGACGATGTCAACGGAATGATAAGCACTCAGACAACGTGTCAAGGTGTGACCACTTTATTATCCTCACGTGTGACCAACGCCACACGGTCTCTCTCTCTCTCTATCTCCCCGAAGGATGTCATAAATCTAATCCTTGTGGCCACAAACCCCCCACACACTCACACACACTTTCACTTAATCCAAATCCAAAGAGGGGAGGTTGAATATCCTTGCAAATGCACCGAAGAAGACACGACCCCGCACGCGTCCACGAGAACCGACCGCGCCGACTGACGACTGACGAAGGAGTGAATCCTCCGGACGATTGGCGGCGTGCTTTTATAGTGCAGGTCGTGAGCTCCATAAGGTTGAGTTGGGGAGTTGAGGGAGCAGGTCCTTTGGGAGGAAGAAAAAAAAACACGCACGCCAATGAGACGGAATGGGTGATGATGATTATGGAGGATGGTCGCGGACTTGTTCGCTGGGCCCGGCACCATGGCCAGTGTTGTCTGCAATCAGTCGGAAAATGGCGCGCTTGAACTTGCCTCTCGGCTGCAGCAAGTAGTGCGTTGCTGGACTGGAGGAATTGGTGCTGGAATGTTCCGTCGGGTTACCGTCGAGGGGATGTTGGTTTAAAATGGTTTGAGAGTTTTTAGGCTTAATGAAAAATGGTATGCACAGGATAAACCAAAGTTGAATGTAAGATAATTGTTTACGCCTTTAAAAATGTCAATACCGCATTTATTTAGGGCAAAATTGCTGGAATTTAATTTATTTCCACTTATGTTTAATATTAATCCACACACGCGAACAAAAAAATATTTTAATGTTTTCTGTAAGATTTGTGTTCATTATCTCTGAAAACTGTATAGCAGTTCCCGGGCAGACGGTAATAACAAAGTTCATGCCATTTCAATAACAAATATTGTTAAAATAACAAAAAGTGTTATGGAATCTTCTTGAAAAATCCATTTTTGCATAAGGGTTTAATAACAGTTTATGTTATCATTACAAAATTTGTTATTGGTCTGATATTGGATGACAGCCATAACAACTTTGGAATAACATTTTTTGTTATGGAAGAAAACCTCCAACTGTTATTGGGATGATCGGATTAGTTGTTAAAATAACAAAAAATAATAACAAAGATTTGTTCGAAGAATAACAAAAAAATTATCAATCTGTTATTACAATAACAATCCAATAACAAACAAATCATAACGACTAATAACAAATCTTGTTAAAAATAACATAAAATGTTATTGGCCTTGTATTTGCAAATATCAAAAATTGTTATTCCCACGTTATTTCCGTCTGCTCGGGTTGAGTTTAATGGAGCAGCACGGTACTAGAAATAAATTATGATTTTTTTTCGAATACGTTGGGTTTTCTTGAAACTATACCAATGCTTTGATTTAAAAAAGTAATGCCATAATTTAAAAAAAAGGTTGGAATGACCCGATGGAATTTTAAGCTATATTTATTCTAATGGCCTATCTACAATCACTTAACTTAGAAAATTTCACTTAGCTTAGGAGTTTGAATCAATGGAAATGAATCTGATCTTCTACAATGAAAAGGAATAAAATTAGAAACTTGACGTATGGTTTGGAAAATTTCAAAATCTACGGTAAGTTGACGTTTCCATATCAAAGGTAAACAAACAACTGCATAGCAACGTATATCAGCCCAACAAATTTTCTAAGTTGATTGTGGATGACGGCCGTAAGTTGTGTACATTTTCTAAGTTTTACTTTACTTAACTATTCTAAGCTAAGTGATTGTAGATAGGCCATAAATCACATCGTCTGTACTTAAAAGTTGGTTTCCCAACTAAATTGTGTTTTTCATACCGGGTCTGCTGCAAAAGACTGAATCTAAGAAGGCCAAACTTCGTATTTGGTGTCACAATCATTCAATAAACAACAACATTGAAGCACTTTTGAAACACTTCAATTCATTGTATTCTACTCATTCGTATGCGTCGTAACAATATGTTCGGTGAAGATAAATTGAATATTAACATTCAATTTCATAGTCCTTAGTCTCATGGTCAAGCTCATGATAGTGCTTATGTTTCACTCATTATGTACTTGAATTACCGTAGATTTCACTTGTTTAGCATTTATCTCTGAACATTTGAATGAAATGAATGAAAATCGTGAAAATATGGGGTCTCCTACGAAAGGACGAATCTCAAAATGCCGAATCTCGAAAGGCCGGAAGTCAAATGGCCGAATTATTCGAGAGGCAGAATTCACATAAGGCCGAATCTCATAAGGCCGAATGCTCAAAAAGCTGAATCTCATAACACGGTGTGTTTTTTAGAACAAACTAATGATGAAAAATGTGGTATGTCTGATATTTGACACCGTGAAAGAAGGGCCCTTTCCCGACATTTTGCGGGGCATACCGAAATATTTCGTCGGAGGGTCTAGAGCAACTTTTTTTGTAGATTTTTTTTCGATTTTATGGGAAAATTGGTGCATTTATGTTGATATCACTCAAACTTCTTATCAATATGCTTTCAGGATTCTAACCAACTATATTTGACCCATATTTGACCTCGACAAAAAAAAATCCGACCAAATTTACCAGATTTCTAGATTTCTTTGAAATTACCCTAAAATCCAAGCTGGAAGCCCCGATACGACCGAAAGTAAATCTTTTCTTTGTATAATTTGTCATGAAAATACAGCAACACATTGTCCAGATACGAATTTGAGCATTAACCCACCAGTCGCGTACGTGTATTCTCGATTTCATTGGTAAGTTTTCAAACTCTTTTTCATGAGCGATGAACTCCAATGCATGTAAAAAGTCACAAACAGGAATCAGGGAGCAGGAGATGGGACGCAAATGTCAAGAAAATGAAGGAATTCGACGCTAAAGGGAGAGAATTGAGCGAAAAGAGTCCGGAAATGGACATTTTTCTCTCAATTCTCTCTTGTTTTGCACAAACGATGAACGTTTTGACAGAACGATGATCATTTTGCTTCGTGCGTGATTGAAAAGATCTCAGTGAAATCGAGAATACTTTGTACACAGTTTGTAAAGGCAGTTGTAAGAAAGGCGAAAACACGCGCCTTCCCGAAGGTAAAACAATGCAAAACATGGATTACACTCAAACCCCGATAGTTGGACACCAACTGTTGTTAAACGACCGGGGTCACTTTTTAGTTTGACACCCCTTTTACACGGAGTTCACACACACTACCAAACGTTTGTTTTGATTGTATGCGTGAGCGTCGTGTAAAAAGTGACAGTTCGTCAGTTTTTAGTTTGACTTTGACCAACCAACGGGGTACAAACTAAAAAAGTGTAAAACGAAAAAGTTACCAACCACCACCAAACATTTTAGAATCAATCACATTGTAGAGAACACGTTTCTGAACAAGTTCCATAAAAAGTATCAGTTTTGGTTAAATATAAGCACAGATATTCCAAATTTCCTGAAATAAATAGTGCCATTCTCCAAAATTTCTTGATTTAATTACCTTTCACATGACGGGCATGCACTGAAATGCTATAATTCATTGTATTCTATTCACTCGAATGCATGTTTTTAATCATTTTAAATCGTGAAAATATAACCAAAATGCAAAATTTCACAATCATTCTGCCTTTCGTGACATTCGGCATTTTGAGACGCTCTGCCTTCTGCCCAAAAGACAAAATTTGGCTTTCCGAGATTCTGCCCTTCATACTAAGGCAATCCCCGTTTACTAAGATATTGAACAGGAGGTTTTTGTATAGTTTAAATAAAATTCACGTGAAACTTTAGTTCAGAGTTTTCTGTTTTGACGGTACAATTCAAATTGTATTCGACTACACTGGAGGCCTAATTAAAAAAAAAAAAAAAAAGTATGCCAGACAATGGATATATTTTTTCTCTGGATAATATATAAAAAAAAAATTTAAATAAAATTTTGACGATGTTTGAAATTTATTCTATATAAAATAACACAAATCACTTAAACATGAACTGAAAACATACAATTTAAAACATTTCAAACGGCACTGTTGTGAGTTCATTTTCTCGACATATAAATGAAAACGGACAAAACGCCTTTGTAAAAATTAAACACATCCGACTCGTTTTGTCAGTTTATAGGACCTCCGCGTGGAAAAAGCTAACGCTTGTTACGGTTGAGCTCAAATAAATCTGATCATGGAGAGACTGCAATAATGAGTCGCGACTCCTCTCGTTGAATGCTTGCGAGCAGGCAGCCAGCTAAGCGATTAATTATTGTAATGTCCAGTAATCAGAGGAAAATGACCCAGAAGAAATTATCCGCACAAGCTGTTTTCTTTGCATTACTTACTCTTTTACTGCAATCATTCCGACTAACAACGCTTAGAATAACAATGCTTAGTTGCTGACCATTCTTGATTTCTTCATTTGATGATTTCATGAAAATTTAACTTGTTTTACTCAAACTACAGCCATGCCTCGGTTTTGCACGCCTCGGTTTTGCACTGCCCCGGTTTTGCACCGTTCAGCTGCTTCGGTTAAGCACGGCCCAGTGCTTAACTGAAGCACAGAGCTTATGGGATTTTGGCTATATGGGAGACATTGGCTATAATTCTATGAATAATCATGCAAACATCAAAAAATTATAGTGTTTTGGAATCGGGATGATGTCAGCTATCCATTAAAATTTTTATTTCATGAAAATTTTCACAAAAATACGTATTTTTCCTGTATTTTGAAAATGTATGTTCACTAAAGAAACCAAAAATATATTGTTATTGCAATATATGTACCAAATGATCAGGTGTTTTTCATACATTTTGGATGTAACAATAACATTTTTAGAAAATACTCAAAATTTTCACAAAACTACGTATTTTCGAATAAAATACTAAAAATTTCATTTTTTACAATATGGGTATCAAACGATCGGGATTTTTTCATACATTTCGAATGTAATAACAACATTTTTCGAAAATACTCAAAATTTTCACAAAACTACGTATTTTCGAAAAAATACTCAAAATTTCAATTTTTACAATATGGGTATCAAACGATCGGAATTTTTTCATACATTTCGAATGTAATAACAACAATTTTAGAAAATACTCAAAATTTTCACAAAACTACGATTTTTTGAAAAAAAAGTACTCAAAATTTCCGTTTTTACAATGTATGAGTATCACATGGTTGAGATTTTTTCATTAATTGTTACTTTGTATCGTCATGTGTCCGATTTTTCTAAGGGACGACGGGACTTGGACCCGCAACCACCTCATTACTACTGAGGCCCTTGAGATTCTAGATATCTCAAACCACCGTAGTGCTACGTGTGACAGTTTGGTATCTATTCCAGTCTGAAAACAGTATATTTAGATCGCTTAGTGTTCATTTTGTATCGTGATCATCGTCTTCTCCTTCTGGCAAAATCCGCTGAGCAGGAAGATTGAGACTATGCTTCAATTTAATTTAAAAGGTCATATTGTAAAAACGAAAATTTTGAGTATTTTTTTTTCGAAAATACGTAGTTTTGTGAAAATTTTGAGTATTTTCTAAAAATGTTGTTATTACATTCGAAATGAATGAAAAAATCCCGATCGTTTGATACCAATATTTTAAAAATTGAAATTTTGAGTTTTTTTTTCGAAAATACGTAGTTTTGTGAAAATTTTGAGTATTTTCTAAAAATGTTGTTATTACATTCGTAATGTATGAAAAAATCCCGATCGTTTGAAACCTGTATTGTTACAATTGAAATTTTGAGTATTTTTTCGAAAATACGTAGTTTTGTGAAAATTTTGAGTATTTTCTAAAAATGTTGTTATTACATTCGAAATGAATGAAAAAATCCCGACCGTTTGATACCCATATTGTAAAAATTGAAATTTTGAGTATTTTTTCGAAAATACGTAGTTTTGTGAAAATTTTGAGTATTTTCGAAAAATGTTGTTATTACATTCGAAATGTATGAAAAAATCCCGATCGTTCGATACCCATATTGTAAAAATTCTAATTTTGAGTATTTTATTCGAAAATACGTAGTTTTGTGAAAATTTTGAGTATTTTCTAAAAATGTTATTGTTACATCCAAAATGTATGAAAAAAACCTGATCATTTGATACCCATATTGCAATAACAATAAATTTTTGGTTTCTTTAGAGAAAAAATATGCATTTTCGAAATACAGGAAAATTACGTATTTTTGTGAAAACTTTCATGAAATAATAATTTTAATGGATAGCTGACAGCATCACGATTCCAAAACACTATAATTTTCTGATGTTTGCATGATTTTTCGTACGATTAAAGCCAATGTCTCCCATATAGCCAAAATCCCATAAGCTCTGTGCCTCGGTTATGCACGCCTCGGTTTTGCATCCCCCATATGCGGTGCTAAACCGAGGCATGACTGTATACTTTTAGGAACTTAGCAGCACTTCGGCATACCGCTAAGTAATCGTTCGGTAGGTATATTTTCCATAATTATCTAGGTTCGTTGACTAAAGTTGGGTCAATGTTATTCTGGAACACAAAGCATTGGTAAGGTTTTTTTGCCTTCCTCATTGAGGTAAGGGTATAATCCTGCTCTTAAAACTTTTCACATAAAGCACCTTTATGTATATCTATCGACTCAGAATCTCAGAATTTATGTACTTTTTTGAAACCGGATCTCACTTATTTGTATGTACTGCACTATGTCCGGATTCGTCATCCGACCCATTGTTGGTTAGGTGATCGGAAGAACTTTCAAACCAAACTTGAATTGAAAAGATCTATGAGAATCTTTTAGTAAGGAGTGAGGAATGCACCAATCACATAGGTGGATTAGGTTAGTTTTCAATTAAACAATTGAGTGTCTCGATAGACAGAACAGCCATTTTCTGGAACAATCGTGCAAGGAGCAAGTCAGAACCATACTTTTTTTGTTGGAAAAGTTTAAGCAAAAACTTGAAATAAGATTTGCAATGACCTTAAAAAGCTTATTTTCTCTAATAATGAAAGAAAGTGTATTTTATCCAAGATTTTATCACAGTTTTCCAAGAACTTTTGCTTTGAAATTAAAATATAAGCAACTCATTTGACATTTAATTGTTAAAAGAAAGTGATTGTTTTTTTTTTCAATTCAGAGGAAAAATATCATTTTTATTTTTTGCTTAAGAGTGCACCGCAACCAAGGAAGTTGTTGTCTTCTCATTCCAAAATTAGGTTAAAGTCACGTTAATAAAATAAACAACAACATTCCAAAATTGTCAAACTTACGGACCCAATCCTGCAATAATCTGATTGTAAATATAGTCAAACTTTGTTGTTAATAATTTTGAAGACAGTACATTAGGGGATGAATAAAAAATCATATCAATAGTTTGCATAGTTTTGAAGATACTAAAAAGTCTGTAACAAAATCCTTGGTGCAAAGCTCTGGTACCGTTAAAGTGGACAAAAGTCACCTTGAACATTATCCGGTATTCTTTCAAGACACTTTTTCAAAATACATAAAACTTTCTCATCTTAGGGACCATCCACAAACCACGTGGACTTTTTTTAATCCCAGACCCCTCTCGCCTAGAGACCCTAAATAGGGAGACTGGTCTAAGTTTGATAAGTCGATCTGGCAACGTATGTTTTGAGCTTGGCAACACTGAAAAGTGTCGCTGGGCGTAAAGGCAAATGCTCGTTTGGATACATCAAACTTGTGTCTGTTTGGGTACGCCAAATCCACTTCGACCAGTCTTTGTATTTAGGATCTCTACTCTCGCCCCTTCTTTTTTTGTATGGGCCGTGGACAATCGCCGAGACCTTTGATCGTTTTTGTAATCTGTCAGCGTATACTCATACATACAAACACATGTCCTGCTGTCAGTCGGAAAAGAGAAGTTCTAGAACTCGTAGATTAATGTCGTTAGAGGGCAAACAAAATTCAAATTTATACTGGTTCCACTTTTTGAACAAAAATTTGCTCTAACTTTCATGTCTGTTTGTCTGTGTTTATACTTTATTACAGTTATGTGCATGCTATAGAGAAGAAAAGCAACTCGCGACAAAATTTTGAGGCTAGGAATTTTGACAGGTATGAGTTTCATAAAGTATTCGCCTCCTTTTCTCTCCCACAGAAAAACTGGGGACAATGTAGCTGTCAAACTAGGCCAAAATGTTAAAGTCACTCACAAAATGAACTTTGAGTGATTTGAGTTCATTCCTGACGTCACGATTTTCTCCTCTATACCGTAATCTAGGGTGAATCGGGACTACAGTTTGAATAGGAACAGCAGTTTTTAGAGCACTTAAAGCTTTTAAATTTGGAGTTGGATGTACACATTTTTTTGGCCTGAGTCTGTTCTAACCGAAACCAACCAGAAAAATCAAAATACTGAGCTCCAACACGGTTAAAACTACTGTCCCAATTCACCCCATGTGTCCCGATTGACCCCAGTTTACGAAACTGTCATTAAGTTGCAAAATATCTATGACATTTGAGTTTTATTTGTTTTTTGCCTAACTCACCTTACTGAGGAAAGGCTACAAAATCACTCAAAATTGAACTTCTTATTTTGACGTCCTAGACCCACCTTCACGTATACATATCAACTCAGAATCAAATTCTAAGCAAATGTCTGTGCGTGTGTAGTGATGTTGATCGAAAAATTGTCACTCGATTATCTCTGGACTGGCTGAACCGATGTTGGACTCATTCGAACCGTCTTGGGGTCCCCTAAGTCATCATGATGTTTACACGGAGAAAAAACAGGGATCTGACATGCATGCAGTTTCCTGAAGTCCCGCCAGAAGCGCTGTCAATATTGTTTACGCACGGAATATGAAAAGTTCGTATTAAATAAATGTATAAATTTAGTGCCCACATTATTTTGTTGTTAGTTTTCACTTTCTTTTGCGAGATAATTACAAGTATTACATATTTTTTTTCACGTTTAACATTTATTAGATCAATAAAACAAAGTTCAATTTGACTATTCAAGCAATACAACACAACATACTGAACTAAACTGAAAAACTGAATAGTTCCCTTGAAACGAAATAAATTTAGTTTGATCCTTCCTGCCCGTTGGATTAACATGAGTTAAGATATCAGAATACTCACTAAATTTCAGTCGAAAATGCTTTAAACTAGCTGTAATTAAACACTAAATCTTTTTAAAGAAAATAAAAAGCGAAAAATGTTTTAATTTTTATAATTTATGTCCGATGCGCATACGACCTTTTCAAACACTACCCACTAAAAACTTGGTTTGATGACAGTCGTGACAAAGCCGTGAGCTCCCAAAATCGTGAACATTACAGTTTGTCTAGGAAACAGTTTGACCAATGTTTGACAGATCCAAACGCGCTGGACACCAAACGCCCATTACGCCCAGCAAAACTAGCAGTGTTACAAGCGCAAAACATACGTTGCCAGTGCCTATTTATTTTGCATCGGCCAATCTGTTTCCCCTGGACAGTTTGTAGTGAACATGCGTTCATGAAAATGAGATCCACGAAAAAAGTGTTCAAATAGAGGTGAAAATCGTGACGTCAGAAATTAACTCAAATCACTCAAAATTCATTTTGTGAGTGACTTTAACAGTTTGGCTTAGTTTGACAGCTACATTGTCCCCAGTTTTCTGTTGGAGAGAAAAGGAGGCGAATCAGGGATGCCACATTTGAAGATTTTCGAGCACAGGCTCAATGCTCAAACGTATTGTTTTGCAATGTTATCCGATGATTTTTTATTAAATGAATTACTCACGAAAAAGATAACAGTGTTTTGCTTCTTTTGCCAAAAACAGATTTGTAAAATATTATTTTGCCATCAAGTTAAACTCATTTGCGTTTTTGTGATGTGCCCGAAAATCTTCAAAATCTGGCATGCCTGAGGCGAATACTGTATGAAAATCATACCTGTCAAAATACCTAACCTCAAAATTAAGTCGCGAGTTGCTTTTCTCCTCACGTTTTTCACAACAACAACACATTGATTTTGATTCCCATTTTCATGAACGCATTGATTTAGGGTTTTTTCTCCGTGTAGTAAAGTACTTCAAAGTTATGCTGAAAAAACGATCTTGACGTAAGTCCGAAAGATTGTAACACGCATGGTTTTTGTAAAAAAAATTCGTCATGTTATACATTTTTGGAAAAGTATTTGAAAACCCTTTCCAATTAGTCCAAAATGTTGAAGATCTGACAACGCTATTAAAAGTTATGAGCAATTGTGCTAAAACATAATTTTGACGGATACAGAAAGGGTGAAAATTGCCGGATCTTTTGCAATTTTCACCCTTTCTGTATCCGGCGAGGCTCCACTAAGCACTAAACTAGTAAAAAGAAAAAAACTGAAAAATATTCGGAACGGCCTGAGTGGTAATAAAAAAACTTATGAAATCCCAATGTTGATCTATTTGAAAAAAGGTAAAAATTAATAAATTTAAACAATAAATGTATAAATTTTACTTGTGAAAGCGCAATCACAAACAGTCAAACGACCTCGCTCCACAACCAACCAAACATGCTCTGCATGTATTATTACCCAACCAAGCATCATTATCACTATCGCTTCCACACGATACACGGATAGCTTTTCCCGTTGACCGCCTTGATTCCATGTTATTTCTTCCTTGAATCCGCTACATTCTGTCCATCAGATTCTTGCGTCAGACCATCGTCATCATCAACAGTCAGTCTACTGTCCGTGACCATCCATCCGTCCAGTATCATAAAATCTACACATCTGGCACACACTCCTTCTGCTGTTGTTGTGTTTGTTGTCTAAAGTGAAAAATCAGCCCCCGGTTTCGGTCTCCAAGCAGGCAAAAAGTGGCACTATGAATGAAGCAGCGATAGCCCTATACAACAATTACACACTTGATTGCACGCCGACAGCTGATAATGGCCATCCTCTTCAACCACCTCGTCGCAACTCTTTGGCCGTGCGGTGGTGACTGGCGCTTTTCCTTCGTCGCTCCTTTTGACGGCAAGACAGTGCGGGCGGGAAAACTCTGGGAAGCTGGAGGAAACCCAAACAAAATCTCGCGCCCTCGTGGGTTCGGTTCAACTTGGCTGAGAAAGGAGCAATCTCTTGTTAGCAGAGAAATTCTCTTGCCGGAGAGTGTTCTCTCAACTTTTATTGAAGAGATTGAGAGAGAAGGCGTTCGAAGCAGGGATGGGAATACGAGTTGTTTTTTGTCCTAATGGTAAGGAGTAAAATAATCACACTTTATTTAATTTGTTACATTATGATCAAGATATTTCGAGTACTGTTAAGTTTCATTGTTCCGAGCATTTGTTTTACCAAACTAGTAATTTCCCTTTTACAGAGAAAACAAAAAAAATATATAAAAATAACATAGTTTGATCAAAATTACACATTTGACACTGTGAATTTCTCCACTTCCCGAAGAAAAGAAAACTGCAAAACAAAATGAGAAGAGCTCGGGATATTCGAACGACTACATCGGCGCAATAATGCAGTTTAATGTGGAATTTACTGTTTACAGAAGTTTATTTCTTCCCGCTCCCCGCGATCTACCACGATTCACCAGACTCGTAGCCGAAAAAGTATCCGACGATCGTGATGTAGGCGATGACGTTGCCGGCCAGCGTCAGGTAGCAGGCACCCCAGTGGATCTGTAAAAGAAAAAGAGTTGAAATTGTGTTCAGAATCAAGTTTTTATTTCTCCAGAAATAAAGTGAAAAAATTGCATGCAAGTTCCCGGCGCTGAAATGTTTTGAGATCCAGTTGAGTTTCCTTCAGCGTTTGACAGCTAAACTTCATCCAATCAGCAGAAAAATAACTTGTGAACTGGCTGATTTTGGACAAACGGAAGAGTCGCTGGAGTCTACTTGGAAAATGTCTAGTTTTGAGGATTTGTTGTTACTTAATCCAGATCAAAATCTTGGTGCATGTGATGGTAATTATCGTTACAGTCGACTCTCTGGCTTTCGATCTTCTCGATATCAATATGCATAGCTCCATGTACCGATTAACTCTTCAGTTCCTTCAAACTGCATACTTTGATTCTCTTCATTCCTCAATATTTTCTCTTGCTTGAAGGATCTCTTCCTCGAAAATCCCTTGGATTCTTTTTGCTTTAAAAAACTCTTCCGGTTGTCAATAATCTGACTTTCTCATGGCTTGCATAAGACATTGTTCGTTGAGAAACGAAGCTTTGAAGGTTGTTAGATAATTTATTGTTTTTGTTTGCTGGATTTCAATCGAGTCATCATTTTGCATCGTTCTGTAAACTGATGCTCCTCTACCTCGACGATCCCTTGGATATCGACAACCAGTGAGTCCACTGTACAAACACTAACAGAGAAGGATTCCGAGAACTTTGGTGGCTGCGATGTGTACAGCAGACAATTCAGTCGCCAGCCAGCGACAAGTTAAGACGTGTTTTGCTCGTGTTGTCATCTCGCGTGCTTGGAAGTTTTTGACGGATGGAGGTGGAGGAATCCTCCGAGGAGGAAGATTTTCGTCCCGTCCGCGGGAATCGGAAGCGGAAGAAGTCCAGCGAGGTCACTGGAATCGGCATCGAAGGAGAAAAAGTTGAGAAGACCCTGCTCAACAGCAACAAATTCAGCGCGCTTTCGGGCGACAAAAACAACAACAATGCCAGCCCAGCAGGAGGAGAAGACGCGGCTCCAGCACCCGGCCAGTCGGCAAGTAAAAAAAGGTGCAGGTGGTTATGTTACACATGACCAGTATGACAAAGAACTTTGCAAGATGATTGTTGAAATTTTCGATTAGAATGTCCGGTCCAAATTCCCCCCTTATAATAACCGTCCTATTGAACTAAGGGGACGGAAATTGCAAGTGGAGCTGAAATAGAAATCGAAGTGAAATCAATTTACTTTCCTTCACCACTCGAAAGTTACCAAGATGCGGGAATGTTTTTGCAAGGCTGTTGCAAGCAATCGGCGGCAGTAAAGGAAATTTGAACAGCAGACATTAAAAACTACCCTTTACAGGGCTCTTAATGATTACGAGATAGTTATTCTAAATTTCCAGAAACAGATTTTCACAGTGGCACAAAAAAATGTGCATTGCAGTAGTCTATTTATTACTTCCTGCCTAATAAGCAATATATTTTAACTGCTTAGCATTAGCATATTTTAACTGCTTAATTTCAGATAATGGCCAAATGCAACTTTTTATGTCCAGTATCAAAATCCCTAAAGTTTGATACCCATATTGCCCCAACTCTTATGGTTCCGCAAATGTCCCCTTATCGGATCATCCCCGGGGCCTCCGGCCACTCCGGATTGTGGTCACTACTGCCGAAATGTCAAATTTCATGTCCGGTATCAAAAACCATTAAGTTTGATACCCATATTGCCCCAACTCTTACGGTCCGGCAAATGTCCCCCCATCGGAACATCCGCGGGGCCTCCGGCCACTCCGGATTGTGGCCACTACTGCCGAAATGTCAAATTTCATGTCCGGTATCAAAAACCATAAAGTTTGATACCCATATTGCCCCAACTCTTACGGTCCGGCAAATGTCCCCCCATCGAAACATCCCCGGGGCCTCCGGACACTCCAGGTGGTGGCCACTACTGCCAAAATGTCAAATTTCATGTCCAGTATCAAAATCCCTAAAGTTTGATACCCATATTGCCCCAACTCTTATGGTTCCGCAAATGTCCCCTTTTCGGATCATCCCCGGGGCCTCCGGCCACTCCGGATTGTGGTCACTACTGCCGAAATGTCAAATTTCATGTCCGGTATCAAAAACCATTAAGTTTGATACCCATATTGCCCCAACTCTTACGGTCCGGCAAATGTCCCCCTATCGGAACATCCGCGGGGCCTCCGGCCACTCCGGATTGTGGTCACTATTGCCGAAATGTAAAATTTCATGCCCAGTATCAAAAACCATAAAGTTTGATACCCATATTGCCCCAACTCTTACGGTCCGGCAAATGTCCCCCCATCGGAACATCCGCGGGGCCTCCGGCCACTCCGGATTGTGGCCACTACTGCCGAAATGTCAAATTTCATGTCCGGTATCAAAAACCATAAAGTTTGATACCCATACTGCCCCAACTCTTACGGTCCGGCAAATGTCCCCCCATCGGAACATCCGCGGGGCCTCCGGCCACTCCGGATTGTGGCCACTACTGCCAAAATGTCAAATTTCATGTCCGGTATCAAAAACCATAAAGTTTGGTACCCATATTACACCAACTCTTACGGTCCGGCAAATGTCCCCTTATCGGAACATCCCCGGGGCCTCCGGCCACTCCAGGTGGTGGCCACTACTGCCAAAGTGTCAAATTTCATGTCCAGTATCAAAATCCCTAAAGTTTGATACCCATATTGCCCCAACTCTTATGGTTCCGCAAATGTCCCCTTATCGGAACATCCCCGGGGCCTCCGGCCACTCCAGGTGGTGGCCACTACTGCCAAAATGTCAAATTTCATGTCCAGTATCAAAAACCATAAAGTTTGATACCCATATTGCCCCAACTCTTACGGTCCGTAAAATGTCCCCCCATCGGAACATCCGCGGGGCCTCCGGCCACTCCAGGTGGTGGCCAGTTCCAATGATCGACTCACGCGACCGGCATGTCTTAGCTGGTCCTTGCCTCCAAGCCATCTGCTACCGGGCCACCAGGCCATCTGCTTCTGATGTGTCCTCGTCGTCGTCCAGCAATAGAATGAATTTTCGGGACCGACCGAGCCGAGTTTTGTTGGCTCGTCGACGATCCGAAAATTATGAGGTGGAGTGGGGGAGATTTTAGATACATCAATCTCACGTCTCTCGATCGACTGATTGGGAAACGTTCGTTCATCCAACCAGCGTGCACCAAAAAAAGGGGAAATTTGCCGAGAGGGGAATTCGTCACGTAACGTTTTCGCTTCGCGAAAATTTTGGATTGACACCACGTATAGAAACCTTAGGACAAAGTTCTTTGTCAAAAAGCAACCACCTTTGGTGGTGAAGAACACCACGGATTTTTACAAGCTCGTGGCGATAGTGGAAAGTTGTAAATTTGGTTTCAATCCGATTTACAAACAAACCCGATTTGGAACCAAAGTGACCTGCTTCTCTGTCAAAGATTTTGACAAGTTGCAGGAGCTCCTCAAGAGGAAGAAAGTGGAATTTTACACTCAAGAACGACGAGGCGAACGAAATCATCGGGTAGTTCTTCATGGTTTGCCTGATGAACTGAAACCGGATGAGGTCAAGTACATGCTAAAGAGAGATCTCAAGCTGGACGCGCTGGAGGTGCATATCATCAAGCGGAAGGAAAAGTCCACCGTGGACGAAACTCCGTACATTGCGGTCTTCCCCAAGGGATACACCAATCTGAAGAAGCTCTCTGCAATGAAAGTTGTGGCAAAAACTATCATCCGGTGGGAGGCCTACCGGAACAAGCGGCCGAACGTGACCCAGTGCAGGAACTGCTTGCAGCTGGGTCATGGAACCATGCAGGAACTGTCACCTGAAAGGGAAGTGCAACAACTGTGGGGGTCCCCACAAGACGGACGAGTGCCAAGCCCAAGAAGCCGAGCCGAAGCGGTGTGCCAACTGCTCTGGAGCCCACGAAGCCATGGACCGCAGCTGCCCTAAGCGTGCGGACTTCATCCGGAGGCGCAAGCAGGCGTCGAAACCGAAACCGCCGGCAAGGAAGGCGGAGAAGTCCAGCAGTTCCGGCGTTCACGCCGGCGGAGTTCTCTCCGCTGCCGGGTGCAGTTCCGGACGGAAAATTGAAGGATCGCCCTCGACCCGCAGGAAGCAGCCAAGGTGGCCCTCGAGACGGTGGAGCCACGGAGAAGGAAGCCGGGGAGGTACTCTACAGTTCGGCTGAGTTGTGGGGGATTTTCTCCGAGTACATCAGCAGGTTCAAGACCTGCAAGACCCGCTTGGACCAAGTAACGCTCGTCAGTTACATGATCTCCAAGTATGGAATTTAAGGAGTTTTTTTGTTGTTATTATATATTGTTTTACTGATCCTCGGTCCCAACCTGGCCACAGCACCTAAAAGGACCTAATAAAAATAAGTTAAGAAAAAAAATAGAAGGGAAGGCAAACGAAGCCAATAAAGGTTCCCAGTGATCAGAAACCCTTTCAAAGGAGTGCGGTCCAAATTTGTCTACTTTCCTTGGTGGTTTACAGAGTTTGACTGTCATTACTACTTTTGTTTTAGACTGTCCTTGCAGGGGTACAAACTCGAATGTTTTTTTTATATACGTAGCAGGCTTTGACCTGCACAGCTGATGTATGTCAGTCTAATCTCGATCACCAAACAAGTCTGATGAAATAAACAGTTCCGCAACAAACAAGCTGTCTTTTCTGTTGCATAGCAACGACTCTAACAGTATTCATGGAACGTCTGAGCATTTTAAAAACAAGTTAATATTTTGAAGTTTGACGTCAATGTAAATTAAACAAAACTTTCGGGTTTGTTACTTCGTAATATCAGAACAATCTGTGGGTGGGTGTCTTAGCTAAAAGAATAGAAAGCTGTGACTTCAGCAACAAAGCTTGAACTGCTATCATAAGTCGGAAAACGTTAAAACTAAAATAATTGATGCTGTTAAACATTTCATATCCATCCAGTTGTTGCGAGATCCTGATCAAATTCCCATAAAAATACTTACCACCAGCGCGCGGGCCAGCACGATCGGAAGCGCGAAGCTGCTGATGACGATTCCGATGGTGGCGAACATCGAGTTGGTGATCCGCGACTCTTCGTCGTCGCCCGAGTTGCGCTTGGCGATCAGCGTCGGAATGGGACAGATCAGATAGAACAGCACCACAAAGAACGGCCACCAGACTCTGGCGAGAGATACGAGAGGAAGCAACAATGCATGAGTCACAGACTCGAAGGCTAAATCAAATTAGGAGGCTTACTTGTACGTCGGAAGGGCGCACGCCAGAATGATCATGGTCATTCCGATGGAGCCCAGCATGGCCAGCATAACGATCCTGAGGAGCAAGGGGTTTTTTCGTTAGTTAGATGGTTGCGATGATAAGAGAGTTATTTTGTAATACTTACACTATTTTGTTGAGACATCATTCATTATTGAAGGACAATGGAATGAAAGAAAAAACATCGTTTTAGAACGGTAAATGGGCATGTAGCGCTTTAAAAATGTTTCAATAACTGGGCAAACATTAAGAGGACATTTTCAAACTCAAATATTCGAAATATTTGCTAGATTTACGCCCAAAATTCCATAAAATATATTTACCTTTCAATGATTCTGCCATTTTCACCTTATTTTCTGCACTTGACTGCAAATTTGTTTTGGATTGTTGTTTGACAGTACAGTAGAGGCAAGAAATTTGAGGACCCTACTCTCGCTGTCAAAAGGTGTGCCTCATCGACCAGAATGGAGTTTGCATAGTGCAGGAATATTGCGCGTATTCCAGAGAAAGACACGCGGCAAACCAGCCTCGAGACGACGCGCCGCACTTTCGGCAAATGCGTGCTGTCAAATCCAAGGGGCTGGAAACTCTAATATTTCTTTAAAATACTGAGTATATTAACGATATTCCAGTATACTTGTTAGTATACTAACCGAAAAGCAATAAACTGTTAGTATATTAAGATACTCTCAGTATATTGGTAAGTATACTGGCGATATGTAAAGGAAATAATAAGTATACTAACATATATTTTGATATACTGGTTGACATAATTATTATAGCTCTAAGAGTTTCCAACCCCTTGGTCAAATCCCATACTGCGCGTTTTGTTTTTGTTAATCTTCTTCTTCGAATCACCTGGCATTGTTGCCAGCTATGTTTTATATTGCACCAAAAGTGCAAAAAATCGCTGGCAACAATGTCTGACATACACACGCAGAAAAAAGTTTTGTAGAATCAGCCTGTACGAGGTTTGAATCAACAAATTTTTTGTTGAATATAATCAACGCCGATTTTGCGTTGAAACAAACCTTGATTTTCTTGATTCCACAAAAGTCTTTTGTTGTTTTGAAAAAGCTGCTTTGACGTTTAGCGTTGATTCGACAAAAAATATGATTTTCAAATCAACAAAACGTTTTGTTGATTCAAATATGCCTTATTTTTCTGCGTGCACTCAAACCCCGATGGTTTGACACCAACTGTTGTCAAACGAACGGGGTCACTTTTTAGTTTGACACCCCTTTTACACGGAGTTCACACACACTACCAAACGTTTGTTTTGATAGTGTGCGTAAGCGCCGTGTAAAAAGTGACAGTTCGTCACTTTTTAGTTTGACTTTGACCAACCAACGGGTTACAAACAAAAAAAGAGTCAAACGAAAAAGTGACCAACCACCGGGGTTGAGTGTATTCTGAAATGCCGCGTGGCGTGATCCTTTGAAAGAAACGGACAATAATATGAAAATCAATTATTGCGCGTATTCCCGAAAAAGACACGCGGCAAACCCGAGGGGCGCGACAATACTAAGAAATCAAATTATTTAATTAATTAAAATCAAACCATCCACATTAACGACCCCCGGGTCTTTTGTGGTCTCTATTGCAAGTTTCTGCTCGGACCTAGGAGTCCGAAGGCTTGAATGGGGAGAGCACCCAAACCTCTTTCTACTCCAAGGAACCTTCCACCCCAGTGTTTGAACTGACGACCTTTGGATTGCTAGTCCAACCGCCGCCAGCGATTCCACCGGAGTAGTATTTAATTAATTACCGATAGGAATTAAACATATTAACGCTTGTTTACGATCGAAACATCGTCACCTCTCTTTACACTACATTGGCTTGGCAGTTTGACATGACGCGTGTTTGTTTTTGTGTTTGGTGCAAAATTTGTGTCCTCAACAAGCAGGCTGACTTGAAAGTGCCAGCACGGGGCAGACGAACCGGTAATGGAGCAATACACAACGATGCGTAGCGCCATCCAGGTTCCAGGACGGTGATCCGGAGGCAGTGAATAAGCAGATATCCGAGCATGCCCGGCCGGAAGATGCGCTCGATTGTCAAGTTTGTTTTGGTTCGGTTTTTGGAAAAAAATACGTCGATGTACGATCGAGCATTTCTGGAGTTTTTTCAAAAGGCCGCTGATTTCTACATATTGTTGGACGCAGCGGAGCAAAAAAGGAAGACGGGGAGGAGAATGCGGGGCAGGCGGAAAAGTTGCAGCCGGCAGAGGGTGTTGGCTTGCGACAACACGTCGACACCGGGGGAAAAGAAATCGCACTACGAGCTCATCTCCGCATCTCTGACCTGAGTGCACTCAGGCTCGAATACTGGAAGGATTAATCTGGCAAATGATTCGGATAGCGTTGCCACTTCAACGCTGGCAGGTTCAGCACCGGATGACAAAGAAGAGCGTCCAGGGAGTGGACCAGTTTAATAAAACGATTAGATGTGATTAGATATTGTTACTCAGAGTGGCGGAGTGATTTCATTGAATAGTGAAAAATAAAACAAACCAACTCTGTTGTCCAATTTATTTCAAAAGTTCCACACTTCTGGAATCATGTTGAGTTTCTTGTTGTCGACATTAAAATTGACATAGGATTTTAGGACCCTATTTCTTCATTCCAGCCATCCTCATTTGGTCGATGAGGCCAACTCGCTTCTACCACCGACCTCAGCGCGGCGCCACCGTCGATGTAAACAAATCCAATTTCTGCTTGACAGCTGATCCTGGCGAATGTTCCGTTATTTTTGTTATTTGTGCAACTGAATTGTTCCGTTGATAACAGCATTTCCGGCCAGCAGGACGAACCATGGACGAGCAGGTGAAGGTAAATAATTGAAATAAGTAGTTTAAACATGGATTTCAACGGTTTCATTGGCAGAATTTGGAAATCCTGAAACGGATCAGCGGCGTCGAAATGAGCAGGCTGTGGCTCCTCCACGACGAATCTTTCAAGCAGTTCTTCGACTGGTTTGGCCAATCCGTCGACGAGGAGAATCTTATAACCGAAAGTTTGCTGCGAGAGTGAGTTGGATTTGCGTTTAGCATTTTGAATACCTCTTAAAATAATTTTCTTGAAGGTACACCGATCTGGAGAACGGCGACCTGGTCCTGTCGGAGGAGGAAGTCCTGACGGAGCTGGACCGCCTAAGTTCCGAGTACCCGAACATTCTGGACTACGTGGACAGTGACCTGGCGGAGCGCGAGGAGCAGCTGGAGCAGTTGGTGGCCGTCGAAGAGCAGTACGAAAAGTTGATTGCCGAAGCGAAGCGAACGGAAAGCGCCCTCATCAAGGAACTGTCCGAGCTGGACATGAAGCTGATCGATGGGCAGTTCCACCAGGGCAGGGTGGCGGCCGAGTGTGGCGAGAAGGCGAGCTTTCTGCAGGACATTCAGGGCCACACGCAGCAGCAGATTTTCGACATGCACCAGTGCTACGTGCAGAAGGTTTGTATTTAATGATTATTTTTTTAGTTTTCTCGAAAAATGGATTTGGGGGATTCTAATAGCTTAAGCAATTTTTATTATTTATCCATTTATAACAAAATATTGAATATGTAAATTCCGTAATAACCATTATTTTTTTTCATGCAGGGTTTTCGTTTTCAAAGAGTGCTAAACGATATTAATTCTGGAGCAACATTTGAAAGGGGCGGTACGACATTGCTCTTACGGCCTTTCATTACATGCGTTTAAATGGGACGAAAGGCCGTAAGAGCAATGTCGTACCACCCCTTTCAAATGTTGCTCCAGAATTTATCATTGCATAGAAGAATATAAAGTTTCTAGCAAAAAGTCTAACCCAATCAATTCAATCGGAATTCTGAAACGAAATTCAATTCGAGTCGTTTACGTATTTCGTTTCAAACGCATCAATCAGTCCCAATACTGAGCAATTCCGATTGACTTCCAACTCTAAAACTTTCAAAAATTTTAAGAGTTCTTATTTCTAATGCCTTTTAATGATCGAAAAATGGTTGGAAAATTGATTTTTGACGATTTTGCTAAATCGAAGCCCGTAAAGAGGCGGGGTTGGGATGTAGAAGGTTAATGTAAACATCAACTGACGTGGGCAAGACTGACTCTTTGTTTACACTTCGACATTGGCCTATTTACCAAAGAATATTGATGTATTGTATCCCTTCTCTCTGTATATTGTTTTGCTTGTTTTGCTTGGTTTCATCTCATATGCCATCAATCGTCACTAAAGAGACGGACGATCTCCAGGGGCAACGACCTTGATTACCGACCGGAAGACGCTATGGACTTGTTTGGGATCATCTGCGCTATAGACTTGATGGTTCTGAGTTCAGGGTCCAGAAATAGTAAATGGAAATGAAAATATGATCACTATATGTAAAATGCTTCTACAAACAACACAAAGAAAACCATTTTTTGATTGAAACATTCTGAATCAAGATTTGAATGTATTTCTAAAACAGACATGACCGCGAAATGGCCGATCGGGAATGATGCCTTCCAGAGCCTTAAAACTCGTAAAATCATCTCAAGTTAAAAATTACACTGTTTAATCCTTCATTCACAGCCGGCTGTCTAAGATAAAACCATTTCAGTAAAACTTTAACAACTGCTGAGTATGCCATGAATTGCTAAAATTTGGGTATAAACAAGGTATAAAAGGCGGCTGTCGGCGATTAATAAATCATTCTGGTTTGGACCACCAACCTGAACAGTTGTACTTATTCCAAACCTAACAATTGGCGACGAAGAAAATACAAGCCTACGCAAGAAGATGTCTCCGGAGTTTGAAGCAAACCTTTTGAAAATTTTGGAGAACCAGTCAAAGCTTCTTCAAGAACTTGCGGCTGCTCGAATTACGGAAGCTCAACCGGCGGACAACGGCGGTGGGGACGGTAGTCTGCCAGCAAACCAGCAGAGGCCGGTCCATCCTACCCGTCCGAACCAGACCGAGTTCGTAATCGAGTCCCTGTCAAGCGGGATCCGGGAATTTTGCTACGATCCGGAAGCTGGAGTCACGTTTGAAGCCTGGTTCGCCAAATACGAAGATCTTTTCGCGGAGGACGCTCAAAATCTGGACGACCCGGCAAAGGTCAGACTCTTGCTACGCAACCTCAACACCGTGGCTCACAAGAAGTATCTGAGCTACATTTTACCAAACAAACCGAAAGATGTCGATTTCAAAGAAACCGTCAAGACCCTGAAGTCCATCTTCGGTCGTCACACGTCGCTCTTCAATTCACGGTACCAGTGCCTGCAGCTACAGAAGAATCCGTCCGACGATTACTTCACGTACGCTGCCATCGTGTACGAGAAGTGCGAGGAGTTCCAGCTGGACAAGATCGACGCGGACCAGTTCAAGTGCCTGTTGTTCGTGTGCGGCCTGAGTTCATCAAGAGATGCGGATGTTCGTACGTCACTGCTGTCCAAGATCGAGAATGCCAATCCTGCTGCGCCGATGACCCTGCGTTCGTTGACCGAGGAATGTCAGCGACTCTTAAATCTGAAGCGGGACACCGCCATGCTCGAGAGGACCAAGCCCACCGTATCAGCTGTCAAACAGCCACCTAGGACCAAGAACGCCCCGCTTGCTCAGCAGCCAGCCGAAACTCCGAACTCACCGTGTTGGAGATGTGGAGAAATGCACTATTCGAAGAATTGCCCATTCATCCAACACGAGTGCAAGTCCTGCCAGAAGGTCGGACATAGTGAATGATACTGCGCCTGCTTCAATTCAAAATCCGGACGGAAGAAAAAGAAGCAGACTACAGCCAAGGCGCAGGGGATCTACTCCGTCAACCAGGTCAGCATCGCAGACAGAAGGAAGTTCGTCACGGTGGAGCTGAACGGAATGCCAGCACGACTGCAGTTGGATAGTGCCGCGGACATCAGCGTGATCTCAGCGGACGTCTACAAGCAACTCGGTTGTCCAGCCGGCGATCCGCCGTCCATCAACGTGGTCAACGCTTCTGGAGATGACATGGGACTAGAGTTGGAGATCATCTGTACCATAACCCTCAACGACGTTGTCAAGCAAGGGAGGTGCTTCGTATCTCGGACTAACGATTTGAACCTGTTTGGAGCTGAATGGATCGAGCTTTTCGGACTGTGGGACGTGCCGTTTAACGCGGTGTGCAACCAGGTCTCCATGAAAACGTATCCCAAGTCGGCAGAACTGGTCAACCGTTTCAAGGAGAAGTACAGCACCATCTTCAGCGAGAGTCTGGGACTCTGCACCAAGAAGAGGTCGAGAAAATTGATATCTTCGCCAAGCTGGCCGACAAGAAGATTTTCACCAAAAAATCGATCTGTCGGACGCCTACCTGCAAGTCGATGTCGATGAGGAATCGCGGAAGATGCCGACAATCAACACGCACAAGGGTCTGTTCCAGTTCAATCGCCTGTCGCCGGGAGTCAAACCTGCACCTGGCGAGTTCCAGCACATCGTGGACAGCATGATTGCGGACCTGGACGATACGAGCTGTTACCTGGACGACATTATCGTGGCGAGCAACTCTCTGGATGAGCACATCGAGCAGCTTCATCGCCTGTTCGCCATCATCCAGGAGTATGGGTTCCATTTGAAGATCGAGAAGAGCAATTTCTTCATGCAGCAGATCAAGTACCTGGGCTTCATTGTCGATTCCGATGGAATTCGACCTGTTCCAGAGAAAGTCAAGCCGATCGTCAACATGCCTGCCCCACACGACGTTCCAACACTGCGTTCATTCCTTGGTGCGATCAATTATTACGGCAAGTTCGTCAAGTCCATGCACGAGCTTCGCCATCCGTTGGACGCTCTGCTCAAGAAGGATGCCAAGTGGAACTGGAGTCCTGCCTGTCAGCGGTCGTTCGAGGAGTTCAAGCGGATTCTACAATCAGAGTTGCTGTTGACCCACTACGACCCAAACCAGGAGATGATAGTTGCCGCTGACGCCTCGCAGAAAGGAATTGGTGCGGTTCTTCTACACCGTTTCCCTGACGGTACGATCAAAGCAGTGTGCCATGCTTCCCGGACACTCACGGATGCTGAGAAGAACTATGCCCAAGGCGAGAAAGAGGGCTTTGCCCTGGTCTTCGCCTGCACCAAGTTTCATCGGATGATTTTCGGCAGAAGATTCACGCTACAAACGGATCACAAGCCGCTGCTGGGAATTTTCGAGCTCCTGTCCTGAAGCAATTGCACGCTGGTCACCCGGGAATGCAGCGGATGAAGTCGATCGCGAGAAGCTACGTCTACTGGCCAAACAACGACGCTGAGATTGAAGACTTCGTGCGGAAATGTTCGCGCTGTGCTGCTGCGGCAAAAGCTCCAGTCAAGACAACTCTTTCCTCGTGGCCGATTCCAGTTGAACCATGGACGCGCTTGCACCTGGACTATGCTGGACCCATCCAAGAAAAGTTCTTTCTGGTGATCGTCGACGCACACTCGAAATGGCCAGAGATCTTCGCAGTCAACAACTCGACGGCTTCAACCACTGTCAGCAAGCTTCGAGAGTGTTTCGCAAGATTCGGATGTCCAGTCTCCGTGGTCACGGACAACGGAACGCAGTTCGACTCCGAGCTTTTCGCCAAGTTCTGCCGCGAGCTTGGTATCGAGCACATCAAGACACCACCATTCCACCCGCAGTCTAACGGACAAGCAGAGAGGTTTGTCGACACACTGAAGCGAGCTCTTTTGAAGATTGGCAGTGAGGACATTGATGCTGCTCTACAGACTTTCCTGCAAGCCTATCGCTACACGCCGAATGCGGTTTTACCCGACAACAAGTCACCTGCTGAAGCTTTGTTGGGGAGGAAAGTGCGCATCGTCTTCGACCTGATGACGAAATCAACACCTGAAACGCCGCTCATTAACCAACGCCAGAACGAACAGCAAACATGGAGCCAAGAAACGCACGTTTGCGGCAGGAGAGGAAGTTTACGCTGAAATCCACATTCGCAATGACAAGTATTGGGCCAAAGGTGTGGTGATCGAGCGCAAAGGACAGGCGGTGTACAACGTGCTACTGGACGATCCACGACGTCGAGGATTGATTCAATCGCATGCAAACCAACTACGATCGCGAACAACAGCTGACGAACCAGTAGTTCAAACCGAGACCAACCTACCACTAAACGTGCTGTTGGAGGAGTTTGGCGTGAACCGAACTGATCGTGCGGAAGAGAGGAATTGAACCTGTAAGCCCAGGACGAGGACCATCCGGCAGAAAACGACGCCTTCCATCGCACTTCCAGCACTACGATCAGGCTTGCCACAAATACAGATTTTTCAGCACAGGCCTGAAACGCAAACGAATTTTTTTTACAGTTAAAATAAATTTGAGCAGTTTTTGTTAAATTGGCCAAAAAGATAAACATTGTAAGCACCTTTTGGCATGTTCAGTTTTTGGTAAGAATATTATTCTTTAAAGTTATACTCGATTGAGTGTTTGGTATGTGCTAAAAAAATCTGTATTTGTGGCAAGCCTGACTACGATCTCTTCTAGGGGGGAGATGCTGAGTATGCCATGAATTGCTAAAATTTGGGTATAAAAGGCGGCTGTCGGCGATTAATAAATCATTCTGGTTTGGACCACCAACCTGAACAGTTGTACTTATTCCAAACCTAACAACAACAGTTAAACGGGAAATGTCTCATCCACAGCATCCGATAGTTTGCCTTGAGATTAATACATTAACGCATTGAACATACACGTTGTTTTTGGGTCGCATCATCATCTTCTAGGGTGAATCCTGACCAAATACCCTACCTTACTAACAGATCTACAAACTGACATGGCGGGCGCCATTGGTGGCCAATGACTGTTACCTATTCGCAACTGATCTAGCTTTAGCAAACATGGTGTTTTATCTTTTCAATGCATTTATACATACTGTTGATAAGGGAAACACCACAAGATCGTCAAAGCCTATCGAGAGATTAAAAGTGAGAGTGTGTGCAACATGGAGTTAAACTTTCTGTGAAGGTGCTGTGAAAATTACCCTGGAAAGGATATTACGTTTCCGTTCAGCAACGGAGGGGTAACGCATTCCACCAGGTAAGCTCAACGCGGCGCAAGAAACAATAATTCTAATTTGGTGGCCGCGACGATGTGCATGCAAACACACATAAAATTTGACGAACAGAATGGCTGGTACCCGAGGCGGAATCGGATGGAAATAAAAGTGAAAATCGATCTTTGTACTCTGCGCCTACTGCGACCGCTTTCGCACCATAGTTGATCGAGGGGTGAGTCAAAGCAAGGGGACCTGGTCAGCTTCTTACGTTTCCTTCTTCTTCAGGTTTTGGTTTTGCCCCTCCTGCTTACTGCTTTTTTTCCGGGTGGTTGTTGTTCCTACCCAGGTGGCTCGTTCAGAAATGAGTTTAATGTTTGTAAGTGAGTGATGAGGAAACAGAAACAAGACCTTGCGGGTCGGCGATTCGCAGCAAAAGAGAACGATATTTATTGGAGAGCGCAGGCTAATCGACTTTTCAATAATTCTAATGCCGACTTCATCGACTCAGTGTTGCCATAACAATGAGCACCGCCGAGAGTATGCTCTCAGGGCTTGTAGCGTCTACGAAAACTCTCAGCTCTCACCGCCAGCACTCGGATCCTCGATGCGCCTTGGCTCGTAGTTGGTTTCATTAATCCTGTCATCTCCACAATCTTCTGGTTCTTCATTCCGTTGAGAAGTTGCGCCAAACCGAATTTCTTTTGGTCGCCGGGGGAGTAGTCTAGTCTACCTCTAGTGAGGGTCTAAGATCGGCGGCCTGAACGATGGATTGGATCTCATCGCTCATATGTAGGAAGATGAGCTGATGGAAATGTCGGCATCCTCTCGACACGGATAGCCGCAACCTATGGTGTCATACCATCATGCGATGGACCTTCTGCATCCCAGTTTCCGTTGCACATAAACCACTGAAGTTGAGACAGTGGCCTGTACATTCACGAGACCGGCGGGGCGCTCCGTGGCCCCAGACTTGTTTTCACGGTAATTGGTAAATTTCTCGAAGGGCGCTTCGATTCGATCGAGACGGCTTTCCACGTTCGGAACCTTGTCCGCCGTTTGCACAACTTTCGTTGTGGCAACATCCAACGAATCAAGACCGTCCTTGAAACATCTTATAGACCAAAATCTAACTCTTCTAACTGAACAAGTATAATTCTCTCAGAGAGAGGTGTGATTTAAACGGAATTTTGGAAATTTTGCCAAGCAAAAACAGTCTAAAAAAGTTCTGACAGAACTCTGGCATGTACCAGAGGTACTTACTCTGTAAAAGAGAAAAAATTAGAGACCTATTGGCCGATACAGGAAGTGATTTGTTTACCTTTTTTGGTACCCTCCGCAATCGTCAAACAGGGTGAGATCCGGAAAAAGATCCGGCAGCAATTTGTATTGATTTGACGTTTGCTGAGGGTGCAGAAAACTTTGGCTATGTTCTGCTTGCAAAAGACAATAGAGGCTCTCTAGAAAAAAATGTCCAAACAAATCACACGATCCCTTCCTTCACCTTTCCAGCAAAACCCGCCGCTCTTCATCTACCAGATGCCGATCGAGCAGTTCAACATGAAGTGCGACCAGTTTCTCAAGTACCTGGAGATGTACATCCGGCGGCACTTTGCCGTGCGGAGGGGCACGGCGGCGGGCGACTCGGAAGATTCGGACCACGACGAGCCGACGACGGACCAGGACCACCGGGACGTGATCGTGCAGCTGGAGAGCATCAAGGCGCGGCTCGATTTGGCCGAGATGCGCCTGGTGGACGCACGGAAGGAATTTTACGGGCTCCGGAAGATGATGGAACGCTTCCAGGATCTGAGCTGGCAGCCGATGAAGATCTCGGCGATGAAGTGGGTTGATTTGTGAGGATGGGTAGGAATTTGTAGTAATGTTGTTGATGTTTCAGGAAACATTGCGCGGAATTGAAGAGCAGCAACGAACAGGACATATTGCGAATCGACGTGCTGAAGCAGGAGCTGGAAATGTACGTTCGGCAGCTGAACGAGCAGAAGATCGAGTGCATCCTGTACGAGAACAGCAAGCTCAAGCTGGACCGCGCCATTAATCGGCTCGGCTACATCGAGCGACTTTCGGGAATCATTTCTGGGGCGCTGATGAACGCGGAAATGTTGTGGATCTTGATGCAGCTTGACTTGGAGAAGATTCGCAACAAGTTCGACAACAGTGACGAGATGAACTCGGAAGCGCAGCGATGTTTGAAGCGGATTGAGATGTTGAAAGCCGTGGGAAGGACGTCGGCGGACGAGGAAGCTATGGAGGACTTTGTGGCGCAGTTTGCTTCCATGATGGGAGCGATCAATTTGAACAGTTCCGGAAATCGATCGATGAGCTTGAGGAACTGCATTCAGGACTTTGCCGATTACAAGAAAAGGGTCTTCAAGAATCTGCAGTCGGTGGTGGGAGGAAAGTTCTACAAGACTTTCGATGAAGCGATGAGAGAATTGTAAGTAGATCACTTGATCTGATTCAAGCTGTGAATTACAATTTCAATTTCAGGAATCAAACCGAGAAGCAGCTGGAGCGCTACGTCTTCGACGGGCCGGTGAACCGTCCCCAGTTCTTCGATCAGCAGTACCAGGAGCGCATCCAGCGGCTCTCCTTCGAGATGGACCAGATCGAGAAGCACCTGAAGACGCTCAAGACCGACTACCAGCAGAATATCAACGAGCCCAAGGTAACAGTTGGCAAACTTCTAATTTAAACCCTCAACTGTAAGAATTTGTTTTCCGTTCCGTAGAACAACGACAAGTTCTGGCGCTACAACCAGAACCTGTGGGTGTGGTTTCTGACCGAGCCCAAGAAGGTGGCGATCGCGATCAAGGAGGTGACGGCTGCGGCGTCTCAGATGACCGCGTACAAGAGCATCTCCGGCATCAAGTGCAAGTCGATGGCCGACGAGATGAAGTATTGAAAAGATTGTTCGAGTATTGCCTTAATAGATTAAGATTAATGAAGAATTTTGAGTTGTGTTTGAACTGTGTAAAAAAATCCAACCCTTTTGCTGTCGAAAGTTAACAGTGTAGAGTACCCCATCGTCTGGTAAAGAGTAAATTGGCCTTTAGTAAACAGAACATTTGCTCGAATCAATCTCTTCTACTGCTGGACACCAGACTAGAGACAACTTCTCTTCATTTGCTCCCTGTACTCTTGGTATAAATTCTCCGGACACATTACACACTGTATCGTTGGAGAGACTTATGCGGCGACGAGGGTACATTTGCAGAGAAGGCAAGGCAACCCTAAACCTAACCTAAAATATGTTTTAACGATAATATCTCAATGTTAATTTCATGTTATAGGTCTGAAACTGTGCGAAGCGTTAAAATCCTGGACCAGCTTACTGAAGCATTCAATCATCTCGGCTTTGAGGTCTGCCGTTGGTCAGTGTCTCCAGGCTAAAAATAGTCGTAAAACGTACAGCGGCATATTCGAGCGGTGAACGTGGAACCCATTTGGATGCTTCATGCAAAAGGATTGACGTAGAACTGGAAGTCTATAACTTCCAAAATGCTGGAGAGTGTCGTCTTAAGGTGAAACTCCTCTCCTCAGACCCGCGAAATGTATTAGGTATGAAAAAGAAAAATAGAAACGGTACTCTATATCTACTAAATTTTGTAATGTTTCAGGATGCTTGAATATTGGAAGCATAAGGCTAGGAAATGAAAAAGGACGCGTTGGCGAGGAAAGCCAAATGCCAGGAGCAAGACGCGGAAAGGAACACATCGACGGCCAAGTCCTTGAAGAAACTATTCGAAGTTGTAGATCGGGTGAAGAAGTTCGTATATGGGCGACTGCATCAATTGACGAAGGCTTCAAAGTGCACTTTGCACGTGGAAGAAGCTATGAAATGATTCGGCAGCTGCATTATGCTTCTCAACCGGCTTACCAAACATTGATGGAAAGGATTAAAGTAGTATATTTCGACGCTGGTAAATATTGTGTACCGGCATCTGGAATGGGGATGCAAACGACAAAAGAGATCGTAGATTATTAAGCTTAGTTAGCTTCAGTTTGATTGGTTCTGTCTCAGTAACATCCGGCTTCCGTGAGTCTCCAAAAAATCTTGGTCGACCAATCGGATACTGTTCTGGAGATCATCGTACACATCCATTTTGTAGAACAAGACGCCAGTTCAATCCGTTCGATACTCGAAAGTGGTGATAGAGCTAAATGGCCAGCTATCGTCTCTGTTGAGTGAGATTGAAGGTGTAGTGCTTGTAGAAAACCGTTCCGCAAAGAAGATGAGGTGAAGATCGAAGAGTCTCGTCCGCCTTAGCCTAAGCTTCCTGCTTCTCGTCCTACATGTGTTCAGCTGCGGCTTTATGCTCGTTTCACGCGTTTTGAGTACCTTCAGCGCCTTTGGTAGCTGTTTTATACTTGAGTACTGGTTGATTAGGTCGTTTTTGGGTTTATTAAAACCAAGATTGCATGTCTTGAAGAAGCTGCTCCTTGGTACGTTTCGCTATGTACAGATCGTACATTTGTGTGATTCACAAATCGAGCTAAAGATGTTGTTTGCCCGTTTTGACGACACAATTGTAGGAGAGATACGAAGGAAAACTCAGAATATTTGCCGTTTTGCATTTTTGCACTTTTTAGCACTCTTCTGGAGCTAAACTGAAATCAGTGGAAGCATTCATTGCTGAAAGTCATTTCAAACAACACATCATTTGAACTTTGTTTATTTGACTGAGAATGCCATAGTATCATCAAATTCTGCGTACCAGTCGAAGAATATAAATTATTTTTTGTTTTGTTCGATCTGAAAATCATTAACATTGTAACTGGAATTATGTCAAATCGCTCTTCGCACCCATGTGCATACTGCACAGCTCAGAAGAATACGTTGGGATCAGAGAGTGGGTTGACAAGAACCATCGACTTGATAAAGTTACATGCTGATCAGAGGTCACAATCGAAGAGAGGTTTGAAGCTGGCGAAGAACTATTACAACTGTTCAAACATTCCTCTGCTTAGCGGTGATGATGACCGCAAATTCTCGACATCAAATTGTTCGGGAACACCATGGTGATCAAATAACGATAAAAAGCGACCCCTAAACCTCAACCGATTTGGCTCAAAATTGGCACAGTTACTTATTATTGCCTAAAAAATTAAGCCATGGGTTATCTGTTGGGATTTTACAAACATTCATTTTTTTCATGTCATAAGCCCATAAGCCTTTTAGGTATCAAAAGGTAAGACAATCTGGTTAAGCCAGGACACAAACCATTCTGTTCATATTGTGCCACAAAGCCTTCATTTTGATTTATTTTATTTCAGAAATGCTTCAACAAGCGAAATAATTTCGTATCCATTGAGTCTGTGGTTGACAGAGCAGCGAGTCAGACGTGCGTCCCTCACACACCAAAAAAGTGCTAAAAAGTGCAAAAATGCCTCAGGGCAAGAAAAAGAGGCGGTCCTCACTAGCAGGATCGGCAGATTTGAAGAAGCTAAAGAATGCCGAAGCGCTACCTGCAAAGCCAGGCAGTTTGGGCAAGGACGCTCAAAATTCGTCTGGAAACCAGTTCACTACCCTCCCTGTGGACGTGAGCGAGAAGGAAGAATTTGAACGACGGGAAAAGTTGCCACCCATTTTTGTGAAAACATCGTCATCGGATTCGGTGCGAAAGTGGCTGACCGGATTTATCAAATCTGGTGCTTTACGAGCTTCCATTCGCTTGTGTGCTGATGGACTCAAAATTCTGCTACCTAGCAGAAAGGATTACAACTACGTTCGGGATTTCCTGAACAACACAAAGATTGAATACTACAGCCATGACGATCCAGGTAAACGCCCCATGAAACAGGTCCTCCGAGGCCTGTACGACATGGATGTGAATGTGTTGAAAGAAGAGCTCAAATCCCTGAAGTTGAACGTGATCGAAGTCTTCAAGATGACGAGACACAACAAGGACATCAAGTACCGTGATCAACTGTACCTGGTTCATCTCGAGAAAGGATCGACAACGCCGTCTGAGCTGAAAGCAGTTCGGGCAATTTTCAACATCATCGAGTCTTGGGAACGTTATCGTCCTGTGCACCGAGACGTGACGCAATGTTCGAACGGCTTGCAGTTTGGGCATGGTGGAAGAAACTGTTTCATCAAGAGTCGTTGTGCAACCTGCGGAGGTGAGCACAAAACTCAAGCTTGCGAAACAATCAACGAGAACATCGAAGCGAAATGCTTCAATTGCGGCGGCGACCATTCGACCAAGAATCGAAGCTGCCCAAAACGAGCTGAGTTTGTAAAAATTCGGCAGCAAGCGACGACGAGGCATCAACCAAATCGTCGCAAAACACCACCAACTTTCACGGACGTGGATTTTCCTGCTTTGGCGTCACCTGGAGCGGGATCTGTTCGAGTGGCTCCAAATCTGCAGCCATTGCCGTTGAATCAGCGGCAAAAAGTTGCAGAGAATACAACACCTCCTGGCTTCAGTCAGCAACCGAGGGAAAACCAACCAGCATCAACGGATGAAGGCAGTAGTGACCTGTTTTCACCGCAAGAACTTTTGAACATTTTCATCGAGATGACAACAACACTTCGTGGTTGCAAAACTCGCCAGGAACAAGTAAGAACTCTTGGAGCATTCATCTTTAAATACAATTCATAGTTTACTCGTTCTAATGATTTTGAATAAATCAAAGAATTTTTATTTTAGTTTTAAGTTAGGATTAGTTGTTAAAGTGATTTTTTCTTTTCTTTTTTTCTACCCAAATGTATTCGATTAAATGCAAAAATGTAAAACAATTTGAAATAAATGAATGAATGTGAACAGTAATAATAAAACGAAAAATACAACAAAGATGAAGAGCACACTACCACTTAGAATGTAAATGAAATGTAATTATCAGTGTTGCAAAAGAGTGATAGAAAAGCTATCAATAAATTATCTCTGCACCAAAAATATCCGAGAGTATAGCGGCCGTCACTATAGCTTGTGAGATCTCTTCTTGTGTCTCGTGATTCCCAGCGATGTCATTCTCTCTCTATCACTCCTTCCCTTTTCCTCGACTATGCGCTCACCGCTGAGTCTCTCAACCTCTCCGAAAACTGCAATGAGAGAACGCGAGATGGCGATTAGGAGCCGACCACGCATGACGCCCCTTCAAACTGCGTTTGCAAAATTGGTTTTGTGGCGGCTTTTGTGGTTAAACGCTGTTGTGGTAGGATGATCGTGGAAGCGAGAATGAGAGAGAAAAGGAAAATGTCTATCGCGAGTGGGTAAACACAAAAACGTGTTCGGCTATGTTCGGCGCTGAGAGTTTCAATGAAGAGAGAAGAGCAGTTGTATTTGAGGCATGAATATTCAGGCGAGATAATTGTAGTTGCTGAGAGGTGATATTTTGATATTTTAACAACCCTGGTAATTATTATAAGAAAGTTCAATAAAGACATATTTAATTTCAAAAAAAAAAAACTTCAAAAAAAATTCGTATCCATTTGCGCTGACAAAGATCGATAAGTTGTACCTTCCCTTCTCGGTAATATCTGTACTACTGCAGTTACTAATGCTTTTACCATTACCGTCCCCCTCAATTCTATCTCCTGCAAAACCGTTGAAGAAAATGAAAATTCCAAGCTCATTCCAATTAAGAGCTGATGCCCTCTGGTTGAGCTTTCCACGCTTTCACCTTCACCACTATCCGTCATTCGTCCTCGAAGGTGGAGGAAACTTTTCCACTTCAACTTTTAACTATTTACACTTTGGTGGAGCAAGCATCCATACCACCAGCCAGCGTGTCCTGCCGAGGGGCGGTTGATGACTTTTGGCGTGTTTCCCCGCGCTCTTCTTCGGAAAGTAAAGCGAGGAAAGAACTCATCAGCCAGACAACGCCACTTCCAGAGGTTTCGAAGGCACTCTCCGGGAACCGGAATCTGGGGGGTGTGTAACTTTTGCCCGTCAGCGATATTTTCTTGTTGCGCTTCCTGCAGGTGCAGCTCGCGTGTGGGGCCAGGGTGGCTACTTGCCTTTGAAACTTACTCATTCAAATTTGTACAACTACTTCAAACTCAAAAAAATAAGTTTGCATAGGCTCAATCGCTAAAAGCTACTAAAGCTAGTAGAGACACCCACCAACACGTTTATTTAACATAGCCGAGGCATGAACCAAAACCAGAGCTTGTCGCATTCATTCATGTCCAATTTAACAACGATTCTACTTATTTTAGGCCTAATAAAAACATTCGTTAATGTGTCAATGAAGGTGATATTCCATTGCAAGAAACTTTTTTTTAACTGGACAAGACTCACACCATCTCCCTTTCTTCCATGCAAGAAAACGTCCAAAGGTTAAGTACTGTCTAATTTAACAATAATGTTTCCCAAGGTTGAGCTCATCATTGATAACACTCAATTTATCTTTAAAATTTAAACACTTTCATTTTTTTGATAATATTTCCTGATCGGGCAACCCCACTCTCCAGTGCTCAAGGGGTTAGCCTGCTGCATCCCATCAATCGAGATTTATAACTATCATTAGTGCCAGCAGTCAGCACTTTGACAGGTTTGTGATAAATTGTTTCGTACACGTGGATTTCTGTGTCGGGTTGTGTGTACATGTTCTCACCAGGTGAGCTAACGTGTTGGAAAGTTGGATTGCAAAATAGATGGATGGGATTTGAAGTGGGTTTCGAAGGGGGTACAACTAGCTCTACCCCGAATTTTTTGTTGCAACCATTGTTCGAGAAGTGGATCAAGTCTGGAATGTTGGCATGACATTTTTAAGCACTTGTTACAAATTTTTAACACCTTACATATAAAACATCATTAGAGAGCTAATGCCATGCAATCTAATCACGTGATTATTATTGTTTGGTGAATTTCACCGTAATTTGGCCTACATAAGGATGTGCGATAAAAAAAAAAATCGTTGCGTTGTTTTAGAATGAACTCTCACATAAATCAGTTTATCATAAAGGAGCCATCCAGTAACCACGTGATTATTTTTTTGAAAGTTTTAGAATTTTTCCCCATTGTGAACATCGATCTATTTTGATTTACTCAACAAGTTTTATAAAATACCTACTTTTTTCGAGTTGCTACAAACCTAAGTGACGGAATTTGTGAATGACCCATGTACAATTTTTCTGTAAATAGGCCCGAAAACATTATATAAAACATATATAATATTTATTATCCTTTGATCTCCAACAATCAACTACGCATACACCTTTTTTGCCATGTGACCAATATGATTTAAAATTTCGTGACGTTGCAACGCAAACTTAAACCTGTTGTAACTTTGGATCTAGACAACCAATTTAGTCGCTCTAGGTTGCATTTGAAAGCTCTTTCCAAGTACAAAGAGCATCCGAAATATCAAAATGATTGAATGTTTAGTTTTCTGTTGACATAAACAACTGTCCCTTTTTCGTGACTTTGCAACGCAATAAAATGGTAAACTTACACTGGTTTGAAAAAAAAAACTTAACTTAAGATAAAATGTAAATCCATAACATTTCCGTTTAGCACATCTAAAAACCTACAAAATGCAACCAAAAGAATAATTTTTGGATTTTATTTCGTTGAAAACCAGGAGTTTTTAGAAAAATGTTTTAAAACGCTGATTTTATCACGAATCGTTGCATATAGAGGGTGACGAGCGGGAATTCCCGGGAAAAATTTCCCGGGAAATCGACCATTTTTGGACCTCTGGATTCCCGGGAAATTCGGTCGAGACTCCCGGGAAATTTTATACTTATAAATATCGAAGCAAAATTATACAACTCTTAATTGTATAGAACATTGGAAGTTCAATGTTCGATGTCCAAGTTCGAATAAACCAATGCTTCTCTGATCTTCTTATTCAAAAAGTTAAAAATTTAACTTGTCAAAAGTACCAATGACTATAATTGAGAGAAGCCAAAAAATTAATAAATTGGACCCCAAAATTTATCTTGAAGCATACTTAGCAGTTACACCCCAGAAATGAAATCTAAAGTTTTTTTTTTAAATTATATTTATTAATTAATTCTTAGAGGTCAATAAGTCATTTTGTGTTTCATGTCAACCTCAATATTCAATTATATTTTAGAAAAACAATTGTGAACATTCGAGGTTTCCTGATAACTGTAAATATTTCTTCAATTTATATTTACAGTTAACCTTCAAAAGGAAAAAAAAAAGTTTAAATTGTTGTTTTTAATCCGTTGTTTTTTTATATTCAAATATCCCGATACTGGGAAATTATATATTAGCTATTTGTTTTTACTTCACAAAAATCATGCGACAAGCTTGTGAAACTTTTTAAAAATCACTCAGTGCGAATAAAGATTCGTTGACATTGAAACGATCTTGTATTTTCAGATTCAGAAAAAAAAAATCAAAAGGTAGATATAGTTCCTCAGATAAAGAGGATACTGAAGTTACCGTTTCTTAGAATGAGTATGAATTAAATGTAACTTAATAGATTGAAAAAAAAAAAACAATATTATTACATTGTCTTTTAAATAATTGCCACTGTTGGCATAGAAAAAACAACTCCCGGGTCCCGGGAATTCCCGGGAAATGGCCAAATTCAACTCTCGATTCCCGGGAAATTGAAAATCTCGAGAATCGTCACCCTCTAGTTGCATAACTTAACCAACTTGTACATAATGATATTCAAAAGTTCAATTAATGAAAACCATGATTTTTGAAGCTTCAAGTAGTCTAGAATCGAGGTAAAATATCCAATAGCTCATACACGCTTTTCAAAATTTCATCCTAAGGTGTACATTGCCGGAGAATGTGTTGTTTGCATTTTTTAGAAATTTGAAAATTTATGCATGAAGATAAAGTACCTAGCAAGAATGTTTTCAATAGGCCGATGCAAATATTTTGAACGTTTTTGTCCCTCGGATTTGGCCGAGGTCAAGGAGGGGGCATTAAAAAAATGAAAAATGAAATAACAAGCTATTGTCTCAACATAAGCATGAAAAAAGTGTTTTAAAATGCATTTTACACTACTTCACTGACCATGTTTGCAGCAAGTTGAGAAAAATGCATTTTAAGTTTGTCCCACACGTGTGTTGCTACGTGTTATGTTATCGTGAAAAAAAAAACTGGATTTTCTCCTGATTTCCAGAACAATGTTCTCTTTTGGAAGAGCACACGATTTTGAACCAAACTGCATGCAAATACATCTGGGACATTTATGCGATCACGGGCAGTTCAGTTGTTTTGGAATCATTTGTTTTTAAAAAATGTTAGATTTGATGAAAACAAAAAAAATGCAAAAACTTTTAAAAATATTTGTAAAGAAAAAAATCTTACAACGTTACTTTAAACAAATTCCCGTATCTTTGGTCGACAACGACGACCCAACAACTTGTTTGAAGACACCGATTTTTTTTTAATTTTTAGGAAGCCTACTCGATTTGTGAGTGTGAGTTGTTTTCCGAACTCTGCTTCAAAGTATTTGAAATTGGAAAATTATTTGTACTTTGCTTTGGATTTTAAGTCAACCTTAGTTCTTGTAAATTTATTGTTGTAGGATTATTGCTTGTTTGGCAAGGGGTATGATTTGATTTGATGTGGAATTCAAATCTAAGTGTTCAGTATATTGCTGAAGCTTCCATTTTTACACATGGACACCACTTCATGCTACGAGAACCCACTTTGACGCAGTCTTAGGGCTTAATCGATGGCCGGTAAGCTGTCATCGAGACAAGGAGGTTCTTCGATAGTGGAAATATCACATTTGTGCAATGAACTGCTACATATGTGATTTTTCCCTACACAGCAAAAAAAAGTTGAATTTTGGAAGGTTGAAAATTTGGTAGGTTTAATAATACCTCTTTACTTGTGTAATATTACACAAAAAATGTGTAAAAATGTGAACCTGATGAATACTCATTAAAAACTGATGAATATTCATCAGTTCCTGATGTAATATTACACATTTTTTACGCCACAAAATCTGTCACCATTTCCTGATGAATATTACCATCATTTTTTTTCTGTGTATCTTAATGTGGGTGTCAGGTTAGGATGCGGGTTCTTTTAAATTTAGTTTTTGTAGAATTTAGGATTCTAATATCAACTTCTTATACTTTGCTCTTAGAATTTAGTAATTCTGTCAAGATCGGTGGTTTTCATTCAAGTAGCAAAAAAACCATTCTGATTTGTCAAAATTTCCATAGAGTCTCGATCAATCAGTAGTGAAATGATATCGGACTAAATTCGTTGATCTGTTGAACTAACTGTTGTCGGATTTTGATTGTATCGACCATTGTTGCGAATCGAGAATCTACTGGAATTCTGATGGTCGTCTCTTTTTCAATTCAAGACTTGGGGACCATCCATAAACCACGTGGACAATTTGGGTGGGGGTATGGCGATTGTCCACGATCCATACAAAAAGTTTTTTTTGTATGGTCAATTGTCCACGAGGAGGGGGGGGGGGGTAACAGATTCCCAAAAAAGTGTCCACGTGGTTTATGGATGCACAGAAAAAAAAAGTTGAATTTTGGAATGTTGAAAATTTGGTAGGTTGAATATTACCTCTTTATTTGTGTAATATTACACAAAAAATGTGTAAAAATGTGAACCTGATGAATACTCATTAAAAACTGATGAAAATTCATCATTTTCTGGGGTAAAATTTATCATTTATTTTGCCACAAAATCTGTCACCATTTCCTGATGAATATTACCATCATTTTTTTCTGTGTGGTCCCTTGTAAAATATGAACTGTTTATCTATTTTTTTTTTGTTTTTAAAAGAAGCCAAACAGGTTTTAAAAGAAACGTACCAGAATTTTTGGCTATTAATTAAAATTTTGGGGATTTGAGATAAGAGTAGCTTTTGGATAGGCTACTTTAAATCTTGAAAAATTCAAGTTAAGTAGTTATCCGCAAATGAATATTTGGACTTATGAATAACACACAACTGTGCATTTATTCTAGAGTCAGATTCATACAGCGTCAGTGTTTATTTGGTCGAAGTGTACTAATTCATTGGCAGATCTGATTCTAGTTGCAATGTACGACAGTTTAGAGGTTTCGACATCAACGATGTGCGGCTGGATCACCCTCTCAAAAAAATCCTAAATTCTTGTGAATGTATTCAAAAATAATAAGATTATATAAATTAATTAATTAAAAAAATATTTTATAACTTGTTTTTAGGTTTTTATTTTTGAAATTGACAAAAAAGTCAAATACAAAAATATTTAAAAACAGGTACAGGGACTGAAAATTAATAGACAGCTGGAGCAATATTGATATCGAGAAAATCGACAGCCAGAGAGTCGACTGTTATTAAGTTTTAAATTTGTTTAGAATTCGATGTTTTGTATAAGAAATATATAAAAAAAATCAAACCATCCACATTAACGACCCCCGGGTCTTTTGTGGTCTCTATTGCAAGTTTCTGCTCGAACCTAGGAGTCCGAAGGCTTGAATGGGGAGAGCACCCAAACCTCTTTCTACTCCAAGGAACCTTCCACCCCAGTGTTTGAACTGACGACCTTTGGATTGCGAGTCCAACCGCCGCCAGCGATTCCACCGGAGTAGGCTTGGTTTGGTGTGTTGTTTGTACTTATGGCATGGAGACGACTCCTACACTTGGAATGACTTAACGGTCTAACAACCAAGGCCGGGACCGACATTCGGCCACGCACTGCCACACAAGAAATATAACTCAAATTATATTTTGTCTCGATTTAAGTCAACACCGGAAACTGGGGCAGATCGGGACCACAGAATATGAATAGTATATTTTAAAGCATTCAAATTGGAAATCGATTACCTAATTTTGTTGTTCTGTTCCTGTTCGGTTAAATCAATCAAACATTTCAAAACATTGTGCAAAAAAGATGGCGGGACCTAAGGAACAGTGAAAACAACAATTATTTTAAATCAGAATAAAAACATTATTGTAAGTTAATTTGAAACCCAGCCTTAAAAAAATATCTGAAATTCCATTGAAATTGTTTGAAGAGCGGGATATTTTGCAGATCTGTACACTTATATTCATACTATTCTCCATAATATGTAAAATTTGTGCTCAAATATGCCCAGTAAAATATTATGCTTTAAAAATCCCATTGATGGCGAAGTATTCAACTGATAAACTGTTTTCATAACCAAATTTGAGCTTCCAGAAAAACTTGTATTTTTTCAATATTGGAAAACTGAGGCAAAGTAAATAAAACCACCCTAATGTCCATCTAATCTAATCTAACCCTGGCGCAGCCATTCTTATGGAAGCATTCTGGAGAATGTCGGGGTGATTCCAACGTCCTTTTTTTTCTAATCGGCCAGACCAACTGCGTAAAGTTAACCGCAATGATGATTCGTTGAATTGGATTGAGTTTGAGCTTGGATGTTCAAACAACAATACAGCTTTATATTTTGTTAAAAATGAAACATAATGAAATTTTCTGCTTACTTTTTTAAAATTTAACAAAAAAAAAGCCCAACATGTTAAAATGTTGGAATAGTAGTATATGCAACAAGTTGAAGAAGATTTTTCCAGCACGAGTTGTACATTCCGAATTCCGAAAACGCTGCTTCTTGAATGAAATTTTATGTTAAACATTCATGTGTTTAGTAAATTCACTGTTCAAAACAAAAAAAAAATATTGAAAAATGTTACTTTTTGATATTGCTGAAAAGTAGAACTTGGTAAATATTGAAAGGCATTAATTTTCCATTCAGTTATCTTAGGTAGGGAAAAGTAGGCGTTTCGTTTCTCCAGAAGGACAAGAAAAGTTGACAGTTTCACAGCGGAATTGCAAAAATAAGTTTTTTTGAAATTCCGTCGTGAAACTACATACTTTTCCTGTCATTCTTGAACGATGAAATAGCCTACTTTTCTGTACCAAAAATAACAGAATCGAATAACAACACTTTTCAAAATAAATGCTGAAAAGTTCTACTTTTCAGCACTCAAATGGGTGCTGAAAAGTTGAACTTTTCAGCACTCAAATGGGTGCTGAAAAGTTGAACTTTTCAGCACTTGTTTCGAAAAGTAACACTTTTCAACTTTTTTTTGTTTAAACGATTTATTGACAAAATACATGAAAATTTGACATAAAATTTCACTCAGTGTGTGTTTTTTGGAATTTCAAAAAATGTTGTATGGAACTCGTGGCAAAACTTGATTTTTTCAGCACGAGTCGTACATTTATCCAACGAGGTTCACCGAGTTGGATAAATACGAAGAGTCTCTTTTTGCAACTTGTTGCATAAACTACTATTACCCTTTCAAAGGCTTCATTGAAAAAAAAACAATTTTTCTATTTGATACACTTAAGATTTTACGGAGTGTTTTTACTTCATGATTTGTTTTTAAATGTGAAAAATTGAACATTAAAAAAACTATAAATACCAACGGTAGAGAATTTCAAATACAAAATTGATTTATCAAAAGAAAAATTTACGTTATTTATTTGTCGTAATATTCATAAAAAAGACTAATTCAAAAACAAGAAGTCACATCGCACAGTTAATCATAGCAAAGGACCCTCATTTCAAGTCAATATACCGAAGGCAAACGAATGGCTGAGCGATTTATTTTCACGACCCTATTCAATAAAGCAGGTGTGCCAAACTTTTCGCATTCAATTCCGCCGAAATAATAAAAAGGGTAGGCAGACAAATGCCTTTAATAAAGTGCGAATTTGACAAATGATCGCGCGCCTTCACCGCCGGGAGGATAGTTTATGTCGATACATATTTTTCCTCCCCAAACCTCCTCTTTCACTCTTTCGAGAGCAACACACATTCTTGCAAATATGCAAAACAAAACAAAAAGGAGTTTCGGGGGTTGTCAATAAAAAAAACCGGCACCCATCGCTGATGTTGGGAAATTTCGGTGCGATGAGGATCGCATAATTTATGGTCCTATTTGGCGCTGCCAGTCAACCATAAATTTACGTCCCTTTTTTTCACCAACACTAGCAACAAAAGGGGGTGTGGGAGCTGTTTTCTTCACCCCTCCCGGAGATCCACCCCCTCAACAGAAGTGTGGGAGAATTGCATCGCTGGAGAAAATTTATGGTTTTTTTTCTGCTGTTTTGAGCATTTCTGCGAAAATATATGCATCCCGCGGATCTCAACGGCGATGTGTGTTTGTGATACGAAAGAAAGTAGCACTTAAGTGAGGGTGGGTGGGGTTGGACACACGCAAGTGTGCAAACTATGACTTATGGAGACAAGATAAGTGCGAAATTGCAAACTGTGTGAGAAGTTAGCTAGTGGAGATGAAAAGTGTTCTTTTCTTGCTTTGTTTTGTGAACAAGTTCTAAGGATGTATTGAATTGTATGGAAAATTATATAGTTATCAAATAAGCAAAAGTATAAAAAAAGCTAAGAGAAAATTAAAACATAAAATTTAATGCCACTCTTTCAAAATGTTTTTTTTTTCAAATAATTGGTTACACAAGTTTAAAAAAAGCAAAGTTCAAGCAAAAAAAAAAATAACAATTTTGCGGTAAAGCACATTAAAAATTCACACACATTCACGCATTTATCACTGAGTTACAAATATAAATTAATTATAAGAAAAAAATTGCACTTTGATATACATAATTTGTGTTCTGTTTATGTAAATATTTTATATGTTTCCAGATTTGTTGGGGTGACGGTGACATATATTTTTGAAATGCAGTGTCCTTACAAGTTATTTTTTTTATCTTTTGAAAATTTGTTGCAATTTATTTTCTGTGCAAAGAGAAAATCAAATTATCAATCTAAAATCGTAATAAAAATTTGAACAGTTTCCCAGGTTTCAAAAAAAAAAAAAAAATCATGATTTGAATTTATATATTTTTTTGATTTTAAGAACAGTTGTCTTTAGATTCCATATATTTTAATAAGCCATATTGCACCGTTTGTTTCTTCATACAAGTTTTCATACAAAATTAAAGGTTGTCCATAGAAAAGCGCTATTAAAACATAAGAAAATCTCAAGAAGGGATTTTTTGATTGATTTGGTGATTTTATCAGCCTCACATAAATAATAAAATGAGTTAAATTAAAAAAAGAGATCAAAGACAAACCTAATGGGAAATCGAACGAGCTTTACGGTAAAAATCTGGGTGCAGAATAGTGGTTCGCAAAGCGGCCTCAATTTAGAACTGTCAAAGCGGAACCAATTTACTGTTCGCAAAATGATACCAAGAAGTGGCAAGTATTGTGATCGATCTATGATTTATTTTGTCAGGAAAAAAAACGATGGCGTCGAGCTTTTCAGGTATTCGAAGTCAACACATCTTAAGAAGAGGGTTGATGTTGAGATTGGCATAATTCGTCATAGACATTTCAATATGTCTCACGCAGAACCTATGTTTATGACGTTTTTGAAATGTTAGCAACGATAACTATGAATGGCAACTGCCAAATAATGTTGAATAATCTTACTTCGATATTATCACTACGCTTAAAAGATAAATAATCTTAGAACTTCCATTCGGTTCACAAAAATCCATCCACTTTTGACACAACTTTTTATCACGTAGAAAATAGAAAAGGGCTCTTTTGGACGCCCATTGTTTAGTCTACGAAGAAAAAAAAGCGAAGCACATAATTTTTCAGCGAAAACTTTAACATCAACACATCCAAAATGTATTAAAACAATTCACTTCAGCGGCAAAAAATAAGTCACACTTGAGCTTGAACATAGCCTTCTACTTTGTTTATGTTTACAGCTGTATAGCAGTTGTATTAGTGAGAAGCAGTAGGGATCTTACGAAAAATACGCTATGCATTTTGTCTTTTCAGCACCCTTAATATTTTTCAAAGTTTATGTCGCCGCCCCCCCCCCCCCTTGAAAATTGGTCTGAAAAATCAGGGGGCAAAAAAAATCCAAAAACCTTCAAAATTTCCATGGAAATAGAAGTCTTATCAACTGAAAACAATCTAAAATGCATTTTTCTGCATTGATATTCAATGCATATTTAGCAGTTTGGGCTTGTTTAAAAATGTTTTGAATTTTTACGAAATTTATTTTTCGCGAAAAATAAAATTTTCGTCAATACTTAGATATTTTGGAAACTAATGATGGCAAAACAACTGGACAGGTGTATAATGCATTTTAAAACATTTTTTTTCATTAAAATGTTGAAACCAAGGCTCGCAATTACAATTTTTATACTTTTTTTTATTTGTTTGCCACCCTCCCTCCCTCAACTTTGGTCAGAGTGGAGGAACATAAACTTCAAAAAATATTTGCAACGGCCTTATTGATAACTTTAACACTTCTAATCAGCTGGCAAAAATATTGCATAATTCTAAAAAGAAAATCAATGTTTATCTAATATTTCTTGAGAGCCTTATTTTATTTTCTAAATCAACTACGAATTAGGTTGCAGGCCAAGGGTGAAATGATACCTTTTCGGTTGACACCCGGTGAGGAACATCCTGGAAGGAGCGGAACTACACCCGTAGTGCTGTTAGCTGACCTTGGTCAAAACAGCTGCTCTGGTTCCTTGCAAGTTACCCATTTTCTTACCTCCACGTTGGCTTGGTTTCGTCATCATGATGACAACACGTGACCTTGCTGGTGGCCTGTGGAAACGAACTCGTAAACCTTTGACCAGCGAGGGTCAGAGTCGAGACGGCCAAAAGAAAGGGATGCGCAATGTGGGAAGGGAAGATTGTAGACGGTATTGTTTTGATTCACAGCATGTTGAGTTAACTGTTGTGGATGTACCTGATACATCGCAATACGGGGTTTCTCTTCTTTCCACTTTCAGCTACTATCTATCTTCTATTTCTGATTTTCTAATTCGACTGATTTTCTAATTCGGATTCTGTTTACTATCCACCATTTTATTTTGATTGCATGATCCTTTGTTTCTCTTATTTTCATATACTCTAATGCATCTTTTTGTTTTGTTTTGTTTTTGTTTGTTTCCATTTCATGTCGTGTCTGGACCTACGGTTGGAGAACGATTGCACCACGACAACCACTTCGGAGTGATATTATCACACTGGAGACAACAGCAACAACATTAGAAACCCTGATTTCACTCAGGTTCCCGAAAGTAACTGTATCGGTATTTTATAGTGTTTATATTTTACTAACATCCCTTTCTTTGCAGAGCATGGACTACATCATAAAGCGCCAAAGGGAAAGGGAAGTAATTTGTGATTGTAGAAGGTATTGTTTTGATTCACAGCATGTTGAACGAACTGTTGTGGATGTACCTAGAACATCGCAACTCGGAGTATCTCTTCTTATTATCTCCAACTACTTTAGTCCTGTTTCACTTATCTGTCAAGACTCCTCTACTCTATTTGCCAGTTTTAACTGCTGTGTTTTCCCTAACATCCCCAATCGGCTCCTAAAGTTGTCATTAATGCTATCTAAGCTTATATGATATTATTTATCATTTATCAAATAGCTTTTTTCATAAATTATTGCCTATATTTTTAATTTACTTCACTCTGTACTCTTCTTTCCTTCAACATACAATTATTCTTTCAGTATCGAACTTTATCATTTATTGTCTACAGCTTTCCTTTATTGTCTATTGTTTTAATCTACGCCCTTTTCTTCAAACAAGTAAGGTATGAGTCCTTACTCAATATATTGAATGATCAAAGTCACACACATAACATTATTGTACTTTTGGTAAACTTTTGAATAACATGCTTAGGTTCAAAACATTGTAACAAAACACCGCGACAGAAGAAATAGCAACAGATAAACACGACTCAACACTAGGAAAGATTACAGGAGAAAACAATACACAGTAAAATAACAACTTCTTTTTGAATTCAAACTAAAAATAAAACAGTTTTTGCTTTAATGAATGTTGATAGGCACACTATAAATGGTTAGGCGCTTATACTTACATCAAACCCTACGTAATGTACCACCCCCGGCCGAGTTAAAATGCGTAACCGGAAAAGAAGGTGTGCATGCCTGGCACGAACACTCAAAGCGTGTTCTAGCGTGTTGCTCGTACTGACTCAGAGCAAGGGTAAGATGTAGGTGTAAGGGCAGTGCGTGTTCGTCGGGAACCTGGTGCATAAGATCGGTCAAGGCCCGTTCTTACACTGAAAATTGCGAATTGCGAATAAATCAACTACGAATTAGGTTAATATTTTTCAGAGTTTTGTTTTGTTTCATTTTATTTATTTGTTGAAGAATGCATTGCTTATTAACAAAATCGATTGAAAGATAGTTATTTTTAAAATGAAACAGGACGTCGATCAGTAAAACTTCTATGCGACTGAAATAAATTTTTAAACTCGACAGATTGTTAGCCTACGCCTATTTACCATCTGGCAAACACAACACTTTCTAAGATTTGGCGTATTTCTTAAAGCTGCTTTCAAAAACACGTGTCATGGAATCAACATGGCGGACCTTCCCGTATCACCTTCAGGTTATGGTTATGAATAATACTAATAATATGATTAATTTTTCCTCCTCTGTGGACCCTCTAATGGCAGAATAGCGTTTCATTTAAGCAAACCGAAGTAAAAATTAGCAATTATATTATTATGACCTGAAAAAAAGTGTTAACTAACATGTTGTCGAATCCAACAAACAAACAAATGAAAAATTCACAATTTGAATGATTACCTTAAGAATAATTTTCGGATACCGAAATCGGACTAAAAGTTGTAGAGATTCCATGATTATGTTTCCTAATTTTTTGAAAATCCAGAATTATTTAATTTTTTTCAGCGCTCACATTTCCTATTTCCAACTTTTGATCAATCAGCTGTTAAAAGGTAGTTCATAGCTCAGCTGAGGATAGCATTTGGACATGTTTAAGCAATGTAATAAATCAAATGAAATAAGAAATATTTTTTTTTGTTATCTGAGTTACTGACTGGATGAGTAATTTCAAACTTGCAATAAAAATATTAATGACCCCTGTTCAAACAAGTTTGTGTATTTTTTTTTAAATTTTGAATTTTCATTTTAAGTTCTAGAGCAATTCCATGTCAAATAGGACATCGGTTTTACCCGACCTACTCCGGTTTCAATAAAACTTTGTAGACATGTCAAAAAAAAAAAAAAAAAAATCAAACCATCCACATTAACGACCCCCGGGTCTTTTGTGGTCTCTATTGCAAGTTTCTGTTCGAACCTAGGAGTCCGAAGGCTTGAATGGGTAGAGCACCCAAACCTCTTTATACTCCAAGGAACCTTCCATCCCAGTGTTTGAACTGACGACCTTTGGATTGCGAGTCCAACCGCCGCCAGCGATTCCACTGGAGTAGGCTTGGTTTGGTGCGTTGTTTGTACTTATGGCATGGAGACGACTCCTACACCTGGAATGACTTAACGGCCTAACAACAACCAAGGCCGGGACCGACGTTTTACTTCCTCATCCGATAGAAGGTTGGGGCAGATCCGCTTACAAAGCGGACAGCATAACAATTCGGCTAAGCCTGCTGCCATGTCGTCCTACGCTTATATAAGCCATTTTTCGATAAAGACATTTGAGAAGGGTGTAAGTGTTTTAAATATTTTTATATTTCGTAATTTAAATATTGCTGTATCTCGAAGCTGTTGCATCGTTTCAAAAAGTGGTTAAAGACAAACTTGTAGGTTTATTATTTTGAAAAGTGGGCAAAAACTAACTTTTGGGAAATTGGACGAGCTTTGCGGTAAAAATATTTTCGAGACTGAAAAATCAAGTCTGTCATATAGAAATTGGCAAAAACCATAAAAAACCAATTTTTTCAACATTTTTATTTTTAAAACCGCTGTAACTTCACAAGGATTGGACTTAGGAAAATGGTCAATATGGAAACTTTTATGTAAAATTATCTGAAAAATCGATTATTGTGTTCGGTTTTTGAAAATTTTCATGTTTAGAGCACTTTTGAAAAAAAAAACAGTTTCAGTAAATGATTTTTGTATTTTTTAGGTTAGTTGCTCCATCCTGCATTTTTCGTGAGTCTTTTTGTAACATCTTAGGCTATTTTCACAAAAATTTTGAGCGAAAATAAATCGTCGGCTCACCTTCACATTTGACTTTTTAACTGAAAAATTACAAATCTCATAAAAGTGAAGTGTTTTTTTTCTTTCAGTCTTTTTTTCAGAAAGCTCGTCAAATTTTCTACTAGTTTGTCTTTGACCACTTTTTGTTACGATACAACGGCTTCGAGATACAGCAATATTTAAATTACGAAATACAAAAATATTTTAAACACTTGCGCCCTTCTCAAATGTCATTATCGAGTGAAACTGGCTCCATATACACAAAAATGGCTTATATAAGCGTAGGATAACATGTCTACAAAGTTTCATTGAAATCGGAGAGGGTCGAGAAAAAAGTACCTAAAAAAATCCTGTTTAAGGCTGAAATTGCTCTCTTTTTTATCAAAATCAGATTGTACAACTAATCATACTGGTATTTAAAACATGAACAACTCCGACAAGATAGCACTCAGTCGCCAGCCAGCGACAAGTTAAGACGTGTTTTGCTCGTGTTGTCATCTCGCGTGCTTGGAAGTTTTTGACAGATGGAGGTGGAGGAATCCTCCGAGGAGGAAGATTTTCGTCCCGTCCGCGGGGATCGGAAGCGGAAGAAGTCCAGCGAGGTCACTGGAATCGGCATCGAAGGAGAAAAAGTGGAGAAGACCCTGCTCAACAACAACAAGTTCAGCCCGCTAGCGGATAACAAAAACAACAACAATGCCAGCCCAGCAGGAGGAGGGGACCCCCCGGCGGTTCCACCACCCGGCCAGTCGGCAGGTAAACAAAAGCAACCACCTTTGGTGGTGAAGAACACCACGGATTTTTACAAGCTCGTGGCGATAGTGGAAAGTTGTAAATTAGGTTTCAAACCGATTTACAAACTAACCCGATTTGGAACCAAGGTGACCTGCTTCTCTGTCAAAGATTTTGACAAGTTGCAAGAGCTACTCAGGAAGAAGAAAGTGGAATTCTATACCCACGATCGGCGGAGCGAACGAAATCATCGGGTGGTTCTTCGTGGTTTTCCTGATGAACTGAAACCGGACGAGGTCAAGTACCTTCTGTAGAGGGATCTCAAGCTGGACGCGCTGGAGGTGCATATCATCAAGCGGAAGGAAAAGTCCACCGTGGACGAAACTCCGTACATTGTGGTCTTCCCCAAGGGATACACCAATCTGAAGAAGCTCTCTGCAATGAAAGTTGTGGCAAGCACTACACCCAAAGTTAAAGAACGAGGGCATAGTCCTCACGAAAATAAACGTGAGGAAAGTGCTATATTGCGAGAGTAAAGTCCTCTCGCGTGTTCATTCGTTCATTGGAACAGTTCATCCTATGAGTGACTTATGTGGACAAACGACCGCCATTTAGTCACCGAACCATGGTGGCCCATACGGCAAAGGCACGGTTCAATATGCCGAAGATCTTGGGTTCGAGTCTCGGTACCGGTACTTTTTTTTGATAGATGAACTTTTTTGGAAAATGAACCATGAGTAAAGTACTCTCGGTAATTTCGGGATTTATCCTCTCCGTCCGCACACAGTACCATTTTACTACCGAATCGTGCTCTTTATCCTCTCGTATGCCGATGCCCAGTTCTGGGTGTATCATCCGGTGGGAGGCCTACCGGAACAAGCGGCCGAACGTGACCCAGTGCAGGAACTGCTTGCAGCTGGGTCATGGAACCAGGAACTGTCACCTGAAAGGCAGGTGCAACAACTGTGGGGGTCCCCACAAGACGGACGAGTGCAAAGTCCAAGAAGCCGAGCCGAAGCGGTGTGCCAACTGCTCTGGAGCCCACGAAGCCACGGACCGCAGCTGCCCCAAGCGTGCGGACTTCATCCGGAGGCGCCAGCAGGCGTCGAAACCGAAACCGCCGGCAAGGAAGGCGGAGAAGCAGAGTCCAGCAGTTCCGGCGTTTACGCCGGCGGAGTTCCCTCCGCTGCCGGGCGCAGTTCCGTACGGAAAATCTAAGGATCGCCCTCGTCCCGCAGGAAGCAGCCAAGGTGGTCCCCGAGACGGTAGAGCCACGGAGAAGGAAGCCGAGGAGTTACTCTACAGTTCGGCTGAGCTGTGGGGGATTTTCTCCGAGTACATCGGCGGGTTCAAGACCTGCAAGACCCGCTTGGACCAAGTAACCCTCGTCAGTTACATGATCTCCAAGTATGGAATTTAAGGAGTTTTTTTGTTATTATATATTGTTTTACTGATCCTCGGTCCCAACCTGGTCACAGCACCTAAAATGACCTAATAAAAATAAGTTAAGAAAAAAAAAAAAAAACTCCGACAAGATACATCGCCCCGAACGCACATCCGAAGGAAGATATATTTCATAAAAATAAGTTTCAACAACCGGCGGAGGCAGAGCCAGCACATAAGCAAATTATCGCGACCATAAATTACTGGCCTTCTTATATGGGAAGCAACCGGATGACAACCCACACGAAACTGCACAATGGTTCAAGAAGGAGCAAGGAAGCCACTGAACTCTCTCTCTCTTGAAATGTGTGTACGTGGGACAATTATGCTCACACAGTGTGAGTCGTTTTGAGTGTAGTGTTTTCAGCACGTGTAGGACATACATTTTCATATTTCTCCTACATTAACCGCAAACACCACATAACTGTAAAGGAGTTGCACGCTAGAACTGGTTAGTAGCATCTGCCTTTTACCCTTAAAATGCATATTCTGGGGAACAATAACTGCTGAAGATTTTGTGCCATATTTTTTATTTGTTTTTCGGGCAAAGCAGTTGAGATTAATGGCGAAACGACGGAAGCGAAAATTTAAATTAGCCCTGTAAATTATCGTTTAGGAAAAATGGCGCCATTCGGCGGGGGAAGAGTGCATTACACTTTGTGGGATCGATGAAGAATTTCGTGCGCTATTATTAAGATTTAGTGTTTCAAGTGTGATTTATCTCTGCAATGGAGAACTCGAATGATTTATTGACAAAATGCAATTAAGGATGTTGGGAGGAATCTGGAAATTTCATCGACGTACACCATTAAATATCACTTATTCAGTCAAACTAAAGCTAAGCAAACTGTTGGATTTTTTTTTCTATTTCTTAATCTCAATCTTCCCAATCTCTATATGACTTCAAACTCATCATTTTTTTAAAGCTGGAGAAATTAAATAAAAAAACAACAAAAAACATTGAAATGTCAGTTCCATTAAAAATACTGCCACTTACTCTCGTGTGCTAATCAACTTTCGCTGTAAACCGTGCCGGATTTGCACACGTGGCCAACGATGCGTCACTTTACAACCGAAAACCCACATTTCACGAGGATGTGGCCGACAGTGTCCTAGTGAATCCCTCCCCCTTCCCACCCCCCAAAAGTGTAACACAAAGCACTTTGGCCGCATTTTCCACTGACCTGGCCGGAATGTCGTCCCCCGCGTTCGGTAAATGGGCTCAAAATCCTGTTGACTGTGTGTGGCCACCCTTCCGCGTCGTTGTCCTCGTCGTTGTTGGTTAGTCGGTTGTAATGCCCGTTGTTGTCCGAGGATCTCCGGCCGTGGACCGGAAATCGGTCAACAATCGACATGCACCACGGCGCTGTAAAATACACCACCACCGCCACCACCACCAACAGGACAGGGTTTGGACAAAATGGGTGCATGTTGCCCGGTGATTGTATCATTATTCAATTTTAAGGGGGAGCAGCACTTGAGTGGGTTGAATTCCTTAAATTTGAATTTAGCTGGAATATTTAATTTTCCTAATAGAAAATGATTCCGGAGCGTAATTATCTATCAAAGATTTAGTCTTTAAAATAAAAAAATAAATCAGTTAAAATAATAAACATCCGTAACGGAGGAATTTATTTGTACAATTTTCGTTTTCACGTTTTTAAATTAAGAGGCATTATTTGTAGATTTTGCTCGGTTTGTTCTAGAGGTCGTATCGAGGTGCTCCGATTTGGATGAAACTTTCAGCTTTTGTTTGTCTATACATGAGATGAACTCATGCAAAATATGAACCCTATACGGCAAAGGGAAGTGGGGTAAAACGGACATTGAAGTTTGAGGTCCAAAAAACATGAAAAATCATAAAATTGCTCCCATTTGCGTAAAACTTGATCATTTCGAACTCTCTCAGATGCATTCGAAAGATCTTTTGTAGCACTTTAAAATGTACTATTTACATCTAAGATTGGTTTGACTTTTTTCATAGCTTTTACAAATTACTGTAAAAATTGGTTTTTTAAAACCTTAATATCTTTTTGCAACAGCCTCCCATAGCCATACTCCCATAAGTCAAAAGATATAAAATTTCATAGACTACAAGCCTACGGAATTAACTTTTTGGCCAATCGCAGTTTTTCTCATAGATTTACGATTTTTCTATAACAAACTTTTTACAACGTTAACTTTTGCCCTGAAGCCCAAGAATACGGTACTTTTTGGGATTTTTTTTATATATTCGGATTCCTCGGGAAATTTTACGTAAGTTTTAAGTTGAAAAGTTGTTATTTTGATAAAAAAATGCCATTTAGAATGAATTAAAATAATTTTTAACATTTTGTCAGATTTGGGGTAAAACAGATATTCACCTACTTGATACAGCATTTGATGTTTAGATCACAGGGTAAACCAAATCTAACTTTTTTTTTCAAAAATGTTTTATTTAAATATTTTTCAAAATCAAACATACGACTCGAATACTTCAATCTTACGTGGAGTTGGAACTGATCAAGTTTTACGCAAATGGGAGAAATTTTATGATTTTTCATGTGTTTTGGACCTCAAACTTCAATGCCCGTTTTACCCCAGTTCCCTTTGTCGTAGAGGGTTCATATTTTACAGAAGTTCATCTCATGTATAGACCTGTTACACACTGGTGAAAAACTCGCTCTTAATTTGAAAAAAATCCATTGCTTCATGGATGAGCTTTATAAATATTTTCAATCGAAATGTAGGGCGTATTCTCTATTATTAATTTTTTTAAAGTATTCTACTAATGTAGCCAAATAGTTTTCGCTAATTTGCTTCTATTTATCTTTTTACATTTTATTGAATAACATATCAAATCAAGATTAAACAACCTTGTCCAGCCAATATGTTAAAATAACTTTTGTAAAGCAGTAACATTATTTTTGGAGGATTTTTTCTCACTTTTCAAAAACTAAAATCAAAAACCAATAATTATGTAATCTGTAGCGAAATCAGAAACAGCACAAACAAAAAAGTGGATTTTTTTACTTCCAAAGAAAACAAATAAACAAATATCGTAAAAATAAAACAGGACTCAGCAAAAATCTGAAATGTTCTTTAAAGATCAAAAATACCATTCATTTAATCTTTTTAACCACTGCAGTTTGACAGCTTGCCCAGAGCAGACGAGTTGTGACGTGCGCGCTAAAGGCTACGTTGCGTGCCTCGAGTTGTTTGACGGATGGAGGTGGAGAGACCTGCGAGACGGATGACTTTCAACTCATCCCCGGAAATCGGAAGCGGAAGAAGTCCCCTGAGGTCACCGGAGAAGGAAGGAAAAGTGGAGCAGAATCTGCTCAACAACAACAAGCTCAGCCCACTAGCGGAAAACAAAAACAACAACAATGCGATTCCAGCACCCGGCCAGTCGGCAAGTAAACAAAAGCAACCAGTGATTTTTACAAGCTCGTGGCGATAGTGAAAAGTTGTGAATTTGGTTTCGATCCGATTTAGAACCGAGGTGACCTGCTTCTCTGTCAAAGATTTTGGCAAGTTGCAGGAGCTCCTCAAGAGGAAGAAAGTGGAATTCTACACCCACGAACGATGGAGCGAACGAAATCATCGGGTGGTTCTTCGTGGTTTGCATGATGAACTGAAACCGGATGAGGTCAAGTACCTGCTGAAGAGGGATCTCAAGCTGGACGCGCTGGAGGTGCATGTCATCAAGCGGAAGGAAAAGTCCACCGTGGACGAAACACCGTACATTGTGGTCTCTCTGCAATGAAGGTTGTGGCAAGCACTATCATCCGGTGGGAGGCCTACGGGAACAAGCGGCCGAATGTGACCCAGTGCAGGAACTGTGCAAAGTCCAAGAAGCAGACGGAGCCCACCGGCGGAGTTCCCTCCGCTGCCGGGCGCAGTTCCGGACGGAAAGTTGAAAGATCGCCCTCGACCCGCAGGAAACAGCAAAGGAAGCAGTGGCTCCCGAGACGGTGGAGCCACGGAGGAGGAAGCCGGGGAGGTGCTCTACAGTTCGACTGAGCTGTGGGGCATTTTCTACGAGTACATCGGCAGGTTCAAGACCTGCAAGACCCGCTTGGACCAAGTAACCCTCGTCAGTTACATGATCTCCAAGTATGGAATGTAAGGAGTTATTTTTTATGTGTATACTTAATACGTTGATCGATCCTCGTTCCTAACCTGGTCTTAGCACCTAAGAGGGCCTAATAAAAATTAATTTGGAATAAAAAAAAATGATTACGAGAATATATTATTCACTTGGAATAATTTTTGTTAACATCATTGAACTATTCGTAGTATTCAATGCTCAGTAAAAGTTGTAACAATTTCATGTTACTGTATGATTTGCAAACAATTCTTCAAGTGGCTTTTCAATTGAAAACTAATAAAATTTACTTAAAAAATCTTCGTGGATGAAATATTTATTATGTTGTTATTTATAAGCAATGATTTGAGAAATTGAAAATCTTCAAATTTCACGAATTTCACGCTGTTTGCGAAATCGTGAAAATTCACTAACCCCTTATGATGTCCTTTAAGAAAAAAAAATGTGTCCGATTTTGGTTTCTCAATCGAACCTAAAATACCGTCATCAGGGTTGAATTGGGACAGCTGTTTTAGCAATGATGCAGCCTAATATTGGGATATTTTTAAGTGGTTTCGGTTAGACCAGATTCAGAGCAACAAAATGTGTACATCCATTTCCAAATTTGAAGCTCTCAACTGTTCTAAATAGTTTTGTCCCTATTCAGACTGTATCCCGATGCGTCCCAGTTGACAGTACCATGCTTCTCCTTCGAAATGAGTTCCCATTACATTTTGCTGGAGACGCATGGTGTTTTATGTTCAATTATGGTCCAATTCCTGATATTTCTTTTTCAAAAAATAATATCTCAAAACCTTTTAATGAATATTCACCATTTTGATTCATTTTATTTTTGTTCGATGCCAGCTTAAGGGCTTCATCAGAAACCACTCAAAAAGGGGACAGAGCACAATCGAGAGCAGAGTCACACAGGAACACTGGGACATCAACCAGTCAGCCGACCATCAAACGCTTGTTGAAACAGTTTGTAACACATTTCCGAGCCCATGTTCCCATGGAGTTTTCGGAAAGTGTGTGGAAAGGTGCACAGTTAAAATTTTGTTTTTCTTTTATTACAATGAAATTAATACGAGCTATAATTATTAGATAGTATTGAATGCATTGAATTTACATGAAAGTCCCTGTAAAATTACAGTTTTGTTTTATTTTGTGCCACAATTGTGGTCTGGTGACGATGCGATACGGCCACGATGATCTGGATGATGATGATGATGTGACGGATTGCCGGTTGATGTGACAAAAAGCTGCCCTAATGAGCAGTCATCAATGGGGCCCAGCATTCCGGCTGCTAAAGGACTCAAAGGACACGTCGAGCACGGGATTATTTGTTTTAATCAAATGGGATGAAATAACAGCAAATATTGAACAGCCATTTGTCAAAGTTAATGCGCGTTTGATTTGTGATTTGTGAGGTGCGTCTGAACCAACATTTGCAAAACTTTGATTGATAGTGGATTACATTGTTAAGCTTGAAGTGAGTTTTCATTTCCAAGTCTAAAATAACCTTTCCAAACATCTAAAATTAAGCATCTTCTCTCCCCTTCTAAAGAAAAACTCAAGTTGCATCACATCTCACCAGCATTGGAGGTGAAACGAGCCGTGGTATCGAGTTTCATCTCGTTTCAATTTCGCCAAGATATCCGAAAGTACAAAATTGTAACAAAATTGGAAAATTATTGGCAAATCAACCTGAACTTTGGGCTCTGGAGCTATGGGGCAGGAGCGACGTTGTCTTCGACCGTCCTCTTCGACTTTCCGCGGGGTGGCGCGTCGTCGGGATCCACTTGATCCGTGCAATCAATGGATTGGGAGATAAAACTAAACTTTGACTTGTGCTATCCGAAAGGATGGCTTCTCTCGGGTTTCTTGGTGTTTTTGGTGAGAATTTTAAGAAATTTCAAAAACTTAAAATATGTTTTTTTCAAGAAATTCAATTCTTTTTCCTAAATCAGTTCTCTTTCGTCTTAAGACTTATTTAAACTTTAGGCATCGCTGATATTTTTTTTATCTAAACTCCCTTTTCAAACGCTACCGCTAGAAATTGTATCGTAAGCCGGTGTGCCATATCGCATCGTATTTAAAGCACGTAAAAAAAGACGCCCCCCGCCCAAAATTGGTGCACATTTTCATCAACTCGCATAAATTTGATTAAATGAACTTCGCTTTTTCATCATCATCCTGAGCAGAGCCAGGTCTCGTGGCATTCCCGCACGATTTACCATTCGGTGTTACTTTTTGTTTCCCTCTCTGCACTCCGCGTTGGGCTGCAAAAGTTGGCTGATCTCTCGAAGAATAGACACCCTAACAGTTCTGGGAATTGATGCCCCCTCCGGTACGTGGTTCTCCGGAGAGCTTCGTTAACTTTGGCCGGGACATGCCGGTTTTGCACCGTGCGTGGGAGGGAGTGTGGTCGAACATTATCGAGAAATTAAAAGTGAGAGTGTGTGCAACATGGAGTTAAACTTTCTGTGAAGATTACCATGGCACTTTGAAAAGTTTAACTCCATGTTGCACGCACACACTCTCACTTTTAATTTCTCGATTGCTTTTGAAATGATCATCGCTTTCAATTTATTTATTTTTATCACAAGTGAATTTAAAAGTTAGAATTAAATATTATAACTAAATTCACACCACCCAACAGTATTCGAAAAATCAGCGGAAAGTGCGCTACCGGAAGGCGCGAAAATAGAAATCCTGCGCGTGAAAATTGGGCACAAAAACAAACTTTTTTTCCATCTTTGTTGAACACACTGCTGATGAGTGTCGTCGGTGGGATATTGGTGTGTCTCGTGGGGGTTGTGGTAGCAGAATAGGGTGGTTGGAAACCTCTGCATAGCAATGGATAAATTGTGTGTTACTTCATGCGGGAGGAAGGTGGTTTCGGGATGGAAAAAAACTTGGCCTAAATTGGATTTGAGATGAAAGTTATGGAAGTAAAGTTTTGAGGTGCCTCGATAATATTTTTTTTATTTATAAAAGTGTAGTTTTCAGTATTCAGTGAATAAAAAATACATTGATGGTTAACTAAAAATTGTCAACAATCAGCCGAAATTTGTGATTACAATATTTTCAAAACAATGTTTTTAAGTCGGAAAACTTTGAAAATTTCCTAAATTTATCTTCTTTAATATACTAACTCAGTGCGTATTAAACCAAAATATTTATTCAGTATTTTTCAACACCTTTTCAAAAATTGTCACTAATGTACAACTGGACTACGGCTAACTCAGCTCAAGGTCTATGACACTTGAGGGTTATTTTAGAGTTGGCTGCGCTACTGTGGTCAACAGAGGAGATCGCAGACAAGATACTAAAGAGCAATTCTCCGAGATTTTGGTGATTCGTTTTTTTGTATTCTTTAATCCGGCTGAAACTTTTTTGGTGCCTTCGGTATGCCCAAAGAAGCCATTTTGCATCATTAGTTTGTCCATATAATTTTCCATACAAATTTGGCAGCTGGCCAAACAAAAGTGATTTATGGAAATTAAAAAATCGGTATCTTTTGGAGCAATTGTTTGATCGATTTGGTGTCTTCGCCAAAGTTGTAGGTCTACATTGAAAAAAAAAAAAAAGAAAACAAGATAAAAAATTCAGTGATTTTTAATTTCACTTTTTTATTTTTTTTTATTTTATTATAAATATGCCTAGGGCATCCAATTTTCCCGGGTTTTGAATTTCCCGGGAAACGGGAAAAATATTTTTGAAATCCCGGGAATTCCCAGGATCCCGGGAATTTTTTAACAGTCATATTTTCATTTATTTGTTATGTTTTCAAGCTTCAAATCATAGAATCAGCTCAATTATATTAATTGGTGATAATCTACACTTCAATCTAAACATAGACGACAGCTTTATGTAACCCTTATAAATGTAAATCGTCATAAATGTCAAAATAAATTTGAAAACTTTTGGTTGTACCATTGCTGAGATATAAAACAATTTGAAGTTGGCAGTTTAAAAAAAATGGGTGCCACGATATCTCAACACTGCTTTGACCAAATCGGCTCATAATTTTGGTGCACACTCGTTAAATTGGTTCCGTGTGCCTGACGAATTCCGATATTCATAAAAGTTTATTTTTAAATGAGATAATTTTTTTTATGATATGCTCAAGAGTTTTTGATTCTTGCATTTTTCAAATACGCAAAATTCAAAAATCGGGCATCGTCATGCACACGGGAGGTTTTGTGAGTCTTCTCCCAAATTTCAGCCAAATTGGTCCATCCTATCTTGAGAAAAAAATGTTCACAAAGTTTGACAGTTTGCTTTGAGCATGGCAAAATTTTGTGCTTAAATCGTCTATTACTCAGTTTAATAATGAAATATCTTCATGAAACTTTCAGGAGTGGTCATCTTTCAAGTGGATTTGATAAATTTTCTGTAATAAGCTTTTTTCATTTTCTACATGTATGTAACCCCTTAAAACAAATTAAAATTATATTTTTTTTGTTTTTTATTCTGCTTTGGCCAACTGGGGAAAACCGGGACTAAAGTCTAAATAGCTTATTTTTTTCCAATTTAAAAATTATTAATATTCATAAATGTAATAACCAGTTTTTTTTTTTTAAATATGAGCAATTCTCGCTGAAACCGTCCCACTAGATGCACATGTTCTCAAATCGTTACGGCAATGTTCTCATTCGATTCAGCGCACCAAAAAACCATTAAAACAACCTTCGAACCATTGAAAATGTCAGCCGTTAGCCACCTGTAAATAAAAACTTGTATTGAACTATGGATTTTTTCGAAAAAATGCCCCAATTTGGAGAAATGATATCTCCCAAAATACATTACCAAACATCAAAAAGTTGTATATCGTTGGAAAGGTAATCGCGAGGGCTTTTTATCGCACTTTGAAAAACATTTCAAAAAATATTTTTTCAAGGGTAATTTTAAGGGTTTTTGAGAAACTTACTCTTAATTTTGAATTTTGACCGTGTTCGCAACCACTTATCATTACGCAACCATTTTCATTCGAAAGATTGGAAGATTTTGCATAAAATCAACTTGAGAAAAGTAGTGTAATGAAATAGTTTTCGTGTAGTTATTAACGGATGAAAGAAATTGGTTAAATTTCTATTAAAAATAACCATAGCTCAGACTTCAGAAATGAGCCTAATTTACAGTCAAAACAAAGCAGGATTGTATTTGAGCCGAATTTACAGTCATATGAGGCAAATCTGGATATATAGGATGAATAGGGACAGCTATTTCAACTATACTTTCACTCATCAGATCATATTTTTAAATTGTTTATGTAAAAACATACATAAACAAACAAGTTTCTTAATTTTATGCAATTAAGTACTCTGAAAACTAATGTCCTTACTTAGTCTCGATTCGCCACATTTCACTGAAGTAATATTTTATGTACAGAATTTGTTTTGGGAAGATCTACTTTATTTGTATAACCTCAATCGTGCACAAAAAAGTGCAAAGTTGAAATCAATATTTTTTGATCAAGTTAAAATTGTATGGGGCTGTTGATACCATAAAAACAAGCAAAAAACTCGATTTTCGTCCAAATCGGACTAGGTCCTTTTATTTGACACCACCTCAAAGTTTTACTTTTCTGCAAACAATGTTTAAAACCTTCATTGACAAACTGCGATATCTCTGAAACCGCAAGCCGTACAATGTCAAGTCAGAACTCACTAGAAAGATTATTAGACGTGGAATTAATAAGTGTAGTCTGTTTTTCAATTAAAAAATGTAGGAGCGGCCGTGGCTGACTGGTTACGGTGTCCGCTTTATAAGCGAATGATTCTGGGTTCGATTCCCATCTGCTCCCAACGAGAAAGTTAAGTACACAGAATTTGAAATGATGAATATGAACGAAAAATCAAAAGTCGCTCGAGGCGGGGTTCGATCCCCCGTCCTTAGGGTTGGTAAGCAAAAATGCTAACCACTAGGCCATGACGACTTGGTAAGCTTGAACTGGAATTAGGAATACTGTTACAGAGAGCGAGTTGTGGCGCTATAACCATGGCAAATAGTGTCCAGGACATTCGTGGAAATACAATGTCCCATCCCAGAGAGGGTCCCGGAGTACCAAACCTTCTTAGCATGGTGCTCACAACGAATACAACCAAATCTCGGAGCGTATGGTGGTGTGTCCCCACGCTTCTTCCTCCCCTGTCGATTCAATACTCTCAAATACAATCCTGCTTTGTTTTGACTGTAAATTAGGCTCATTTCTGAAGTCTGAGCTTTGGTTATTTTTAACTGAAATTTAACCAATTTCTTTCATCCGTTAATAACTACACGAAAACTATTTCATTACACTACTTTTCTCAAGTTGATTTTATGCAAAATCTTCCAATCTTTCGAATGAAAATGGTTGCGTAATGATAAGTGGTTGCGAACACGGTCAAAATTCAAAATTAAGAGTAAGTTTCTCAAAAACCCTAAAAATTACCCTTGAAAAAATATTTTTTGAAATGTTTTTCAAAGTGCGATAAAAAGCCCTCGCGATTACCTTTCCAACGATATATAACTTTTTGATGTTTGGTAATGTATTTTGGGAGATATCATTTCTCCAAATTGGGGCATTTTTTCGAAAAAATCCATAATTCAATACAAGTATTTATTTACAGGTGGCTAACGGCTGACATTTTCAATGGTTAGAAGGTTGTTTTAATGGTTTTTTGGTGCGCTGAATCGAATGAGAACATTGCCGTAACGATTTGAGAACATGTGCATCTAGTGGGACGGTTTCAGCGAGAATTGCTCATATAGAGAGATAAATCAAAAATATTTAAAGCACAAGGAATTTTGTGAATCTGTAAACTCAAATTTAACAACTTTCACTAATAAGCCAAATTATTGCTGATATATGCCGAATACAAATTTTAATGCTTTTAAATTCTTATCGATTATTATGTATTTAACTATTTATGTATTTCTACAAAAATAAAATATTTCCGGGCCAAAATTTGACTTTTTTTCAATTTCGGGAATTCCCGAGACAAATTATAAAAAATCCCGGGATTCGGGAATTCCCGGTTTTGGAAAAATCCCGGGATTTTTGTCCCGGGAATTCCCGGGATGGACGCACTACACAGATGCAGCGAAATAATGGAATCAGGTTAGGCCGCTGCAATTATTTATGTAAAAGGTGTATATAACACGAACTGGTCATGGTTGAAGACAATCGTAATTTGACAAATATAATGAAAATGAATAAAAAATGTAATGCACTTATATTTTTAGTAAAATTTTAATAATTGTTACGAAAAACTTGTTTAGAATTCAAACTCTGAAAAACGGTTTTAGTTTCTAATAAAATAAAAAGAATTTATAATGATAAATCGTTGCAAATGATTTTTTAAATGATGATTTCTCCAACTTAAATATGGTTTGGTCAACCTGAATCAGATGTTATCAGATGTTTGCTGTCTGGAAAATTTCTAAGTGCATAAAAGTTGATTTTCATTCCATAAAAAATGTGTGCGTTATAACTTTAAAATTCTTAAGAAATACCTATATTTTTGCTATTTTTAAATGTTTTCAACTTAAGTCAAGTTTGAACGTTTCATTACTTATTTGCAAAAATGTTTGATGAAAAGTTTGACGAAATTTAAATTTTCAATCAAATTGAAACTTTCAATGTGTTATATTATTCTACAAAATATTTGTGTCATATGGTCGAGATCAAATCCTGAATAACCAATCATTACTTTAAGTTAATAAAGGAAAAAAACGATCACAAAAAAAGCTGTTGGAGAACTACTGCCGATGATTGAATTTGTTACCCTAGATATAAGAATTTTGGACTGTTCTAATGTAATCATGAATTGTTGCGTTCTCTCAATCAATCTCTTATCGCTCTCTGCGATCTTTCGCATTTCCGCCGACGATCGTCAGCACGATCGATCGGGTAGCCGATAGGGAGCTGCGGCTCATTAGGTTTAGTTCGTATTCGACAACGTTACAGAGAATACATCGAGGAGGAACCTCTGCCAACTTTACTTTTGCTTTTTCTTTAAATAAATGGCCCAAGACTAAGCCGTAGTTTTCTTCGAAAGTTCGTTTTTTGATTTTGGCAAGTTCCCCACACCGAAACAAACCCCACGGAGAAAACGTCCTGCCGAGTAGCTGCCCAGTTTGCGTACAAAAGCTTAAACTAAACCGTTTTAAAACTAAGGCAATTTTTATGATCTTGCAAAATGAGTGCACGGGCTTACATACTTTTTTTCAAAAATCAGAAAACAAAAAATGAACATTTGGTTTATTGGACCTTTGAAAAAACTCTAGAGTTCATGATTCATCCCTAGAGGTAGAATTCACGAAATCAACTTTTCTAAAACTTCTGTATCATCAGCTGTGAAGCGCGTGCACGTGGTTCTGTAGACAGCACACAAGTCAGCAGTAATCTAATACATCATCTCGTCACGTTTCCTTTCAAAAAAGTTTTTTTTTGCTGTTGTTGGTTTCATTCACCAAGTGGGGCTGGTCCCGTGAGAGTCGCCACTGTTGCATTAGTCGTTGTTTTTTTAGGGTTTTTGGTTGTCTTTAGGGTTTGAGGAAAGGTGTTACGATTTTATTTGAATGTTCAGTTATTTAAGTGAATTTATTATTTTTATTTTGTATATGTGCTTCTTTTTCAATAATTTTGATTTTGTTAACAAAATTAATTATACAGCAATTCCCCACGATAACAGCATGGAAAAAAACAAAAGTGCTCGGATCGGGTTCAAAATTTTTCTGGGGGTTCCCTGGCCGAAAAAAATAGACCCGTATTTTTTGTTTGGCCATTATAGGTGACCTATACCGCGTTAGGGTGGTCTGAAAAATGGTAATTTTCTTCGATTTTTGCAAAAACCACTTTTTTTGAAAAATCATAACTCCTCGCCATTTCAACCGATTTCAACTGTTTTACACGCAAATGAAAGGTGATGAGTTGGCCTTTCAATGAAAAATAGTAAAAAGTTTGGAAAATCTAGCCTAACATATGAAAAGTGCGTATGAAACTTTAAAATGCCGTTTTGATGGTGTCTGGACCAAAGAGCCTATGTCTGGAAATATTTTTATCGGATTCCCCGGACATTTTTACATAACATACTAAAAAATGGGAGGAGTTCATTAACAGGATTCCCAGATATAATTTTTAGAAAATAAAATCCGTGTTTTTCGACGCGCCACGCGCAAAAACCGGAAAATGACGAAATCGGCAAAAAATCAACTTTTTTCACTAAAACTGCGATAACTTTAAAATTTCAGCGATGACCTATACATGTCTGGGTACCAAAAGTTGCGTCTTTTAATTACAAAAATTTTGGTACCCAAACATGTATAGGTCATTGCTGAAATTTTAAAGTTATCGCAGTTTTAGTGAAAAAAGTTTATTTTTTGCCGATTTCGTCATTTTCCGGTTTTTGCGCGTGGCGCGTCGGAAAACACGGATTTTATTTTCAAAAAATCATATCTCGGAATCTTGTTAATGAACTCCTCCCATATTTTAGAATGTTATGTAAAAATGTCCGGGGAATCCGATAAAAATATTTCCAGACATAGGCTCTTTGGTCCAGACACCATCAAAACGGCATTTTAAAGTTTCATACGCACTTTTCATATGTTAGGCTAGATTTTCCAAACTTTTTACTATTTTTCATTGAAAGGCCAACTTATCAACTTTCATTTGCGTGTAAGACAGTTGAAATCGGTTGAAATGGCGAGGAGTTATGATTTATCGAAAAAAGTGGTTTTTGCGAAAATCGACGAAAATGGCAATTTTTTAGACCACCCTAACACGGCTTAGGTCACCCTAATGGCCAAACAAAAAAATACGGGTCTAATTATTTCGGTCAGGGAGCCCCTAGAAAAATTTTGAACCCGATCCGAGCACTTTTGTTTTTTCCTTGCTGTTTTCGTGGGGAATTGCTGTATAGGTACACGCACTTCTAGGTGATTTTATCCCAGATCTCAGCTGCTTTTGCAGCCTGTTCATTCATCCATCTACATCGTGCCAAAGAGGGAGACGGGCTCGGCTTTGGTGAATAAAAATTCGCAGACTGCGCGTCGTGCGTGATCTGATTGCCGAAAGCTCCCCTTGAAAGTTTCACGAAACGTGCCCCGGCAAGAAAAAATAAAACTCTGTCCAGGGTGTGAATTTATCCGAAAACAATGAAGAAGCTGGCCTTCCCGGTGTCTTGCTGTTTCGAGGACTGTCAATCCGCCAAGATAATGATGTGCCGAAAAGAGATTAGGTTGAATTTTGGCCAAGTTGAAACGAAAATCATGATTAAGTTTTATTTTCCCTTGTGAGAATTTTGGGGAAGTTGTTGTTGTGCGAGGGAAAACGTTTGCTGGAATTCTTCTGAGAGAAAAGTTTTTCTCACACCTCCACGCAGTTTTTTTTCCAGAAGGTCTCTTTGAATTGTTAACTTTGTTGGACTTGGGTCTTGGAATTTTGTCTGGCAGAGGGAATTGAAATTCATTGTAAAGGGACCGGGATGATTGTGCGCTATAAATATAGTTGATTTGATTGTTTTGTTTAGGATAAGAGCCACGTTAAGGTGGAAAATGTTAAAAATTACTTATTTTAAGCAATTTGTAAGAAAACAGTGTTGTAATTGTTTCTGACTTTTTTGAAGATTTGTCAAATTCAGTTTCAAGAAAAATATAAAATTTTACGTCTTTTCACGGGAAACTTAAAATTTGATGGATATACAAAAATTTCTCGAAATTCAGACATTCAAAGTTTTTTTTAAAGTTGTGAATCCCTAGTTGAATGTTTAAATTTCCACCGGTTTTAAATCGAATTTGCACTTTTATTGATCAGTTTCACATTACTTAAACATTGCGTTCCACCGAATGAACACACCCATTAAAAGATAAAAATTCTATCAATAAATTAACGACACGTGCGAGCGCAGCTCAGCCAGCGTGGAATGAGGACGAAGTAAAATTCATTATTGAAATTTCAATAAATACCATTACCAGGTAAATTCAAATTAATGATTTACAGCTGTTACTCACACACGCGTTCGCACACACTCTCGAGGGCTTGTTTTCCCGCGAAGAGATGAAACTCATTGGCAGTGAAAAAAAAAAACAAAAAAAAGCACGCTGACGTTCATCGCATTTGCACCAGATGTGTGCGACACTCACAAACACACATTCGATTGGTGGAAAATTCCATTTTCCACACATTTTTTTTACCTACCAAATGCAAATGTGAAAAATTACGATAAAAATATTTGCTTTCCCAGCGCGCGCTGCAGGGCTGATAAATGGTTGTGCTTAATTTTTCGACTTTTCGTTTTCGCGATCGATCTTCGAAAAGAGGACGCGGCCAATTTGGGCCAGAATGGGCGAGTTTCGCATTTGCACCTGATGAAGTGGAATTTTACGGTTTTGCGTTAATTTTACGGCGTTATTAATGGAACATCCTTGAGTTGGAGGAGGGATGTAAAATGTGGACCACTTTCGCGGGGATTGAATGAATTGTAATTACAGAGAGCGTTTGTGTTATGAAGTTGCACCGAAATTCAAATATAGATAATGATAGAAATTTTGAGTTGTGTCGTGGAGATAATCTAATCTTCTTATTCAGAAACTGTAAATTTTAAATTGTCAAAAATTACAAAAACTATAATTGAGAGAAGTCAAAAAAATTTGGACCCCAAAATTTACCTTAAAAAATATTTGTTTTATTTTGAAATATATTTTTTTAATTTTTTCTAAGAGTTAAGTTCAATTCCCATATCTTCTCTCGTGCATAGCAATCGTCAAAATCTAGTTTTTTTTTTGCGAACTTATGGATTTTCCTGATAACTGTAAATCATATTGCGAAATTCCCGATACCGGGAAATTATATATTAGCTTTATCAGTTATTTTTTTTCAAAAATCTAAAAAAAACTTTGTGCATCTTTTGAAAAATCACTCAGTGCGAATTAAGATTCGTGAATATTTTAAACTACAATTTTGAATCTTAGAAAGCTCAAGAAACGATTTTCTATTTAGGTAATTCTCCGCAAACTCACACGCAGTTGCCCCGACCCCTCTTCGATTAGCGTGAAACTTTGTCCTAAGGGGTAACTTTTGTCCCTGATCACGAATCCGAGGTCCGTTTTTGATATCTCGTGACGGAGGGGCGGTACGACCCGTTTTATTTTTGAACATGCGAAAAAAAGGTGTTTGTCAATAATTTGCAGCCTAAAACGGTGATGAGATAGAAATTTGGTGTTAAAGGGACTTTATGTAAAATTAGACGCCCGATTTGATGGCGTACTCAGAATTCCGAAAAAACGTATGTTTAATCGAAAAAAACACTAAAAAAGTTTTAAAAAATCTCCCATTTTCCGGTACTTGACTGTAAAAAAAATTGGAACATGTCATTTTATGGGAAATTTAATGTACTTTTCGAATCTACATTGACCCAGAAGGGTCAATTTTTCATTTAGAACAAAAAAATTCATTTTAAAATTTTGTGTTTTTTCTAACTTTGCAGGGTTATTTTTTAGAGTGTAACAAAGTTCTACAAAGTTGTAGAGCAGACAATTACAACATTTTTTATATGTAGACATAAGGGGTTTGCTTATAAACATCACGAGTTATTGCGATTTTACGAAAAAAAGTTTTGTCAAGATAGCACGACCAAATATCAACTTCTTTCCTTTGGATAGTGACAACCAAGCACGGAGTTTTTTCGGTTTTAATTTAATATCTCAGGATTGAAATCGAATTTTGGGGATCTGCGAAGGTCAAAAGGTGAGACATTGTGAGTTGCACATAATGGCGTTCTCAACTCAATTTGGCCCAAAGAGAACGTGTGACAAGATACCACGACAACGTATATGGGTAATTCTCTACCAACTCACACGAAATCGGAAAAAGTTGCCTCAACCCATTGCCTCGACACATTGCTGTAGTTGCGACAACTGACCAAAGGGATTTCAAGTCAGAACGCGTTAGACACACGTACATGCCCGACTACCGTTATCATTTGTAATTGTAATAACTTGGGACTCCGGCAACCAATTTCAACCAAACCTCGAGACAATGCAAAGATTTGTCATCCAAACTAAATGTGTACGTTGAACAGTTCTCTCAGATTTCGGTCATTCGATTTGTTTGTATTTTTTATCCGACTGAAACTTTTTTGGTGCCTTTGGTATGCCCAAAGAAGCCATTTGGGCATAAGCATGCTGGAAGCATGCTGGAAAGTCTTGTGATTAGATTACGCCCCAAGCACTTTTCTTGTCAATATTAATAATTGCAATACATTCGAGATCACCCGAAAATGTAATACAAAAATTAAAGCGGCCAGCCCTACTGCGTTGTGTTTATCGCAGAGAGGATTCTGTGAACGGGTCACATTCCACAGAATCTACAGGGGAGGAAGGATGTTAGTGTAAATTTGGCAGATAATTATATTTTTAGGGGGAAGTTGAATTGGGCAAAATGGGATTAAGGAATGGGAAAGTGAGGAAGGGGTAGGAGGGCTATTGAATTTATAGTATAATAATATAAGGGAATATAATCATTTAGCAAATAATGATGGAAAGCTCTCACCAAGAATCAGCAAATCTTAAAATCTTCGAAAGACACAGCCAGATTGAGTCCCAACCTGCAGCTCCTAAGTTCTTAGAAGCCGCCAAACCGGCCGCATCAAATCAGCCAATATTTCCTCGTCATCTGCGTGATTGAGGCTCTATCCCAGGTCAGCGACGTCTTCCCGGACATGCAGCAACGCAACGCGAATCCCGGATATCTCCACCATCTCCACCTTGTCCACTGCCACTCACAAGTTCGTCTAGAACTCCAAAGAAGCCATTTGGCATGATTATGAAAATTCAAAAATCTGTTTCTTTTGAAGGATTTTTTTGATCGATCGTCTTCGGCAAAGTTGTAGTTATGGATAAGAACTATACTGAAAAAAATGATACACGGTAAACAAAACTTGATAGTTTTTTTTGCAAATCAAGTTTTAGTGACAAAAAGTTAAATAAAAATCACCAAATTTTTTTTTACCATGTGTAATTGTTTTCAGTGTAGTCCATATCTATACCTACAACTTTGCCGATGACACCAAATCGATCAAAAAATTCCTTCAAAAGATACAGATTTTTGAATTTTCATGCATCATTTTTTTATGGATAGCTGCCAAATTTGTATGGAATATTATATGGACAAACAAATGATGCAAAATGGCTTCTTTGGGCATATCCAAGGCACCAAAAAAGTTTCAGTCGGATTAAAAAATACAAAAACTAATATTCTTAAAAAAAGACCGATTTCGTAGAGAATTGCTTGTTTTTGCAATTGAAATGTATTAACAGATATTGTATTGAAAATATTATTTCATCTTCAGTTTGTCTTAATTAAATTATTAAACATAATTTAAATTTGTATCTTGTCTTGTCGTTTTTTGGAAATTTTGGAGAAAATTCGTTTGAAAAAACATTGTTCTTTACATCATAATCTATCATTTAAGAAGTTAGCACCTAGAACTCCACCACATGACCTCAAAATGGGGCAGGTTACTGTGCATTCTCAAAATGAAGGGAACATAAACTTGAAGGTCCTCAGAATCATAGGCAGTCTGCTCTAGGACTTTGTAGAATATTGTTGCACTTTAAAAATAACGATTCAACATTAAAAAACACAAAAATAAAAAAATAAAATTTGTGTGTTAGATGAAAAAATTCCTCATAATCGATTTTTAATTTCAAGATTCACAGAAAGATAAATTAAATGACCATTCCAATGACATGTCCAACAACTTTATTTAAAGTTTTAAAATCTTTGTTTTATACTTTTGCCTTCTTCACCAGACTGAGAAAAGTCTATAAAATCACTTGAAAATTAACTCCTTAACTAGACCTCCTAGACCCACTTTCACGTGTACATAAAGATGCCAACTCTTGGTGAACCAAAACTGTTGAGGAATAATTCCTCAACAGTTTACGGATTTTTGTTCACAAATAGTTGGTAGCCTTATGTTTACATTATTGTTTATTATTATTCTTTTTTTTTAATTCGGGGCGTTTGAGATTTTGAAAAAAGTGTCCACGTCGTTTATCATTGGTCCAAATTCATCATTTCAGTTTGGAAAATAATCACCAAATAATCACGTTTTTCTGAGTTGCTTTGAAAATAAAATCTCAAAAAGCAAAGTATTTGAACAAAAAACTTGCGAATGGCTTAAATATTTTTTATTCGCACTTCAATTAACCATTCAACTCAACCAGACAGTTGATTACCTGCACCATCCGTCCAATTCTCCAGTGATCCAGTGATCAACAGACTGGTGATTACAACTTTTCCCATCAGAATAGCTCAATCAAGAGCTTATCGAAGGGCAGATAGATGAATTAAACAAAAAAAAAAACTGCAACATTTTTTTCCTCGAACATCTCATTCCCACCGGGTGCATTCGCGTTTCGCGCGAATCGATATGTAATTGAAACGAAACCATGATTTATCGAACGCAGGCCATTAATCTGTTGCCAGTGTGCCACATACTATGTGTCGAATCCCGCCAGATGCTGCTTATTTTGTAGCGTCATCACATGGCCACAACGCAGCTCGAAATCCATCCACTAAATATGGTCTGACCACACCCCCTTTCCACTGGTCGGTTGGCCACACTGACTGCGCTGTCAATTGAACCACGTCCTCGTTTCACCACACCCTCGATGTGGCATGTTGGTGTAAATAAAACCACCGAAAATAAAGGCAGCGGCTTTGGTGCTAAATTTTGGCCATGAGGTTACTATACTGAGTATTTAAAAAAAATCAAAGTGTGCAAGGTTTACAGGATTTGAAGTGTACTTTAAATTTTTTTAGTGGATTCTCTAATTTAGACATCAACCAAATCAACGTTACGCTACCAACAGCAATGCGACAGAAGTGAACAAACAGAGCGAAGCGCAAAAAATGCAAATCAGTATTACAATTTGAGCCTGGAAAATGTAAAAACTTTGTCAGCATGTTAATTAATTTCTTCTTTTATGAGTGGTAATTGAAATTTTGGGATTTTTACGATCACGTGGTTGCGGTGTCGACCCAGAGCAGGATGGTCGGAGTGAAATCAATTTGTTTTTTTTTTTTAATTTTTTTTTTATTGTTAATTAAAGTTTGATTTAGAGCAAAACTGATTTTTATCTAATCTAATCTAATCTAATCGAACACAAGCGCAGCCAGTCCGAAGAAAGCATCCTGGAAAAACTTGGGGTTAGATTACGCCCCAAGTTCTTTCTTGTCAATATTAATTATTGCAGTACATCCAAGTAACCCCAAAAATGTACAGCAAAAATTAAAGCGGCCAGGCCTACTGCGTTGCATTAACCGCAGAGACAGATTCTGTGAACGGGGCACATTTCACAGAATCTACAGGGGAGGAAGGATGCGTGGACATACCGTACCAAACGCTCCTGTTTACAGTTTCATATGTGTTTTGTATAATGTGTTAAGTGTAAAATATAGTGTGGTTATATAATCAATTAAATATTATAATGCAATATAATGATCATTTAATAAAATCCCTTCACCTATATATAATAACCACGCACCCAAGCACACAAACAGCGACCCAAAAGAAATGAAAATGAGCATGCAAAAACAAGACAGTGCGTCCCCGTGGTTAGCGCACTCTTAGAGCAAAACTGATTTTTATGTACTTTTTTCTCGACCCTCTACGATTTCAATGAAACTTTGTTGACATGTTATCCTACGGTTATATATGTGTCATTCCACCTAAAGTGTGCAAGAAAAAAGTGCAAATTTGAAAATTACCATCTCCGATTCTGCTCAAATTTGGCAGAGCTGTTGAGACTATCAAAACATGTACCCTCCCAAAAAAATCGACTTTTTGGCGATTTTTGAGTGAAACCTCTATCTTCAAACGACGATAACTCAGGAACCACAAATCTTAGAGGGTCGGTCTTAGACTCAAATTTGATGGAAATTGGAGGTAGAATCTATGTCCGTGATCAAAATTTAGATTAAAATATGTTTTCTACGTGTATTGCGCAATTGAAAACTTTAAATGGCCGCATCTCAAAACAGCCCTAATTATTTTTTAAATTTGACCTCACCATCGTATTCCCCGGCCAATTTTACAAAAGAATCACTTATCGACAGAAAGGAATATGCTTCGTTCCAGAGATATCGAATTTAAAGTTTTAAGTATTTTAGATTACCTAAATTAGCTTTATTTGCTAGAAGCACTCAGTTGTGCTGATCAATAATTACTACCTGGTGTAGTTTTCAATTGCACAATACAGGTAGAAAAAAAACATTTATATCTAAATTTTGATCACGGAAATGGACTCTACGTCCAATTTCCTTCAAATTTGAGTCTAAGACCGACCCTCTAAGATTTGTGGTTCCTGAGTTATCGTCGTTTGAAGATAGGGGTTTCGCTCAAAAATCGCCAAAAAGTCGATTTTTTTGGGAGGGTACCAGGGATGGAATAATCGCGAAAAAATCAATTTCGCTTGCGAGTTTTCTTCAACCTCGAAAGAGAGAGGAGGCAAATCGCGCAAAAGAAAATCGCTCCCGGAATTCTCCAAGAAAATCATTTCCTTGTCAGCACCACTTAAAGTCATTTATTTCACTTTGTTTACACACATTGCACAGTGGTCCAGATCGCAAAATTAAGTGGAAAATGGATTTTTCCAAAAATGGTTAAGTTTTGGAGCTTTGGTGTCTTCAGAAGAGTTGTTGCAAATTGAAAGGGGCAACTTTTGGTTTGGTTGAAAATTAGGGTGGTTCACGATTAGGGTGATTTTGGAAATCTAACTTTACAGGAATATTTTTGGGAATTTTTTCGTCTTCTAGAAAGTTGTTGGGCTTGCCATTTCAAGCAACTTTGTCGAAGACACCAAAATTTTATCTCGTAATCTACGCCTTCTATGACCAAATTTATAGAAAGCATCTGAGCAAACCTTCAAAAATCAGTTTTTTGAACGTGGCAATTCAGGGTTAAGTTTTAGAGAAAAGTGATGTTCTGAGCACTTTTAGAGCTCTAAAAACAAACATTTTATTTGTTGACATGCCAATTTGGACTTAAGGGTCAAAGTTACAGCCATTTAAGGTAAAAAGATGCAAATTTAAAACTTAAATATCTCGAAATGGCGCAAGCCAAATTTTAAGCACTAGGTTGCATTTGAAAGAGGAGATCTAGCACTACAAACGCTGAAAAAATCTCAGAGGTGTTTTCTTTAAACTCGAGATATCTTTATTTGAAAAGTCTAATTTTCAAGGGAAAATCATATGGGACCACCTAAAGAAATTCGAAAAATGTCCAAATATATGTTTTCCGTGTAATTTTGCCCGCTGAATCCGAATCTGCCCTCAGAATTGAGCCAAAGTATCGAAAAATCGAGTTTTGGTCATAATTTGGTCATAAATGATAATTTTACATGACCAAAAATGACCAAAACTCGATTTTTTGATACTTTGGCTCAATTCTGAGGGCAGATTCGGATTCAGCGGGCAAAATTACACGGAAAAACATATATTTGGACATTTTTCGAATTTCGTTAGGTGGTCCCATATGATTTTCCTTGAAAATTAGACTTTTCAAATAAAGATATCTCGAGTTTAAAGAAAACACCTCTGAGATTTTTCAGCGTTTGTAGTGCTAGATCTCCTCTTTCAAATGCAACCTAGTGCTTAAAATTTGGCTTGCGCCATTTCGAGATATTTAAGTTTTAAATTTGCATCTTTTTACCTTAAAATGGCTGTAACTTTGACCCTTAAGTCCAAATTGGCATGTCAACAAATAAAATGTTTGTTTTTAGAGCTCTAAAAGTGCTCAGAACATCACTTTTCTCTAAAACTTAACCCTGAATTGCCACGTTCAAAAACTGATTTTGAAGGTTTGCTCAGATGCTTTCTATAAATTTGGTCATAGAAGGCGTAGATTACGAGATAAAATTTGGTGTCTTCGACAAAGTTGCTTGAAATGGCAAGCCCAACAACTTTCTAGAAGACGAAAAATTCCCAAAAATATTCCTGTAAAGTTAGATTTCCAAAATCACCCTAATCGTGAACCACCCTAATTTTCAACCAAACCAAAAGTTGCCCCTTTCAATTTGCAACAACTCTTCTGAAGACACCAAAGCTCCAAAACTTAACCATTTTTCGAAAAATCCATTTTCCACTTAATTTTGCGATCTGGACCACTGTGCATTGCCCATCTAAAAAATGTGACAGGTAATTTTTCGACGTGTGACGTTACATTTGCAAGTGTAGTAGTAAAAAAGATTTTCTGCCGAATAATCAAGATGATGATTTTTTTGGATTCTTTTTACCGATCTTTCTTGCGCGAGAGAGGAGAGCATGCTCCCTTCGGATTTTTCTCTTGATTAACATCCAAAGATTTTCTTTTGATGATGATTATTCCATCAAATTTGAGATAAGTCGGTGCACCTTTGATTTCAATTGATTAAGGTCTTGAAAAACTCAGAAGACATCACCAGCAATGCTCGAAATGTTTTCTCCAATTGGTCTTTAAAACTTTTCTCAAGTTTTTTTTTGACAACTCCACAAAAAGAAGGATGTAACACCATTCCGCATGCCCATCGTGGTGTGCAAATGTGAAATAAGGTATGGAAATTGGTTTCGATTATCATACGGTCTGTGTCGGCACATGTAGAACTCAGTCCCTTCCCCTCCTTCCTTCAAGACCCCCGCTCAAAGTGGTTACTATAACCCGATATCCCTTTTCCATCATCCCTCGCAGCAGTGCTCCCACAGCTGTCGCGAATTCATTCATATTTAACGTGTTTTTCCTTATTGCTTTACAGGTCTTTTATCGGCTTTTCCCGGAAAAACCACCTTCACCGCCAGCGATGAAAGCTCGGGCCGAAAGCATTTCCAAAATTTTCCCGGAACCGAACCAAAAAGAAAAGATAGGCGGCCCTGCCATGAACAGAACAACCTCACCCGAAGCAACAATAACGAGCAAAAATGGCGGAAATGCCGTAACGTCTTCGTTTTCTTTTATCCAATTTGAATAAATTCGACTTTCTGTGAAGTATGATATGTTTTGGGCGAGGTACGAAGACGGTGTACGTTCTGTCTGATATTATGTTTTATGCTGTGTCGTAATGGCTTTCCACTTTCTTTCATTTTTTCCCCTAGAGTGGAAACAACAGAGAGCAGTTCGACGAAAATGAACTTTCCCATGTCATTTCTGGCAGAATTAATTGAGTTCCCGGCCCCTAGTCCCCAGCTAATGCGGTTACTTCGGAGCCAATTTGGAGTATTTACCTTCCTGATTGCGCTCGGGGAACCACCCTAGCGCCCTTTACAGTACAACAATTGTCGTTATTGCCCCGGGACCGTAAAAGTCTACTCGAAACAAGAGTCTTTCGGCACCAGAGTGCTCTGGTACTCAATGCGCCCGAAAGTATACCATACACAGACACATTGCACTTTTTGACCGTCGTAATCCAACGATATGCGCCTGCATGTATGCTACCAAACTAACCTAACTCGAGCAGCAGCAGAGTTAAGACAAAACTCGTTCCGACAAATAAGCAGAAGAAACATTGCATGAAAAATTAAATAAATTTACATGCACACACACAATATGGGTTTTTCCTTTCATCGATGATACGGGTTTTGTCTCTCTCTCTCTCTCGTGGGAAACCTGTGAAAAGGAGAGGCAAATTTATTATAATTTATGGGTGTCTGCTGAGAACTCTAATAGAGAGGATGTGAGAAAAAGAAAAGCTCCCGGAAAAAGCGAGGATGAGCTCAAGTGAGAAAAGGTTGCAACAAACTTGTGCTATACACTTATAAATGGTGATTTACTCATTCGTATACAGTCGGTTTGCATTTGTATGCATTGCGGGACGACGAGATGATAGGACCTTAATTATTAACGCAAATGAACGTATCGTCTTTCTGAGAGTACAAATTAAGCATTATTTGTTGTGGAGGATGACACAGTGCTTGAAGGGTTGTTGGGTATGAGCTCACTATAATTCAAACCAATCAAATGGTCTCCTATAACGTACGTCAGATAAAACTATCTAAGACAGTACAACACTTCAGCCTAGACATGCACCACCCCAACGGGAAGGTTCGCGATCCGAGAAATTAACCCAAAACAATTATAAACTGCACATAAACGAACTAATGCCACACTTGCATTGTTGGTACCTTTTAAATATTACATCCAAATTATTGCTTTTTTCCTCAACCCATTGTTTAACTAGGCGAGTAATGCTTCAGTTTTCATGAAAATTATGCTGAATAAACAGAGAGAGGTACTCTCAGTCACACAGAAAAAAAAATCATGGTAATATTACATCTGGGAAGGAGTACATCTTTTATGTCAGAAAAAAGGTGTAATTTTACCTATGGAAATGTGTAATTTTACCACTTTTCTGGTGTAATGTCACTTTTTCAGTCTAAATTGAGGTAAAATTACATCATAAAAGAGGTAATATTCAACCTTTCAAAATTACAGCTTCCAAATTTACATTATTTTTTTCTGTGCAGTTGCCTTACACGGCACTCCACTTCTATGAAACCATATTTGACGGTACGCCAGAGAACGCTTAAAAGGAGTCATTTAAGAAGTATCTTTGTATGATGACATCGTGATCAACAAAGACGTGGACGTGGAGAACTACATCATCGTTTACCAAGGAAGCAATGGACATTCTAGTAGTGTACAACAAAAGTGAACGGATTTCTTCAAAAAATGTGAATAAGGCATCCATTTCTATAAGAGGGCGCAAGGTACTCAGGGAAAGCAAACCGACAAGCTTCCCGAATTGCTTTATAACTTTAACGTTATCTTTCGCTAACTGGACCATCCGGGAGCGAAAATGAGCAGCGTGTAGAAGATCCAACGGCAATCGCTGACCGAATCAACTAATCATCCTATCGAACAAGCTTTGCAAAAACTGATCGCAGAGGTAAAGCGTATGTTTTTGGATATATAGATGGCGCTGGGAGAAAGAAGTAATAGAGAACCATTTGAAGGCCACTGAACGTCACTACTCCAATACAAACATCTTAAAGGAAGGGACTCCTTGTCCGGTTCAACACAGCAAATAAAGTAGTAATCCAACTGCGTGATAGCACACAAGCGACGATATGGGAACTTCATCGAATGACCACTCAAACATTGAAAAAGAAGTTAATGCACCTTTCCATTTGAATACGAAGAATTTTTCTTAATCAACACCACCAAAAGGAACAAGCACGAAAGTTTGAACTCATTAAATTCCATAACAAAGCATGAGTAGTCATAACAAGCAATTCTAAAAATCGGAGAGCCGTAGGCATGTCGTTTTAAATACAGTTTATCCGTGCTGGAAGTTTACGTCCGTGTTTGAACAAGCGCTTGATTTGCTCGTAAATCTGTTTACTGAGGGGAGGAATCAAATCACTCAAAAAATAACTAATTGAAAATCAAAGTGTGTGTGTGTCTGTGTTAGTCGCATAAGTTCCTTTTTAAGATTATCAAGTTTAGTTAGGAAGTATTCTGAAAGTATTGCTAAAAAACGATTTTCGCTTAAAAAGTTTGAATAGAGGGTGATTTTTAAAAGAAAACCTGTCATGTGATTTATATAAAGAAAAGTATTTGAAATACCTTTCCGTTTAGCTAAAATGATTAAAGATCTGGGAACCCTTCCAAAAGTCATATCAACTTATGTGTTAATAATACACTTTTAAGCCCAATCTCAGATAATTTGCTGAAAATGATATTCGGATCCATCACACGATTCATCGTTATCAAAATACGATAATTTCTGAAAAAAAACATTTGGAACGGGTGCATGAGCATTTTAACAACTGGAACTTTTTTTTTAAATTCAACAGGTAACTATTTAACAAAACCCAGATAGTTAAAGGGTAGCTGTGGAGGCCAGCTTTAATTTTAAATTTTGATTTTTATTAAACATGCCTTTTGTCGTGTTAACCGATCATTTGAATCATTTTAATTAATTTATAAAATGAACTTATTGAAAAAAGTTTCTCAGACCTGGAAAGCTATTTATATTTTTTTTTGATAATGTAGTATTTAAGACTTTTGAACACGAGATTTAAGTCACAGACACTTACTTTACTGAAAATACTAAAATATTCATAATTTGCAATAAGGGTGTCAAATGACGCAACATTTTTTTTTTATAGATTTCCATTACATTAGACTTATGGCCTATCTACAATCACTTAGCTTAGAACATCTAAGTAAAGTAGTTACTTAGGAAAGTCTGCAACTTACGTTCGTCATCCACAATCAACTTAGAAAACTTGCTGGGCTGATATACGTTGCTATGCAGTTGTTTGTTTACCTTTGATATTGAAACGTCAACTTACCGTAGATTTTGAAATTTTCCAAACCAAACGTCAGTTTCTAATTTGATTACTTTTCCATTGTAGAAACTCAGATTCATTTCCATTGATTCAAATTCCTAAGCTAAGTGAAATTTTCTAAGCTAAGTGATTGTAGATAGGCCATTAGGTGTTAAATACTTCTGTTTAAATAAAACATCGTATTTAAAACAAAAAAATAATAAAATCTTCGCTCTTTCAAAATGGATATTAACGTGAACTGTTGTGTAAGTTTTCATGACATCAGAGTATTTAGAGCAAATTACATAAGGTGAAACAGGAAGGCACTGCCATATTGAAACCACAACTCGAGTTTTTAGAAGCATCTTTGAGGAACACACCGTAACTTAAAAATATTTTGTCGAAGCTCTATTATACGCAAGCTCGATGTTAAATAGGTCGATAGCAAGAAACCTATCGAGTTCAGAAATCGATTCAAATTCTCAAATGTTATTTTCTAGTACAATTGGCTCCATACACACAAAAATGGCTTATATAAGCCAAGGATAACATGTCTACAAAGTTTCATTGAAATCGGAGAGGGTCGGGAGTTGCTAATTTATGGGATTTATTCAGAAATTAAAATCATAAAACCGTGCTAAAATTATTTTTTACAAGAATTATTATACATTTTGTTTACAAATGTCAAGTTTCAAAATTGTCTAAGTATATTTACAAAAAAAAAAATATTTCTGCTAGAAAAAAAAGTTTTTGCGGTGATGTATGTACATTGGAATTCCATTAAAATTCAAAATATCTTAAAACGTCCCTAAACATGCTAAATATGATTATTAATGCATAATAGGCCATTTTAGATTGTTTTCAGTTGAATAGAATTATATATTCATTGAAATTTCCAAGTTTTTTTTGAAAAAATATTTTTTGGCCCTCTGATTTTTTGGACCAATTTACAAGTTATAAAAATGTGTGTTTTTTCATACAAATATAGACTTTTGAGAATATTTAGTTTAAAAAAATAAAAAATATCTTGAAAAAGTTCATTAATGACATACCTTTAGTTACCGTTATTGCACCACCATACGGTTATCTAATCTAATCTAATCAGATCCTAGCGCAGCCAATCTTTCGAAGGGATCTTGGAGAGTGCCACCACCATACCATAGCCTATAGTCAGCATTCAAAAGACATGAAAAAGATAACAAATAGGGATTAGTAATGTAATGTTTCAAGAATGGCTTTGTTAAAAAATATTTCCAATTAAATTCCAAAAATCATACCAGATGGCAGAAGCCTTGCAAGACGAAGGTGTGACACCGGGTCCGGAAATGCGCGCACCACACAACACCCCACAATTCGATTCATTCCAACAGTCACCAGGAGGCACTTGAACCGATTTCTGCGGGACATTTTTCCCTGGAAATGAAATTTTCTAGCTTTCTGGTGTGGCTAAGAAGCCGAAAAAGAAAACCGAAAGTCACTTTAAATGTAAATTCGGGTGCCACTTGAAAGTTCGAAAAGTATATCGTGCAAAATCACCCAAGCAAAAAGTCTTGAAAGCTTGGTTTTTCGGGGCGTTGTGGGGGCCCGGTTGGGAAAGTTTGCCGAAGGAAATTTGTATTCGTGGTTCCTGTGAAACTGACAGCATTGTAGTTTTTTCCTAGAAGCAAAGAAGAAGTCGGAGCCAACTCTCGGGCAAGTATTAGGTAAACTTTCTTTCCCCAGGGGTGGAGGAACGGCACTCGAACCGATTTGCGGCCCAGAACCATTCAAGTATTCAAATCACGTTAAGTGGTAATCGATTTCGGCATTTTATTTTTCATTTGGTCGATTTCGGTGCAAAGTTGGAGTACAATTTGACCTGGAGAGTGCTGTGCTGTGGCTTCCGATATTGAAATTTAAAACATTTTCTTTATTAGTGTCAGCGGAAATTTTCCTTGCCAGGGGTTCAGCCAAGTGTCGGACTTTTGGAAGTGTTGTCAGCGAGCAGCAATTTAACGCCTTCATTTAAGTGTCGTTCGGAACGCCTCGACAGGGCATATCGGTTCGAATTTCATAATGTGCTGAGAGCACAAACCTTCGCTCGGATCAGGTTCCCCCCGGAAAAAAGGGTCGATGACGACGTGTCCCGTCCGTGGGTTGAATAATGTACAAAGTACACAATTTCTCGCCATGTTTCTCTGGGGCTGGCGGTGCTGCCAGCTTCGGGGAGGTTTTGACATAATGACGTGTCAAATTTGTAACACGAAAATTGAACGTGAACAGAATCGGGATCGGAGCGGGAGTGAGTGTGTGAAATTTGAAATGGCTTGGGTTGGTCAAATTTGCTATTTGAGATTAAGTTTTGCACACCAAGAACACTTGAACCTGCACATAATTCTCGCGTTATTTTCAAATCAATCTATCTGTATCCAATCAAGTCGAGAGAATTACCCTCTAGGTGTTTCCATAAACCTCTCAAATAAAATCGAGACTATTTTACTCTCAACCGTCTTCCCTAAATAGTTTCGATCATCCCAATATCGCTCAGAATCCTTCTTCCTTACTTCCCGACCGTCTGCTTTACCCACCATGACACCATGGATTGGATGCTGAAACTACGCGGATGTCAGTCCAACTACCAGACGGGATACAAACGAGCTTCTTGGAAAGTTACAATCTCTCCCAGTCCCCGAGAAAACCGACAGCCGTTTGACGCAGCACTTCTTGGATGCTGTTTGCGTTTACTTCTTCCGGGCGGAATTTCATTCATTTCGCAGGGCAACACAGGCTCCAAGATGAAATGCGAACCGAACTTGTCAGCTTGCCCGAAAGAGAAGATCCGTAGGTATGTGCGTACCAGTGGTTCGGTGTGGTTGAAGCGAGAATGCTGAAAGTTCAGGACAGCTGACAACTTAGGAGTGTCATAGTGTTTGGTTTGGAAAAATAGTACAGAATGGAGCTAGAATATTGCGGTTGACATCTAAATACAGATGTTCAGCTCTCCCAAAAATTTGAATTACTAAAAAAACTTAGAACAATTTTATGGTATTTTGGTGTTGCCTTTCTTAAGTACAATTATAAGCTTTTCTGTGATTTTCTTTATGAAAAATCAGCCTTTTTACGATGCAATTTCGATTATCTAAAAATAATATACTTTTATAACAATCTTTTTGTTGTAATTCTGTAAAACACCCTTTGAATTAGATTTTTCAGTGATTTTTTTTTGTTTTTCCGCTTGAATGTTGTTTGCCGTAAAGACAAGTGCCAAGTTACAAAAAAGTAACTAATGGTTGTTGAATAGTACTTTTCACTGCTGTTATTTTTGGAAAAACCGTTCTGTCACTTAAGAATTTCAGGAATGTAGGTAAGTAGTTTGACAATGGAAATGCAAAAATATTGAAAATTACAATCTTAAGGTTTGCAAAACTATTGTAAAGAAAGCAAATTTGTAAAAAAGCTAATTTTTCTGAGTACAATGACCCTTTGTACGATCGCAAAGGATTTAAAATGGATTTTTAATTCTATTTAAAAATAAACTTTGCGGCTTTTCTTGAAACCACTCATCCTAATTGACAGCTCGTTCCAAGGGGACCATAGTTGATCCATCGTAAAATATTGTCTAGTCATTGTATTTTTGTATTTAAATGAATAAAAAAACAAAACATTGTTTTTTCACCGCTGTGCAAAAAAATGACTCAGGTCTTTAGTACCCTATTAGAGCCTAATATTTCAAAAAGGCGTAATATTGAATGTTTGGCCCTTTTGAAATGTTAGTTCTGATTTAAATTTTTGAAAATATTGTTTTCAAAAAGATCGAAAAATTTCACGAACGCTTCATATTTTAACATTGTAAATCGGACCATTAGTTGCTGAGACATTGACATTAGAAAATGGTGGGTTGTTTGGGTGCACGGAGAAAAAAGAGTTCCCAGAATCGTAAACAAGCGTTCATGAAAATGGGTACCTCGAACAAAGTGTTCAAATTCCATGGTACGATTTTGAAAAACGTACCATGAAATTTGAACACTTTGTTCAAAAAACGTTACTTAATCCACCTTTAGGTGGTTGATGCCTTCCTCCCTTTCATACAGTAATTTTGTTTGGAATAGAAATATTCTGATTTGAAAAAAGCTATATCGATATCGATCGCTATGTACAAAATCAGAAAAATAAACTTAATTTTAGGACCCAATCCTAGCTTTACACCCTTACCAAAAATCATGATTTTTTGAGTTCCAAATCCCACTTTTCATACGATTTTTTGAGTTCAGGTACAACAACCATAAAAATATATATGGGTTGAACTGAAAAATTCGTATGAAAAGTGGGATTTGGAACTCAAAAAATCATGATTTTTGGTAAGGGTGTACTAAAAAAACTGTACACTCGAAACTCAGCTCAGAAAGCAAACACCCTTACCAATAATCATAATTTTTTGAGTTCCAAATCCCACTTTTCATACGAATTTTTCAGTTCAACCCATATAACCATTTTTATGGTTGTAGTACCTGAACTCAAAAAATCGTATGAAAAGTGGGGTTTGGAACTCAAAAAATCATGATTTTTGGTAAGGGTGTACGAATTTTTCAGTTCAACCCAATTAACCATTTTTATGGTTGTAGTACCTGAACTCAAAACTCAAAATCCCACTTTTCATACGATTTTTTGAGTTCAAGTACTACAACCATAAAAATGGTTATATGGGTTGAACTGAAAAAATCGTATGAAAAGTGGGATTTGGAACTCAAAAAATCATGATTTTTGGTAAGGGTGAACCCACCGCGAGACTTTTGTAGGGTTCCATTTATGACAACAAGTTAGAGAGTGCCTCGGTATGTCAAAAATGAGTGCCTTTGTGTTTGTTTGGAAGGTGCAAGTGCCATGGCCAAAATTTAAGTAATCAAGAAATACGTGCCACCGGATCTACAGAATATGTCTCGGCGCAGCTGAGACTTGGTGCACGAATCAGTAAAGAGCAACGGATAAAATTGATTAAAGGTTAGTTTTAACTTATTTTTTTTGTGATTTGCAGATCGACTGTTTACTATGGGAAAGGCGATTGCGAGTTCGTCATGCAAAGATACAACTTACAAAAGCAGCTGAACATCAACGTCAAAAATATCTCGTGAATTCTTTTCTTGGTTGATGGAATCTTTAGCTGTTTTATGATTTGGACCCCTTCGGTGACCATGTGCGACGGGTGATGACCTGGGACGGGCAGATTCGGCTGGATGCCCTAAGGTCGCCGAACTGGCGATAAGATAGTGCGTAGGCTATGCCGCCTAAAACCCATGGAGCAGTTCAACTGAGTTGTTTGTCTTGAAACGGAAAGATTTAATAAATTTGTAGAAATGTTTGTTTTACTTGTTCATGCAAAAAATGTTAAGATGGGCTGCTGACATAAGATCTACTAGTTACACTGGCTGGTTCAGCTAAGCGCCAACGGGACGGTAATGGTCCGGAATTATGCATCACGTCCCTGGCCGTTCCGAGAGCCCCCCGGACAGCAGTAGGTTAGATTTTCGCATGGCCATACAATTTCGGGGCTGCTGTGGGTTGCGTTGACGACAGGCAAATTCAATGAGACCGCAGCCGCTTGTTCTCATCTGTGTTTGCACCGTCGACTTGGTCTGTTCTCTGTCAGCCTGTAGCTTGTCCATGCCTCAGCCTGCGTTTGGTCAATCTGCTTAGGTGGTTGATCCAGCTTCTGCACCAACAGGACGGAAATGTTCACGCCGTTGCAACACGTTTTTGCTGTTACGAGAGTCTCGAACAACAGTATGATAGATCTTTGACGTCGCCGAGTTCCGGCCTCGAGAAAGTATACAAATTACACTAGAGTGCCCTAACTTTTGATAGGGTTATCAGATCTTCAATGTTTTGGGCTCATTAGAAAGAGCTTTCAATTGTCCAACTAACCACGGGTTGCATAATTGACCCGGCCATCATTTTCATCGATATATTAGAGATTCGGCCTCTAAAATGTGTACAGATGACACTTAAATGCTCATAACTTTTGATAGGGTTATCAGATCTTCAATCTTTCGGGCTTGTTGGATAGGTCTTTTGATTACCTATCCAACGATGGGTCGCATGATAGATCCGGGCAACTTTTTCATCAAAATATTTGAGATCCGGCCTCTGAAATGTGTACAAATGACACTTAAGTGCTCATAACTTTTGATAGGGTTATCAGATCTTGAATGTTTTGGGCTCATTAGAAAGGTCTTTCAATTATCCAACTAGCAACGAGTCGCATAATGGACCCGGCCAACATTTTCATCGAAATATTTGAAATCCGGCCCCTAAAATGTGTTCAAATGACACTTAATTGCTCATAACTTTTGATAGGGTTATCAGATCTTCAATCTTTTGGGCTTGTTGGATAGGTCTTTTGATTACCTATCCAACGATGGGTAGCATGATAGATCCGGACAACTTTTTCATCAAAATATTTGAGATCCGGCCTCTGAAATGTGTACAAATGACACTTAAGTGCTCATAACTTTTGATAGGGTTATCAGATCTTCAATGTTTTGGGCTCATTAGAAAGGTCTTTCAAATACCTTTCTAAAAATGTATGATCAGACGGGTTTTCTCACAAAAACCACCCTTTTTACAATCTTTCAAACTTTAGCCAGAATCGTTTTTTTAGCATAACTTTTGAAATACTTAACAAAACTTCATAATAGTTAATATAGGTCTTGTGGGACCCTAAGACGGATCGAATGAGACCAGAACGGCCAAAATCGGTTCAGCCAGTCCGGAGATAATCGAGTGCATTTTTTTCGGTGCACGGACTTACAGACATACACACGCACAGACATTTGCTCAGAATTTGATTCTGAGTCGATAGGTATACGTGAAGGTAGGTCTACGAGCTCGAATTAAGAAATTCATTTTTCGAGTGATTTTATAGCCTTTCCTCAGTAAGGTGAGGAAGGCAAAAACATCAACATCAATTTTCCTGCTTTTAAACCTTTGGATGGCTATATCCAAGCAACTAAGGGTCGTATCGACAAAGTTCAAAAAAGACAAATATAGAGAATTTCCTCAGCTGTGTGTGTGCAACGAACCAAACGGGACCACCCGGCCGCTTCTTACAAATTGAGTTGTTTCCATGTTTATTTAGATCTACAAACTATACGAGCAGTTCTCTAGGATTTCGGTCATTCGATTTTTTTTGTATTTTTTATTCCGACTGAAACTTTTTTGGTGTCTTCGGTATGCCCAAAGAAGCCATTTTGCATCATTAGTTTGTCCATATAATTTTCCATACAAATTTGGCAGCTGTCCATACAAAAATGATGTATGAAAATTCAAAAATCTGTATCTTTTGAAGGAATTTTTTGATCGATTTGGTGTCTTCGGCAATGTTGTAGGTATGGATACGGACTACACTGGAAAAAAATAATACACGGTAAAAAAAATTTGGTGATTTTTTTATTTAACTTTTTAACACTAAAACTTGATTTTCAAAAAAACACTATTTTTAATTTTTTTATTTTTTGATATGTTTTAGAGGACATAAAATGCCAATTTTTCAGAAATTTCCAGGTTGTGCAAAAAATCATTGACCGAGTTATAAATTTTTTAATCAATACTGATTTTTCTTAAAAATCGAAATTTTGGTCGCAAAAATTTTTCAACTTCATTTTTCGATGTAAAATTGAATTTTCAATCAAAAAGTACTTAAGTGAAATTTTGATGAAGTGCACCGTTTTCAAGTTATAGCCATTTTTATGTAACTTTTTTTCAAAATAGTCGCAGTTTTTCATTTTTTTAAATTAGTGCACATATTGGCCCTCTATTGAAAAAAATATTTTTGAAAAGCTGAGAAAATTCTCTATATTTTGCTTCATCGGACTTTGTTGATACGACCTTTAGTTGCTGAGATATTGCAATGCAAAGGTTTAAAAACAGGAAAATTGATGTTTTCTAAGTCTCACCCAAACAGCCCACCATTTTTCAATGTCGATATCTCAGCAACTAATGGTCCGATTTTCAATGTTAAAATATGAAACATTTGTGAAATTTTCCGATCTTTTCGAAAACAATATTTTTAAAATTTTCAAATCAAGACTAACATTTCAAAAAGGCCAAACTTTGAATATTACGCCTTTTACCTGTTTACCTTTTTTACGAAAAACGCTAGTTTTTTACTCCATTTTTTTACTTTCAGCTTGCGTATCTCCGTAATGAACAAACTTAGAGCTTTGAAAATTTGGATTTTTCTTAGTTAGAATGTTTACTTTCGAGAAAAAAATACCAAAAAATATTTGGAGAAGGTCACTTTTTTAAAACTTGGCCACCCAATGTACCATAGTGCAACTTTGCCCTAGACATCAAATCAATCAAAAAATTCCTTTAAAAGATACAGATTTTTGTATTTTCACATATCATTTTTATATGAGCGAACTAATGATGCAAATTGGCTTCAAAACAAATCGAATGACCGAAATCTCAGAGAATTGCTCAGTTCACATATGGGATGCACTATTAGTAAACAAAGCTGATGTGCCCTTTTAAAAAAGAAAGCACGAATTTTATGAGGAGGGGAATTTGAGTTATGCCCAAAGTGACAAAAAACATTTAAAGAAGCTTATGTTTTTGTTGAGAGGGATCTAGACAAAATTTCCGAAGAAAATGAGCTTTTTTGGGAGATTTGGATAACTAGACAAATGCCAACATTCTAGCGATACATGATTCAAAATAAACGTCAATTTCGTTTCAAAACTCAAAAAGATGGTAAAAATTGATCAAAATCATATTGCAATACCAAAAACATGACATCTATTTCACCCTCATCTGCCCTGTGCCCAAACATTAGCAAAGTTACATGAAATAGGTATTCGAATCACTTTAAAGATTTCCTAAGTAAATAAGATTAATCCTTATGGATGCTTTCATAGGATTCAAAATTGATTAAAATATATATATACCTAATTGGTGAATTTTTAGATCGTAGCACGTCTAGAAGCGAGGTCGGGCTGTTGCAAACATTTGTGATAGTTTTTGTCTCCCCCACCCCTTCAAAAACGGTCCAAAAAGTCAGAGGGCAAAACAATATTTTTTCAAGAAACTTCTAAATTTCAATGTAATTTTAAGTGCAATCAGCTAAAAACAATTTCAAAATCGTTCCCCTGCGTTCATAATCAATTTTGACATGTTTGAGCTGATAAAAAATATGAGTTTTGGTAAGGTCCGGTGTCCAGTACCGCAAAATAATATTTTCCCTAAAACTTAGATTTTGTGAAAACCAATTATTGCAAACCGACTGTACCGCTAAACAATATATTTCTCATGTCTTTTTTCATTGAAATACAATACTTGTTTGGTAACTGGGCGTTATTTAACTGGGCGCTCGATAATTGGGCTGTAGCCCACTTAAAAAGCAGACAAACGTCAAAAAAACAAAAACAAACCGAAATGATCGAGGGGTCAGTGAATGCAAAGTCCAAGTTCAACCAAATAAATTTAAACAAAATAAATATAACAAAATAAAAATAAATATTTTTTTCAATTTTTATGAAATTTCAAATCAAAATTAAAAGAAAATTAAAAGGTGAGCTCCGGAATCAAATTTAAGCACCAATTATTTTCATATTTTGTTTAGAAAAAAATATGCACCGGCGGACCCCTCGTCAGTTTTCGTCCAGCTCAGTTAGCGAGCAGAATTCGGTAACTGGGTTACGTTCTCAACTCAGTTACCGAAAAGTAGGTACTGTATTGAAATTATGGCATGTTGTGTCTTAACCAGAGCTGAGGGACAAAAACTATTAAAAATATTTGCGTTTTTGGGTCCCATAAGACATACTTTAGTGAAATATTTTGAAAGCTTTGCTAGGAAAATGATTTTTATAGATACAAAAAAGGGTGAAAATTGCAAAAGTTTCGGCTGTAGCGTAGGCCGGATCTTACCAATAGGTGTCAGCACTAAGATGGTTAGCCTGACTATTATGGCAGCAAGGTAAGAAGGGTAGAGTAGTCATCAATGAGACACGGGGAACAATGACAAAATGGCTCTCACAAGTCGTAGTTTCAACCAATCAGGCTCATATTTTGGGGAAAGGTGTATCTACTGGATACACATCTGCCATAATAGTGGCTTTGGTTATGGACGCTCCCTTGCAAAGTTACTCATAAATGTTTGATTTTGGGGTGTAAAAGTAAATTATGACTGAAAATTACATTTTCGCTTATAGGCTGCCAATAATACAAAAACTAAAATTTCTCCAAACTTCTTTCGTCATTTCATAGGGCATGAGTTGGGCTACAATGGCCTTTCATTAGAATTGACCAAAATTAAGAATATACCCAGAATCCAGGGCTGTCTCATTGTTCCTCACTCTTTTCAGCCTATGGGTAACAATGAAACACTTTGATTTTACTTCATTAAACTTTTCAAAATCTAGGGAAATCCTTCAAAACATGAATCGGAAGTGATTTTTGGCATATTTATTGAGTTTTGACTTCATTTAGCCAAACATATAAAGTTATATGGTTTAAATAAATGGATTTTACTAAATTCAAATACTTTTTAGTATAACTTTTGATAATGAAAGCTCCAAGTTGGCAAAATAGCTTAAAATGTTCAAGGTAAGTCAACTGCAATGGAACAATACAAAAACATGATGTTTTACTAGAAAAGTATTGATTTTCGTAGTGTGTCTCATTGTTCCCCACCTGTTTCATTGTTCCTGCCAAGTGCGTCTACAATGAGACAGTTGGATAGCTCTGACTGTAGAGGTCGGATCGATCTCATATTTTGGTCAATGTTAGAACACATTAAAAGAAAGAAAATGCAACAAAAAGCTTATAAAACATGCTGATGAAAAAAATACAAAAATCGTTGAATGTTAAAAACCAAAAGTGTCTCATTGATGACTACCTTACCCTAAGCTCTCATAGCATATTGTTTGCATGTATTCATGCTCATGGAGGAAGCTGGACCACCAATCACTGAGGGGGTTAAGTAACGGTTTTTGTTTTCGAAAATTATGGCTTTGCCAAAAAATTGGCAATACTGCCAGATATTTTTATTCCAGTTTGTGCCATAGCTCAAAAATGGATTTTTTGTCAATTAAATTAAATCCAAAAACAAGAATTTTCAAAAAAAATTATTTTAGCTGTTTTTTTTTGCGTAAAAAATCGAATAAAAAATAAGCAAAAATTTTAGACTGTAATTATCATTTTTTGCAAAACCCTTACAACATCGATCAGAGAATACATTTTCAAGATACAGATTTTGGGTAAATGCGTTTTTGTATGGACGACAACTGCCAAAATTTCATGGAGACTTGCATGGACGACTTAATGATGCAATATGTCTTCTTGTTCATTAAAAAGTTCACAAAAGTTTCATCCGAATCAAAAATACCAAAATCATCCGTTGTTCAATGTCTTAGAGAGTCCACGTCCAAGTCCAAAATATATCCAGAATCAATTTTCAATTTTCGGATCTTCTTTACTTGTTTTACTTTCCTCTGTAGCAACCCAAGTTACAAAATGTTAATTCCATTACGCGATACCCTGTTGGGCGGTATCTCCCAAAGCTGCACTCCAGCCCATTTGGTTATAAATTCCCTCCGGGAAGCTGTCGCCGAGCTTCCAATCAGCCGCAGTAAATTTCAATTACCAATCCAGCTAGCGCATCCAGGCTAGGCCAAACATGAACGGCATCAACAAACCATTCACTTAGGATCCTCGCACTTCTTTGCACTCCCCGAAAACTTTGTCCTCGAACGCGAGGGGAGAACTTCTTGGCAACGAAAATCATCGCCGTTCATTTCCGTTGGTCGGGATGCGTCCCAGGGAACTCGGTTTCTTCCCCTGGATCGTGGACCAGCCCAACGGAGTGAAAATACATGTAGCGTAAAGTTTTCACCGTAAATCACAAAGTTTGCGGAATATCTGTCGATAAATAAACCTCGATTACAGTTTTCTATACACTCTACCACCATACTTGCAAAGCTTTCAGGGCTTTCCATTTGCACACGTTTATTCCAGACTTATCAGAAAATTAAGTTAAATATGTATTGTAAAATAACATTTTTCAAGTAATCTGAGATTAATGTTTTTAATTGTTTTAAAATTTCATAAAATTTGCGTAAATATGTATAGTTTCAAACAAGAGTGCGAGTCGACTGCAAAGGAAGATTACGGGAAACTGAGGTCCCATGTTGCTTGGACGTGGTGCTGATTGGAAAGCTTTGCAGCTCCTCCAATTCAAGTGAGAGAGGGGGTCAAAGTTCGAACAACATATCGCAAGCTGGGTTGACAATATTACAAAATTAAATTAAAATCTGAAACCGATTCTAGTTTGATTTGATTTGCTTATTTAACAAACAAATCTATCAAATTGTAAGTCATGAACAAGGAAGAAAATATTGTTCAAAAAGTTGTTCAAGAAACCCTAGCTAATACCTAGCCACAACGTGGAGCCTGGCACAAACACACCCATCGAACAGTCAAGTCACAGTTTATTGGTTGCAACGAAGCGGACATGTTCCGCAGTGACCAGAACATAGTTTATTTGCCGTGCTGTGCCAAAACCTCAAGTACGGGTAGCGAGCCCTCCGCCGAACATGGCCACTGACTGCTGGCGGATTGTCGTCGTCCAAGGCACGAACCCCGGCGAATGTTTGCCAAATGAGATTCTCGTATGGTTTGTGTGTGCGTCCCGCTCCGAAACTGGAAAACCTCGGCCAGGGTATTGGAAAAACCTCGAAAACGTGTTTGGCTATTTTCGTTAGATTCCAATCGCAAACACATTTTCTTGCGCGGAGGGGACAGCGCGTCCGGTGCAGTTTAACAATTTGGGATAGGAGAAATCGGCAGTACTTCTTTACAAAATTGACTATTTTGAACATGTTTCACCAATTTTTCATGCAATTTGGTTACCCCTCTTTTCTATTACTGGGCAAAATTTAAAAAATATAACCTCTTGTATCGTCATCAGGGTTGCCATTGGGTCATACAAAAATTCGGAAATTTGTATGACCCAATCTCACCCCCCAGATGACGGTACGAGGAGTTTAAAACTAGAAAAAACATTTTTATCTATCAAAAAAATTTAAAAAAAAATCATTCAGGGACCAACCCCAACGTGGACTACTTTTTTGAAAATGTAGGATCATTCTTATGCAAAATTTGCTGAACTGATTAGTGCGCTGACCACGCGGACGCGCTGTCTTGTTTTTGCATGCTCATTTTCATTTCTTTTATGTCGCTGTTTGTGTGCTTGGGTGAGTGGTTATTATAACTTATTGGACATCATAAGTGCAGTGCTGCAGGGGACGCGCAGTCCTGTTTTTTCGCGATAATTTTCATCGTAAATGATCGTAAAAATTTATTCCAACTGGCATCGATCGATTTTATGAAGAGTAAAGCGTCATTTATTTACTATTTTTGAAATTTGCTCGCGTTATCTTAATTGAAAATAGTAAAAATATACTGATAAGTCCAGCCCATAGCACTACTGCTCGGCTGGCACGCGTTCGATAAAAAAAAACTTTTTAAATAATCAATTATCTATCTTTCCGCAGCCGGCTGCCTAAGATTTAAAATTTTCAACCGATAAACAAAATGCTCATGGTCACATCACTACCACTCGTGAATCCTGACCTCATACCCATCTACTAACCCCCTCAAAACTCATGTGATACTTTGTCGGAGATGCAGTCGATTGGGCGGTCTCTATCACTCAAGTATCGGACTAACATTCCCATCCACTTCCCCGTGACCCTACCACTGGTCGTGGCCGGCGCCGGTATTGATCAGCATGATAGGGGCCTTTGAGAAGTTGCGAAGCGAGGAAAGATAGCTCCCACTTATCTTCCACGGCTCGTGGATGTAACTTCTGGAGGTCCTGGTCAATAACGGAGTAGCAACTGCGGGTGGGCACCTATGCTTATGCTTATGCTTAATGTAGGATCATTCTTATGCAAAATTTGCTGATCTTTCCGATTTTTTAAATTAAAAAGCACACGATTGAGCTTTACGGAATAAAACTTTGAAAATAGGGCAAAATTGTCTAAATCATTACATTAATCATCACCATGTCACCCATGCAAGGCTCCATTTAATTTTGACAGCTACCCATACAAAATTGGTGCGCAAATATTAGAAAATCTGTAACTTTTGAAGGAATTTTCTGATCGATTTGGTATCTTAGTCAAAAGTCAAAAGGACTATAATGAAAAAAATGACACACAAAAATTTTATTTGTCGAATTTTTAGTATAACTTTTTTCCCAATAATATTTTTCCCAACATAATTTTTTTGTATGTTTAGGGGACAATTTTTTTTCATATGTTTTAGGGAACAAAACCCGCAACTTTTGAGCCATTGCCATTTAACCGACGGTTTATGACTAAAAAAATGGCTTTAGGGAAAATATAGAAAAAATATGTTGAAAAGTTTGCAAACAAGACTGAAATTTCTAACGGGCGAATATTGAATGATTGGCTTTTTTAATAGATGAGTCTTGCTTCCAAATTTTAAAAAAATGTTTTTTTCGAAAACATTTTTCAAATATTTAACTTTTCATTCTTGAAAATTGAATCAGTTGTTGCTGAGATTTTGGCATTAAAAAATATGGGAATGTTTGGATGATACTTGAAAAACTTAAATTTTCTTGTTTCTTTTTCTTTCATTCGCTGTATTCAGCACCCAGAGGTCCAATTTCAAATGTCTCTTAAAAATTTCAAAAATATGAAAAAATGAACTTCAAGATATTGAATTTTTGTGAACATCAATTCCAGCCCATAATAGATTCCCTATTTAGCATGGAATTGCGCTAAAGAAAAAGTTAATTTAAGAATCGACAAAAAAATCACCTTGATGGGGAGGTTCTCGTATGTGTGGCAGGTTAGGCACACACTCCTAACTCCATACAATTTGCTGATTTTCACTATTTGATATTTTTAACTGTTGATAGAAACTTTCTATTGAGCTAATCATCACTCGATTTTAGTTGAAAACAAAATTGAACGTCAAAGCGCTTAGGGGCACGATGGAACTAGATGCTGTTCCCCTATCTATTTTTTTCTAAATAGTACTCATCAATACTTATATTTTACATAACATATCAAAAAATTGCGAATATCCATTAACACGTTTCGGAGATATGATTTTTTGAACATAAAAACTGGGTTTCTCGACGCGCCGCGCGCAAAATCTGAAAAATGATGAAAACGGGTAAAAATCAACTTTTTTCACTAAAACTGCGATAACTTGACCGGGACCGTGGTGTAGGGGTAAGCGTGATTGCCTCTCACCCAGTCGGCCTGGGTTCGATCCCAGACGGTCCCGGTGGCATTTTTCGAGACGAGATTTGTCTGATCACGCCTTCCGTCGGACGGGAAGTAAATGTTGGCCCCGGACTAACCTAAAAAAAAAGGTTAGGTCGTTAGCTCAGTCCAGGTGTAGGAGTCGTCTCCCTGGGTCCTGCCTCGGTGGAGTCGCTGGTAGGCAGTTGGACTAACAATCCAAAGGTCGTCAGTTTGAATCCCGGGGTGGAGCTAAGCTAAGGTTTGCAATTGCCTCAACAATCAAGCCTTCGGACACCTAGTTTCGAGTAGGAATCTCGCAATCGAGAACGCCAAGGCAAAGCTGTAGAGCGAATAATTTGATTTGATTTTTTGCGATAACTTGAAAATTTCAGCGATGACCTATACATGTTAGGGTACCAAAAGTTGCGTCTTTCAATTATGAAAATTTTGGTACCTAAAAATGTATAGGTCATCGCTGAAATTTTTGAGTTATCACAGTTTTAGTGAAAAAAGTTGATTTTTACCCGTTTTCGTCATTTTTCAGTTTTTGCGCGCGGCGCGTCGAAAAACCCAGTTTTTATGTTCCAAAAATCATATCTCCGAAACGTGTAAATGGATATTCGCATTTTTTTATATGTTTTGTAAAATATTACAAGGAATCAGGGAAAAATATTTTCAGACATACAGTATGTAAAAAAAGTATTTACACCCCTTGGGCACTATGCACATTTTGTGATGAAACATGTAAAAAATTTAAAGTTTGACAGGAACCTAGTACTACGTTTTGTTCAGAAACTCATGCCAAACATTTTGCTACAAAAAACTCATGAAAAGATGATTTCTATAAAAAGTTATATAACAAATACTATTACGAAAATAAAAAAGGTACAAAAAAGTTTGTACACCTTTCGAAAAATTAACATAAATAATGTTATTTGTTGACAAATCACCATAAATCCAGTCTCCCAACTCCAAATAGGCATCCTTGATTGATTAAAAAAATAATTTGGATTGAATATAAAGTTTACTAACTACTTAGTATAAAAGTTTATATAACTCTGGAAATTCTATATAAAACATATCTAAACTTAATATTGAAAACTTTTAATTCAACTAAATGTCAATATATTACCATATAATTGCTAAATAAACACTTTGGAGTGGGTATAACACCGTTTTGGGGGTATTTGTATCGATAGAATAGATTTTTCGTTGGAATTTTGTACCAACCCGGAATTACGTCGTAGGAAAATCCGCCGGCATCCGAACCGGTCCATGATTCACAAGTCAACCTATGTGGAATCGGAAAGGGCATAAAATTTCCGATCTTTTGATACCCAAACATCTACGTTTTCTTTAAAACCTACGTTTCGTTTTGCCGGCGGATTTTCCTACGACGTAATTCCGGGTTGGTACGAAAGTCCAAAGAAAAATCTATTTTATCGATACAAATATCCCCAAAACGGTGTTATACCCACTCCAAAATGTTTATTTAGCAATTATATGGTAATATATTGACATTTAGTTGAATTAAAAGTTTGCAAAATTAAGTTTAGATAAGTTTTATATAGAATTTCCAGAGTTATATAAACTTTTATACTAAGTAGTTAGTAAACTTTATATTCAATCCAAATTATTTTTTTAATCAGTCAAGGATGTTTGGCATGAGTTTCTGAACAAAACGTAGTACTAGGTTCCTGTCAAACTTTAATTTTTTTACATGTTTCATCACAAAATGTGCATAGTGCCCAAGGGGTGTAAATACCTTTTTTACATACTGTAGGCTCTTTGGTCCCGAGACCTTGAAATCGGCAAATGAAATTTTCATAGGACCTTTTCAAATATTCAGCTAGTTTTTTTGGACCTCAACATATTTTTCCTTAAAAACCCAACTAATAACCATTCTTTTGAATTGTGGCGCTCCAAAATTGGTTCAGCCGTTCCGGAGATATGATTTTTTGAAAAATGTGGTTTTTGCGAAAATCGACGAAAAACGCAATTTTTTGGATCACCCTATTTCGGATAGGACCACCCTAATCGCCAAACAAAAAAATACGGGTCTAATTATTTGGGCCAAAGTCCCCCACTCCAAATTTGAGCCAAATCGTAGCAGTTTTGATTTGGAGACTTCCTGTTTGACGTGGAATGGCTGTATAGTTAAAATTTGAGTCTGACTAATTTATTGATGCATTTTCATGACAAATTGTTCATTTAGAATACTTTGTACTTTCAGCTTGGTTTTTGGGGTAACTTCAAACAACGCTAGAAATTCGGTAAATTGGGTTTTTGAATCTTTGTATTGTTGGTCAAATATTGTTTGTATATGGGTCATTCCATCCGAAGCGGAACAGCATTTGAAAATTACCCTCTCCGATCCTGCTTAAATTTGGCAGGGCTGTTGATACTACTAAAGCATGCAAGAATCCCGAATTTCATCCAAATCGGACCACCCCCTCCATTTTTTGTACCTCCCCAAAAATTGTCTTTTTGGCGATTTTTGAGCAAACCTCCTAGTTTCAAACGATGATAACTCAGGAACCACAAATCTTAGAGGGTCGGTCTTAGACTCAATTTTGAAGGAAATTGGACGTAGAATCCATTTCCGTGATCAAAATGTTGATTAATTTATTTTTTCTACCTGTATTGCGCAATTGAAAACTTTAAACGGCCGTATCTCAAAACACCCCAACTTATTTTTTTGATTTGACCTCACCATCGTGTTCCCCGGCCAATTTTACATAAGAATCACTTATCGACAGAAATGAATATGTTTCGTTCCAGAGATATCAAATTTTAAAGTTTTGTGTTTTCGAGATTACCTACATCAGCTTCATTCGCCGCATCTGCTAGAAGCACACAGGCGGGCTGATCAATAACTGCTACCTGATCATTTATTGAAATAATATATCATCATAAATAATTTTTATCAAATTGGGCAAAAATGAACTGTATAACACTGGAAACTGGAGTTTAATCGCGAATGTTTATCTGCTCAAAAAAAAAAAATGAATGAAGTAAATTTCTGTGCTATTGAGTAAAAAATATGAACTAAAATGATTAAAATTTGTTGATACGTTGTACTCTAGTGAACGGCCCGAGCGGTTTAGGCTTTCAGGATTTTTGTGATATTTACTTGTAGAGTCAAAACAGATCAGTAAACATCACTTATCTGTATATTACACTTTTTGAAGATTACATTTTTGCGGTAACACTTTCAACTTCTACGCGCACGATCACATCACTCAACTTTTTGTTGCTAATTTCATTAAGACTTTCGTCGAGCCAATTCTCTACGTTGAAGCCAGACTTGTCCTCCAGACCTCTTCGCCGAGCCATGCCAGACCCCGAACTCCTAAGTCCCGGGTGGACTCTTCACAGCGGCTAAGTCCCGGCGGACTCTTCACAGCGGCTAAGTCCCGGCGGACTCTTCACAGCGGCTAAGTCCCGGCGGACTCTTCACGGCGGCTAAGTCCCGGCGGACTGCGGCTTCCACCGCTAAGTCCGGCTGGACTGGGGCCTCTGCTACTGGTGGCTGCTGGCGGGTCCGGCTGGTCTGAGGCTTCTTCTGGAACTGGAACTGGACTGGAGTGGAGCTGGCTGGAACTGACTGGAACTAATTCTGGAACTAACTGCCCTCCTCAAGAATTTTGGGGTTTTTATAGTCAGTCCCCGAAAACTCTACTAAATTTTGTTCTACTAAAAGTTGTCCGTTCCGATGAGAAGCATCGATGAACCTCATGAATTAAATTGTGCAGACCTCTGCAATTCTTCATGACTTTCCGTATGGTGTAGTGAGTACACCTCAAAATCGGAAGTCATGGGTTCGAACCATTGTCGTGAAACTTTAAATTATGTTATTGGAATATCAAAATAATGTTCCTCAAATATTCTCAAAAATGTAAGTCAATAATGAGAACGTCGAATTCTCCATTGAACAAACATGCCAATGAATTTGGTTAAGCCACACCTTCAATTTCCCCTGTGGAATAACATCGCACATTCATAATTGAAAGCTTAATCATTTTTTTGATTGCCTAACAATTGACGAAATTTAATAAAGGGCTTTTCAGGTGAGGATGACTCATGATCCACACCTGTACATAAGCTTAATTATTTGTCGCGCAACGCGAGTCGACGGGTAAAATTATTTATGCTTGCGTAAGCGCGCATGGTCAGAACTGTGGTGAGGTTCGAAAAATGGACAAATTTAATGATTTAAATTTGAGGTCGCTGCATTCCCCCACACTTACCAGCTAGATGTTTGTATTCTTGAAAAGCATTAAGAACATCTATCGAAAGTTATTTGTAGGTTGGAAGAATATTCCCAAAGTTAATAATTTAAATTGTGAAAATTACTTTGCAAAAAATCATAAAAATATTTAAATGGCTGGCTATAAAAAATTTATTAAAACAAATTGGTTCGGTTAATCTCCCCCACACTTATCAGCTAGATGATCGTCTGAAAGAAATGATCATCTCTGGAAAGAATATTGTCGGGTGTAGTGATCGTGCGGTTTACAATTTGTTCTTCTTGTGCTTTCTTGTAAATTGTTTTATAATTATAATTGCTCTTTTGATTTTTCTACTGTAAAATTATTTTCATTACTCTTTTGATCTTCTGTCCTGTTAAATTACCTGAATTACCGTTTTGAACTTCTCTATTAAAATATTTTCGTTGAAACTGATTTTAATAAACTTGCATTTGAATTTCATTTTCATTATCTATCCTAAAAAAAATCATTGCATTTTTCCCACTGTAAGCAAAATCTGTTGTAGAACTGTGTTGATCGGCTGGTTGTTATCGTTGTCGTCTTCCATCAAAATCGTCTTTATCGTGAGGCTATTCATTCCACAGTGACTTGGTCAATTGATCAGTTTTCGAGGCTAAGGTGTTGAATTTCGTCGATTAGTGCAATTGTCGTTTCCATAATGAATTATGCTTCCTAACCCAGCTGTGAGTTGACTATGGTCAGTTTTGAGAGTGCATTGACTTCTCATTTGCTGAGTATTGTGAATTGTTCGTAAATCCAGTATATTTGTCCAAAATTGACTTTTCCAGTTGCTTTGCATCTTTGACATTCTCAAATTATTGTCATCGGTTGATGTAATTCTTTTCTCAAATGTTTAGGACATATTGTTAGTCCAAAATTGTCTTTTCGTGTAATTTGCAACTTTGGCTTTTGTAGATTAATGACATCGGATGATGTTATCATTTGTTTATCATGATCTTCTCCTTTTCAATAGTTTCAGACGTGCAGTATGATTTCCACTTATATTTTCGTTCCATAATTGATGTTTTGTCTTTCGATCATCGTTACTTTGCTTAATTCCACAATTCAATTTGGTAATTTGTTTTACGTGAATGTCTCGTTACTTAAATTGCGTTTTAATTCGACTTGATCCTCATTGATATGACCTTTTACAACAACATCAACACCGTTACCTGTCCAACCTCCCGCATGACTTTGCCACTCACCATCTTGCCATCACAAACTTCTGCATACGAACGCGTAGAACTTCTCAGCATACGAACGCGTCGATCATCTCAAGTCGTCTCGTCTATCGTCTCTGCCATATTTTACTTCAGTTTTTAGTTTTGTTTCTCCCACAAAAATTTCTTACTTGTTTTCTTCCCATGTATTTCCCAACAATATTTTATAATTTTCAGAAATCTATCATTTAATTTCTGTGCAAAATTGAGATTCAAATTTACTTACAATCTTATAAATCTTGTTGATATTTTTATATGAAAACAGTTCTATTATTTTCAATACTAAAAAAAAATCAGTTCTAATTGACTATTATTTTTATACTTGAATAAAAAAATTACTCTATAAAGTTTTTCATTGATCTATACATCCTACCATCTTGTCATTGCAATACTGCGCATGTTAGAATATCCTTTCTGTTATATCAACTTTTTATGAAACTTGTCTGTCACTTTGTGTTTTCAAATTTGTCAAACCCATTTAATAAATTTTGTTTATTTGAGCAATTCGCAATAAAATGCTGAATTTGCAAGATAATTAGTTGGTTCAATTATCATTTTAATGATATCGTTCTGATTTTTTTCTCTGAATTTTATCAGTTTAAAGGTGTTTTTCCTTGAAGCATTATTTTATCCCTTGATTTTCCCTTGAAGCGTTATTTATCCATTCCTTTAATTTTCATTTGACTATCCCCGTAAAGTGCAAATGTTTTGAAATGTTTTTAACATATTGAATCCCCATGGATTACAACTGTTTTGAAGCTATATTCGACATAAAAACTCTCCCCATAGAGTATAATTGTCTACTTTTTTATCCCTTTGGCGTTGCTTTATCAGTTTATGTATCCCTAGACTTTTACCGTTCTTTTCGATCTTTTAGATTCCCACGATATACTCACAAGTTTTACCCTTATTTGAGCTGTAGTCCATATTCGTCCTTGTTGAAATTGTCTTCTTGATCGTCTTCCAATGGTTTCCTGTAAATCCTTCGTATAAGCATATAACATTCTGAAAATAAATTCTTAATACTTTGTTAAGTAAATTATAAAACACATGTTTACATTCAACATTCATTCTGGGGTGCACCTCCCTTGTCCAATTATTCTCACACACACTCTTACTTGCATACATGTTGTTTTGAAACATTTAATAATCATACTTTTTTTCATTTAGTTGTCGTTGAAATTTCATTATTGTTTAGTCATGATATATTTTTTTCTCAGATAAAAATGCGTCATTGTTCTTTTTATACCCTGTTAACCCATTTCAGCTCAATTTTAGAATGTTCCCAAAAAAAAAACAACCCAACAGCTTCTTAATTGTTTTAACGTGTTTCATCACTGCTTCATTAATATATTTATATTTGATCATAATCGCTTCATCTGAAAAAAATAAGCTCAGTACTCGTACTTTTCATAATCTGTTCCTTGTTTAAGCCCCATCAATTCAATCATTTATAAAAATTATCTTTCATCTCCAATTCATAACATTCATCTGGTTTGCGCATTTCTTTCAAAATAATCTTTTATTTATTTTGTTTAACTCAACATTAATTCATCAATCATTTAATCATATCAAATCAATCATATGTTCTTTTTCCATGTTTATTTTTCTATAAAAAAAATCGGTATTTGTAACATTTTTTTTCATTTAATTCTCTTGATAACAATCGTTTTTTCTAATTCATCAATCATATCAATTCAATAAGTTTTATATTATTATTATTATTTTTGTTCAATATACATAAATAATCCCGTGTGTTAAAAATAAATATTTTCCTTCATTGTAGTCTTTTGATATTAATCGTTTATGATACTATGTCATTCATTGCATAAATTGCTTATTTTTTTACATTATTTTAATTGTACTGCAATTGTCATTTCAAAATATTTTTCTTGTATTGGAGCATTTAATTTTAAATTATGTTAAATGTATTTTAATACGGGTACATTGTGAACTATCATTTAGTGTTATGTTAATCATTATATTTTCTTAGTCTATTATTATGTACATCTTCAAATTTGTTTCCATTTTTAATAGTGGTCGTTTGATCGCTGTTAAATTTAACGATATCATAAGGGCCTCGCCACTTATTTTGTAACTTTTGACCAATTCCTGTCTGTACCATTTGTACCAAAACTCTATCTCCCCACATTGGTACCCAATCATTTGTCTTTTTGTCATAAATTTCCTTTCTTTTTTCTTTTGACAATATTAAGTTGTGTCTAGCAGTTTCATGAGCATCCTTGAATATATCTTTCATTGAACAAATATAGTCGTCATAATTTAAATCTAAATCATTGATTTTATAAATTGTGCTTGGTATAGTAGCTTTTCTTCCATACAAAAGTTCATAGGGAGAATATCCAGTTGATGAATTTTCTGTAGTGTTGTATTCAAACATAAAATATGGTATTAATTCATCCCAACATTGTGGATCTTTGCCAATAAAATTTCGTAAATAAACTTTCAACTCTCTATTTGATCTCTCAACTAAATTAGCTTGAGGATGATATGCACTTGTAACTATCTTTTTAATGTGTAATATTTTGCACGTATGTTGCAATAATTTGCTTACAAAGTTTGTACCTCGATCGGTTACAACTTCTTTAGGAGCACCAAATTTACAAACAAAGTTTTCGACAAAAGTTCTAGCAACAGTAGTACTTTCTTGGTTTTCCATGGGAGCTACAATCAAAAATCTTGTTAAATCATCTTGTATCACAAGTCCACAATTGTTTCCATTATTAGAAATTGGTAACATAACCACATCCATATAAATTTTATCAAAGGGTTCATACGATGTTGTCGTAATTTTCATTGGCAACTTATTTGCTGGCCATATTTTATTCTTTTGACAAGAATCACATTGCTTTACATAATTCAAAACATCTCTTCGCATATTTTTCCATGTAAAAGAGGACTCATTCTTTTAATCATTCGTTTACCTCCGACATGACCACCCAACGGTGCGTCGTGAAAATCTTTAAGCACTTGATCTCTGTCTTCTGGCTTTACATAAATTCGTTCATTTTCTGTTGCATATAGTGTAAATGACTTTGAAAGTTTCATTGCAAAAAATCGTAATAAGTTTATTTCCAACTCTGTTTTAAATATTCTATGAGAAATAATTTGTATAACTGATGCATCTTTAGCAAAATCAGGATAATCTTTAATGCTTTTAAATAAACCATCGAAAAATTCTTCATTCTTAACTGCTGAACGATATGTTCCATTCAAAATTAAACCCCAAATTTTCTTTTGCGGGAATATAAATATATTTTCATTGGTGTAATCCTTAATACCATGTGGAAGGTCGATGTATTTACTCAATTCTTTGTGTACCGTAACACTGTTTAATATCATAAAAGTAGCTTCGGCTTGTTCAAATGGTATAATATTTTTAGAGAATTTTAAAACGTTAAAATCGATATCTGTATCTTGGAAATCCTTGTATGTAAATGTTTTATCGTTGCTATCATCGTCATTATCTAAATTTATGTCAATTTGTTGAAGTCCATTCATATTATTATTCCAATTATTATTGTTTCTAGATGAATTCTGTCTGTTTGGAGTATTTGTTGAGTTTTGATTATCTGAAATATTTTGTCTATTTTGTTTTGCTTGTTGACGAGTTGTAATTGCTACTAATTTTGATGCTTGTTTATCATCTGCATGATCTTCATCATTATTTAAACGTGAGAGAAAATCTGCAACCACATTTTCCTTTCCTTGCTTGTAACGAATTTCACATTCAATGCCTTGGATTTTTAAACGAAGCTTTGTCAACGTTGGTGAAGTTTCCTTCAAATGCCATAGAGCTACCAACGGTCTATGATCTGTGTAAACGATAAAATCTTGGTTATAAATAAAATGTTTGAAGTGGTCTACTGCCCAAACAATAGCTAGTAGTTCTTTCTCGATAGTAAAATAATTTCTTTCAGCCCCGATAAGCGCACGACTTGCGTAAGCGATGGGGTGATCATTTGACTTCTCATTAGTAAGAACTGCTCCGATAGCATAATCGCTAGCATCAGTTGTCAAAACAAATTTGTCATTATAGTTCGGTCTAACTAAAACTGGTTCTGAAATTAAATAGTTTTTAATTCTTCAAAAGCATTTTCACATTCTTCTGTCCAAATAAATTTCACATTTTTCTTTAATAATGCATTAAGTGGCTTACGTTTATCTGCAATGTTTGGAATAAATTTTCCATAAAAATTAACAGTTCCCAAAAATGATCTCACATTTTTAATCGTCTGCGGCCTTTTCATGTTTTTGATTGTATCAATATTTTCACTAGTTGGTCGAATACCTTCTTCACTAATAATATGACCCAAATATCTGACTTCTTTGTGTAAAATTTTACATTTTGATGGTTCAACTTTTAAATTATGTTCATGCAATGCATTCAAAACTTTATATAAATTTTCATTGTGTTCTTCGATAGTTCTACCGAATACAATAATATCATCCAAGTATACAAACGCATTAACTGGTTGTATTTCATAAATAAGTGTGAATGTAAACTTCTGGAATGTTGATGGACTATTTTTCAGTCCCATTGGCATTCTTAAAAATTCATAATGTCCTAGAAATGTTGAAAAAGCAGTTTTCGCAGCATCCTTTGGGTTAATTGGGATTTGATAAAATCCTGATTTCAAGTCAATGGTTGAGAAATATCGAGCTTCTCCAATACTGTCCAAAATTTCGCTAATAAGCGGTATAGGGTACACAAATGGTTTAGTAATGGTATTTAGGTCTCGAAAATCCACTACAATTCTGTAGCGCTTGTTGCCTTCGGCGTCTAAGTCTTTCTTTGGGATGCATAATACTGGTGCATTCCACGGACTTTTACTTGAGCGTATTATCCCTAATTTTAGCATTTCTTCCACTTGTTTTTCTACGTGTTTCTTGGTAGCTTCAGGAAATCTATATTGTCTTTTATTAATTGGAATTTCAGTTGTTGTCTCTATATCGTGCATGGTTAAATTGGTATAAGTCAACTCGTCACCCTCTAAATAAAATATTTCATTAAAATCATTCAAAATATTATTAATTTCTTGATTGATATCACCTTACAAGTGGTCTGTTTTAACCAATTCATAAATTTTTCTCATTCTTTCGTTGCCTGTAAGTTTCTCATGCTTCATGTTTTCAATCACATCATAATCCCGATCGTTTTCTAAATTCATCTCTTTTGGGTAATCTTGGTTATCATCATCAATTTCAATTTGATCGTCATAATACTCTTCAATGTACGGTTGGATTCTGCCATTGCAGCCATTGTCATAATCATAATTATTTTCATTATTTTCATTATAATTTGTATTAAAATTGTCATAGCTATTTGCTCCAATACCTGTCATATTTACTTTGTTTATATTTTCAATGGCATTGATTCTAAATAAATTGGTCATTTCATGATTAGTATATTGCATATTATTTCTGTCAGGCGTTCGTAAAACTATGTTGTCGAAACTTTGACTAATATATAAGGTGTATTTCTTTAGAAAATGTGCTCCAAGAATTGCATCATCAGCGAAATGCTTCAAAATGTAGAACTTTTCCTCGTATTTTGAATTTCCTATTAATAAAATCATATTTACAGATCCTACTGTATCTTCTGCTATTCCATGAACCCCTCTAATGGAAATTCTATCGTTGAAATCAATGTTAGTTAAACGCATATTACTAACCACATCCCATCTTACAAAATTGTTACATGATGCGGAGTCTATTATAAATTTGTGAAATTTTGTTGGCCTTGCCAAGGTAGCAATATTTGCATAAAATATTGAATCATTAATGAAATTGATTTTTAATGTTTCATGTGGTGGAATGTATTCGTTAAATTGCATTTTAAAATTATCTGGAATTTGATTTTTATTGCGTCGACTATTTGTATAAGTTCGTTTAAAAGTGCTCTTTGCAGTATTCGTTTTATAACATTCATAAAATTTGTTAGCTTGATAATTATTTCTTTGATAAATTTTTTTATTTTTATTGTTCCTGTAATTTGTAACCTTTTGAAAATCGGTTTCAATATACATACTCGAACCACACCAAACCAGCTTGATTAAAGGAAGATTGTAATATATTGTCAGTAAATGTTTAAATGTGCAGTATTTGTTGTTCTGTGTTTACACTTTGAACATATGATATTTCATGTTTATCGAGCGTCCAGGTTGGTGTCTGTCAGATTTAGGAGTTTTGTTATTTATTAAGTTATTTATTTATCTATTTGTTATTTGTTATTTATTACTTATTTATTATTCAAAATTAGCATGCAATTAAAATTAGGGAAAAAGGCCTTTTGTATCTGAGACACCAACCCATATGAATATTGTTCACCCCACCCCTGCAAACACCATCATCATCACCGTACGTCAGTGTCATCGAGCTGTCACCGATCCCTGTGGCAAAACAGGAAACAGTTCTGGAGGGAACAGCTAGGCGGCGCATAAATACGGGCGCAGACGATGGTGTCGGCCTCTTTTGCATTTTGGTCCGGAGTGGTGAAGACCAGTGATCGCCCCGCTTGATCGTCCGTCACCACACGACACGGGAAGAAAGTTCGCGAGTGTAATTTAAAAATCCTAATTAAAATTACACGAAAAACATTGGTTACGAAACAGTGAAGTGCCACAAACAAATTAAAACCAATAAGCCTAAAGAGTACGGATCGGAGTGAGACAGCACCACGGACGGTTAGACGTACACCACAACACGTTAAAAATTCCTAACCGAGTTAGGTCCCTCCGGTCACCATCGTACGGATCCGAGCGAGCGTGGTGCAAGAACAAGAACCTGCAGTGAAGTGTAGTGAAGTGGTCGGGACTGGCCGCACGAAGCACCGCGGTGCTGAGTGCCAAGTGGCACACCGTCAAACCTGTTGGCCAGCCCCGAGTCAAAGACTCCCCAGTGGTACCTCGCTCGGATCGACCACTTCCCCCCCTTTCGCGCGTGCACCACCCTCCGGACCCGCGAACTCGACCCTCCGCTACAAATAGGGTCCGCGATCACGTGTTTTGGCGGTCTCCTTCTGAGACCGCGCCGACACCAATCTGTGGCCCTCTGGGGCGAAGCCAAGAAGAAGACGCCCGCTCGGCGGTCCAACTGGACCCGCCGTTCGTTCCTCCTGTTCCGGAACCCGACCAGCAGCAGCAGCCATGACAGCGACGCAACAAGCCGGCCACCGAGCATCAGGATCCCAACGATAAAACGCATGCATGCAAGTACCGTACACAAATACACGTTAAAATTGATTCCCCGTCTTTCCCTTAATTTATTACCCCTAAAAGTTCTTAAAATTATTGAAAGTCTTAAAATCTAAATAAAAAGTTAAAATGTGGTCTCAATCAAGCTGTGTTTGTCCTATTTATTTAAAATCCTAAATATTAGTCTTTGGTTGAAAATTAGTGTGGTTCACGTGAGTATGAAATGTTTGTCTTTGTGTGAGAAATCTCCGGGTAGATACGTGTGCCGCCCTATGGAGCAATCCCCCTAAGGGACTCCATGTGCTCGTCTCATATATTTAACCCCAGAATAGTTAATGACTATCAATTGGCGCCCAACGCAAAATTTTTCAAAAAGTAATTTTCTTCCATAGACCAGAAGAAAATTCCTTTTAACGATCTCCCGGAGAATTTCAATAAATGTAATTTATTTCAATAAAATCAAGGTCAGCAGATGAAACCTACGGGACAGAAAGTCAACAACATGAACTCCCAAGCAAACTCTGTCGTACATGATGATAAAAACCTCAAATTATGCTTTCTGTTTCAATCGTGAAGTGTGAACATGAATCAGTAACAGTCCGTAAGAATTAGTTTTTCGACCGTACTGAAAATAGTTCAATTTGGTGATTTTTCAAGTCAAATTTAGTTCTTTTGTATTGATCTTGAATTATTTGTTCAATTTTGTTGTTAATTTATTTGCATGATCGATTCATTTGTCGCTTATTTATTCTTCAATGTTATTTATTTATTTATTTATTCACACCAATATTTATTTAGGTAGCATTTATTAATAATTGTGCATGCCTACACGAATTATTTTCACATTTGTGATATCGTAAAACAAAAATTTAAATTTGTCATTCATTCATTGAAATCATGGCTAATTCATTCACTTTTGATGAAGCCTGTACGCTTTTGGGGTGGTGGTATCATCGCATGAGAGTGGAAAACTTAGCCGACGATGAAGTTTTGAATGAACTGAAAGCTAGAAAAGTCATTTTGAACCAACATCTCACAAATGATCAAAGACGTGAGATGCTGAAGATCAGGTTGGCACAGGAGCAGTCTGGCGATGCGGAGATCGGACTTCGTTACGTGATAGGACCTCCAGAGGACGAAATCGCCACGTGTACGGACAGATACGAGCTGCTGAAGACATTGATGACACCTGATGTAGACGAGGAACGGCGAAGCATAGTTCAAGACCGACTTATTCACCTCGGGATACGTTTGGTTGCAGTCTTACGGGTGTCGCGAGGGTCGCCAAATCTTCATGGCTCGCTGCAGAACATGGTGGTGGAGTTGACTTCTCTGCTGTACGCGTTCTACGAAGAGCCACCGCAAGAACCAGAGCCCCCAGCCGTACCAAATCCTCCTGTACCGATCCCATTGAAAGAGGTGGGATCATTGTTTACACAAGATGACCTGGATTACATGCACGATCTTCAAGCGAGAATAGCGGATTTGGAAGGGCAGTTGGCGTTTCAAATACCAGTGCGCGAGATGGGAACACAAACCCCAAAAGTGACGTTTTCCTCAAATCGTGACCGTCAAAATGAAGATGTCAATCCCAATCCTAATCCTAATCCCAATCCCGATCCTATTCCACCTCCTAGTGAGAATTCTCATTTCGATTTCAACAACTCCTTTTCGAGTTTTCAAAACAACATCCCTTACGGAAACAACAATAACCCCAACAATTACCCTTTTGGTTACCCCCCACAAAATCAACAATATCCTCCACCCCCACAATACCCCTTCAATAACAACAATAATAATGGCCACACTGGAATTATCAATTCAAGAAATCCACAGCCAAATAACAACAATTATCCCAACCAGCATAACAACCCACCCCCACGAAATCCACAACAACATAATCCACTTCCCAAATATCCCAATCAGTACAACAACCGTCGTTCTCTACCGGTCTCAAGATGGGACATCCCCAAGTACAGTGGAGACGACCAAGGTCTGAGGTTGAACGAGTTTTTAGAAACCGTTTATGGCCATGCTCGTGCTGAACATGTGTCGAGCCAGGAGCTGTTCGATTCGGCCATTCACTTGTTCACCGGATCAGCCCTGAAATGGTACATGACCGAATGCTCGTTTGGTCGTCTCATGAACTGGGATCATCTCGTCTTTGAGCTGCGTAGGACGTACATGCACCCTGACTTGGACGCCCTGATGCGGATTAAGATCTACGGGCGCAAACAGCAAAAGAACGAGTCCTTCCACGACTACCACAACGAAGTCGAGAGCATGTTCCGTTCGATGCAATACCAACTCCCGGAGTTCGAGAAGATTCAAATTCTGAAGCAGAACATGCGAACCGACTACAAGAAGCAGCTCACTTTCGTCCCCAAACAAACCCTGAGCATACTGGTGAACGCCGCACGCATGCTGGACGCACACAGCTTCCCAGCCTACAACAAGGTGTTTGGTTTGGAGCGAAATGTGCACGCTGTGAGCACCACGAACCAGTCCAACAAGAAGAAGCAGAAAGAATCAGCTGGGGAAACCGTTAATGCCGTAGGTCAACCTGCACGTCCACCTCAGAACCAGAACAACAGGAACCAGCAGCGCACTTCTACATCTACTTCACAACAACAACAACAAGCTGGTCCATCCGGAAGTAACACCCAGAGACCCCAGGGAAACCATAATGGTCAATCCGGCCAACCGCCCAGACCGACGATGACCCTGGACGACTTGGTGAATGCTCACGCTCCTCCTCCTGAAAATTCCTGTTTTAATTGTGGTCGAGCTGGTCATCACTTTGTCATGTGTCGCCAGCAACGTGCACTTTTCTGTGGCAACTGTGGCCTGCGCGGATTTCCGGCGGAACATTGCCCATATTGTTTAAAAAACGCGAACGCTGCGAACCAAAACCGCCGTTCGTAGAACCGTTTTGCGTGACCCTCCAGAATTCTGGGAGCCCGCGAACCAGCAAGATTACGAATCCTCTGCTGAAATTTGTCAAATCACCTATCCTTTTCGTAACGATAATCGTCCTTATGTAAATATTAAATTATATGAAATTCAAATTCACGCCCTTTTGGACAGTGGCAGTAATCACACCCTTATTAGCGAAAAACTTTTCAAATTATTCAAAAATAACAAACTTCAAAAATTGTCGAAACCTATCACGCTTCGTTCTGCCAGCGGCGATGAGCTCGAGGTTCTAGGTCAAATTCCAATTCCGTTCGATTTCCGCGGGTCCACGAAAGTCGTGACCACGCTGGTTGTGGCCAACCTCTCAGTTGATTGCATCTGCGGTATGGATTTCTGGCGTAAATACCGGATCCACCCTACGGTGAACGAGACCAACTTTGAGAACGATCCCCAGATGGTCACGACGATCGAACCCCCACCCACGGGTTCAATTCTGACGGAGGAGGAGGAGCAGGTGATCGAAAACACCAAGAAGAAGTTCATTCCCGCGTGCGAAGGCCAGCTGACGATTACGCCGCTCGCCGAACACCGAATCGTGTTGGCCGATGAGTGGAAAAACAAACCACCTGTCCGGCAATTCCCTACACCATGTCCCCGAAGACGCAAGAGCTGGTTGCAATCGAGTTACAGCGGCTGCTGGACACCGGCATCTTGGAGAGAAGCAACTCGGATTGGTCCCTGAACTGCGTTCCGGTTATCAAACCCAACAAGGTTCGGCTCTGTTTGGACGCTCGCAAGATCAATGAGAGAACTGTGCGTGATGCGTACCCGTTGCCGCACCCTGGTCGCATCCTGGGCCAGCTTCCCAAGGCCAACTACTTGTCCACAATCGATCTGTCCGAAGCCTTCCTGCAGGTTCCTCTCGCAGAAGAATCTCGGAAGTACACCGCGTTCAGCGTTCAAGGAAAAGGGCTGTTCCAGTACCGTCGTATGCCGTTCGGGCTTGTCAACAGTCCGGCAAGTCTCGCCAGATTGATGGACAACGTTCTTGGCCACGGTGAGCTGGAACCCAATGTTTTTGTTTACCTGGACGACATTGTCGTCGTCACAGAAACCTTCGAACATCACGTGCAGCTTCTAGAAGAAATCGCGCGGCGTCTGACAGCAGCCAACCTCAGCATCAACCTGGCGAAGTCCAAATTCGGCGTAGCGGAGATTCCGTTCCTGGGATATCTGCTGAGCACGTCCGGTCTCAGGGCCAACCCGGAAAAGACACGTCCGATTGTCGAGTACGAGAGACCTACGACTATCACAAAGCTGCGCCGGTTCCTTGGGATGGCCAACTACTACAGAAGGTTCATCTCAGATTTCAGCGGAGTGACGGCTGCCCTGACAGACCTGCTGCAGACGAAGTCGAAAACAATCCAATGGAACGAAGCCGCCGAGGAAGCCTTCTGCCACATCAAGGAGCTGCTGATATCGTCGCCGATCCTTGGAAGTCCAGACTTCACCAAGGAGTTCGTGATCCAAACCGACGCTAGCGATGTGGCCGTTGCCGGAGTTCTTACTCAGCAACACGACGAAGGCGAGCGAGTCATCTCGTACTTCTCTCACAAGCTGACCACGGCCGAACGGAACTACCACGCTGCCGAAAAGGAAGCGCTCGCAGCTCTCCTGGCGATCGAGGCATTCCGCGGCTACGTTGAAGGTTACCATTTCACGTTGATCACCGACTCCTCGGCGCTCACCCACATCATGACGACGAAGTGGAAGGTTGGTTCTCGGTGTAGCCGATGGGCGTTGGACCTCCAGGGCTACCACATGACCATTCTTCACCGGAAGGGTAAGGAGAATGTTGTCCCGGACGCCTTGTCTCGAGCCGTTGCGCAGGTGGATGAGCCAGCCTCGTCCTGGTACGCGACCATGAAGGCTAAGGTGTTGGCCAACCCCGACGACTACGTTGATTTCCGCGTCGAGAACGATCAGCTGTTGAAATTCGTCACTGTGCAGGACGGCCCGTACGATTCCCAGTTCGAGTGGAAGGTTATTCCTCGACAGTCCGAGATCCCAGCGATTCTACAGCAGTGTCACGACTCTTGTTTCCATCCAGGTTACGACAAGACGCTGGCGCGCATCCGGCAGCGGTACTACTGGCCGAAGATGACCGTCGAAATCCGTCATTACGTGCAGCAGTGCGGTACCTGCAAGGAAGTAAAAGCAGCATCAGTTCCGGTGGCACCAGAAATGGGCAAAATGAGGGTAGCCACAAGACCCTGGCAGATCGTATCGATCGACTACGTCGGGCCCCTCCCCCGCAGTCGCCGCGGAAACCAGCACATGCTGGTCGTGTCTGACTACTTCTCGAAGTGGGTCATGATCCAACCCGTGCGAAGCATCAGCAGTTCGTCCCTCGTCTCGATCCTCAAGGAGCAGTGGTTCTTCCGGAACTCTGTGCCCGAGATCGTGATCACGGACAACGCTTCTTGCTTCTTGTCCAAGGAGTTCAAGGATTTCATCGACCACTTCAAAGTTACGCATTGGCTCAACTCGCGTTACCACTCACAGGCTAATCCTGTCGAGAGGGTAAACCGCACGGTCAACGCCGCCATCAGAACCTACTGCAAGGATGACCAGCGGATGTGGGACACTCGCGCGGTTGAAATCGAGATGATTCTCAACACTAGCGTCCACGGATCGACCGGATTCACCCCGTTTTTCATAACGCGCGGGCACGAGATGTCTGAAGTCGGAACCGACCATAAGTTGTCACGACACGGCGAAAATCTCACTGCCGAGCAGCTGGAGGAACGTAGGAAGGAAAGGTTTCAGGAGATCTACCGGATCGTCGTGAAGAACCTCGCAAAAGCACACGAAACATCCCGCAACACTTACAATCTTCGCCACCGTCAGTTCGCAAAATCGTTTGTTGACGGCCAGCTTGTTTACCGTCGAAATATGAAGCAGTCAAATGCCGCGGAAAGGTACAACGCGAAGTACGGCCCCCAGTTTCTTCCCTGCCGAATAAAGGCCAAACACGGTTCTTCGTCCTACGAGCTGGAGGACCTTAACGGCAAGAATCTTGGAATATGGCCAGCCGCACACCTGAAACCCGGATAAACAACTCTGTTTCGCAAATTCTCTCCATCAGGTCGTCACCAGCAAACAGCAAAAACACGCAATCGTCGAAAATCGTTTTATTTCCAACCCGTCATCGTCCAAAAAAGGTGGCCGCGAGTAGAAGTCCGCTTTGGCGACTCCTCGTCGGTCAATTCCGCCCAATCCGCACACCGCCAGATTCAGCATCGTCCAGAAAGTCATCAGCCAACGCGTTCTGCTCAGGTGCGAAGCATGAATTTACCTTTAAGAACAGAAAAAAAACGCAAAATTAGCAGCAACCTACTTACCTGGATCACCTCGTGCAACTCAATTTTGTTTTGTTTTGATTAGCCATCGTCATCGCAAGGTTCAAAGTGACAGTTTGACAGTTCAGTAATGTGGTGTGAAGCCCGCAGGGTTGTGCTGACGAGCACGCACGCAGCCCCTTTTATGTCGACTAGTTACACTCTCAATGTGATTGATACTCTCTGTGCATTTCCAGTTTTTTTTTCTAGATAATTATCATGAAAGTTTGTTAAATGCATGTGAGAAGTTCAATTCACAATTTAGTTAATTAAATCACTGAGACTTCGTACGTTCAGTCTTCAAGTGATGGTTTATTAATAGAGGTATGATATCGCCTACTATAATTTAGCTTTATTAAAATGAATGAGTGAATGAATGTTTTTGAATGAATCAAGAGGAAATGAATGAATGGATGAGTGACTAATGAATGAAGATCATGAATGGTAGAAATAGAGTTAATAATTCTGGTCCAAGAATATTCTTGTGACGTTGTTGTTCAAATGAGATGCTACATTTGTTTGATCTCAGATCTATGATTAGGTTAAGGTCTAGATTCTAATAAATTAGTCAAACTGACACGATAGTTCGTGGTTTTTGATTTCACTTTGCGATGGAGATGGTTAGCTACATTTGAGATTGTTCTGATACCCCAAAATGGGAACGGTTAACAAAGGGTTCTGATACTCTTCGAGTGACCAGTTGACAATAGTTGTTTGCTTTTGTATTTCATGTTGTTGGTTGATGAACTGTGTTGAATCTGGAAGGATCAAAAACAAGATTGGTATGTTTTCGATGTTGTCTATCGTCAAAACATAAAACATTTACACCTGTGTTTACTTTACTCATTAAGGAGTGGTGGTCCTTAATTCTGAAAAATCACAAGGATTTAGTGAAGAAGAGCTTTCCTTCAATGGTACCAATCACTTTAACTAAATCCATGATTTGGCTGAAGCTAAGGATCCGAGTAATGTCTGGATGTGTATGTGCCTAGAATAACAAATTAAAAAAAAAAAATCAAATCATAAAAATATTGCCCCTGACTTTACTTTACTCTTTAATGAGTGGTGGTCCTTAATTCTGACAAATCACAATGATTCAGTGGAGAAGAGCTTTCCTTCAATGGTACCAATCACTTTAACTAAATCAATGATTTGGCTGAAGCTAAGGACTCGAGCAATGTCTAGATGTGTATGTGCCTAGGATAACAAAAAAAATAACTTGGTCATTTTTTTACCCCGACTCCGGGAAGATTGTAACCTTTTGAAAATCGGTTTCAATATACATACTCGAACCACACCAAACCAGCTTGATTAAAGGAAGATTGTAATATATTGTCAGTAAATGTTTAAATGTGCAGTATTTGTTGTTCTGTGTTTACACTTTGAACATATGATATTTCATGTTTATCGAGCGTCCAGGTTGGTGTCTGTCAGATTTAGGAGTTTTGTTATTTATTAAGTTATTTATTTATCTATTTGTTATTTGTTATTTATTACTTATTTATTATTCAAAATTAGCATGCAATTAAAATTAGGGAAAAAGGCCTTTTGTATCTGAGACACCAACCCATATGAATATTGTTCACCCCACCCCTGCAAACACCATCATCATCACCGTACGTCAGTGTCATCGAGCTGTCACCGATCCCTGTGGCAAAACAGGAAACAGTTCTGGAGGGAACAGCTAGGCGGCGCATAAATACGGGCGCAGACGATGGTGTCGGCCTCTTTTGCATTTTGGTCCGGAGTGGTGAAGACCAGTGATCGCCCCGCTTGATCGTCCGTCACCACACGACACGGGAAGAAAGTTCGCGAGTGTAATTTAAAAATCCTAATTAAAATTACACGAAAAACATTGGTTACGAAACAGTGAAGTGCCACAAACAAATTAAAACCAATAAGCCTAAAGAGTACGGATCGGAGTGAGACAGCACCACGGACGGTTAGACGTACACCACAACACGTTAAAAATTCCTAACCGAGTTAGGTCCCTCCGGTCACCATCGTACGGATCCGAGCGAGCGTGGTGCAAGAACAAGAACCTGCAGTGAAGTGTAGTGAAGTGGTCGGGACTGGCCGCACGAAGCACCGCGGTGCTGAGTGCCAAGTGGCACACCGTCAAACCTGTTGGCCAGCCCCCGAGTCAAAGACTCCCCAGTGGTACCTCGCTCGGATCGACCACTTCCCCCCCTTTCGCGCGTGCACCACCCTCCGGACCCGCGAACTCGACCCTCCGCTACAAATAGGGTCCGCGATCACGTGTTTTGGCGGTCTCCTTCTGAGACCGCGCCGACACCAATCTGTGGCCCTCTGGGGCGAAGCCAAGAAGAAGACGCCCGCTCGGCGGTCCAACTGGACCCGCCGTTCGTTCCTCCTGTTCCGGAACCCGACCAGCAGCAGCAGCCATGACAGCGACGCAACAAGCCGGCCACCGAGCATCAGGATCCCAACGATAAAACGCATGCATGCAAGTACCGTACACAAATACACGTTAAAATTGGATTCCCCCGTCTTTCCCTTAATTTATTACCCCTAAAAGTTCTTAAAATTATTGAAAGTCTTAAAATCTAAATAAAAAGTTAAAATGTGGTCTCAATCAAGCTGTGTTTGTCCTATTTATTTAAAATCCTAAATATTAGTCTTTGGTTGAAAATTAGTGTGGTTCACGTGAGTATGAAATGTTTGTCTTTGTGTGAGAAATCTCCGGGTAGATACGTGTGCCGCCCTATGGAGCAATCCCCCTAAGGGACTCCATGTGCTCGTCTCATATATTTAACCCCAGAATAGTTAATGACTATCAAATTTCTGAATTTTCTGTCAAAATTAAGGTTTGAATTTTCAGTACTAGCAAGTAACCTTTGTTCGAGAGTTCTTAAAGACTCTCTGTCAATTCGTTCATTTTCTAAAAATTCTAGCAAATTTTCCAACTTCATATGACGGTTATTAGTGGCAATTGCTTTGATTTCATTATTTATAATTCCAACTATAAAGTGGCTTTTTAAGCAATAAGCTGTAAATGAATTTTCGTTGTAACTTTGATCAATTTTTATGATTTCGTATTTTATGTCAAGAACTCTTCCTGCATATGATTTAAATGATTCATCCCGTCCTTGATTCAGAGTTTCAATTTGTTCAATTATACTACCAAAAGTAGTTTTGATACCAAACTCTCTAATTAAATTTGCCTTGGTTTCTTCCCAAGTGCTTGCATAAATTCGGTTAATACGTGCTGCTGCTTTAAATTTTAGTTTCATAAAAACAATATTTAAAAATTTACTCTGATCTTCGCCTTCAGGAATTTGATCAGCATAATAATCTATTGATATTAAAAATTGCTCCAGTGAGTCTAATGACCCATCAAATTCTGGAATAAGCTGGATTAAATTCGTCATCTCCAAATTCGCCATCTTTAACGGTGCAAATCAACAAGAGCTTTTGGACCAAGATTTTTGTTACAGATATTTTAGTATTTTCGAACTACGGGAACTATCGATATAATGTTTTATTCATCCCCTAAAGTACTGTCTACTAAGTGATTTACAACAAAATTTGCCTGTTTTTACAATCAGATTTGTGCAGGATTGGGTCCGTAAGTTTGTCAATTTTGGCATAAGAAGACAACAACTTTCTTGGTTGCTGTGCACCCTTTTAAGCGTGTTTTTAACTATTTACATCAAATTTCGGTATAACTTTTGTTTACTCACCCTAAACTGCCAGATTTCCATGGTCGTCTTCTTGGGTGTCCGATGCGGCTGAATTTCGTCTCCAGTTGATCCAGATGATCTCGTCATTGTTGAATCCCTAGTGTTGTCCATCGTTGGCCGGTTTTGAAATTTTCGATGCTTCTGCCATTGGTCGAGCCCGTTTTGATTCCATGTTGTACTGCTGCACATTTGCTTCCATCTTAGAACTCCTCACATAACATTTTCTTCAATTTAACGTTTTTTTTTTTTTTTTTTACACTATTTTAACTGTTTGTTACTTTGCGAAATCATTTTGTTCATTAACTTTCACGCATAGTCACATTTTCAACTCTCGGTTTTGTCCAATCATAATGGCGTGTCCAAACACACACAGCGTTGCTTTCCGCTAGTCACCACCTGAACGGCCCGAGCGGTTTAGGCTTTCAGGATTTTGTGATATTTACTTGTAGAGTCAAAACAGATCAGTAAACATCACTTATCTGTATATTACACTTTTGAAGATTACATTTTGCGGTAACACTTTCAACTTCTACGCGCACGATCACATCACTCAACTTTTTGTTGCTAATTTCATTAAGACTTTCGTCGAGCCAATTCTCTACGTTGAAGCCAGACTTGTCCTCCAGACCTCTTCGCCGAGCCATGCCAGACCCCGAACTCCTAAGTCCCGGGTGGACTCTTCACAGCGGCTAAGTCCCGGCGGACTCTTCACAGCGGCTAAGTCCCGGCGGACTCTTCACAGCGGCTAAGTCCCGGCGGACTCTTCACGGCGGCTAAGTCCCGGCGGACTGCGGCTTCCACCGCTAAGTCCGGCTGGACTGGGGCCTCTGCTACTGGTGGCTGCTGGCGGGTCCGGCTGGTCTGAGGCTTCTTCTGGAACTGGAACTGGACTGGAGTGGAGCTGGCTGGAACTGACTGGAACTAATTCTGGAACTAACTGCCCTCCTCAAGAATTTTGGGGTTTTTATAGTCAGTCCCCGAAAACTCTACTAAATTTTGTTCTACTAAAAGTTGTCCGTTCCGATGAGAAGCATCGATGAACCTCATGAATTAAATTGTGCAGACCTCTGCAATTCTTCATGACTTTCCGTATGGTGTAGTGAGTACACCTCAAAATCGGAAGTCATGGGTTCGAACCATTGTCGTGAAACTTTAAATTATGTTATTGGAATATCAAAATAATGTTCCTCAAATATTCTCAAAAATGTAAGTCAATAATGAGAACGTCGAATTCTCCATTGAACAAACATGCCAATGAATTTGGTTAAGCCACACCTTCAATTTCCCTGTGGAATAACATCGCACATTCATAATTGAAAGCTTAATCATTTTTTGATTGCCTAACAATTGACGAAATTTAATAAAGGGCTTTTCAGGTGAGGATGACTCATGATCCACACCTGTACATAAGCTTAATTATTTGTCGCGCAACGCGAGTCGACGGGTAAAATTATTTATGCTTGCGTAAGCGCGCATGGTCAGAACTGTGGTGAGGTTCGAAAAATGGACAAATTTAATGATTTAAATTTGAGGTCGCTGCACTAGTGAAGGACGATCACAAGGAGTAGGAAAAGGATTTCTGGAAAGTATAAAACTGAAAAATGTAAGAAAATCACAAAATTTTATCTGCTGCAAAGCGGCTAATTCCCCAAATTTTGTTGCGATGATTTCGACACCGGACAACAGTATTTTTTTTTCTTCTATCATTCTTGGATTCTTTTAATCAAATGGAGCTGGCTCACAATATAAAAAATTATTTAATATGATCTTTTGTAGCCCCAAACGTACCCACGGTGGCCGAGGTGGTACGCGGGCACAAAGATAAACTAATTTACAATTAAAAGGACGAGAATTGTCCAGCTAATAAAAACGCGTGTTGTTTGTTCTCTATCTAAACAGTTATGATTTTATTTACTCTTGGTGACAACTGTAAGTCATGCCTAATGCACTGTCACGACATTCGCGGCTTGACAGGCTTGGCTGTCAACCGCGATTCCAGTGGCGTGTGGAAAAGGTGCGATCATCCACTGTTTCAGTTGGCTCCAACATGATCAATCTTTTAAACCATTAATCAGATTAGGCAAATTATGGTAAAGTGTCAATAATAAACTATAATAATAATAATAATTGTAATAAAGCAGGTTTTGGGGTTTTTGCTGAATGGCACTATTTTGCTATCGCCCATGATAAAGGTCCTAGTCATGGCCTCGGAGGTACTCTAAAACGGTTAGCAACACGTAAAAAAACGGTGCATTCAAAATAACCCAATAAATATTCCTTTCACAAAAATAGATTGATCAAGGTAGGGGAACAGCATCTAATTCCAGCGTTCCTATAATGTTGCTATATCAGCGCTTAGGCATTCAGTTACAGCTGATTAAAAGCGTTTTCAACTGAAATCGAGTGATAAATAGCTCAATAAGAAGTGAACAAGCAAATTTCTATCAAAAGTTTTGCAAAATTTGTTGTTTGAATAGTGAAAATGAGCAAATTGGACGAAACTAGGAGCGAGGACTTAACCTGCAAAACATACGAGAATTTCCCTATTAGCCATTTGAATAAATATTTGCGTAAAATTATAAAAATATAAATTAAATTAATCATCTCCCAGAACACCAGGTAGCAGTTATTGACCAGCCCGCTTGTGTGCTTCTAGCAGATGCGGCGAATGAAGCTGATGTAGGTAATCTCGAAAACACTAAACTTTAAAATTCGATATCTCTGGAACGAAACATATTCATTTCTGTAGATAAGTGATTCTTATGTAAAATTGGCCGGGGAACACGATGGTGAGGTTAAATTTAAAAAATAAGTTGGGGTGTTTTGAGATACGGTCGTTTAAAGTTTTCAATTGCGCAATACAGGTAGAAAAAATAAATTAATCAACATTTTGATCACGGAAATGGATTCTACGTCCAATTTCCTTCAAAATTGAGTCTAAGACCGACCCTCTAAGATTTGTGGTTCCTGAGTTATCATCGTTTGAAACTAGGAGGTTTGCTCAAAAATCGCCAAAAAGTCAATTTTTTGGGGAGGTACAAAAATGGAGGGGGTGGTCCGATTTGGATGAAATTCGGGATTCTTGCATGTTTTGATAGTCTCAACAGTTCTGCCAAATTTGAGCAGGATCGGAGAGGGTAATTTTCAAATTTGCACTTTTTCGTGCACAGTTGAGATGGAATGACCCATATGTTATTTCGTCGCCGTCGTGCATTATGGGCCAAATTGAGTTAAGAACGCAATTTTGTGCAGCTCACAATGCTTCACCTTTTGACGTTCACAGATCCCCAAAATTCGATTTCAATCCTGAGATATTCAACGAAACCGAAAAAACTTAGTGCATTTTTGTCACATATGAAGTAGTTTCAATCTTGTCGTGCTATCTTGTCACTCCCTGAAAATTGATGTAAGTGCGACAACTGCGGGATTTCAGGTCAGAATTCGTTTGACGCACGTACAAGTTAGGCTACCGTAAACAGTTTTAATTACAATTCGGGACTTAGACAACCATATTCAACCAAACTTCGGGACAATGCACAGAATGGTCAGCCAAACAAAACGTGTTTGTTATTGTTTACATTGCGTGCTTTGCATGTTTTTTCAAGGTCAAACATTGAAACGCGTTTTTCTCGGAACGTCGAAATGGCGGATGCGACAAAATAGCACGACAACGTCGAATTTAGAGTCTTTCAAGACAGTTTTATGAGTAATTTGATGAACCCAGAGAGGAGCTTTTTTAAATGTGCCTAGCCTAGCACAAGAAGTGGAAAATCTCATTTTGAGTATTTTTAATAAGAATCGAGGTATTTTTACGATTTCGTATAAGTTAACTTGGCACCTGAATCAATATAAATTTCTTCAACAAGTTTGATGTAAATCTATTATGAAGAATTTTAATCACGCTTTGCAATTTAAACTTATTGTATATTTTTTTCAAAACATGCAAAAAGTTCCAAAGTTCTCCTAACCTAACCCGAAAGCACAATTGTCTAGTCGATCGGGCCAAAGCTATTGAACACCCGGAAAGCCCTCTCTAAATCATGTTTACTCTCGGTGAAAATTGCTCGCGCTAGCATAATATTTGTGAGCTGCCTGCTGCTGCCGGTGCTGGAAAAGCTTTTCCCAAGTTGCCAAATGTTTGCCAATGTATGTGGGATAATGTCACTTTTCCGCCACCTCTCCCCTTCCCCCTCACCATTCAAGGGTGGTGGTTCTGACAAATCAACATCTTGTTTTCATTTTTGCTTGCTAACACACACACACGTGTGATGACCGTGTGAGGGTGTCCTCTCTGATGTGGGAGGCTGATACCAAATTGTGTGGTGCCACCCTCCCCAAAAAAGCAGAAGGCTCTCGGAAAATAACACAGAAGCTTAGTGCAGATTATCAAAAAAGCAAACGCCCTGGTCCCTGGTTCTGTTCCGACTCCGACGCCGGAGGAAGATTTGTAGGTGTCAAGCAGCTTGGAAAATGACTTAATTTATGACCTCCACACATTTTGGGTAGGACGGTGCGGTGTAATGTTTCGTTGGTTTTGGAGAAACACACAACACGTTGGCAATTATGGGTTTTGCCAGTTGCAGCCAGTGCAATATGTTGTGAGATGTAATCATGTGGGCAAACATTTTCGTTTGAGCTGAAGGATTTGTTGCTGACAAAGGACGTTTCTTCTTTGTATGAATGACTGGTATTGAGCATTGCGTTTATCTGTAAGCTTATTTTTGTAAATAAAGGATTTATTTTAATTTTTCTTACATGCCTAGGGCCAAAGTTTATTCGCCCATCATACAAAACTCATGAAAAAACTATTAATTGTCCATATACTTTCAACAAACAACAAACAACAAACAACAAACAACAAACAACAAACAACAAACAACAAACAACAAACAACAAACAACAAACAACAAACAACAAACAACAAACAACAAACAACAAACAACAAACAACAAACAACAAACAACAAACAACAAACAACAAACAACAAACAACAAACAACAAACAACAAACAACAAACAACAAACAACAAACAACAAACAACAAACAACAAACAACAAACAACAAAAAACAAACAACAAACAACAAACAACAAACAACAAACAACAAACAACAAAAAACAAACCACAAGAAAATGTTTGTCCCAAATGTTGAAATTAAAAAAAAAACTTTTTTTTTGAAAAAATAGCAGTACACGATTCAATGCCCAAAGATTTCGTGCAAACATTCAACCCAAATGCAATGCCCGATTTAAAGACGTTATCATTCACAAACCACCCCCAACCCAGCCAGACCTTTTGTTTAGAACGCCGCTCCAAATTGAATACCACAACACAACAATAACCCTCTTTCTCGGGGCCAAATTCATTACCGGACACTTTACCTGGGGGTTTGAATTCCGTTTTTATCTGTGCGATCACACGCCAAGCGTGCACACAAAACCCCGACCTCTTCCTTCAGCTTGGGTGCACTTTTTGTAATGCCCCAGAAGAAAGTCCCAGCCCTGGGGAGGAGAGTTTTACGAATATGCAATTCGCCCTAACCTTACACATTTATTCCAATGCCCGGTTCCTTCTGTGGAGGAGCTGAAGGATTCTCCCGGGCAGGCTGCTGCTGCTGCTGCTTCTGATTAATGGCACGAGAATGCGGAAAGTGGATTTTATCTGGGCTTCTGGGCGAGTCCAATTTCGGTATTTTCGACCCAGACTCGGGGGTCCACATGCACAGGTCGTCCTTCGTGAGGCCAAACTTGTAGTAGGGAAGAGTTCTTTAGAAAAAAAATGTCCCCTGATTTTTAGTGGTCAAAAATATTTACAACGGCCTTAAGAAGCAAAAGGCATCATTCTCGATCGGCCATTTTTGGCCACCATGTTTGTTTTAGAAAAACATTCAAATCTTGCTTCAAAATGTTTTAATCGAAAAATGGTTTTCTCTGTGTTGTTTGTAGAAGCATTTTACACATAGTGATTATTTTATTCATTTCAATTAACCTTTTCTGTACCCTGAATTCAGAACCATCATTGACAGTCATTGCTCCAAAAGTGAATGACACCATCTACGACCTCAAAATAGAAAAAAAAAACTGATTAATAGAATTGGAAAAATATCGTAAAACGGGATGACTTTGATAGCCGGGTGACTTTGATAGGTTTGCGATTTTTTCGCAAAATGAAGAGTACGTACGGGATGGTTTAGAATCATACTGACCGTGGTAGAGAAGTATTCAAAGTAGGTACCTCAAGAAGAACTTTTCATAAAATGCTGAAAAGTTTAAAAAGTTAGTTAACAAAATGTTGAAAATATTGATAAAAGTCATTATTTTAAACTTCTCAAAGTGTCATGATTTTCTCAATGAACATGATTTTGAGTCGGAAAACGGAATGCATTTTCGGATTCTTTTGACAATTTTCCACTAGGAGAAGATTACATAAGTTTGTTAATAATAAATAATATGTGTAATTGAAACACAATAAAAAAAATTATCCAAATTTATAGCCAATTTAAGTTGAACAAATTTCATATAAAATATGAAAACTTGTGATTGGTGCTTCGGATTCAGTCTAAATTTCAATTTAAATCGATAATTTTATAAACAAAACTAGTTTTAACAAATTTCAGGCGAAATTCCGACTTTCCAGCAATTTTACCTGAACTTTATATGTTTTTTTTTGTCAAGGGGCTTACAAACTTAGTTTACTAAATTGGTAATTCTCTACCAACTCACACGAAATCGGGAAAAGTTGCCCGACCCCTCTTCGATTTGCGTGAAACTTTGTCCTAAGGGGTAACTTTTGTTCCTAATCACGAATCCGAGGTCCGTTTTTTGATATCTCGTGACGGAGGGGCGGTACGACCCCTTCTTTTTTTGAACATGCGAAAAAAGAGGTGTTTTTCCAATAATTTGCAGCCTGAAACGGTGATGAGATAGAAATTTAGTGTCAAAGGGACTTTTATGAAAAATTAGACGCCCGATTTGATGGCGTATTCAGAATTCCGAAAAAACGTATTTTTCATCGAAAAAAACACTGAAAAAGTTTTAAAAATTCTCCCATTTTCCGTTACTCGACTGTAAAAAATTTTGGAACATGTCATTTTATGGGAAATTCAATGTACTTTTCGAATCTACATTGACCCAGAAGGGTCATTTTTTCATTTAGAACAAACATTTTCATTTTAAAATTTCGTGTTTTTTCTAACTTTGCAGGGTTATTTTTTAGAGTGTAACAATGTTGTACAAAGTTGTAGAGCAGACAATTTCAAACATTTTGATATATAGACATAAGGGGTTTGCTTATAAACATCACGAGTTATAGCGATTTTACGAAAAAAAGTTTTGAAAAAGTCACTTTTTGCGTTTCTCTTTGTTTCGTCGTCCGTGTCTGTCGCGGGTGACCATGAACGGCCATGATCGATGACGACCAACTTTTTCAAAACTTTTTTTCGTAAAATCACGATAACTCGTGATGTTTATTAGCAAACTTCTTATGTCTATATATCAAAATGTTTGTAATTGTCTGCTCTACAACTTTGTAGAACATTGTTACACTCTAAAAAATAACCCTGCAAAGTTAGAAAAAACACGAAATTTTAAAATGAATTTTTTTGTTTAAAATGAAAAAAAATGACCCTTCTGGGTCAATGTAGATTCGAAAAGTTCATTAAATTTCCCATAAAATGACATGTTCCAAATTTTTTTACAGTCAAGTAACGGAAAATGGGAGAATTTTTAAAATTTTTTTAGTGTTTTTATCGATGAAAAATACGTTTTTTTCGGAATTCTGAGTACGCCATCAAATCGGGCGTCTAATTTTACATAAAAGTCTCTTTGACTCTAAATTTCTATCTCATCACCGTTTCAGGCTGCAAATTATTGAAAAACACCTTTTTTTTCGCATGTTCAAAAATGGAAGGGGTCGTACCGCCTCTCCGTCACGAGATATCAAAAAACGGACCTCGGATTCGTGATTAAGAACAAAAGTTACCCCTTAGGACAAAGTTTCACGCCAATCGAAGAGGGGTCGGGGCAACTGCTGTGTGAGTTGGCGGAAAATTACCCAAATATCATCATCTACTTTAGTTTAGTTAGTTTGAACATGTTAAATATGATTTAAACAAGAAAAACTATGACTATCAAAACCATCCCGGAATTTAAAACTAAGAATTTTTAACGTAACTATTCTTCTAAACACTATTGAAAAAACTGTTTATCCAAAATAGTGCATTGACTTTGTGTGACCTACCCCAGTACATGTTTTAAAAATAATAATTTTGAGAAAAACCTTATCTGTTGCAAAATATTCCAAAAACGTTTACGGGTTTCGGTTTACAGTATATATTTATTTGAATGATTTTTTTTCAAATTTTCCTCGGCTAGGAACTTTTCATTTACCCCTTTCAGGCTTTTTTTTTTAATATTTAAATATTTGTTTATTTAATTATGAGAAAAATTTCGTTTTTTGGGTAATATATGGCAGGGGTTTGTTTATTAATTTTGGTATTGATATTTACTTCCGGCAAATTATGTTTAATGATTGTGATAGAAACTCCATGAATAACACCAATATTTTTTCGCGAATTTATGTTTCTTTTTTGTTTGGATTCGATTTTGTCTTATTTTATTCAAAGCATTTTTAAATGATTTTGGAAATTAATACAGTCAACATTTACGATTAAATCTTTAAATCTGACGCAAAATACCTAATAAACATACCGAAAGTAACAATCTTGAAAATTATAAAAAATATGAATTTTGGAATGCATTTTTAGTGATAAAAAAACGAAGTTGACTTTATAGCTGTCGGCCACAGTTGCTAGTACCAACCACTAGTGTCTTCCTTTTAACTACAAGTACGAGTACGGAGCGACGGCGCTGGATACCCATATTTACACCTAGAATTTTAGAGAACCCGCCGCGGGACTCGAACCAGCAACCTCTGGATTGTGAGTCCAGTGCGCGGTCCGATTGATCCACACACTCTTTAGTGATAAAAACTGAAGTAAAAAATCGGGTAATTTCTCTACGTGTACCTAATGCCGTTGCAAATATTTTTCAAAGTTATTGACAGCTTTTTAATTTGACTCGTTTAAATATTTATGCAAGCTTATTTACTATACAGGTTTCTACCACACTGAAAAAAATATTCTATTTTCTGTTATGAGCAATGTAATTACGCATGTATCTGTAGGGTAGGGTAGTCATCAATGAGACACTTTTGGTTTTCAACTTTCAAAGATTTTTCCCATTTTTTCATCAGCATGTTTTAATGAGCTTTTTGTTGCATTTTCTTTCTTTTAATGTGTTCTATCATTGACCAAAATATGAGATCGATCCGACATCTCATTGAGACGCACTTGGCAGGAACAATGAGACAGCTGGGGAACAATGAGACACACTACGAAAATCAAGATTTTTCTACTAAAACATCATGTTTTTGTATTGTTCCATTACAGGTGACTTGCCTTGAACATTTTAGAGTCATTTTGCCAACATGAAACTTTAATTAACAAAAGTTATACTAAAAAGTATTTAAATTTTGTAAAATTCGTATATTTATACCAAATAACTTTGTATTTTTTAAAATGAATTTAAAACTCTATAAATATGCCAAAAATCACTTTCAATTCATGTTTTGAAAGATTTCCATAGATATTGAAAAGTTTAATGAAGAAAAATCAAAGTGTCTCATTGTTACCCATGAGCTGAAATGAGTGGGGAACAATGAGACAGTCCTGGATACTGGGTATATTCTAAATTTTGGCCAAACCTAATGAAAGGACATTGTTGCCCAACTCAATCCCTATGGGACGTCGAAAGAAATTTGAAGAAATATTAGTTTTGGTGTTAATGGCAGCCTACGAGCGAAAAAGTAATTTTTGTCCATAATTTACTTTTACACCCCAGAATCAAACATTTATGAATAACTTTTCAAGGGAGCGTCCATAACCAAAGCCACTATAATGGCAGACGTGTATCCAGTAGACACACATTTCCCCCAAATATGAGCCTGATTGGTTGAAACTACGACTTGTGAGAGCCATTTTATCATTGTTCCCCGTGTCTCATTGATGACTACTCTACCCTAAGCCCATACATTCAATTGAAATGCTGTCAAGGACAAACTTACGGGAAATTGGACGAGCTTTCCGGTAAAAATATTCACGAGACTGAAATATCAAGTCTGTCATATAGAAATTGCCAAAAACCACTAAAACACCTATTTTTTCAACATTTTATTTAAACCGCTGTATCTTCACAAGGATCAGACTTGTCCTGGTCAATATGGAGACTTTTATGTAAAGTTGTCTGGGAAATCGATTCCCCCTATCGGTATTTGAAAATTTTGACGTTTAGACCACAAAAATTTTGATCGAAAAAAAAATCGGGACATCACCTTAAAATTAAACTTTTAAACTTAAAAATTAAAAAAAATCATAGAATTGGCTTGTATTTTTCTTTCAGTGTATTTTTTTTTTAAAAGCCCGTCTAATTTCCAACAAGTTTGTCTTTGACCACTTTTTGATACGATGTAACGTATCTAAATTACAAAAAAAAATTAAAACCCTTACGCCCTTCTCAAATGTCGTTATCGATTGCAACTGGTTCCATATACACAAAAATGGCCTATATAAGCCTAGGATAACATGTCTAAAAAGTTTCATTGAAATCAGAGAGGGTCGGGTACAAAAGTACCAGAAAAATTCCTGTTTTAAGCTGGAATTGCTCTATGGCAATGATAGGTAATACCTATCAGGTATTTGATTAGAAATGGTTTATTTCCTTTACTTTTTTGAGGCCATGTATCACTTAAACGCATGTAAACTATGTCCAGAGCATCGTTGGTTAGGTAATCGAAAGACCGTTCTAACGAGTCCGAAACATTCAAGATCTGGCAACCCTGTCTCACGTTATGAGCCCTTCGGTGATATGTGTATTTTTTCCGGATCTAAAAAAATTTAGACGTAATTTGTGTCCAAACTCATCATATCTCATATCACCCAATGTTGGTAAAGAGTGAGGAAGGCACCAACCACATAGGTGGATTAAGTTAGTTTTTTTTTTCTAAAAAAAAAATATGATTTGCATCGTTTAAAATCGAGTCGACAAATCCCAGAGAACTGCCCAGCTAAGATAGTCATTTAACGAAAATCTCCAAGCCTTGGAACTTCCTCCACCGCGTTTGCCGGAAACGCCAGCTGTTCCGTGAGGGGAACTCTCCAAGTTGGGCACGAGGTTTTTGTGTGCACGGTCGGTCGGTTGTGTACACCCTTTTGTCCCTATCTCTTTAATTAGAATTGTATTGAGATTATGTGAGATTACAACTGAAAATACAATTCCTTGTTATTTGCAATTTCTTTATCTTCGGTTGGCTTGGCGTGATGCCCTTCGTCGTCGTCGTCGTGGTTCTGGGAGTTGTTGCTGTAATGTCAGAGCAGAGGCCGAACTGAGGTTACTTCCGTGCAGACAAAACGTTCTGGTTGTAAATTTTCACTTTTTGGCGTGCTGTGTCCTTGAGTTGGTTGTTCATGAGAGTTCAGAATGCTTGAATTCTGCTGAAATAATTTTGTTTACGATTTAACTTACGCATTAATGAGTTAACAATCGATAAAGTAATGCTTACAAAGCACAGTGCAAGTGGCATGTAGCCTTCACAAACATGATTATATGCATGTAATCCTGTAACGTTAAACAGCGAACGAAAATTTTAATGACGCTATTGTTTGCACAACACAATGCAATCAACACGGCCAATAAAAAACCATTAAGCTCCAAAGCAGCTGCAGCCATTGATCGTGATTATTTTACACGGTCAAGCCGATTAACACGCCAATTTCAATGCACACGCCATTTTGTTTAAAAAAGTAAGGCAAAATTGCCACGTTCCACACAATTGTAAATTTAGTAAGAATAATTACTTCCCCCACCCTAATGGTGCGATTAATGGAGCATAATTGGATTACACTGAACCGTGAGTTATCGTGAATAATGGACACAATTTCGGTCCCCTTTTCCGTTCACGGACAGACAGCTCGCAAAGATTAGAGGAGCTGTGACACACTCGACGTCCTTCAGTCCTTCCAGCATCCGAACGCTGTAGATAGCTGAAGACGAGACCGAGAAGCTGGACAAGAAGCTTTCCGGTTCCGGTGGTGGTTGAGGATAATACCACACCGATGATTTGTACGAGAAGGACGCTTCTTTACTTTACATTTCTTCGTCTTTAGCCTTGGGGCTTGATGGTGCCTTCTTATCAATTCATTATTCCGTATCATTAAGTCAACCATAAAACGAACGAATTAAGCTGTGGTTGGGGATTGGGGGTGATGGTGAATCAAAGTTAGTTGAAGTAAGATGTTTGTTCTTGGTAGGTGTAGAGTCGCAACCGGGACTCCTTGAGACACGACGTTCCGGACGCAGTACCTCCCAACCACCCACTGACCTCATTTCCGCTTCCGTCGTATCCTGCTCCGGATTCCGCCAACAGGTTCCAGCACAATTCAATCCCACTCACCCTTCCGCGCCAATCGTTCACTCTCAACTGTCCGCAGCGTAAACATAAACACGCGCCTCTTTTCATGCGCTGTCAAAAACCAAGTACACGCTTCAGTAAGGGATAGTCTGTTTCGGGTTATTATTACCCGGTCAATATATTTATATTGTTTACATTTTTTTGAAGAACGAAAACCCTACAGTAGGGACGATTGCAGTTCTTGAGGAATCTAAGAAACAAGCTATGCCGAGATTTATCATGCACCACTTTGGATAATATTGAGGATAATCCTATATTTTTGAAACTCTTGATATCAACACTCAAAGATGACTAATTCTGAAAAATGAATATTCATCAACATTACCCTGTACAATCTCCATAATAGATTATGGAACGGATATCAAGTTTCATAAACATAACCTTAAGACTGTAGCGTGCCAAACTGTAGACCCGATTGGTCAAAATTAACTGATGATCAGAACAAAATTTAAAAAACTCTGGCATTGTGCCGAAAAAATTTGCCAAAATCTTGCAAGCAAAGCTACTCCTACGACGGATGAACAGTATCAATTTGGTTTAAAAATGTTGAAACTTATATCCATTGTTATATTCTAAAATGGTTTAGTTTGCATTTCTGCGTTTTAATCAAATTTATCTGTTAACGTTAACATTATCTTTATTTTAAATTGTTATTTTTACATTAGGGTAGGGAAAGGAAAAACACTCCAACAACTAACCATTACTCAAACCTAATTAAAAAAAAGTAAATTTTAAAGCGTTCATTTTCCATGTCCCGGAAAAAAGCATTCAATTTCTAAAAAGTTTGTGGAACAAAAGTAAAATACTTTTGAAACTTTGTACAGACAAAAACAATCCCTTGCACGATAAGAGTTGCATTATCCAAGAAAAACTAAGAAATATCCACTCACAGTTTAAAGTTGTTACGAATGAAACAATGACTAACGTCGAGGTTGAATTCCCAGAAAATTCTCAAAATTTAGTTTGCAATTGAAAAATATTAGACTGAGAAGTTTTCTAGAATTTCTCTAAAAAACCTTAATTCTAATTTAATATTGATTGATTTTATGAAACTTTGTTCTTTTCCCCAAATAAGCAATTTTGCATAATTAGATTCTTTATACAAGTCTCCATAAAAATTTGGACTCTGTCCATAATGCCGTCGGCACAGATGTATCATTTTTAAATCAAGACTAACATTTTAAATTCGCTAAAATCTAACTTTCGGTAGCTATATCTTGAAAACAGAGCCCTTTATGAGCAATTCCAGCTCAAATCAGGATTTTTTCTGATACTTTTGTACCCGACCCTCTCCGATTTCAATGAAACTTTGTAGACATGTTATCCTAGGCCTATATAAGCCATTTTTGTGCATATGGAGAAAATAGTATTCGAGAATAACATTTGAGAAGGGCGTAAGGTACTTAAATATTTTTGTATTCTGTAATTTAAAAATTACTGTATCTCGAAGCCGTTGCGTCGTATCAAAAAGTGGTCAAAGACAAACTTGTAGAAAATTGGACGGGCTTTCTGAAAAAAATACACTGAAACAAAAATACACGCCACATCTATGAGATTTTTTGATTTTTAAGTCTAAAACTTAAAATTGAAGGTGATGTCACGTTTTTTTTTCGTTCAAAATTTTTGAGGAAATAGCCTAAATGTTACTAAAAGACTGACGAAAAATGCAGGATGGTATGTCTCTCCTAAAAAAATACAAAAATCATTTACTAAAACTATTTTTTTGAAAAGTGGTCTAAACGTCAAAATTTTTAAAAACCGGTAGTGGGAATCGATTCTCCAGATAATTTTACATAAAAGTCTCGATATTGCCTATCTCCAATCCTTGGGAAGATACAGCGGTTTTAAAAATAAAAATGTTGATAAAACGGGATTTTTGGTGGTTTTTGACAATTTCTATATAACAGACTTGGTTTTTCAGTCTCGTAAATATTTTTAACGGAAAGCTCGTCCAATTTCCCATAAGTTTGCCTTTGACAGCATTTCAATTGGATGTAAGGGCTTACAGATATAAGCTTAATTACATTGCTTATAACTGAAAATAGAATATTTTTTCAGTGTGGTAGAAACCAGGATAGTAAATTTGATTACGTAAATATAAAAACGATATAAATCAAAAAGCTGTCAAAGGCAAACTTATGGGAAATTGGACGAGCTTTCCGGTAAAAATATTTACGAGACTGAAAAACCAAGTCTGTCATATAGAAAATGCCAAAAACCACCAAAAATCCCGTTTTTTCAACATTTTTCATTTTAAACCCGCTGTATCTTCCCAAGGATTGGACATAGGACAATGGTCAATATTGAGACTTTTATGTAAAATTATCTGGGGAATCGATTCCCACTACCGGTTTTTAAAAATTTTGGCGTTTATACCACTTTAAAAAAAAAAACCGTTTTAGTAAATGATTTTTGTATTTTTTTAGGAGAGACAAACCATCCTGCATTTTTCGTCAGTCTTTTAGTAACATCTTAGGGTATTTCCTCAAAAATTTTGAGCGAAAAAAAATCGGTGATGTCACGATTTTTTTAACTTTTAAACTTAAAAAATTCAAAATGACATAAAAGTGGCGTGTATTTTTGTTTCAGTGTATTTGTATCAGAAAGCCCGTTCAATTTCCTACACGTTTGTCTTTGACCACTTTTTGATACGATGCAACGGCTTCGAGATACAGTAATTTTTAAATTGCAAAATACTAAAATATTTAAATACCTTACGCCCTTCTCAAATGTTATTCTCGAGTACTATTGGCTCCATATACACAAAAATGACTTATATAGGCCTAGGATAACATGTCTACAAAGTTTCATTGAAATCGGAGAGGGTCGGGTACAAAAGTACCAGAAAAAATCCTGATTTGAGCTGGAATTGCTCATGCAAAAATCTCTTTTCGATTCGATTGGAAATTCAATTTTACAGAAAAAAATACGTCAAATTTGTCATTGCATGAAATTTGAATTTTTTCCAAAAATCACTCTGTTTTCAAGAATTCATAACTCGGTGGCAGATTTTTTGATCATGTTTCTCTATGGTTCAAAAGTTGCCGGTTTTTGTCCCCTAAAAGATATCAAAAAATCTCGAAAATAAAAAAAAGTACCTTTTTTGGGAAATTTAGTTTTTGTGACAAAACTTTGATTAAATAATCTGCAATTTTTTTTCCGTGTACCTATTATTGCTCAATAGTCCTCAACAATACCTACAATTTTGCCGAAGACACCAAGTTGATCAGAAAATTTGCTCAAAAGTTACAGCTGTTTGAATATACCATTTTTGTATGGACAGCAGCCAAAATTGTATGGAGACTTGTATGGGTGAACCAATGACACAAAATAGCTTCTTTGGTCATAGGCAGCGATGGATGTTCATTAGGGTGGTCCAAATCCGGACTTTTTTGGGGCTACCCCCTGAAATCAAAGATTGACCCATCACTAGGCTAAATTCCAAATTTGAGCTCATTCTGACCACGAGAACCCCTCCCTCCAATCGCTTAAAGTTTGTATGGGAAAAATCGTCAAAATGTATGGAGAAAAGCAACTGTTTTACTTTTTACCTGTGGAAGGCGCCATAATTATCCGATTCTTACCATTTCTCAAATGTAGAACCTTCATTAAATTTAGAACAACTTTCCCGAAGACACCATATTTTTAGGATTTTTTCCCGCGAAGTTATTAGCGCCCAAAACTGACCCTTTTTGCGCGGCCAGCTGTAAGGGGCTACCTAACAACGATGTTTATTTCCAATTCGTACACGCACGTGCTCTCTCAGGTTCAAACTCTCTCACGAGCTTGCTTGCCTGCCTGCCTGCCCGCCCTACCAACAAGCGCGCGCTGTTTCTCTGCTTGGACTTTTGTCGTCGTCGTCGTTTTCGTTTGCTATCCGCTGTGCTGCGTTCTTGACATGTTCATTATAATGTTGAACTAAAATACCAGGTTTGTTTTGATATATAAAATTTAATGTAATATGTGATCAACAAAATATATCATATTATAAGAGCGTGTGAGAGAGAATACAAATTTGATGAATTAGTTCATCCATGAATCGTCATCTGTTCTGATCCAAACCTAATTGCAAACGTTTTGGATTTTAATTTATCTGCTTTTGTTACAAGAAATACCATGCAGTTTTTTTAGATAAAAAAGGAAGGAATTTTCTTTAGATTTTTTTTTTTAAACTGAATCCAAATGAGTATCTTAAAGGAAGGCCGCAACTGCAAGATCTGAAGGTAGTTAACGATTGTGCAGAAAGAGTTGTTTCCTGAATCGAAAAATTTACAGGTAAACTGACAAAAAATGATAAACAGTTGCAATATTTGTTGCAGGTGGTCTAGGAACACAGAACGAAATTTCCAGAAAGAATAAAAAAATAATTTTAGAGAGTATGAATGAATATTTGCAGCAATAATTGTAAAATTGCCTTGATTTGTACTAAGTATATTTTTGTTTTAAAGCAAACTACCTAAAGGAACAACATTTATATTACCTGAAGATTTTTTTTAAATAATTGAATCATTATCATGTTTCTTTAGCATATATGAAAAACTGCGTGTAATGCTTGGAAAAACAAACAAACCCTGTTCTCATGACATTTGCTGTAATTTTTTAATCGAGCCTAAGCTGTCTTTTCTTGAAACTATTTTTTTCAGCGCAGTTTTTTTAATTTTTGTCATAATTTAAGAATTTATATGCTAAATATATCTCAAAACAATCCTGCTATTTTAGTTGAAAATTATAATAAACATGCCAGAAACGCAGCGCAGCGGATAGCAAACGAAAACGACGACGACGACAAAAGTCCAAGCAGAGAAACAGCGCGCGCTTGTTGGTAGGGCGGGCAGGCAGGCAGGCAAGCAAGCTCGTGAGAGAGTTTGAACCTGAGAGAGCACGTGCGTGTACGAATTGGAAATAAACATCGTTGTTAGGTAGCCCCTTACAGCTGGCCGCGCAAAAAGGGTCAGTTTTGGGCGCTAATAACTTCGCGGGAAAAAATCCTAAAAATATGGTGTCTTCGGTGTGAGTATTGTTGTATAGGACCCCATTGTACCGCTGTAAATAGAGCCCAAATGACAGTTCGGCTGTTGGGCCGACGTTCAGTCAGCGAGCGCATTCTCTCCGCAACAGCGGCCGCGGCTACTCCGGTGCTGGGGATTCTTCTAGGACGATGTCGAGTGCTCACATTTGGCGATCCTGCCAGGAGGAATAACTTCCGGAACACTGCCGGTAAGTTTTAAAACCTGCTTCATGTCCTGGAGAATCCCCAGCACGCGGATGGATTGTGTGTGTTTTGCTTGACAAAGAGGAAGAGGAGTGGAAAAACAAGAGAAAAAAAAGTGTTCAAGCTGGTGGAGGTTATTTGTCAACCCTTGACTGACCAGGATGAGCATCGTTAACCTTTGGTAAGCCGGGAGCGTTTTAGTTTTATTAAAAGAAATGGAACAGTGAAATTTTGGAACATTTGACAAAGTGTAGAGCTTACAAAGTTTCTGGTCTGAAAGTGAGCTGGAAATTTGATTGAGGCGTGGCGAAAACTGCAAGGCGAGTATTTGATATTATGGAATTTAAAAACAAACACTTTAGTGTAATGTGTTGTTCTCCGAGCATGTACTTTCAATGTCATCCGTTGAGTGCAACAGTGTCGTCGCCTACTTCGGTAACGTCGGCGCGTACTCATCACTCGGGTGTGCACAAGTGCAAACAGAGGAGTGAGTTTTCTCAGCCTAAATCGTGATACAGAGCGAGCGTGCGGCAGGTTCGCCTATGTCCGAATGCACTTCTTTGATTCTTGTTAAAGCTTCAGACTAACTGGGACGACCGTAGGAAATGTTCGTTTACGAGTCAAACTGAAAAGGCCTCTTGAAAATGTCTGTTTACGAATCAGACTGGATGTGGAATTGCATCAAGGAAATGTTCGTTTACGAGTCGAACTGGAAAGGCCTCTAGGAAATGTCTGTTTACGAATCAGGCTGGATGTGGACCGGGATGAATTGCCTCAAGGAAATGTTCGTTTACGAATCGAACTGGAAAGACTTCTTGGAAATGTCTGTTTACGAATCAGACTGGATGTGGAATTGCATCAAGGAAATGTTCGTTTACGAGTCGAACTGGAAAGGTCTCTAGAAAATGTCTGTTTACGAATCAGACTGCATGTGGAATTGCATCAAGGAAATGTTCGTTTACGAGTCGAACTGGAAAGACCTCTAAGAATTGGCTGTTTACGAGTCGAACTGGAAAGGCCTCTATGAAATGTCTGTTTACGAATCAGGCGGGATGTGGACCGGGATGAATTGCCTCAAGGAAATGTTCGTTTACGAATCGAACTGGAAAGGCTTCTTGGAAATGTCTGTTTACGAATCAGACTGGATGTGGAATTGCATCAAGGAAATGTTCGTTTACGAGTCGAACTGAAAAGGCCTCTAGGAAATGTCTGTTTACGAGTCGAATTGGAAAGGCCTCTAGGAAATGTCTGTTTACGAATCAGGCTGGATGTGGACCGGGATGAATTGCATCAAGGAAATGTTCGTTTACGAGTCGAACTGGAAAGGCCTCTAGAAAATGTCTGTTTACGAATCAGACTGCATGTGGAATTGCATCAAGGAAATGTTCGTTTACGAGTCGAACTGGAAAGGCCTCTAGGAAATGTCTGTTTACGAGTCGAACTGGAAAGGCCTCTAGGAAATGTCTGTTTACGAATCAGGCGGGATGTGGACCGGGATGAATTGCCTCAAGTAAATGTTCGTTTACGAATCGAACTGGAAAGGCTTCTTGGAAATGTCTGTTTACGAATCAGACTGGATATGGAATTGCATCAAGGAAATGTTCGTTTACGAGTCGAACTTAAAAGGCCTCTAGGAAATGTCTGTTTACGAGTCGAACTGGAAAGGTTTCTAGGAAATGTCTGTTTACGAATCAGGCTGGATGTGGACCGGGATGAATTGCATCAATGAAATGTTCGTTTACGAGTCGAACTGGAAAGGCCTCTAGAAAATGTCTGTTTACGATTCAGACTGCATGTGGAATTGCATCAAGGAAATGTTCGTTTACGAGTCGAACTGGAAAGACCTCTAGGAAATGTCTGTTTACGAATCAGGCTGGATGTGGACCGGGATGAATTGCCTCAAGAAAATGTTCGCTTACGAATCGAACTGGAAGGCCTCTTGGAAATGTCTGTTTACAAATTACACTGATTATGGACAGGGACGGTCGCTAAAAATTGTTCGTCTACGGGACTAAATGTGATCATCACTGATGATATACCGCATTTACGAATTTCTAGGAAAAATCCACTGGAACAAAGTGCGATGGGACGCTACGTGGCTCGGTCTTAACGCGGGGAGGGATGCCCACAATCATGGATGAGATTTGATTGTTTTGGAGCGGACGCAGAATTGATTAACATTGAAAATCAAACGAATTAATCGCGTTGTGGGATGCACGTGAAGAACAGGACTGCTTGGAGGAAAAGCGGAGGTGGTGTGGCGAATACAGTTAACTTCATCCATCGGAAGTTCAGTTTATTTTTATTTATCCACGAATGGGTTCCATTTCTTGTGCGTATACTAATAAGAGCAGAATACGAAGAGAAGGAAGACGAGCCCAGCCGGCCTCGCAGGCTCGTTGAAGTATTAGAGATGTCTAGTGGACAAAGATTAAGTAGGCAAAAACAGATTCAATTTCGATGGATGTCTATAAGAAGTCTCGATGAAATGCCTAGAAAAACTCGATTAAATTTTACGAAGTTTTCTTTAATACGATCACTTAAAAAAAATGTCTTTTGCCCATACATGATTTTCTTTTTAAAACAAATAACAGTTTCAAATATAGGAGCAATACGTAAGGAAATATACGCACTTTGTAAGGAAACTTGTAAGAGACGCCAAAACACGTGACTGTCGAAGAGTTAGTTAAATTCTTTCTCGATAGAGTGGGTGGTTAGCCAGTCTCTGTGATGCCTGATGGAGGTAGCATCATAAGAACAGTTAGTTCACGTGTTCTTTTGCGCTTCTATTAAAAAAAAGTTTCCATGCGTCTTACATTTTTGTGATACGCTGATTATTATATTTATTATGATTATTAACAAGATTATTCTGGAGGAGTCATGACTATATTATTTCGGTTCCAATATTTAAACAAATTGCAGAAAATAACGTAAGAGATTTGTATTTTTTAATCATTACCCCGGAGAAGAGGGAAGATGTGAGTATTGTTGTATAGGACCCCATTGTACCGCTGTAAATAGAGCCCAAATGACAGTTCGGCTGTTGGGCCGACGTTCAGTCAGCGAGCGCATTCTCTCCGCAACAGCGGCCGCGGCTACTCCGGTGCTGGGGATTCTTCTAGGACGATGTCGAGTGCTCACATTCGGGAAAGTTGTTCTAAATTTAATGAAGGTTCTACATTTGAGAAATGGTAAGAATCGGATAATTATGGCGCCTTCCACAGGTAACAAAGTAAAACAGTTGCTTTTCTCCATACATTTTGACGATTTTTCCCATACAAACTTTAAGCGATTGGAGGGAGGGGTTCCCGTGGTCAGAATGAGCTCAAATTTGGAATTTAGCCTAGTGATGGGTCAATCTTTGATTTCAGGGGGTAGCCCCAAAAAAGTCCGGATTTGGACCACCCTAATGTTCATCATAAGCATAAGTTGCTACTCCGTTATTGACCAGGACCTCCAGAAGTTACATCCACGAGCCGTGGAAGATAAGTGGGAGCTATCTTTCCTCGCTTCGCAACTTCTCAAAGGCCTCTATCATGCTGATCAATACCGGCGCCGGCCACGACCAGTGGTAGGGTCACGGGGAAGTGGATGGGAATGTTAGTTCGATACTTGAGTGATAGAGACCGCCCAATCGACTGCATCTCCGACAAAGTATCACATGAGTTCTGAGGGGGTTAGTAGATGGGTATGAGGTCAGGATTCACGAGTGGCAGTGATGTGACCATGAGCATTTTGTTTATCGGTTGAAAATTTTAAATCTTAGGCAGCCGGCTGCGAAAAGATAGATAATTGATTATTCAAAAAGTTTTTTTTATCGAACGCGTGCCAGCCGAGCAGTATTGCTATGGGCTGGACTTATCAGTATATTTTTACTGTTTTTACAATTTAGATAACGCGAGCAAATTTCAAAAATAGTAAATAAATGACGCTTTACTCTTCATAAAATCGATAGTTTGATGAGTTAATACTAAAACTGCCAGTTGGAATAAATTTTTACGATCATTTACGACGAAAATTATCGCGAAAAAACAGGACTGCGCGTTCCCAGAAGCACTGCACTTATGATGTCATTATTCAATTATAATAACCAATTACCCCAAGCACACAAACAGCGACACAAAAGAAATGAAAATAAGCATGCAAAAACAAGACAGCGCGTCCTCGTGGTCAGTGCACTAATGATGCCATTATTTATTTATAATAACCACTCACCCAAGCACACAAACAGCGACACAAAATAAATGAAAATAAGCATGCAAAAACAAGACAGCGCGTCCCCGTGGTCAGCGCACTAATCAGAAAATCATTGGATGTTCATCAAGAGAAAAAATCCGAAGGGAGCATGCTCTCCTCTCTCGCGCACGAATGATCGGTAAAAAGAATTTAAAAAAAAAATCATCATCTTGATTATGGGGCGGAACATCTTTTTCACTACTACACTTGCAAGTGTAACGTTACACCTCGAAAATTGACCTGTCACATTTTGTAGATGGGCAATGTATGTAATCAAAGTGAAAAAAATAATTTTTATTAGTGCTGACAAGGAAATTCATATAAAATCATCAACAGATTGATTTTCTGGAAGAATGTCAGGAGCGATTTTCTTTAAAGTGATTTGCCTCCTCTCTCTTTCGCTGGTGAAAAAGTACGCCAGCGAAATTGATTGTTTTGCGATTATTCCATCCCTGGTCATAGGGAGGGCCCCCACAAAGTTTGAGCCAAATAACAAAAAACAAATAAAATTCATTTCCAGTTTTGGTAGAGAATTGCTCATCATTAGTTTGTCCATATAATTTTCTATACATATTTAGCAGCAGTCCATACAAAAATGATATGTGAAAATTCAAAAATCTGTATCTTTTGAAGGAATATTTTGATCGATTATCGAAAATATTTTTGAAAAGCTGAGAAAATTCTCTATATTTTGCTTTTTAAAAATTTAAACATACAAAAAGTGAGATATAGAGTACCACAGTTGTATTGTTATTGGCAACATGTTAGAAATCTGGCAAAAACTTAAAAATCTGAATCAGAGAGCTTTATTTTTATCTTGTCGAAAAATCGAAGAATCGTTTTCAGATTAAACTGGCAACCCTGCTGATGATCCACCCGAAGCCTCAAAAGGTGAAACACCAGCTCCCATTTGTCGTGTAAATTTTTACTGACCTACCAATTTGAAGCCACCATAATCCGATTGGCAAGGCTAAATTAATAGACCATTTGTAAGAGCATTGTGAGAGTCGTTGCCCATTGACCATCGATTCCGGAAGAAAAAGGTGGGGTGGAGGACCCTAATCCTCCTCCTCTTAAAGGGAAGGGGGATATTTAGCCACTCGTAATGCCCCGATAGTGCTCTGCTCTAGTGTGTCTGCTGGTTGGATAGAAGTGACCCGTTTCGGGGAAATCGCGCCCATTAAACGAGGATTAATGAAGATAAATTGTGCCCGCTTGACGTGGCGATCTTTGAACGGATTTGTGGGGTACTCCCTGCAGTATTTAGGCTAAAATTTCAAAAAGATATGACTCTTAACCAAAAGATCTGACAATAATTCTCATGCACAAGAAGCTCAGTATTGAGTCAAAATCTGGCCTCATAACGCATTTCAATATAACTTGAGACGGAACCACCCTCACTCATTTGGCATCACTTCCGTGGCCAAGAAATCCACAGCGAAGAATTTCCAGCGGACTCCCGCACCACTGCTACATCCCTCTGCTTCAGTGTGTGGTCCCTAGGTTGGGCTCTAGCTCTCTCAATTTTACGACCGATTACCGATATATGCCGCAATAAATCAATGCGAAATCGGATAAACAAATAAACAAATCATATCTCAACAGCCAACCCACCCTTTTTGTCAGCGTGGGTGGTAGAGGTGGTTGCCATCCTAGTTTACACCATCCGATGTGTGCTGCCAGTCGCACTTCCTCAAATCCAGCCTCTCACCCCACCACACTTGGCACCACACCCCCACGACAACCAGGACAGGATATTATCCGGATCTATGTCGAACAAGCACAAACAGAATAATTAAATCATCCGATTTCGGAAGAGAGAAGACGACGACAACAAGACAGCAGGAGAGAGGCATTCGCCCCGGTTGAACGGGTTTTGGTTTGGTTGGTCGGAACTCACAAACACGGTCCCGCAGAGTTGGAGGAAATGCAAAACAAAGGCATAATCATAGATCAATCTTTACGATGTTGATATGTCGATTTGTCAGCTTTGAGAGGGGTTGTTAGATATAGAGGAGCATCACAGAAGCTGTGTTTTCCTTTTGGATTTGGGAAACGTCCTTTAGGATAAGAGTTTGATGGTGAACGATTGCGTTGATATCTTAGGAAGGTTATAAGAGAAAAAATATCTTACCCAGATGTTTAATTACAATAATGATTCATTTTAATAAACTTAAACAGTATTAACTTAAATTTGGTTTAATCACCTTAAATTTTGTTTTTTTGCCTTTCTTACTAAAGAAAGGTGTAGGTTTTACTTTAAGGCTGGACGTCATTTCCATCTTCGTAAATATGTCGATTCAGCATGAATTTTAATCGGAAAAATCGTCAAAAAATCACACTGCATCGATTTTCGACGCTCTATCGATTCACCTTGACAGAACTCGTCTATCTCAAACACTCGAATTTTGAGAAAATAAATTCCGTGGAGGTCGAGTGATGTTCGTATGTGGTAAAATTTTGCAAAATTTTGTGTCGCGCCGTTCTCAGCTCCCATAAATCCGATTTCGATTCTTCTAAATGCAGATGAAAGCTAGTGTGCTGAACCTGGGCGAGTTGCCGCGCAAATTTTGAAATATCCATCTGTTTTCGGGTGTGGCCAGACTTTTCTAGAAAATACACAGTTTTCAAATGAAAATATGGTCAAAATTTTTCATTTTCATTTCTTTTATTTATCTCAAAAAATGCATTTTTCGAGCTCTACAACCTCCCAAATTTTCATCCCGATTCATAATTTGGTTCTCGAGTTAGAGCCGTTTGATTAACCTACCATAAACAAAAAAAAACCCTAAAAAAAGGTAAAAGCTCACCTGGTGACATTCGCCAACATTTTTCGTATCTAATTTTATCCGAAATTTCTTTCTACATTCATAGTACAGACCATGAGTGAGCATCTGAAACAAATTTGACATCTATCGGCAATCCGGATCAATTTTTAGAGCGATTTACTTTTTGCCTTTCTTACTAAAGAAAGGTATAGGTTTTACTTTAAGGCTGGACGTCATTTCCATCTTCGTAAATATGTCGATTCAGCATGAATTTTAATCGGAAAAATCGTCAAAAAATCACACTCCATCGATTTTCGTCGTCAAGTTGAGCTTCGAATACTGGCGCGAGAATGCTGGCGCATATATGTTTTGCTCGACTTATACTCATTTGTAGTAGCTTGTCAACCGATGTTTCCTTCAACATGAAAGATATCGTAGCTTCTCGGTTTTTTTGCCCTGTCCGTTTTGCATATCTGTCCAATGTTTATGCTAAAACTTTTGTGACATAGGACATTCATCCGGCTACAATCAATTTGTTTCCCGTTTGCTCCTAAAATCGCCTAAAAGTAGATTCCATTTTTTCGTGATTTCATAAGTTAATTGAACAGGGTGCAATTTGGCGCCCTCAGCAGGGCCCAAGAGAAACATTGCATTGCTCTATAACTTGTTCCGTTTTGATGATTCTTTCCTCTTTCTAGATGTTGCTACGTTACTGAGTCGCTGTTCGTTTTATGCATCGCTAGCATACAATGACCGGTGTAATGGTATATCAGGGTCTGGTCTGAGTTAGAAGTAAATATTTTTATTTCGCTGCTATAATTAAATTTATTGTGGCTGGAGTGACTATTTATTGCCAAATCATTAAAAAATAAACCTTTAGTAGGGGTGATATTAGTTCAAAATGATTTTTTATGGACTTAGCAATTCCTCAGTCTTTTCAATGAAACTGGATCCTGTTTAAAGGGTTTTGTAGGAGACAACTCAAATAACGTATTCTGAAAATGTCACATTCTTAATATGTACGGTTAAACATATTCTTTTGGTGAAAATTGCGTTTTTTATTTCTTTTGGAAAACATATCATTTATAATACTTTGCTTTCGTCATATTCTTTTGTGCTGACGTTATAAATAAACAATGTCGATGTTATGAATTGAAAGAAGTTCTATCATTTTTATATGCTTTAGTAAGAAAGGCTCTATCTCACCCCAGGTGGGATTAAATCGGGTTTTTACTCAATTAATCGTCTTCAACCAAACCCTTTGAACGGACTTCGATTTTTAAAATACATCAAAAATATGTTTTTACCAACTATGAAACATCAAAATGCATAAGAAGTAGAACTCTTGAATGATTATACTTGTTTGATGTGACTTTGGCCAAACTTGGACATTTTTTTTTTGAAAAATGTCAGTTTTCTGAAGTTAACCTTGTATACCATACTTTTCATGTCTCAAATTATGTTTTGAAACACTCTGTAGCAAATTTTATTGAAGTTTTCGACAGCCCCCCTACCCCGCTCTCTGTTCAAAGTCGGCACAAAAAATCAGGGAGCAACCCCCTTCGTTAAGAATATTTTTTAGCATGATTGTGTTATCTCGAAAATCTTTTGATTCAATTCAATTTATTTTGTCAGTAAATAATCAATTTACAATTCCGTATTTCTTATAACCTAATAGAGTTTTGGAGTTCCTTTCAACTATGATTTGAACTATAATTCATTTTGATGTTATTGGATATTCTAACAATGGATTTGGCAAGAGAAGGAAAAATTAAAAAAAAAACCTTCTAGATTTGCTAAGGAAAAGGATAGAAATAGAAAAGCTTAAAACTAAATCACAGTATGTTTTGTCTATTGACATCGAAAAACTTCGCTGCACAAGGCAGCTTATCGGTTGTAGATGTACTTAATCATCAGCTCACTGAGAGCTTGGAATTGTTCTGCCTTGTTTCGGCAGGCACGAAAGCGCGTGAGCATCTCTCCAGCAAGGGCGAAAAACTCAGGAAGCGTGAAGAGATCATCACCGGTAACATCAGCTTGTCCCGGGGGAGAACCGCCCCCAGAAGCGGCTACTCTAGCGTACGAACCTCCCCAACCGAGAGGGAACGCTGGGTTGGTCGATGGAGCCGCTCTGCCGCCAGCTGCTGCAGCGGTCGAGCACGAAGTCTTCGGAGGTTGGCGGGACGCTGGCGCTTTCTTCTTCTTGTCCTGCTCCTCGATGTACTTTTTCCGCGCGGCACAGCCACGGAAATTCGCCGTGTGGCTTCCACCACAATTGGCGCACTTAACACGCGCTTTGTGCTGCTAGGCGTTTTCCCCCAATTGGTCTTTCCGCGGAAGACTGCACCTTTCGGTGAAGTGGGTCTCACCGCACTTTACGCACCGGGGTGGGAGATTGCAGTTTCTTGAGCCGTGTTCGAATTTCTGACAGCGGTGGCATTGGGCTGCGTCGGCCGGATTCTTCGTGTAGAATCGCCACGTCACAAAGAAGCCGTCCAGTGCTTTGATACGCCGTAGGTCCTGGATTTTGACGGACCCGCGAGTCCCGGACCACCAAGTCGAAATGCAGCTTTTTGTGGGTAATCACTTGCACAGAAGTTTTGCTAATTTTGAGACAATATTGGAGTCCCTCTAGCAACTCGTCAACATCGTCAGCCAACGTATCCAAAACAAAAATTGGAGGTGGTCGTCGTTCCTTCGGAGAGTTACCATTTATCTGCTTTCCTTGCTTGCGCGCAAGTTCATCATCGTCATCGTCGTCGCCAGCACTGCTGCTGTCACTGTCGGTGTTGTTTTCATCTCCACTCAGCATCTCAAATTCGTTGCTGGTGGGAACGTTGGAAGTGGTTGTCGTCGTAGTGCTGGTGGACTGCTGCTGCTGCTGCTGCTGGCCGGAAGTGCTTCCGGATGCCCGGGTCGATTGTCTCGTACGTACCGGGGACTCACGTGGACGGTATGACACGTGTAAAAATGAAGGATCGGTGACGTCACCGGGCACGCTCCCGTGCGCGATGGCGGTCGATGCGGCATTGGTGTGTTTACCTTTATGCACTCTGCCGGTAGATGAACTTCGCGGGTTTTTCGAGGCCGCACACGAACTGCCTCGGCCACGGCTGGCCCTTGGCATGCTGGAGGAGCAAACTCGCGGGTAATCACGGTAAATTACGACGAAAAAATCGAAAAGTCTGAAGAGCTCCGAACACTTGACTGTTGCTGAAAATCTTTTAAATTTTAAATAATTTTTGATGTACACAACCGTTAAACGTTTTTCGCATGTTTTCGTCAAACCTTTCATGTTTTGAAAACTTTGTTGGTTTTTTTTACAAATTTCAAACTTGGAACTTCAAGCTTGACCTCAGCTAGAGTCGAGGAACAAAAATTTTGAAAAATATTTGGCCTTGAGTAATAATAAAACATGTGAAACACTCTACATGAGCATGAGCATGGTTGACTGCCAATGAGCTGTTACTCCGTTATTGACAGATCAGCTGAAGTTAAACAATGAATCAAAAATGATCAGTGGGAGCCAACCATCCGTTCACTGTTTAACCTCTGAAGATCCTTACTTTATTAGTCAATACCGGCGCCCTCCCAAGAAGCCTGCAGTTCAACGAAAGGGAGGAATGTTAGTCCGATAGTTGAAGTTGCAGACTCATCAAGCACATAGTTTTTCGCTATATACTTGTTGATACCGATTGAGACCGTTGAATCCACAGCATCTCCTTCAAGCATCACGTGATTAATTTGTTTTGGGTTAGTAGGATAAGGTATTGGCTTTTCGATGCCTCCCGAGCTACGACGCTATGGGGAGGACTTTCATAACAGACCCGTCGGCGAGCCTTCCGAGCAACGATGCTATGGGAAGGTCTTTCTGGTTAACACACAAAATCACTCACACACAGTTATTTTGCTCCACTTTTAACTCAACGATCCAAATTGTCGGTGCGTCTTTCGATCATTATATAGAAATGGCTTTTTCACCGCAAAAAAAAAAAATTAAACCTTATTCGAAAAATTTAAACTCAATCCACCCGACGCTGTGCCTTCCGAACAACGATGATATAGGAAGGGCTTTGAAAATCACAAAAAATCACTTTTCACTCCGAATATTTTTTTACGACCACGCGCTCCCTTTGTCAATTAGGCACTGATGACGCTGCATTTTTAGAGGATAATTTTCTCCTCGCAGCACACAATGCACGACAAAAATGCGAAACAAAAGGCACAAAAAAATGTGAAACACTCTACAAATTGAAAAAGGGCAAAAAGCCAAAAGTTTTAGAATAGGTATTAAGGCCGCTGCAAATATTTTTCAAAGTGTATGTTGCTTCCTTTCCCCTTCAAAATCAGTCCGAAATAGAAGGGGGCAAAAAAATTTTTTTATAAAAAACTTTTCTCAAGGTCCAATATTGAACCACGAAAATCCTAACATTTCCAAAAGTGGAACCCTGTTAATTTAACCTGCAAAAATGAAGAAAAGTGTATATTTGAGCAAACTTTTTCTTAAACATACAATAAATGCTTGTTGTAATCAACCTAATTGAATATTTTTTTTCAATCATGAGTATAAATACAGCTTTTTTATTTTAAAATTACCAAAGTTGCTAAAACTGTTAGAACTTATAATGAATCAAAACTATAGTTAATTGCACTGAAAATAACTGAAGCATCATAATTGAAGTTTGAAATGATATTTTATAATAATAATGCAATGACAAAACATTTTTTTGAAAATAAACATGCGTGGTTTTATAAGCAACGGTATACAAATCTAGAGTTTTGTTTTGGTTAACTATGTAAGCAATTTATATGGAAAAATGTGCATCGAATTTTTTTAATCCTTTTTATGTCAATCGGATTATGGACCCGGGTACACTTTTTTCCGTTTTTCCACTAAAGGAAAAGGGAGTCCATAGCTGGCAAAAAACACGTTTTTTCAAAATAATTAATGAAACAAATAGGCAGAATTGTTAAAAAAAACTTCGGATTTCATTGGTTTGTACAAAGGGTTATGAAATAGTGCTCAAAATATTGAAAAATTGTGTAAAATGCTCGACAGTTCGACTAGGGGGTCCACTAATGCTTAATATACCCTACTAAGATATTAAAGACTAAAGTGGCGGTGGATGTAGTGTAACGCTCTAAATTTATCGTTTGTTTTTATTGATCTTATGTCCTCAAACTTTCTCGTTGGAAACTGATGGTAATCGAACTCAACACCATTCTCTTGCAAAGCGTACACCGTAACTAGTCAGCCACAGCATCATCCTTAAACAATATCTCCTATTCACTTTCCATCCAAACGCAAATATGAAACATTATCTATTGCATACATTTGGGGTGTTGTTTGCACCAGCCAAGATAGTGCCGCCATCTGGCTGCATCTGCCAGCCTGTCTGCCACTCCAGCACAGTGTCTTTACCGACTCTGTTGGCAAAAGTGTCACTTCGCACCGCAGCAGGACACATTTCCGGATTCTTGGAAGCGGGCTCTGTGGGGGAGTGTAGGGCGGGAAAAAGCGGCGGAAGTGGACAAACATCACCTCCTCTTCCAATATGCCCCCAATGGGATTATTCCTCTCGCTCTGGTTGGTATCGATAGTCATCAAGTTGTAACGAGTCTTTGGGAAATTGCTGACGATGGGCTCCCGAGCAGTCTTTGCGACGCAATGCTGTCATTTGGAGCCACTTCCTCCCCTCCCGAAACAGCTGCAGACTACATACTAACAATTAGGACGAATGGCTTTGACTACAACTACCCAGGGTTCAGGCGTCCGGGTTTCTGGAGAGAGAGTAACGGGAGCATTAGCAGGATTTATCGATACAATGCCGAAAACAATAATAATCGTTGTAAACATGATGTGGCCTGGCTTTGACGTTCTTCTTGGCCGCTTCCAGAGCCAGAGAGATAATGCCAGGAAATGTGTGTCCTTACCGACTGCTGATGTCGGATCTTTGGCCAGCCCTGGTCCTGGTGACGACGACGACGTTGATTGTTAATGGGTCCAAGATGAAAGCATCAATTTGCCTTATCGGGGCTTTTGCGGCGGGCCGATTCCGGTATTAAACATTGATTCGGTGAACCGTAATTCGCTGGATTTGATGGCTGAACTCGGCTGGATTAGACTCGCCCGGGTGTGTCCATAAGACACAAGACTCAATCGGGATAATAAACACTCGATGGTTGGGTGGGCGTTGGTTTGGGGGATGACCGCGTTGATTGGATTAATTTACGCTTTGCAGCATCGCCGACCAGCATAACGGACTTTATGGGGCGTTTGTATAATGATCGTAGCGGTTTATTGGTGGTTGGACGTTTGATAGCTATTGATTCACCTAAATTGTTCCTGTAAATTTCGAAAACAATCTTGGATCTTGAGTGTTTCAAACTCATTTAAAGTTATCAAACTTTTGAAAAGACATGTTGCTTCGAGTTTATAAGTCCTTTCCATATCATTGCAGCTAGGAAGGCACGTTGACAGTAGTTGGAGTAACAATTTGAAACATCTAAAATAATTTTTTCATTAACTCTGTGAAATAGAAATTAGAAATTTTCTAAACATCAGCCAAGCTACGATTCCCTTACAACAAACCTCACAAGTTTCCCAAAGACGCTGGCTAGTGACCACGTTGGAGACGTAACGAGAGTGTGAAAAATGGAAAATCAAATGGAAAAGTTTTTCACCCCGGCATTGCGCTTCGTTAGGCTAATGGAAAAGCCGGAAAAAGGCGCGCTCGCGAGCAAGTGCGTCCGTTTCGCTCGACATTGACGGAGGGGGGAGTGATGATATTTAACGGCTGCGCCTTTTTTGGGGAGGAAATTTTGAGCCCCCGGAAGTAGGAAATAGGACCAGCGACATTGTTTCAGGGTGGAAAGTTTTGAGTGAATTATGTTTCTGTTACGGTTTTGCCAAATTTCAATTTATTAACATTCTAGCTGGCTTAAAGTGTGAGAGCACTGGGAGACTGCTCGAAACTTTATGTGCTAGAAAAGCCCTAATGGCGATAATAACTGCGATAACAGGCCACGTTGTGCAAGGCTAAATATTCGATGAAGCGATAAAGCTATTTAGAGGAACATGAAAATAATTATATTCAGTGGCCGTGCATGGTAAGCCGGTTACCAACATAATTCATAAGCACGTGAGTGGTGCCAAGTGCCGGGTACATCATATTTATGCTGCAGTGCATTTCTGGTTTGGTGGTTTCATGCATTTATGAGAGACGGTGGCAGTGGATCTGGCAGGGTTTGTTGGGGAATCCCGTAGAACACACAAACCGATCATTGGAAAAACCTTCCTGGTTTGGTTTGTGTCATAAGTTGGAACACTGTTTTAATACGCGTTCTGGCAAAAAACCATAGTTTTTTGTCGAAAGGTTCATAAATTCCCCCCTGCACATTTTTATTTTTCACAAAAAAAATCATTTTATGAATACATTGTGATGTTTTACAGCTTGAATTTTGTCGTTAATTTATGAGTTGATAGTTCTGCGTAGCAATCTCAGAAAGAAATTTTGAAAACATTTGTTTCCTAACAATGTCCAGTCAAGCAGTCATATTAAGCCCTGTTCCCTGCTGGAAACTCATTAAAATATCTTGTTTACTGCAGTGCTTTCCAAAACATGCGACATTTGAGATTATATTTTGTTAAATATGAGCAATTCTCTACGAAATCGGTATTTTTTCTTAAATTTTTGTATTTTTTAATCCGGCTGAAACTTTTTTGGTGTCTTCGGTATGCCCAAAGAAGCCATTTTGCATCATTAGTTTGTCCATATAATTTTCCATACAAATTTGGCAGCTGGCCATACAAAAATGATGTATGAAAATTCAAAAGTCTGTATCTTTTGAAGGAATTTTTTGATCGATCTGGTGTCTTCGGCAAAGTTGTAGGTATGGATATGGACTACACTGAAAAAAAATGATACACGGTAAAAAAAAATTTGGTGATTTTTTATTTAACTTTTTGTCACTAAAACTTGATTTGCAAAAAAACACTATTTTTATTTTTTTTATTTTTTGATATGTTTTAGAGGACATAAAATGCCAACTTTTCAGAAATGTCCAGGTTGTGCTAAAAATCTTTGAGCGAGTTATGAATTTTTGAATCAATACTGATTTTTTTTAAAAATCGAAAAATTGGTCGCAAAAATTTTGAACTTCATTTTTCGATGTAAATCAAATTTGCAATCAAAAAGTACTTCAGTAAAATTTTGAAAAAGTGCACCGTTTTCAAGTTAAATCCATTTTTAGGTGACATTTTTGAAAATAGTTGAAGTTTTTCATTTTTTAAAATTAGTGCACATGTTTGCCCACATCTGAAAAAAATATTTTTGAAATGCTGAGAAAATTCTCTATATTTTGCTTATTCGGACTTTGTTGATACGACCCTTAGTTGCTGAGATATTGCCATCCAAAGGTTTAAAAACAGGAAAATTAATGTTTTCTAAGTCGCACCCAAACAACACGCCATTTTCTAATGTCGATATCTCAGCAACTTACGGTCCAATTTTCAATGTTAAAATATGAAACATTCGGGAAATTTTCCGATCTTTACGAAAAAATATTTTCAAATTTTTTAAACCGAGACTAACATTTTAAAAGGGCCAAACATTCAATATTACACCCTTTTGCGCCCTTTTTAAAATGTTACTTTTGATTTAAAAATTTTGAAAATATTGTATTAGAAAATATCGGAAAATTTCACGAATGCTTCATATTTTAACATTGAAAATCGGACCATTAGTTGCTGAGATATCGACATTAGAAAATGGTGTGTTGTTTGCGTGGGACTTAGAAAACATCAATTTTCCTGTTTTTAAACCTTTGCGCGGCAATATCTCAGCAACTAAAGGTCGTATCAACAAAGTTCAAAAAAACAAAATATAGAGAATTTTCTCAGCTTTTCAAAAATATTTTTTCCAAAAGTGTGCAAACATGTGCACTTATTTAAAAAAATGAAAAACTGCGACTATTTTCAAAAAAGTCACCTAAAAATGGATTTACCTTGAAAACGGCGCACTTTATCAAAATTTCACTAAAGTGATTGCAAATTTGATTTTACATCGAAAAATGAAGTTCAAAAATTTTTGCGACCGATTCTTCGATTTTTTTAAAAATCAGTATTTATCAAAAATTCATAACTCGCTCAAAGATTTTTTGCCCAACCTGGAAATTTCTGAAAAGTTGGCATTTTATATCCTCTAAAACATATCAAAAAATAAAAAAAAAATAGTGTTTTTTTGCAAATCAAGTTTTAGTGACAAAAAGTTAAATAAAAAATCAACAATTTTTTTTACCGTGTATCATTTTTTTCAGTGTAGTCCATATCCATACCTACAACTTTGCCGAAGACACCAGATCGATCAAAAAATTCCTTCAAAAGATACAGATTTTTGAATTTTCATACATCATTTTTGTATGGCCAGCTGCCAAATTTGTATGGAAAATTATATGGACAAACTAATGATGCAAAATGGCTTCTTTAGGCATACCGAAGGCACCAAAAAAGTTTCAGTTGGATTAAAAAATACAAAAAAAAATCTAATGACCGAAATCTGAGAGAATTGCTCATATATATTTTGTTATAATATTATTTTAAAATTAAATTTAAATCAAATAAGAGAAAATTACTTATTTTCTAAGGGGCTATTCCTATAACACTAGACGAAGGAGGGATCGGGCGAGATATGATTTAAAAATGAATAAAAACTGGGTTTTTCGACAGGCCACCCGAAAAAATAATAAATTACAAAAAAACGAGAAAAAATCACTAAACTAAAATTGCAATTGTTTAAAAACTCTAGCGGCGACCTATATTTTTGACTATGTCAAAAGTTGCACCTTTCAATTACAAAAAAATTCGAATCCACGATCCATACACAGAAGATTTCTTTTACATGGAAAAAGTTAGGGAGGCTTCTAAATCCACATAACGTCATGATTCGAATTCCCGGACGCTTCGAAACCCGGACACTTCAACTTGTTTTATCATTTATTTGGATATAAGTTCGCATTATGAATGTCAAAACTGTGTTATTTGATGAATTCTAACATCAACTTTCATTTAAAGTTTGTTTGAACGCCGTAGTTAATGCCAAACAATTTAAATAAAATAAAATTATAAGTTTATCAAAAATGCGAAACATTTCAACGGAAATATTTCATAGGCGTCCGAAGCACCGGGAAGGCAAAGCAGAAATTTATATTTTCTTAAATTCTAGCCATTTTTTATATAAACTATCGATTGTTTTGATGTTAACAGCTTATTTGAGACCTAAAAAATGCCATTCACTAACATTTCAGTCCAAATTTGTGCGATTCATTAGCAAAATCGAGTGTCCGGAATTCGAAGCAAAAGTGTCCGGATTTCGAATCAGCTTTTAACAGTGTCCGGGATTCGAAGCACAACAAGTCATTTTAATTCTCAAATTCTGATGAAAAATTGTTAGAAAAGACATATTTTGCATGCATTCTCTTAAAACTGACTGTTTATACTACATCCTGATGATATTTCTACATTTCCAACTTATTACATGATTTTTTGTCAGCTATAACAAAAATGATATGCTACTAAGTGTCCGGATTTCGAATCATGACGTTAGTTTAGGGATCCAAAAGTAGGTACACGGAAAAATCCCGATTTTTGATTTGATTTTTAACCGGTTTAATTTAATTTGCTTTTTTTTTTAAATCGCATTCTATTGGAAAATATTATTCCGATTTTTAATGCCTTATCACTCTAATAGATTTTTCGAAATTTCTAAATCCCAACATTTGAAAATGTCAATAAAAAGTGTCTGCATAATTATGTGCATTTAATAAAGCAGAAAATTTCACAAAAGTTTAACTTATTTTAATTAAAAATCAAACCAACAGTTAACCGAAATATTGAATGTTAAAATAGAGGTACACATTTTTTGCATGATTGAAAAAGGATTATTTTAAAAATTCTCAATTAAATCGAAAATTTATAGTTTTTTAGAATGGCATTTGGTTTTTTTTTAATTTGTTCAATATTTTATTAATTTAATTGTTAAATCGGATGATTTAAGAATATTTAATATATCATCAAAATTTAAGTTTCTTAAAACCTTCTACCGTGTTTGAATTATGAGTTAACGTTATGAAACGTGTTATATAAATGTATTTCATATTTATATATTTACATTATATATTATTTAAACATTTTAAGCTTGCATTTTCATTCAGTTTCACTGGAAATTGTCCACAAGGTGGTGAGGGGGGGGGGGATGCTTGAGGAAAGAAGACACCAAATCGATCAAAAAATGTCTTCTCAGTATGCAGTTTTTTTTAATACTTGTTCAGTAACTGGGCTGCGTAGCCCACGTACCGAATGCTGCTTGCTAACTGGGCTGAACATAAAATGCCGAGGGGACCACCAATGTTTTATATTTTCTTAGTAAAATATTGAAATAAACGTTACTTAAATTTGTGAGCTAATTTTTCATGTTTCCTCTAATTGAAACTTGAAATTTCACAAAATTTGTCTAGCCCGCATAATCGTATGGAGCCTTGTATGGAAAATGTAATGTAGCAAAGTGGCAGTGAACGCATAGACAAATATTTTTTCGAAAAGAATAAAAAAAAACGAAGAAAAGTAGATTAGCGGAAACTAAGCGATTTACTCAATGTGTGATTAGTTGGGGTTTTACAATTAATAATGATAGAGATTTTAGTTTGCAAAAAAAAAAACAATGTTTTAGAATCTAGATTGAGAAAATTTATTTTTGTTTTAAGATAAGGCTGGTACAAATTTTATTTTAAGGCTTTTGTCAACCCCCCCTTCAAAATTGGCCCGAAGTATCAGGGGGTAAAACAATTTTTTTCGTAAAATTTCAATGGAGTTTAAGTGCAATTAGCTGACATCAATTTAATATGCATTGCCCTGCGTTTAAAATCATTTCAAGCATGTTTGGGTTGATTTAAAAATATTTCAGATTTTTCAAAATTTTCGATGTCGCAAAAAGTTTTGTTTCGGCAAAATTTTTGTTTTCGTCAAATTTTATTTTTTTGAAAACTAATGATTGTAAAATAACTGAACTAGTGTAAAATGCATTTTAAAACAGTTTTTGCATTTAATGTTGATACTATTGCTTGTTATTTAAATATTTATTTTTTTTTATTTCCATTCAAGGATAGGTTTTTATAAAAATATCTGAGATCCGGCCACAAAAAAGAATATAAAAAACTTTTAACATTCTGACATCCCTGTCAGTTCTTCAATTTCAAAATCATAGACTAACATTGTTCTTTGGAACAAAGCTTTACGCAAAATAAAAGACAATAAACTATTTTTGATTTCATGTGAGTTGAAACCCTCTTGTAGAATGTTAAGAACCACTGACTCTTAACTGTTCTCGCAGTAATAATACATTGCCCATTTATGGACTGCACGAGTTGACCGCTGAATCCCAGAGGATAGATTAAATATATTCCATGAACTCGACTAGCCCGGCTGCTGCAACCTCTGTCATGTTACTAGATTGTCGATGCTGCTGAAGGGGCCCTTTTGGGGGACCCAGAACCAGGACCAGGACATGCCCCTGAATATACTATCAACTCATCACTTTGTTCCATACATTATAATAGTTTACATTTCGCGCTCAACTGCTTCAACAAATCCCGTTTTGCGGAGAAGGAGGGCTGGGCTTAACATGCATCATAATCATTTTGATAGAAAGTACGATTTGAAAATTTGCTACAATTTTAACGCTCAACACACCCATCGTAACGACCATTAGACACAAAGTGTGGGCAGAAGTGGGTTGAACCTGGTATGAACTCCCAGACCGGGTGCTGAAATTATGTTAGTAAGGGACTTTGCCGATTAGAAGAGCGCTGTGCAATTATGGAGATTAAGTGGGTGTATGCTACGCGTGTTTCTCGGCAAAATCAATTAAACTTTGGGAAATTAAATCCTCTCTAGCTGGCCTGGCTGGGGAAAACTTTCTCTCTCTCTCAGTCAGCGGCGAAGGGAAAAAGCAATTGAAAACTGATGACAGGGCTGGGAAAGTTGATTGGCAAAATGTTGCGAGAGGATAGTTTTTCCTCAATGTTGCTTAGTCTGGCGCGTTTCTAATAAATTAAAAATAATGAATTAATAGAACAACTTTCTCATCATCTAGCATCATCTCGACTAAGTTGAACAACTTACCAAATTCATTAATACATCGGTAGAAATTGGCGCACTGAACTTAGCATCTTATCATTAACAATTGTTCATAGAAACAATAACTCAAAACTGATATCCAATACCGTTTGACATTTTGCTTCATAAATAACTTAATTTGCACCCCAAACCAACTACACTTTACCCACAAACTCACGCGATAAGCAGCAAAGCCCAATTACAGCTTACTGGCTGTAATCCCATAAACTGCACACATAATTCGCTAAATCACTTTCAGTCGGCTTAAGCCGTACAGTATTTATGTTGTAGCAAGGTAGGCTAGTCACAGCCCAACCGATTTACTCTCCAAGCCTCGACAACAAAGCCCAGTCACTTTCTGCCGGCCCCAAATCGGGACTCCCAGGCGATAAACATGGCTGATTAATTCTAATCTGAGCACCAACCGCAACAAACCGTTTCCAAGGTACGTTGATTAGTTTCTATACCTGTGCTGTACGCACGTTTGCTCCAACACTGTTGTTGGGTGTGTTCATAAATCTTTTCGATTCGATAGGACGAATCGATTTCAGTTTCCACCACCCGAGCAGTGTTGGGGAGGGTGACTGATATCGCCATGTCCTGCCACAATTCAACGCGCAAAACGGATTGTTACTGCAGCTGCAGCTTTCAAAACACGACATTCCGATTGTCGCAGTATAAAATGGCAGCACGTGGCTGTGATCGTCAGATTGAGGGGCGGGTGACAGAGTTTTGAACGAGATTTTGGATGAAAATAAGTCCTTTATGCTAATACTTACTGATTTACTATCGAATTCTACCTTGGTTTATGTCATGGGAATGTTAAGTAAATTGATGGTTTGTGTCCCTGCTAAAACATTAGTTTTTAGTTAATTTGTAATCGCTTTCAATCCATGTTCAGTGAAGACACCAACCAAAAGGAAGCAGCTATTGCACATGTTAGGACAACATTGCCCAAAAACAGGTCAGTTTCCCTTTCATTTCCCGATAAAAGGTGGGTGGACAAGGAGGAAGGACACACATCAGACCAAAAATAACAGCAGAGGCAATGAATCAGAGAGTTGGGGACTCAACAGTATATGTTTGAGTTTGGTGTAGGTGCGCAGTGAGAGTATGTCCACAAAACAAAACAACATCAACATTTGCAGGAAGGCTACATTACCTGATAAAATTAAACGGTTGAGGCATGGCGAGGGTTGGGCTACGTATCAATACATTGAGCGTTTGATTTTGTTGGGCGGAATTGAAAATAAACATTTAGAAATCGGGCGTATCGGTATCGGATCGCTGACCAAATTTAAATATGTTCAGCTGGGAACCTTAATTGTGAGAAATTTAGATATAAGTCAAGCCGATTTCCACAATTTAAACTTTTTTTAATTTTTTTTTATAAGGCTCATACTTTGTGGGGACATTTGCAAATCTGTATCTTTTCAAGGAACATTCTGATCACTTTGGTGACTTGGGCAAAGTTATAGGTATTGATGAGGGCTATTCAGAAAAATAAGTACAGACATGCCTCGGTTTAGCACCGCATATGGGGGATGCAAAACCGAGGCGTGCATAACCGAGGCACAGAGCTTGTGGGATTCTGGCTATATGGGAGACATTAGCTATAATCGTATGAAAAATCATGCAAACATAAAAATATTATAGGGGAAATCTACCCTTTCCAATCAAACACCTATCTTCGTCATATGGAGAGTTTGATGCTCGATTAAAGCACCAAAAATACTATTTGGGCTATAAACTTACCAGCAACAGCACCGCCTCGAGTAAGCACGCAAATGTATGCCACTTACTGGCCAAAAAGATCACATTTAATGCACTTTTGATCATAATTTGTATTTTGCGAGACCACTTCTCATCATTTTGTTGGCACACACAGTGACACACACGAGAATCCCTCAAACGCTTAATGAATATCGCCAAAATTAACTTTTCACTTTCGCTTACTTTTTCACGGCGCTTAAGATATGAAATTGCTTCCAACTACCGGCAACATGTTCTTTTGATCATTAGTAAGGCACTCACTTGAAGAATAATCCCGAAAAATGTAATAAATTAGCAAGCGCCATCAAAAAAACAAACGCGCCAAGTCGTTTGACGTATCAATTTTCACTTTGCATTCCAATCGAAGGCTGAAGAAAACCGAGCGAGAGACGAAGGCAAAAAAGAACAAAAGCTGGCCGTCAACACCACCAGCAGCACAGCCAGCGATGCCAGGAAACTTTCCCTATAAATGCCACTTTTCGTGAGTGTTCGTTTGAACTGTCAGCGCAAATGGCAACACTCGACAGAGTGTTGGAAGAAAAAAGAACTAAGCCGATATTAGAAACATGGGCGTGGCCCAATGCATTCGCCTCGATTAAAATACACTTGGGAATTTTTTTTTGTTAAATGCTTGGTAAAGAAATAGAATAACTTTTAGTGAAAGTGAAAATAAACAGAAATGTTCACAAAAACTTGCTCTACTCGTTGGTGTACTTGGTTTTAGTAAAATTCAAGGGAGACTCTAGATTATCCAGCATCATTCAAACACGACCGCTTATTAGGATTAAAATGGGTAGATTTCCCCTAGTGTTTTGGAATCGGGATGATGTCAGCTATCCATTGAAATTATAATTTCATGAATATTTTTACAAAAATACGTATTTTTCCTGTATTTTGAAAATGCATTTTTTTCTCTAAGGGAACCAAAAATATATTGTTATTGCTATACTGCCCCTGATCGCATAAATGCTCCATATGCATTTTCATAGATGTCGAGTTTTTGATGCAGTTTGTTTCACAATCGTGTGCTCTTTCAAAAGAGCCTATAACATCCAGTACTTTGTTCTAGAAATCAGGAGGAAATCCAGTTTTTTCGCGAAAATTTTACACGTAGCGGACAAACTTCAAATGCGTTTTTCTCAGCTTGCTGTTTTTGCATATGGGACATTTATGCGACCATGGGCAGTATATGGGTATCAAATGATCAGGATTTTTACATACATTTTAATTGTAATATGAACATTTTTTTTAAAATACTCAACATTTTCCAAAACTACGTATTTTCGAAAAAACTACCCAAAATTTCAGTTTTTACAATATGGGTTTCAAACGATCAGGATTGTTTCATACATTTCGAATGTAATAATTTTTTTTTTGAAAATGCTCAAAATTTTTGCAAAACTACGTATTTTCGAAAAAAAATAATCAAATTTTCCGTTTCAAACGAACATTTTTTGAAAACACTAAAAAATTTCACAAAAATACGTATTTTCGAAAAAAAATATTTAAAATTTCAGTTTTTACAATATGGGTATCAAACGATCAGGATTTTTTTATACATTTCGAATGTAATAACAACATTTTTTGAAAATACTTAAAATTTTCACAAAACTACGATTTTTTGAAAAAATACTCAGAATTTCAGTTTTAACAACATGGGTACCAAACGATCGGGATTTTTTCATACATTTGTAAGTAGTTTTGTGGAAATTTTGAGTATTTTCCAAAAAATGTTGTTATTACTTTCGAAATGCATGAAAAATTCCCGATCGTTTGATACCCACATTGTAAAAACAGAAATTTTGAGTATTTTTTCGAAAATACGTAGTTTTATGAAAAAATTAGTATTTTCAAAAAAGGTTTTGTAACATTCAAAATGTATGAAAAAATCCCGATCGTTTGATACCCATATTGTACAAACAGAAATTTTTAGTATTTTTTCGAAAATTCGTAGTTTTGTGAAAATTTTGAGTATTTTCGAAAAATGTTGTTATTACATTCAAAATTTATGACAAATCCTGATCATTTGATACCCATATTGCAAAAAACTGAAATTTTGAGTATTTTTTCGAAAATACGTAGTTTTGTGGAAATTTTCAGTGTTTTAAAAATATGTTGCTATTACATTCAAAATGTTTGAAAAAATCCCGATCGTTTGATACCCATATTGTAAAAACAGAAATTTTGAGTATTTTTCGAAAATTCGTAGTTTTGTGATAATTTTAAGTATTATCAAAAAATGTTGTTATTACATTAGAAATGTATGAAAAACTCCTGATCGTTTGATACCCATTTTGTATAAACTGAAACTTGGAGTATTTTTTCGAGAAACATTGCATTTTCAAAATACAGGAAAAATACGTATTTTTGTGAATATTTTCATGAAATTATATTTTAATGGATAGCTGACATTATCCCGATTCCAAAACAGTATAATTTTTTGATGTATGCATGATTTTTAATACGTTTAAAGCCAATGTCTCCCATATAGCCAAAATCCCATAAGCTCTGTGCTTCAGTTAAGCACTGGGCCGTGCTTAACCGAGGCAGTTGTACGAATCAAAACCGAGGCAGTGCAAAACCGAGGCGTGCAAAACCGGGGCATGACTGTACATAGAAAACAAAAATCTTGTCGATTTTTAATTACCTTTCTTACACAAAAAACTCAATTTCCCAAAATTAGTATTTTTCGATTTTGGAGATTTTTTTAAAGATGTTTTTTTGCTCCAAAACTCGCAACTATTGAGCTATAGAGAAGAAAGGTCAAAATTTTGCCACCGAGTTATGAATTTTTGAAAAAAATGTGTCGGCGATCGACGTCTTCCTCCGAAAAATATTTGACACAAAAGGAAAAATCGAGCGAACCGGCCACACTGGCGCAGCAACTCCTCGACGCTGCCTGCTTTGACAGCTGAGCAACGGTCGTTGCGGTGTGGTTTGGCGTCCACCTGCAGACTCCAGGGGAAATTTCCCTCCATGTTTGAGACAAATAAGAAAATACAAATAAAAATCATTTCCGGTTTTGGTAGAGAATTTCTCATAGAGATTGTTCATTCCCAGCAGCAGCGGCTATGAGAAGGAAGTGGATTTGGGCCAGAGCGAGAGCAGAACGGGCTCCGGCACCGGCCTTGGCTTTGAGGACCTCTTGAATGCGTTCCTTCAGGGCGGCACTCTTGTTCTTGGGAAGCTCTGGGATGCACTGGGATGTTGGTCTCGGCGGAGTGACGTCCGATGACCGGATTGTTGACCCGGCGAAGTCGACACCCTCACCGATGAACGTGTACGAACCTAGTGGCCCAAACTCCGGCCTTGAATAGAGTGTCGCAGGCAATCGGGACCACCGAGTTGACCGGATTTGAGATGATTCCAATCATCCGGCGGGGAGGTCGTGGCCCACGCCTCTTGGGCGATCTGTTGAACAGATTTATTTGCTGCCTGCTGCCTTGATTGCCAAACACACAAAACAAACAAGGTGCGCGCGTAAATCAGCACAAATCGGAATCGAAAAAGCAAGCGCTGCCAGGTTATCTGTCATACAAGGGGCGAGCCAATGCGGTTCAACGTAATACCCGCGGTTCACAGCTTATGAGTCAAATTTTTGGGAAAATTTTGTTCGGAGTGTTTAGTATTTAATTAGTCCATGGCCAAGCCCTTGAAAGCATATATTAATATTTGTATGGCTTTATTTTAAGTCTTGACCATATTTTTTTGGAGAAAAGAAGAAAATTTCACACTAAAATATTTTTTTCCCTTATCAATGTAGTTTTATTTTATACGGTCCATAGTGTAGGCTGTAGAAGTCCACTTCGGAGAATGATGTTTTATATTTTTTTGAATTTCTTTCCTAAAATACTCAGTTTTCCTGTCATTTTATTTTGATGAAATGGGCCCACTCATCATCACCAAAAACAGTCTGAAATCTAAAACAGCAGAATTACAGCAAATTGTTAATCAAAAAATCAAAACATTTAATTTGAATCAAGACTCGTCATAGTTACCAATTTAATCCTCCCATCTCCACAAATAACGTAGCTCCAAGCACAACAAATTTCAAACCCAGCATAAATATTCATGCTGATGCTACCGCAGGCATCGACTGTCACTCTTCCGAAATTAAGTGTGACTTCCTCTAAAGCAAAATGCCAAACGAAACGACCACCGTACCTGCCAGCCAGCCTGCCAGAGGGCATATCATGATGCCATCACACGCCAATGTACTGAGTGGGCCCTGGCGCGGACCGGACTGTTCCGGACTGCGTGTGTGTCAGCTCCGATGACGATGGCCGACACTTGTTTTCTAAATTGGAACCCCTCCGGGCGGGGAAGAGCGGGATAGATCCAACAACTCCCTTCCGGGGCTCCAATCGGAAAACGCAAACGTTGACATCGGGGTCCAAAAGTTCATTACTGAACATCGATCAATCCGGCAGGAATGCGCGCTGCTGGAGAGTGATGTTCTGCATACTGCTCCAGGGGGGGAGAGCAGTCCCTTCCGGCTGTTGGAAGAGTTATTGGGCCAGGCATCAAAGGGTGCTGTCAAAAAACAACAAGCCTCACGGTTATTTTAAACATTTGTGGCGTTGTGGAGAGTTTGGAAGATTACTTTGAAACGATCAGGAATAACGTCATGATTCGGAAACCCGGACACCTCATCTTGTTTTATCAATAATTTGGATATGAGTTCGCATTATGAATGTCAAAACTGTGTTATTTGATTAATTCTAACATCAACTTTCATTTCAAGTTTGTTTGAACGCTGTAGTTAATGTCATAACAATAAAATAAAATAAAAATATAAGATTAGTAAAAATGCGAAACATTTCAAGTGAAATATTTCTTAGGCGTCCGAAGCACTGGGAAGGCAAAGCAGAAATTTATGGTTTTGATTTCCTTAAATTCTAACATTTTTTTATATAAAATATCGATTGTTTTGATGTTAACAGCTTTGAGGCCTAAAGAATGCCATTCACTAAAATTTCAGTCCAAATTTGTGCGATTCATTAGCAAAAACGAGTGTCCGGAATTCGAAGCAAAAGTGTCCGGATTTCGAATCAGCTTTTATCAGTGTCTGGGATTCGAAGCCAAGGGCATTTCAGTGAGCAAAAGAGTTCCTCAATTTTGCCCAGAGTAACGAGAGTTTCTCAATGTTCCTCCGAGTTACTCCGATTGCTTTTCACCAATCCCACCTATATAGATCAACCTTGTGTCAGAAAAGTGTGTGTGTCGTTGCTAGGGGTTTGTTTATTTTGAAGAAAAAAAAATGTCATCTGGAAGCTGAAGTACAAAAAGACACGATAAGGTAAGTTTCTTCGGCAATCCGGTGGACCGCTCTTAGAAAAGGCGGATTCCGTTGCCATCTGAAAGAGCTATCTAATCTCGTTGTACCTTTTTCCTCTGCAGTTCCCGGAGCTCGCCAGCATCGCAATTGCGGCCGTCGTCTCCTGTTGCGGAAAATATATTGGAACTGATGCCGGAAAAGCGTTTTCCAATCCAAAATGGTTTTGTGTATACTGGCCGTGTGGCCAAGTTCTCCGTCGGCAACTACAACTGACGCCTCGTTGCAATGGTCCACTGTGAGGTATGCCCCACCAGCAGTAACCTCAACCTCAACCTGGCCAAGTTCTGCGTCAAGCGTTCGTACGCTGCCAAGATCAAGGAACCAACCAGTTTAAGCTGCGCCTGGTCTGTCCCTGGAAGAGCAATAACTGTCGGAGGCGAGCGAGACAACAACATCCTGAACAGTCGGTGAAAAGTGTTCCCTCTCTCTGGCCCCTGCAACTATCTGCCAGAGGAACCACACTGTCTGCACACTATAAAATTGTGAAATTGTAAAATAAATTAAAAAAAACTTAAATAATGTGTTTTAATTTGCCATATTCTGAAGATTTGGAAATCAGCAAAAAATTCCGTTTCGTATTTTTATGAGACATCGGTGAAGGTAGCCGTGTGCTTCATGAGGTAGTGGGGGCCACACTGATTGTTGATCCGACTAAATTAGTCCTTCTCGGAGAAATCTACGAAGTCACTCTAAAGATTGTTCCCGTTACACTGGAAATTTGGACATTGAAGATTCTGCAGCAGTTTAGGACTAGTTTATAAATCCTTCCTGAGGTTAACTTGCTGTCGACCTCCAGCGCGGCAGGAGTGTCCCGGTTTTTCCTCCTGCTGGTGCGCTGCCGGGCGCTTCGGCTGAAAAGGTTCCTGTTTTTCGGAAAAAGATGAAACTGCGTCCAAAACATACAGGTCTGCTGCGGGAGAATTTTGAAAAAAAATGTTTACTTTTTAAGTTGACATTTGCCTGACATTGACATTTTGTTAAACCAAGGTATCAACCTATGGGTGGGAATTGAAGTTTCTCGGGAGTAAGCTGAGAAACTCAGAGTTACTCCCAGAGTTTCTCACTGAATTGCCCTTGTTCGAAGCACAACAAGTCATTTCAATTTTTAAATTCTGATGAATTTTTTTTTAGAAAAGACATAATTTGCATGCACTCTCTTAAAACTGAATGTAAATACATCCTGATGATATTTTTTCATTTCCAACTTATTACGTGATTTTTCGTCAGTCATAAAGAAAATGATATGCTGATAAGTGTCCGGATTTCGAATGATGACGTTATTGAGGCAAATGATTCGAATAACGCTCAAACGTTTGGGTAGTCATTTTCATCCAAGTTTTTTTTCTAAAAAATCTTAAAACTTTTGGTAGAATAGACCAAATTGACCAAATTGGACGCTTCCGGTTGCAAAGGATCCAGATTTGTCAGTACTTGTGATTGTCATTTTCAAAATGAATCAGGAAATTGTTCTGCTGGGTTCGGGAAACAAGGCGCTGGTATTTTGTTTTTTTTTATCTTTCTAATTTTAATTAGTCAATCTCAATGTATTTTTAACATGTTTACTTAAAAAACATACAGTCGATTAAGAAATGATTTTAATGACTTAAAAAATCTCATCAAATTTTTATCACACACCACTTACATTTGAGTCCTTTAATAGCTTTTCCCACTGCAATGAAGGTAACGTTGCGTTTGTCAGCGTTGGTTATTAAACCAAATAAAGCAGACCGTGTTGCAGTTTACCACCGGTGGCCCAACGCCGGCAAGGTGGTGGGTAAATGACCGTTTTGCGTATTTAAACACCGTTGCCGGACCGTGATATATGAGCTATGTTGTTGAGTCGCGAAAATCGCAACCAGCGTCCAGGTCAACCGAATGCGTCGTCGTTGCAACACGGGCGGCCTTTAGTTCAGGTGAGTTGAGTTTGTTTGTATGCTCAGAAAATAGAGCAATTTCAGACGGAAAAGGATGGGAAATGCGCTAAATTGGTTGTGCAAAGTTGACTACTGCGTTGAAGTAGGGATAATCTTTCAAAAATGATAAATTTCAAAACATTGAAAATAAAAATATTGGTAAGATTTTGAGAATTGCACCAATTTTCAGAAAATATTTGAAATAATCGGCTTCGGTAACCCTCGCTCCAATTTTCCACCAAGAAGCACAAATGGCTTCGGGGGTGTTCAAATTAATCCCTACAACAACAGCAAATGACATCGCGCGCAAAAAGCAAACCTGAACCCAAAGACCACCGAAAACCCAATTTGGAGTCGGCACCGAAAAACGGCGATTAAAATCGGCAAAACAATTCATGGGCCTCGGGGAACTGCCTTTCAAAAAACACGCACACCAAATGCAGATATGGCCAGTCACAGGTAGATGGTCCAGGTTCAGTGTGAAGTGTACGCAAATCGACTTTTAGTCCAGGCTAAATTCGCGAACTATAAAATTTCATAATTGTGTTTGAAACGTCGCTTCGGAGTCTCTATTTCGAAACGAGTTTAGCAATTTGGTGCATAGAAGGTGTGCGGGTAGGGGTGATAATGTTTGATCCAGGTGAATCCCAGTGACAACAGAAACAGAAGCTGCAGTAAATGTTGTTTGATTCCAGAGTAATGTGGTGTCCTGTTGGGAGCCTGAAGGCCTGGACATTGTCCAATGTGATGTTCAACACTGCCGGTTTGGTTTAGTTGTTCAATTTCACACAATTTTTCATTACAATTTTATAGATAATTATATCAGCTGAACTCAACTCAACCTCAACTCAACTCAACTCAACTCAACTCAACTCAACTCAACTCAACTCAACTCAACTCAACTCAACTCAACTCAACTCAACTCAACTCAACTCAACTCAACTTAACTCAACACTTATCTACAGATTCTTGGAATTTCACTAAAGATGTCTTAGACACCTTCGACGATTCTTCTAATGAGTACTAACTATAAAAACCCAACCAAACAAAATCAAACACTGTCTTCTTTGAACAACCCTCGTCGATTTCGTCAACTTTCGTCCCAGTTTCGTTCGTCACCACCCGGGCAGACGGTACGAGAGACGTGTGCAAACGCACGTGATTAATCAAATTAAATTAAATTTTCCAAGAATCCTTCCAAAAACCATCTCGAGGGCTTCCAGCACACACACTCACAGTCACGAATCCTTCACGACACAACCGAGACACGGTATAAAGACAAATGTACGGCAAGATTGTGAACACCCACAACCCTTGCTTGTCTTGTTTAGTCGAGCCACGTGGGCTGGTTAGGGTGATACTAAGCATGAGCATGAGCATGAGAGATCACCCATGGTTGCCCCTCCGTTGCTGAACAGAACCGTAATATCCTTTCAGCACTACTGATTATAGGCTTCGACGATCTAGTGGTGTTTCCCTTATCAACAGCATGTATGAATGCGCTGAAAAGATAAAACACCATGATTGCTAAAGCTAGATCAGTTGCGAATAGGTAACAGTCATTGGCCACCAACGGCGCCCGCCATGTCAGTTTGTAGACCTCGATTTTAAGGGACGGGAATGTTAGTTAGCGCAGGTTGCTACTAGGGCAGCTGATTTACTCTGTGCTTACACCCCACGAGCGCCAGGAACCTGAAAACTTGTTAGTAGGATAGGGTGTTTGGTCAGGATTCATCATAGAAGATGATGATGCGACCCAAAATCATAGTGTTTGTTAAAAGATGTTATATATTATTCTCAAGGCAAACAATCGGATGCTGCGGATGAGACTTTTCCCGTTTATCGGTTGTTAAATTTTAAATGAAATGGTCTAGTCTTAGACAGCCGGCTGTGGAAAGATAGAACAAAAATCATTTGTAATTAAAGAATGAAGGATTAAAAAATGTAACTTTTAACTCGAGATGATTTTACGAGTTTTAAATGATTGATGTTCAGTGAGGTACTAATTAACGGTGCGAACGACGAGTTTCGATGTGTATCAAGCTGAAATGGTATGATAGGGTGTTGATAGGGTCAAATCAAACTGGCTAGCTGTCATCGGGACAGCCAAAGCCAGCCGCACCTTCACACGCACACACGCACGCGAGAAAAACGAAAAACACACCGACGGCGGACGCGAAAATTCTACGACCCTACGGAAAGGAATCGCAAATCTGACTGGCTCAACTGTCATCGAGACAGCCAAAGCCAGCCGCACCTTCACACGCACACACGCACGCCAAAAAAACGAAAAACACACCGACGGCGGACGCGAAAATTCTACGACCCTACGGAAAGGAATCGCAAATTTGACTGGCTCAACTGTCATCGAAACAGCCAAAGCCAGCCGCACCTTCACACGCACACACGCACGCGAGAAAAACGAAAAACACACCGACGGCGGACGCGAAAATTCTACGACCCTACGGAAAGGAATCGCAAATCTGACTGGCTCAACTGTCATCGAGACAGCCAAAGCCAGCCGCACCTTCACACGCACACACGCACGCCAAAAAAATGAAAAACACACCGACGGCGGACGCGAAAATTCTTACGACCCTACGGAAAGGAATCGCAAATCTGACTGGCTCAACTGTCATCGAGACAGCCAAAGCCAGCCGCACCTTCACACGCACACACGCACGCGAGAAAAACGAAAAACACACCGACGGCGGACGCGAAAATTCTTACGACCCTACGGAAAGGAATCGCAAATCTGACTGGCTCAACTGTCATCGAGACAGCCAAAGCCAGCCGCACCTTCACACGCACACACGCACGCCAAAAAAACGAAAAACACACCGACGGCGGACGCGAAAATTCTACGACCCTACGGAAAGGAATCGCAAATTTGACTGGCTCAACTGTCATCGAAACAGCCAAAGCCAGCCGCACCTTCACACGCACACACGCACGCGAGAAAAACGAAAAACACACCGACGGCGGACGCGAAAATTCTACGACCCTACGGAAAGGAATCGCAAATCTGACTGGCTCAACTGTCATCGAGACAGCCAAAGCCAGCCGCACCTTCACACGCACACACGCACGCCAAAAAAATGAAAAACACACCGACGGCGGACGCGAAAATTCTTACGACCCTACGGAAAGGAATCGCAAATCTGACTCTGGGCTGGTTAGGGTGATACTAAAAGTATTAAATCCAGGTTCGCAACGACTGATTATTTTTTAATCTTTCTGGTTTTGGCGAGCAGTCTTGTCGAAAAAGAAAAACAGATTTTCTCTACTTCACCGACGTTTCGGCCTTTATTTTGAGGCCTTCTTCAGGGGGTTTACTATAAATGGCAAGCTTTTACAATTTGTGTGTGTTTGGTTGTGTTTTGTTTACTTACTAGTTGTCTGTTTCTTGTCAAAAATGTTTTAGTCCTATTGTTAAACTGTCCTTTACGTTTGCTGCACATCACTGTTTTGAAGAATTAATTTAATATCGTTTTGTAAACTATTGTTAAATACTAACATGTTTGTCCAAATAAATTGTTGTAAAACAACATTCAACTGCTGGGTCACTTTGTACTGTACAACGTCTAATTGCTAACTGTCAGGTGGATTGGTTCAGTTGTGATTATGTTGTGTTTTTTTGTTGTTTTTGTTTTGGTTTTGTGTTTGTGTAGGACATGTAGTATTCCAGCGTATGTGTTGTTTTACAACAATTTATTTGGACAAACATGTTAGTATTTAACAATAGTTTACAAAACAATATTAAATTAATTCTTCAAACAGTGATGTGCAGCAAACGTGAAGGACAGTTTAACAATAGGACTAAAACATTTTTGACAAGAAACAGACAACTAGTAAGTACACAAAACACAACCAAACACACACAAATTGTAAAAGCTTGCCATTCAGGGGCGCCGACTAGTCCAAAATGTTGGGGGGGCACGGTTGTTTTTCGAAATCGATAGGTAAGAGTGGCGATTAGATGTTACTGTTTCTTGTTTGTCACGAATTTTAATAACTTTATTACGATGTGATACGATTTTTTTTTCATCCGGAATATTTTTTTCTAAGAAAAAAGATAATTTATTAAAACGTAATTGAGAATGTTAATTGGGGGGAATTTTTTTTATATTTTTTAAGGTGAATTCCTTCTCTTTGTCATATTCTCACTTATTTTCTAGAAGTAACAGTCAATAATAAAAATAATCAGATATTTAGAAATTCAACAATAAAAATATTCTAAAAATAAAAACAAAAGTAAAAAGCAGAAATTTAGAACTTCAGAAGTTTAAAAATACAAATACAGATAAAAAAACATCCATTTTTCAAATCTGCAATTCAGAAAAAACAGATACACAAAATTCAAAATTTCAAAATTAAAAAATATTAATAGTATAAAAAAATTCTAGAGTTAAAAAACTTGTGGCTTGGAAATGTTAAGAAATCAAAAGCAAAAATTCAGAAATTTAAACAATCAGAAATTTAAAAATAACTATAAAATTCAATATTGAAAAAAATCGAAAATTAAAGAATTTAAGAATTTAAGAATTTAAGAATTTAAGAACTTAAGAATTTAAGAATTTAAGAATTTAAGAATTTAAGAATTTAAGAATTTAAGAATTTAAGAATTTAAGAATTTAAGAATTTAAGAATTTAAGAATTTAAGAATTTAAGAATTTAAGAATTTAAGAATTTAAGAATTTAAGAATTTAAGAATTTAAGAATTTAAGAATTTAAGAATTTAAGAATTTAAGAATTTAAGAATTTAAAATTTAAGAATTTAAGAATTTAAGAATTTAAGAATTTAAGAATTTAAGAATTTAAGAATTTAAGAATTTAAGAATTTAAGAATTTAAGAATTTAAGAATTTAAGAATTTAAGAATTTAAGAATTTAAGAAATTAAAAATTTAAGAATTTAAGAATTTAAGAATTTAAGAATTTAAGAATTTCAGAATGTCAGAATTTCAGAATTTTAGAATTTCAGAATTTTAGAATTTTAGAATTTTAGAATTTCAGTATTTAATAATTGAGGAATTTAAGAATTTTAGATTTTAGAATACGACCAAACACGTTTAAAATGGATTCCCAATACTCAATAATGCTGATTTCCTGAAAATGTTCTATTTTTAGTATTATTCTCTACTCCCTGATTTTTTGGCATATTTTTTGAGGGTGCAGTTAAAATTTCTACAGCCTTTTTTTTTAAATCGATCATAAATTGCAGAAGGCAAAACGCTTGTTTTTTTAAAGATAATAATGATTATAATGTGGAATTGGCTCAGATTAGGTTTTAATTTGTTGGTTTCTCAGTAAAGTGGTGCGCTAGTTTTCAAAAAATTACTTTTTTTGAAACAATTGTATTTTTCGGCTTAAATTGGTAAAGAACGGTCAACAAATGTATTTGAAATCTTTTCAAATCCTTTCTAAAATTACCCAAAAAATTATCGAATTTATCAGCATTTTTGTAAATGTAAAGCAGTCAACAAATGATTATTTTGAAAAGTGTTTCAGTTTATATTCGCTAAATCCTGATCTACAATGGAAAATCGCAGAATGTTGCGTTTGAAAACTTGATGATTGTTTTCGCAAGAGTTTGCGTAAGTTTGATTGTAGATGAAGTGCTATTGGAAAAGTACATTGGTTTTGTTTTTGGAACAACGTGCACAGATAGAATTCTTATGAGCAAACCCGTAAAATCTGTGTTGACGACATCTCTCAAATCATTCACCGATGCCTCTGTGCTCTTGTACTAAGCATACTGATTTTCTTAGAGAGCACAGTGGTATAGATAAAACGTTGTCGATTTAAAAAAATGCATCTACATCCAGAAAATTGTAAACGTTTTTGTTCAAAAAATTTCGGCGATTTCGAAAACAACAAATGTTTCTGAACTATTTTACGGATTCGCTTACAAGAGTTCTATCCGTGTGTACAAACAATGTTCCATTTAAATTTTAGATATTATTTTTTAATTATTTCCTTTTTTTATATTTGATATAAGAATATTTTTCTTCCAAAATTTCTGGGGGGGGGCACAATGTATGGGCTGCCCCCCCCAGCCAAATTTTAGGGGGAGCAAAAAGTACCGTGCCCCCACAGAGTCGGCGCCCCTGTTGCCATTTATAGTAAACCCCCTGAAGAAGGCCTCAAAATAAAGGCCGAAACGTCGGTGAAGTAGAGAAAATCTGTTTTTCTTTTTCGACAAGACTGCTCGCCAAAACCAGAAAGATTAAAAGCATTAAAAGTATTATGAAATTTGAAAGAAAAAGTTTCAAGACTTTTTCAAAGCTATCTTCATAATCTTTTGAGCCATTTATTAAACACGGTTCATCAATTTATAGGGAAATCTTTTTGATTTTTTTTTGATAATTGTGTTTGTAGTTGAACTCATTTTTTTTTTATTCTAGCATCACTCTAATTTCACCTAAATAGCGATCGTGTACGGTCGTCGCAAATTTATACCCCGTTGATGTGTAGAAATTAATTTAAATCAATTGTGCGTGTGTTTTTGGATGCTGATGTACACCTGCACGCGTGTGTCTGTTTCTGTGTGTTTGTTTTTCTCCTTTCGTTTGAACGTTTTGCTTATTTTGAGAGGTGCACGCGCCCAACTGTAAAGCCCTAATTGATTATAAACACAACCTCATTCGTTTGCCGTTTGTGAGCATGTGTGTGTTTGTGTATGTGACGTTGTGACAGTAAGTGATTAACTGATGGTGCCTCTTTCAGGTTGATGTCGTGCGTTTTGTAAAGGGGTTTTACATGTATAATTGAGTTTCGTGGGAGGAAAGCTTGATTGTTAATTCAGGTGACTTAAAAGAGGAGCTTAATATGTCTTTGAACTTTGGGGTTTAGGAATGGAAAATTGATAGTTGATCCTGGTTTTAGAGTTGTTCAAAATTAATTTAAAGATTTGAAATTTATGAGCACTTACATTTTACTTTTTTTTTTAAACGTTTTCCTTAATAACAAGTAATTCCATACAATACCGAATTTTGAGCTTGATTCTTCTCAATTGAAACACAAACTGAATCAATTTTTCGTTCCAATTATTCCTACACCCGGGCACCAGATGTCAAGCGGACAAACAGTAATCTCGATGGTTTTATTTTTATGTGGGGCTAGGTGGTCTTTCTGATCGAGCAACCCACTTTCAATATTTAGTCCCCCTCCTCTTTTTTTATGGAAACAATGTGCTACTGAAAATATTTTTGAAACAATATTGTGAACATAAAAAATCTGATTATAGGAAAAATTCTCTTATTGGCAGGTTAAGCACTCGTTCCTAACTCCATCCAATTTGCTGATTTTCACTAATTAAACAACTTATATTGCAAAACTTTTGATAGAAACTTGCTTGCTCATTTCTTATTAAACTATTTAACACTCGATTTCAGTTGAAAACGCTTTAAATGAACTGTAATTGCTTGTCAAAGTGCTGATATGGCAACATTAGAGGCACGCTGGAATAAGATGCTGTTTCCCTATACTATTTCCCTCGTCGAAGAAAATAAATTGGAAACAGAGTTATTTCATTTTTGTATTGTAATGGATTTTCTTATAGATTTTGAACGTTTGAGTTTTGGCTTAATGATAATCATAATCATGCAACTGAAAACATATATTTTGAATGGAGCTCAGATTAAAAAAAAAACAAAAATGAAGTTAAACATATTTTGTAAATCGTAAACTGGGGAAACATTGATAGCCGAAGTGACATTAATCAGGTTTTTTTAAGCAGCTAAAAACATGAATTTATTAAGAAAAGAACTATTTGAAACCATTCTAAGCTTAGTAAGAAGTATTCAAAGTTTCTCAACAATCCGTTTTCAACAAATTTTTAATTGTTTAAAGTGTTTTAAATTATGAAAACATTGATAAATAGGATTATTTCAATTCTTCAAAGTGTCTTGTATATCTCAATAAAAATTAGTTCGATTCGAAAAACAGTTAAAACATTTCTTTAGATTTTTGAAGATTTTTATAAGAACAACTTTCTAGGTTGAAAAAAAAAATACAGCAACTTGCTTGCTTACTTCCCGTTGAGCTATTTATTGCTTAAAGTAGGTTGAGAACACTGTTAGAACCTGGGTAATTCTCCGCCAACTCACACAGCAGGTGCCCCGACTCCCCTTCGATTTGCGTGAAACTTTGTCCTAAGGGGTAACTTTTGTCCCTGATCACGAATCCGAGGTTCGTTTTTTTATATCTCATGACGGAGGGGCGGTACGACCCTTTCCATTTTTTTAACATTCGAAAAAAGAGTTATATTTCAATAATTTGCAGCCTGAAACGGTGATGTGATAGAAATTTGGTGTCAAAGGGACTTTTATGTAAAAATAGACGCCCGATTTGATGGCGTACTCAAAATTAAAAAAAAACGTATTTTTCATAAAAAAACACTTAAAAAGTTTTAAAAACTCTCCCATTTTCCGTTGCTCGACTGTATAAAAAATTGGAACATGTCATTTTATGGGAAATTTAATGTACTTTTCGAATCTACATTGACCCAGAAGGGTCATTTTTTCATTTAGAACAAAATTTTTCGTTTCTTAATTTCGTGTTTTTTTCTAACATTGCAGGGTTATTTTTTAGAGTGTCACAATGTTATACAAAGTTGTAGAACAGACAATTACAAAAAAATTTGATATATAGACATAAGGGGTTTGCTTATAAACATCACGAGTTATCGCGATTTTACGAAAAAATGCAACTTTTCCCGATTTCGTGTGAGTTGGTAGAGAATTACCCACCTGTAATCGAACTCCAAAATTTTGATGTGTCAACATTAGTTCTCCGATGGATTTACATGCCGTTCTCCTGGTTTGCCTAAAAAAATCTTAAAAATATAGTAGAATTTGATGAAGAGATCGTCGCCATCGTGCAAAATATTCGCACGTGCATTTCGGGCCAAATTGAGTTAAGAATGCCATTTTGTGCAGCTCACAATGCATCACCTTTTGACCTTCACAGATCTCCAAAATTCGATTCCAATCTTAAGATATTCAATAAAAAACCAAAAAAAAAAAACTCCGTCCATTTTTGTCACTTTACATATGAAAGAAGTTTCAATCTTGCCGTGCTATCTTGTCACTCCCTGAAAATTGCTGAAAGTGCGACAACTGGTCAAGGGGATTTCAGGTCAGAACGCGTTTGACGCACGTACAAGTTAGACTACCGTAAACGTTTGTAATTATAACTCTGGACTCCAGCAACCAACTTCAACCAAACTTCGGGACAATTCTCTGAATGGTCAGCCAAACAAAACGTGTTTGTTATTGTTTACATTGCGTGCTTTCGTTTTTGTTTATTCAAGGTCAAACATTAAAATGCGTTTTTTTCGGAACGTCAAAATGGCGGGTGCGACAAGATAGCACGACGACTCGCAAATCTTTAAACACTTAGCACAACTTCCCTCCTTTGCCAAATTGTGCCAATTAGATCGACGCTGTCGTGCTATCTTGTCGTACGTCGCTTTTTGACGTTCCGAGAAAAACGCGTTTTAATGTTTGACCTTGAATAAACAAAAACTTGAGTACGCAATGTAAACAATAACAATCACGATTTGTGTGGTTGATCCTTCTGGAAGTTTGGTTGTTGGAGTCCCGAGTTATATTTACAATTGTTTACGATAGTCGAGCACGTACTAGTGTCAAACGCGTTTTGACCTGAAATCCGTTTGGCTAATTGTCGCACTTACATCAAGTTTCAAGCTGTGTCAAGATAGCACGACAAGATTGAAATTTATTTCATATGAAAAGTTACAAAAATGCACGGAGTTTTTTCGGTTTTTATTGAACATCTCAAGATTGAAATCAAGTTTTGAGGATCTGTGAAGGTCAAAAGGTTGCACAAATGGCGTTCTAAACTCTATTTGGCCAAAAATGCACATACGACAAGTAAGCACGACACCACAATATTCCTCTATTTGGTCGCAGTGGAATCAAGGCTCAACAAAAAAAAAGCACGACAGCGAAGATTTGTCAATGCTTTATTTAAGTTAAATTACTTTTATTTCAACAAATTTCGAAATTTCTCAGGCTTTTTTGCAAACCTTTAATCCACCACCACTTTTGTTGGTTGACTTCAAACATCCTGCATCCCATGGCCAGCAGCACCCTTTGTCAGAAATCACCCCGCCCAGGTTCGTGTAAGTCGTCGTCGCTGGGGTTCAACCCAGATGCACCCAGATTTCAATCTCCAAATCCAATTCAATCGAAATGGGCGACGAACGCGAGAATCGAAAATGGATATGATGGGAATTGTTATTAAATTTTATCGAAATTTAATTTCAAATTTGGAACGTGCCTCGGCATGACAGCAGCCGTTTTAGGTTGGTCGGTCGGAATCTGCTCTCTGATGGAAGCCCGCACTCCGCCACTCCGGGGTGGAAGGCGCGGAGACGGAACGTGCCGATTTGTGCCGAGTTACTGGCGGGAAAATTCGATTTGGACACCCGGGCGGCGGCCATCGCATCGTCGTCAACGTCGTCGATGTGCTCCGAAGGGATGATAAGGGAAAAGTTATCATCGTCCAAGCCGCGTTTTCCACGAGACCCGTGTTTTTAGGAAGGGAGTTTTGGTGGAGATTTGCTACAAGCGTGGATAATTCGATAACGCGATTTTCTTGATAACAATATGGTTCTGGTTTATCAATTATACTTTTTTCTGGGTTTTAAAATTAGTTTTCACTTGCTCTCCCATTAAAACTGAAGACCCAGTTCGACCTAATGCTTTTACCAAAAAACAGGTTATTTTTACACCTAACGCTTTTAATTTTTGCATTCCAACTCCCCCCCCCCCCAAGAAGTCCTCCTTTCATCTCTTAGCCAATTCCGGGGACGAAACAAAAGGAAACTTTTGGCCACAATTTCCCGGCCAAAAAGTGACACAGTAGCGAATCTTCCCTCCTCAAAAAAGTGCAATCGAAAAAAAGGAACCTCTTCACGCCGCGCTGCGTGGCTCCCAAACTCCCGAAAGTGGAATTGTAGCGTGAAGCTTTTTACAATATATAATAAAATTTATCACTCCCTCGACATCAACGCGGCCGCTGGCGGGCTGATGGCCGCATAACGATCCATTTAAATACAATAAATTCCGAGGGGTCCACCGCCAGCCAGCCAGCAAGTCAGTCAGGGTTTGTGGCCTCAGAATATTTTTCTCGTTTTCCCCCTCGTGCGACACGATACTAGACGGCTATGGCCGGGACGAGAGCGAGAAAGAGATGTCCACGCCATCCCGGTCTGCCTGCCTGGGACCATCGCGAGGGGGTACTTCCGGTGCCACTGGACCATGCTTTTGGTTTCCCGGAATTAGCTTAAGGGGGTGCATTAGCGTGTCCCAAAAAAACACGAATTCGAGGAATTCAATGTGCTCAGTTCTCAAATGATAGAAAATCATGTTAGAAACAACTCTCTCATACATGAAAACTTTCGGAAAAATCGTTTACCACGTTCCCTGGGCATTTTTTTGAAAAAAGTCAGTTTTTTCGACAATTTCACAAAATCTGCTTAGAAAAATGGAAAATTTTAAAATTTCAAATAGCCTATACCATTAAATGATGGTCTGTGGTCCAATAAACAAGTTATTGTATCGATTTGGCCTTTTAAAACCTTTTTCACTTTCCCGGTAGCTTTTATGTCGAAAAATACGAGTTTTTGCTTTACTTTTTTTCAATCTTTTCCCTCGGTATTGAACACAAAAATTTTCTCATATGTGAAAATACATGCATCTTGTAGGAAATTTTCCGCCGAAGATTTTCGTCTAAGCAACTTTGAAGTTTCATCAACTCTGAGCTGAGATATTCCAGTTTTTGTGAAGAAAGAATATTGAATATTTGAAAATGTTGATATTAATCATCATTTGCATACAATATTAAGAATAATTTAAGCCTAATTTGAAGTGCGGCTGTATCGCATCTGTTTTTAAACATGATTGGTTCATCCTTCAATACTAAGGGCCACCTGGTGTTGTTTTCTCATGGCACACTACGTGCTAAATGAATGAATTACTTTTAGCAAATAACTCATATTTAGAGCATTTTGCATTTAAACCAATCGATGCACGTTTGCTGTGTTTCCATGGATACAAATAAACAAATAACAAATCGATGCATCTGTGCTCTCTTATGCTATCTAGATAGGAAAACCAGTAAGCTTAGTACAAGAGCACAGAGGCATCGAAATATATGGTTCGATTGTACGGGGTTGGCAATTGTCCACGCTCCAACCAAAAAGTTTTTATGGACAATTGACCATGAGAAGGGAGGGAGCTGAGATTTAAAAAATGTCTACGTGATTAATGGATGGATCCCTATAGAATAAATTCCAAATATTAGTGATATTTTTAATTTACCTGAACATCGGATTTATCAACAGGAGTTATAAGAAGGAGTGTAAACGTTACGTTGTGGTTCAGATCACGGAAATGCGTACAATTGAACCTTATATTTGTTATTTGTTTATTTGTATCCATGGAAACACAGCAAACGTGCATCGATTGGTTTAAATGCAAAATGCTCTAAATATGAGTTATTTGCTAAAAGTAATTCATTCATTTAGCACGTAGTGTGCCATGAGAAAACAAAACCAGGTGGACCTTAGTATTGAAGGATGAACCAATCATGTTTAAAAACAGATGCGATACAGCCTCACTTCAAATTAGGCTTAAATTATCCTTAATATTGTATGCCAATGATGATTAATATCAACATTTTCAAATATTCAATATTCTTTCATCACAAAAACTGGAATATCTCAGCTCAGAGTTGATGAAACTTCAAAGTTGCTTAGACGAAAATCTTCGGCGGAAAATTTCCTACAAGATGCATGTATTTTCACATATGAGGAAATTTTTGTGTTCAATACCGAGGAAAAGATTGAAAAAAGTAAAGCAAAACTCGTATTTTTCGACATAAAAGCTACCGGGAAAGTGAAAACAAGGTTTTAAAAGGCCAAATCGATACAATAACTTGTTTATTGGACCACAGACCATCATTTAATGGTATAGGCTATTTGAAATTTTAAAATTTTCCATTTTTCTAAGCAGATTTTGTGAAATTGTCGAAAAACTGACTTTTTTCAAAAAAATGCCCAGGGAACGTGGTAAACAATTTTTCCGAAAGTTTTTATGTATGAGAGAGTTGTTTCTAACATGATTTTCTATCATTTGAGAACTGAGCACATTGAATTCCTCGAATTCGTGTTTTTTTGGGACACGCTAGGGTGCATGCATCCATAATTTTAATTCAATTTATTTAATTTCATTATTCAGAATTTTCATCAACCAACTCTAGAAGGTCCTTTTAATAACGTCCAATTTGATCTTTTCCAAGTTTTCTAGTAAGGGCTAAAAGGTTTTTTTTTAATTTTTGTGTAGAGCAGTAGTTTTGATACGTTTTCATTCCATTCTTCCCTTGGCTTATTTCGCGAAGCTTCAATGAAACGGAAAAAGAAGCCGTTTAAACATTAAATACGACCCAGGATGAAGTGTTACACTTTTAAAGGTGAAATAAAATCAGTTTATTCAATCTGTTGGTAAACACTGCTGCAGTGAGAAATGAGGAGGATTTTTATATAAGTTGTCCATGGATTTGTACTCTTCGAAAAGTTGCAGAGAAAAAAAACTATTATTTAGACAATGAAAATTGTTAGGATTGATATTGATAGATTGATAGATTGTATTTGTTTTACTTCTCATTCAAATAATGATATAACAATTCCAACGAAAATATTAAAATGTTGATTTTTTGAGAGGTAATTTTTCGCTAAAAACGAACCTCAACTTTAGACAGCAGTCAAAATGAAAGGATGTGTTCTAGGAAAGAGATTCTTTCAGCTAAGTCATCAATAAGTCATATTAAGATGTTCCATCCACAACCCTTTTAACTGAATTCAGTTTCATTGATAAGAACCTGAGAAATGGTAAAATCAGTAAAAAATCACTTTAACACAATCTCACCCAACAGACCAAATGTCACCCACACTGACGGTAATAATGATTTTCCAAACATTTTTGACTCTCAAAAATGATTTTTGCCCTTGCTGCGGCAAATTTTAATTTTGAACATGTTCACATACATACATTTGAAAATATTTTTGTGTTTAATAGTTAAATAACATAATTAAAAAATGTTGTAATAGTGTGCACATAATAAGAATTTTTGATTATTTACACCCAAACCTGGGCAGTGCTCACAGCCCAGCTCGACATGGGCAAAAACATTATTCCCTCGAGTTTTTTTTTGCAAAAAAAGTTCATCCGTCAAAACAAAAGCTAGAGAGCAGTTCTCTCAGATTTCGGTCATTCGATTTTTTTTGTATTTTTTAATCCGACTGAAACTTTTTTGGTGCCTTTGGTATGCCCAAAGAAGCCATTTTGCATCATTAGTTTGTCCATATAATTTTCCATACAAATTTGGCAGCTGGCCATACAGAAATGTTATGTGAAAATTCAAAAATCTGTATCTTTTGGAGGAATTTTTTGATCGATTTGGTGTCTTCGGCAAAGTTGGATATGGACTACACTGAAAAAATGATACACGGTAAAAAAAAATTGGTGATTTTTTATTTAACTTTTTGTCACTAAAACTTGATTTGCCAAAAAACACTATTTTTAATTTTTTTCATTTTTTGATATGTTTTAGAAGGCATCAAATGCCAACTTTTCAGGAATTTCCAGGTTGTGCAAAAAATCTTTGAGCGAGTTATGAATTTTTGAATCAATACTGATTTTTTCAAAACTTCACTTTTCGATGTAAAATCAAATTTGCATTAAAAAAAACTTTAGTAAAATTTTTATAAATTGCACCGTTTTCAAGTTAAATCCATTTTTAGGTGACTTTTTTGAAACTAGTCGAAGTTTTTCATTTTTTAAAATTATTGCACATGTTTGCCCACCTTTTAAAAAAATATTGAAAAGCTGTGAAAATTCTCTATATTTTGCATTTTTGAACTTGTTGATACGACCCATAGTTGCTGAGATATTGCCATGTCAAGGTTTAAAAACAGGAAAATTCATGTTTTCTAAGTCCCACCCAAACAACACACCATTTTCTAATGTCGATATCTCAGCAACTAATGGTCCGATTTTCAATGTTAAAATATGAAACATTCGTGAAATTTTTCGATCTTTTCGAAAAAAAATATTTTCAAAATTTTTAAACCAAGACTAACATTTTAAAAGGGCGTTATATTGAATGTTTTTTTTTTCACTTGAAAAATTATCCCGAAACATGTATATAATTAGCAAGCGCCATAAAAAAAAAACAAACGCGCCAAGTCTTTTGACGTATGACTTTTGACGACCCATTCCAATCGAAGGATGAAAGAAAACCGAGCGAGAAGCGAAGGCAAATAAAAAACAAGGGGTTGCCAACAACACCGCCAGCAGTGAGCCAGTGATGCCAGGAAATTTTCTCTATAAAAGCTACTTTTTGTGAGTGTTCGCTTAAAATTTCATCAATTTTGGCAGACCCGAAAGAGCGCTGGAAGTATCCCAAGTAACAAGACAAATGCTATAGATTCTTATGTAGTTTTATATTAGTTTTATTAAATGCAAAAAATATTTATTACATTTTTCACCAAACCCACCCGGTTCTATCGTCACAAAATCTGAAAGATATTATCAAGAATTCCTCAAGATATGATAAAGAAATGTGTTTAGAAGTTTTAATTCAGTTTTCAACTTTTTTCTTTAAGTATCCCTGAAGAATTCTTGGTAAAGCCTAAATCACTTAACAAAGTCTGCTTTAAATCTTTTTAGACTTCAGTGAGCATTTTATTAATCTTGTTTGATTTGTGCTGTCACTTCGACACATTTAGTTGTCCGTGACGAACGCCGCAGTGAAATACTTTCAAGAGGCGAGCTGTTTTATTAAATTACGTTTTTAGGTTTAAATACTAGTAAATTCTTAGTGATTTTTTTTACAAATAACTGTCTCATCAACTGTGTGCTGATAATAATAAATATGACTGAGTTGGTGGGGTGTTTGAATTTTGAGATAGAATTGTGAGAAAACGGAATATTTTCCAAAACTAAAATTGATTAGTTTTGCAGTTGATGTCTGTACTGTTATTGCGCATAATCATTTTTGTGGCAAAGTGGATATAAATTATGTTGTCTTACAATGTATCGTCAATAAACGAGACGTTTGATTGATTTTTTTTTTCGTTGTTGTGTTTTTTGGCTTACATTTTGGTAAAAGCCATTCAGCCTTGGTTAGAACTGCTTTAAAAATGTATGGTTTTCGTCTTTTCGAAAAGAATTTGAAGAAAAAACTTTTCATTCTTGAAGTTATCTTGTCTAAAACTAAAAAGATTTAATTATGTGTATTGCTACGCGCTGTCATTTACAGTTTGACGTCGTCGGTTTGACATTTTGTATTAGTACGCCTTAGCGTTTCAGTTCAGTAATCGGTATCCGAAATGAGTTAATAATTTCTTCAAAATTAAACGCCGATTCAAAAACGGTCTATACATTGTGTTTTAAGTGTTATGTGATTAAGTGTAACTTTAGGAAGACAAATGCTGTGAATTGTGCGTGATACAGAGGAAAACGCCGACTTTTTGATATTATAAGTTGTTTTTCTGTTGACAGCAGAAACAGTAAAAGTGAAAACTGATATTTAAAATTAATTATGCAATGTTGGTGTTCTATTGAATTGAATAAATAAAATCAATTGAAAAAATCGCCCAATGTGTTTTATTTCAAAATATTCTCCCTACCAGATCTATACCAATCAATCAAAATCAGCATGCGCTACGGCATTGGCAATACGCGATTTTATCTTGATAAAAACCAAGTTAAAACCTTCTTAAATTCTATAGTTCTTGAGTATTCTCAAAAAAGAGCTTCTCTCGCCCTGACACTCTTGAGAAGTTTTTAACAAGAGCATTACAAGGTTCAAAACATTTAAAGCAGTTTTATTTGAGTAAATAGAGTTTTGATTTCTTTCGCCATGTTTGCAGAGCTGAAAATCGGCTGAAAAAAGCAGCCATGTTGAATTTATGAAGAGGAAGCCAAATAAAATATTTTTCTGTTTCAAAAATCGATGTAATTTTGGGAAAAATATCAAGGGGGATAATTTTTTTACGAAGTATTACGAAAAATTAATCAGTGAAATTTCCGTGGCATAGGACTTACGGGGTATATCATTGATGAAATCTTAAAAATTTTCTCTAGAATATAATGATATCATATTTATAATTTGTGTATCCGTAACTCTGAAAATCATACAATTACTAAGATTAATTGACAAAACCGAATGGCTTTCAAAATAATATATATTTAGTGCTTTTGGTTCTAAATTTGGTTAATTTGACATGATGCAAGACTGAAAGGTGTCAAATCATGTTTTATTTTGCTTTTAAAGAATTCTGAAAGTTAGACTGAATGCTTCTTGGTTTTGAATAAGTTTTAATGAGATTTGAGAGAGTTTTGCGAACCAACATAAAACCTTGAGATAGGACCAAAACGTTTTAAACTGGTATTGAATAATAATCTTGATAACCTCCTTAACGGGTCCACTTTGCACTTAACGCAGGTTTAACTCTTATTTAATGCGGCTTTCAGGAGTTAAATGTTTTATTTCCAATTTTGTTTGAATGCTCTTGAATACCTCTTCAATAGTGTTAGAAAACTTAATTTGTTACTTGGGATAAAAAACTTAGCTGAAAATAGAAAAATGGGCGCGGCACAAAGCATTCTCGTTGGATTAGAATACATTTTGGCAATATATTTTTCAAATGCTTGTAAAAGGAATATAATAACATTTAGTAAAAGTGAAAATAAACAGAAACGTTCACAAAAAGTTGCTCTACTCGTTGGTGTACTTGGTTTTAGAAAATTTCAAGGAACTCTTCAGATCATCCAGCATAATTCAAACACGACCGCTTATTAGGCTTAAAATGAATATATTTTCCATACTAGATCTTAAATGAAAGTCAAACGAATTAAATTTTCCATATGACTCTCAACTAATTGGAGATTGAATAGTTTTTATTTGAATAATACTCTTTTTGTAACCCCTCATTGCATTTACATATTTTTGAAGGACGACGACATTGCGCGCTTTCTTTTTGCGGCCATAACGAAGCGGGACGTGGCCAGCAGGCCCCATCCACGGTAGAAATAATGGTAAACCGGCAAAAAGTAAGTTATGGAACCAAACAGCAGCCACCATCCCGCGGGGTGACAAGAAGTTTAAAACTGCGATCGTTTTTTTTTGGTGGTGAAATGAAATGTGGTCTGGGCATTATCCTCTGTGGACCTTGATTTTGATTAAAATTTTCACACTTTGGTATATCTTATTTAAGCTGATATGATTCCATTTATGTTTTGCGAATTTTGGTGGAAATTCTGCACATATCAAAACACGTTTGCAGGAAACATCTAAAATCATGCGTTTTCTCTCATTCTTGTTATCTATCCATGTTTACTCGAAAAAGTTCCAAAAACATTGAATAACACAAAAACACTCACCCTTGATTTTTGCGCTATTTTTTGCGTTCTCTGAAGCAATGTGTGCGGTTGTTTGCAAAATGTAGGCTTTGATTTAGGGGTTTGTTATTGTTTTGCGAAGATCGTATTTCATAGCATACCACGGCCACGATGATAGTTGTGGTAAATCTGTGAGTATGTGTGAATGAATGTTGTTCAGAGACATGTGTATATTGCTTGACTAAATACAATGTTCTGTATTCATGCTTTTGCAAGTTTTTTATAATAAAATATAAATTTGCTCTCAGTTACTCCTGCCAACAGATCACCTTTTTACAAAAAAATAAACCAACGACGCCCTCAACCGGGAACTTCTTCACCAGATTTAATCTTTTCCTTCGTTTCCAGGCATCAAGAAAAAAAAGTCCACCTCCTAAATGCCCACGTGAGGACGTAAGCGCTTTGTTTGTGAGCCACCTCCGCCGAAGATAGCGAGGCGGTCCATCTCGGGCAGGTGGTGGGTTTTCCCGGATTTTTCCATTCCATCTTTTCCGATTGCAAACCAACAATGGGTGAAAATTCTGCCTCTGCCAAAATCGTATTACCTGTCTTGCAGCCTCCTCCCTCACTCCAGAAACACACCCCGTTTCCTCGTTACCGAGATTTTAATGGGCTTTTCTTTTCGACAAACCATTTATCAAACACAAACACAAAGCCCACCCGGGTCCTGGACGTCCAAAGTTTTTTTTTTTGGGCAGGACTGGGCGGAAAACTGATTTTTGCTCAACCCACGAAGCTCACCTTCATCCGATTTTTGGCTTGTTTTTGTAGATTTTTCTTTGGAATAGAAATGATTTTCTAACCGCAAAGAGCAATTTACGAAAACAATTTTCAGAATGTTAATAACAAATAAATTAATGCAATGATTTACACGCAAGGCAGCTTATAATTTTCGTAGAACCCACCAATAAACCTCGGTGAAACTAAACCGGAAGTGAGTACTTTGCCGAGCCTGCAATCAACAACCGGCCAACTAATCATCCAAGATTGCTGCTAATTTCCTACCTCGCAGCACCAACATCCAGGTTAGCAATTATTGAAGACCCTGAAGGCAGAGAAGAGTAGAGAACGGGAAAATTATTTGTGCCTAGCGTGCTGGAAAACTTCGATTAATAGCAGAGTGCCGTCTCTCTCGCTCTTCACGTGGTGCAATTATCCTCCCATAAAGATATGGAGCTCGACGTGTAGGCCTTGCTGGCTGCAGTGTCGGCTCGGTTCAGTACGTGTGAAAGGTTCCCGGCTGGAGACCTTCTGCATTTAAGATACTAAACGTTGAGGCACCTAATAGACTGTTGGGAGAATAAATAAAATCGTAGCTGGTTTATTCTGATTTAGTAGAGACCTGATAGAGCTGGGTAAAGATTATAATTGTTGTAGTGTAAGATGAAAAGTAAATATTATGCAATAATATTTAAAATTCTGGAGTTTTTTTTTTGAAAAGGTCCATTAAACCAAATTTTCAGTTTTTGCCTTTTGGATGTTTTTTAATACCCCTGACTCAAGGTGGTTCCCAGAAAGCAAAAACTGGAAATTTGGTTTATTGGACCTTTAAACAAAAAACTCCAGAAATGCAGTTTGGAAAGGGACATACGACTGAAGTTTTTTTTAATTGTAAAAATATTGACTTGGTTTGAAGAAACCATTTCAAAACCAAGGGCCATAGCTTGGAATTCCAATACAATCATCTTATTCGATATGTCACATGGGGGGTTTCAAGAATATTTCGGAAATGAAAAATTCTTTCCAAATTCCGGAAATGGATTTTATTTGTATTTTTCGATGTGGCTCAAACTTTTTGGGGTCTGCCCCATGACTATGGGGGATTCAAATCCCGGCTCGGACCAACGCAACTGGTGATCTTTTCCCTTCTGGATTCGATTGCTTAGTAAAGGGAAGGTAGTGTATCGTCACAAACTTGACCTTATCAAGACACCTTAGGAAGACAATGTATGGAATGTCAACATTAACCTTAACATGTTAACATTGATCAGAATTCCCAAATGAACCGGCTAGGCTAGGTTCACCTATAAACTTGGTTCGGCTTAAGCCTCCCTTTGTGGTTCAATCCTGGTTCAGTGAACCATGAACCATGGCTTAAGCAAGGCTAACCAGGCTAATAAAAACCACAGGAGTAATGCACTGTGTAACAAATCTTATAGTGTAACATTTATTACACCGTAACATTCGTTACACCACATCATTCGTTACACCGTAACATTCGTTACACCGTAATATTGTTACACCGTATTATGATTACACTGTAACATTGTTGCACCACAAAATTCGTTACATAAACTGTCACTGAATCCGCTTTGTACATGACGGCCCAAAACTCTTTACAGGTGTTCCCCTCAGGAACGGGGAAAGATTTACTTTACCCATGACTGAAGGAGCCAACCAGTGGTAAGATCACCAGTAAGAGACTATTAATGTTAGTTGGAAACTTGAGTCACAGACAACAGACGTTGTGTAAAAACATGCAACGATTTGATCGAGAATGCCAAGCCGTTTGTGGCGCTGTCGTCACAGAGGAGATTTGACAGCTCCCCCGCGCTGCTCTCATTTGTAAACAACAACATTGAAAAGCATGTGGTTGGGCATATTCTCATTCATCAAAGTATTCATGCCTCTTTTCCTCGAGAAAATTGATGTGTAGGTCAAAAGTAACTTTGAAATGTCGATAGTAATTATTTTCAGTATCGCTTCAGATAATTGTTAGTTATTTTTAGAGCAAATCATTAAATTTATTCAAAAAAATTGAATCATCAATTATTTTGTCCTAGCTGCTACGTCTGTTGTCTAATTCTGTCTGTCTGGTGATTAGAACCGCTAAATCGGCTGCTTCTTTGACAAAGTATATGAGGTCAGGATTAACTGTGCCCAGTCTGAGACTCACTGTGTAACCGCCGCTAGTCGATCTAGTGAGCGTGACATTTATGCGGAAGATCGCACGCCACGTTGGTTTGCCCGGTCGAGACTCTTTGAGAAGATGAGCCCTGAAGTCCTCAGAATAGGGAAGGTCGCAACGGACGCTTAAGCGGTTTGACCGGAATTACGTTGCAGCTAGTGAAAAAACGGAAATGATCCATATGCAACAGCAAAATCTACTAACCTGATGATTCCATGTTGTTCTTAGTGATATTCTTCACCACATCGAATGCATTTGTCATTGATGAACGGCCTGTGCTTGAAGTTCTTAAAGATTCTGAAAAATAACAAGTTTGTAAGTGTTAATAAGTGTTATTAAAATGAAACTGGATTGAAATTCACCAAATTCAATAATCTGTCGATTAACTCTTTTTTTTAATATTTGGTATCCCAACTTAGAGAAATTTCAATGGTTTTCAAAAAAAATCTTAGTGGGTATACCAAAAAAAAAATTAAAAACAGCTTTAAAATTTTTGGGTTTCATACTTTCAGAGAAAATTGATGAAACTTTTCAATACCAAAATGTGTCATCCTTTTTCCACAATTTCAAGTCATTTCTTTAAAGGGTAGGGTACGTTATCCTTTAGTGGACCCCTTTCCTATAGTGGACCCTCTGAAGGGTTTTTTGATGAAAAATTCAATAAAATCACAATTTCAAGCGTGTTGTTGTCTCCAAATCTTTTATTTGGCATGTTCAGCCTCACTTAAATCAATGTTGACTGATATTGAATTGTCCTTTTCACCAAAATAAGTGTTTTGAGTTCGACATCTGAAATCAGCCATGGCCACTAGCATTTTCACAACAAAACTGCATATACACTCAACCCCCGATGGTTGGTCACTTTTTGGTTTGACACTTTTTTAGTTTGTACCCCGTTGGTTGGTCAAAGTCAAACTAAAAAGTGACGAACTGTCACTTTTTACACAGCGCTCACGCACACTATCACAACAATCGTTTGGTAGTGTGTGTGAACTCCGTGTAAAAGGGGTGTCAAACTAAAAAGTGACCCCGTTTGTTTGACAACAGTTGGTGTCAAACCATCGGGGTTTGAGTGTATATTTTTTGATTGAATTAACTATTCAATCATTTTTTGACTGATTATTTAACTTCAGCAATTCGAAATAATGTAATTTTAAAGAACTTTACTAAAATAAAGCGAAGAACTGCTCATGTTCGAGCAAAAATTAGGGGGGTCCAATATAGGACAACGAAAATCCAAACTTTTCCAATAGTGGACCCCTATTAATAAAACCTTCAAAAATGAAGAATACTGTGTATTTAAGCAAAAGTTTCTCTTAAACATACAATAAATGCTTGTTGTTATCAACCTAAACGCATATTTTTTTCAATTATGGGTTTAAATATAGCTGTTTCATGTTAAAAGTACCAAAAATGCTGAAGCCGTAGAAAATTATAATTAATCAAACTATAGTCAATTGTAGTTAACTGAAGCATCATTATTGCAGTTTGATATTTTTTAATAATAAATCAAGAACAAAACATTTTTTTGAATAAACTTGCGTGATTTTATCAGTAACTGTAAACAAATCTATTGTTAAGTTTTGGTCAACCACTTATGTAATTAATATGAAAAAATGTGCATCAAAATTACTTTTTTTAAATTATTTTTATGTTTTCAGTGGTTTTTGAAACGTTTTCTCTGATCTTTTTCGGAAATAAATGTGTTTAAATGTCTGTTAGGTTTTTTTGTTGTTCAAAGCCAAATTTGTTAGCAAAACATATTTGTTTATGATGAAAAGTGAGCAAAATCTATATTTTATTCATTATATCTATCATTAGACCTACACCATGCATCAAAACATCAAATATCGGTAAAATTTGGTATAAAAAATAACAGTTTGCCTATAGTGGACCCGGGTCCACAATCGGATTATGGACCCGGGTCCACTATAGGAAAAGGGGGTCCATAACAGGCAAAAAAAACTTTTTTTCAAATGGCTATTTTTCTGCTCAAAAACAAATAAACTGATGAAACAATTAGTCAAAATTGTTCAAAAGACTTCAGTTTTCATTGTTTTGTACAAAGGGTTATGAAAAAGTGCTTAAAATATTGAAAGTTTGTGAAAAATGTGCTTCGGCTCTACTAGGGGGTCCACTAATGGTTAAAATACCCTATATCAAAAATGTTTAAAATCAAGTTTGAAATTTCCGGTTTTCAATGAAAGCATTCGCTTTGAGTTATCATTTTAGCGCAAAATAATTATTTTGTCAAAATTGGTCATATTTTTCTCATAGTTTCAGAGGAATTTCATTAAAAAAAACTGTAATACCAAAAGAATACCAAAATGTGGTTTTCGACTATTGACAAATTCTGCAATTTTGCAATATCAAAACAATACCTTAAATTGGTATGATAACACATTTTGCTTTTGCATAATCCTTAAGACAAATTTTATAGGGTCCAGGAATACCAAAAAGGTATTATTACGCATTTCCATTGTTATTTACCCGTGCTCGGGATTAGCGCAATCGGTGCAAAACAGATTGAGTTGCCTTGATGAATACAACAGAAGTATTTTACAGAAGAGTGCAAGTGGAGTTTGACTAAACCGATTTTATTGCAAAATGTAAATAAATAACATTTAACCTCCAAACAAATAAATATAAAATAGTTTTGCCAAACAGGTCAACAACAACGTTACAAGTGTCCGTTTTAATAGGCCTCACTGTCCGCAATTAATAGGTCAACATTTTGTTCAACTTTTTGGAAAAACTGAAATCCCAAAAAAACATTGTTTGAATAAAGTTTTCAATATTTTATCAGATAGTATTTAACAAAAATCTTGACAAAGAGCAACGTTTTTGAGATATAGTCAGTAAAGGTTTGATTGTAACTAAAAAACAATTTTTAGATTTTTGAAAATAGTGCCCATGAATGACCATTTCTGAATTTATTTTTTTAAAATTCTCCGCCAACTCACACAGTTGAAAAAGTTGGTCGTCGTCGATCATGTCCGTTCATCGTCACCAGTGACAAACACGGACGACGAAACAAAGAGAAACACAAAAAGGTTTTTTTTTAAACTTTTTTTTGTAAAATCACGATAACTCGTGATGTTTATAAGCAAACCCCTTATGTATTTATATAGAAATTTGTGTAATTGCCTGAATTAAAATGAAAAACTTTGTTCTAAATGAACAAAATTACCCTTCTGGGTCATTGTAGATTCTAGAAGAACATTTATTTTCCCATAAAATGACATGTTCCAAAAAAATTACTGTCGAGTAACGGAAAATGAGAGAGTTTTTAAAACTTTTTCAAGTGTTTTTTTCGTTAAAAAAATACATTTTACGTTTTACGTCTAATTTTACTCTTTTGTCTGCCTGTGTGGATCAATCGGACCGCGCACTGGACTCACAATCCAGAGGTCGCTGGTTCGAATTCCGAGGCGGACGCAAAAAAGGTGCAGGTAGTTATGTTACACATGACCAGTATGACAAAGAACTTTGCAAGATGGTTGTTGACATTTTCGATTACATTGTCTGGTCCAAATTTTCCCAAGATTCACTAGATTCGTAATTACCATAAAGTTTGATACCCATTTTTCCCCTACTCTTATGGTTCGGCAAATGTACTCCCATCGGAACATCCCCGGGGCCTCCGGCCACTCCAGGTGGTGGCCAATTCCAATTATCGACTCCTTCTAATGCCGGCTGGCATGTCTTGGCTGATCCATGCCGTCTGCTCCCGGGCCACCAGACCACCTGCTCCTGATGTTGACTCGTCGACGTCCAGCAACAGAATGAATTTTCGGGACCAACCGAGCCGAGTTTTGTTGGTTTAGGTTTAGTTTTGTTGCCCCGTCGACGATCAAAAAATTATGAGGTGGAGTGGGGGTAATTTTAGATACATCAATCTCACGTCTCTCCATTGACTGATTGGGAAACGTATGTTCGACCAACCAGCGTGTACCTAAGTGGGGAAATTTGCCGAGAGGGGAATTCGTCACGTAACGTTTTCGCTTCGCGAAAATTTTGGATTGACACCACGTATAGAAACCTTAGGACAAAGTTCTTTGTCAAAATCGGGAAAATCTGTATATCTGTATGTTTTTCTTAAAATCTGTATTACTTTATATACAGATTCTGTATGACCTCATCACCTCAAAAATCTGTAAAATACAGATAAATCTGTATTTGTGGCAACCCTGGCTACGATGTGCCCTCTTCCACAGCCAGAGATATTCTGAGCTTGAGTATGTAGCGAAACCAATATTTACAGTATGTAAAAAAAGTATTTACACCCCTTGGGCACTATGTACATATTGTGATGAAACATCTAAACAATTTAATGTTGACAGAAACCTAGTACTACGTTTTGTTCAGAAACTCATGCCAGACATTTTGCTACAAAAAGCTCATGAAAAGATGATTTCTATAAAAAGTTATATAACAAATACTATTACGAAAATAAAAAAGGTGCAAAAAAAGTTTGTACACCTTTCGAAAAATTTACATAAATAATGTTATTTGTTGACAAATCACCATAAATCCAGTCTCCCAATTCCAAATAGGCATCTTTGACTGATTAAAAAAATAATTTGGATTGAATATAAAGTTTACTAACTACTTAGTATAAAAGTTTATATAACTCTGGAAATTCTATATAAAACTTATCTTAACTTAATTTTGAAATCTTCTAATTCAACTAAATGTCAATATATTACCATAGAATTGCTAAATAAACATTTTGGAGTGAGTATAACACCGTTTTGGGGGGTATTTGTATCGATAGAATAGATTTTTCGTTGGAATTTCGTACCAACCCGGAATTACGTCGTCGGAAAATCCGCCGGCATCTGAACCGGTCCACAATTCACAAGTCAACCTATGTGGCATCAGAAAGGGCATAAAATTTCCAATCTTTTGATACCCATACATCCAGGTTTGCTATAAAACCCACGTTTTTAAATACCTAAGCAAAAACGTTGTTATGGTTTCGTTTGAGCAACCTGTCAAAAATGTATGGAATTTCGTAATTTTTGTTCTCGTGGATCAAACTTACTTTTTGCCCAGGTATTTAAAAACGTAGGTTTTAAAGAAAACCTAGATGTTTGGGTATCAAAAGATCGGAAATTTTATGCCCTTTCCGATTCCACATAGGTTGACTTGTGAATTGTGGACCGGTTCGATGCCGGCGGATTTTCCGACGACGTAATTCCGGGTTGTTACGAAATTCCAACGAAAAATCTATTCTAGCGATACAAAGACCCCAAAACGGTGTTATACCCACTCCCAAATGTTTATTTTGCAATTCTATGGTAATATATTGACATTTAGTTGAATTAGAAGATTTCAAAATTAAGTTAAGATAAGTTTTCTATAGAATTTCCAGAGTTATATAAACTTTTATACTAAGTAGTTAGTAAACTTTATATTCAATCCAAATTATTTTTTTAATCAGTCAAGGATGCCTATTTGGAATTGGGAGACTGGATTTATGGTGATTTGTCAACAAATAACATTATTTATGTAAATTTTTCGAAAGGTGTACAAACTTTTTTTGCACCTTTTTTATTTTCGTAATAGTATTTGTTATATAACTTTTTATAGAAATCATCTTTTCATGAGCTTTTTGTAGCAAAATGTTTGGCATGAGTTTCTGAACAAAACGTAGTCCTAGGTTCTTGTCAAACTTTAAATTTTTTACATGTTTCATCACAAAATGTGCATAGTGCCCAAGGGGTGTAAATACTTTTTTTACATACTGTATAATTTTAGTGTCGGCAACAGCTCCCAAAAAGGCGGAACATAGCTTTTCTATAGAAAAGAAGAATGCCAAGAAGAATGTGAAGAATGTTGGTTGGCTTCCAAAAAGGCGGGGCATAGCTCTCGTATACTCAAAGTAATGCGAAGAAGAAGACCGTCACGTAACGTTTTCGCTTCGCGAAAATTTTGGATTGACACCGCAGATAGAGCCCTTAGGACAAAGTTCTTTGTCAAAATTCTATGTGTAAATATAGGTTTTCGGTGCCCTCTCCCCGTGCCATACCTTCACACTTAGGAGACCCGGGAGGCGGAGTCTTGTCGCAAAAAGAACGATACACGCCTGTGACTCCGTTGACGAAACCGTAAGGTTTAAGAGGGCCACATTATAAGGTGTTACGTCGATTCCGTCTAATTTTACACAAAAGTCCCTTTGACACCAAATTTCTATCTCATCACCGTTTCAGGCTGCAAATTATTGAAAAACACATCTTTTTTCGCATGGTCAAAAATGAATGGGGCCATACCGCCCTTCCGTCACGAGATATCAAAAAAAAGGACCTCGGATTCGTAATCAGGGACAAAAGTTACCACTTAGAACAAAGTTTCACGCAAATCTAAGAGGGGTCGGGGTAACTTTTTCTGATTTCGTGTGAGTTGGTAGAGAATTACCCTCATAAAAATATTGTAGATTAAACTTCTGCTTGCTAAAATTGCAGATAAAGCCTCACCCAAACAGCCCCCCATTTTTTAATGCCGATATATCAGCAACTAATTGCCCAACCTTCAATATTTAGAAAATGAAAAATTGTGAAATGTTCGAATCTTATCGAAAACAATATCGTTGAATCAAGAATAACATTTTAAAAGGGCGTCATATGCAGTATTTGACCCTTTCTCGGGTTTCCGGGAACAAACATGAACTTTTCGGATATTCTAGATTGATATTCGAGGTACACGGAGAAAAAGCGTTCCGAAAATCGTGAACAATGTGCCACGAAATCTGGAACAAGGTGATATTCCACGGTACGAAAACGTACCATGAACAATTTCAAAGAACAATAAGCAAATCGTGAACAGGTGTTCACGAAAAATCGTAACGCCAGCAGCATAACGCTTAGCTTGTTATCAAAATCATGAACACTGTTTACGATTTCAGGGAACAACGTTGGAATGTGTTCACGATTTAAAGAACACTTTTTACATGTGAAAAAAGGATTTGGAGCTAATCAAAAATGTTATTTAAAAGTTTTCTGGATTGTGTGTTAAAAGCAGGGTTACCAGGTCTGAACAGAAAAAAATCTGGCAAAAAATCTGGAAAAAATCTGGCAAGCCACTTTTCTCAAAATAATTAGCAATTTTGTGTTCAAAAACAGTGTATTTTCACTTTTTAAACATTATTGATTTACAAAATAAACAAAATGCATCAATAAAACAATTTGAGGAAGAAATAGAATTTTTTTTTTCAAATTGGCACTCAAAAAATCTGGCAATGCCAGATTTATCTGGCAACCTGGCACCCCTGGTTAAAAGTTTTAAGCATATCGAACAGCCGTAGTGGGCAAAATGCAGCACGGCGTGTTTTCTGGGCAACCTTAAGGAGAAAAAATAGTCATCACTACTTTCAAAAGTGTCTTATAGGAAATTTTCTCAGCTTTCCAATGCTTCTTAGAGCGAAATGTTTCATCGGGAAATTTCTGAGATATCTCTATTTTAAGTTTTTTTCTTTTAAAATCCTTGATCATTTATTGGAAACTTTTAAATAACAGTCCAAGAAACTTGTCAAAATGATGTGTTGCATGTGTATTTTACTGACCAAAATGTGCAAAATAAGACAAGAAACAACTTTGTAGAAGGTTGCAAACCGCTATACATTTTGAAAATTAAGTTTTAACCGAATTTTTGAATATGTGGGATTTATTCAAATAATAAAATAATAAAATCGTATCGAAATATTAATTTTACAAGAACAAATAGATTATTACATAATTGTTGTGTACAAATAACACCGGTCTGCTCTGATTCAGCTTGGAATCAACTGATACAACCGTAATTTTTACAGGTTTGAAATTGAAAGGGTATTACAAGATTTTTATGAATAAATATCATATTTCCTTAATCAAAAACTAACTAGTTGCATGGATACAAAACATGTTTTTAACTTGAAATTATACTGCAAATTACTGTTGCTAGCTTTAAGAGAAATACTTTTCATTAGTATAAAATGATTGTTTCAGTTTTTTTTTGTATTAAATGATTAAGGAATTAGCAATATTTAAGAAGTTTATAAGACTCTCATCTTCAATCTCATCTTAAAAAAATATATATGTCTTGATTTTTGTTCAAATAGTTTGGAAAGAAAGTTTCTGTTAGATTTTTTTTTGTTAAAATACTATTTAATTTTTGTTCAAACAAAAATAAATGTTTGTGACGGTGTTTTCAGAATTCTGAATTTAAAGACTCGAGTTTTATTGCTGCTTTTAAGTGCATTTTCTACAGAAAACATTTTATAAAATTTTATTTTTTATTTTATACTCATGAAAATATGACTTTTGAAGCTTGCTACAGTAATATGTAGTACATTTTCGATTTCAAATCATATTTGTATTAATGTTCCTGGTTAATGTTTGCTTGAGAAAATATCAAATTTATTCATTAAAATTCAATAATACCATTAACAATCACAAACCTGCCAAATTTTTTGGTTGAACAAGCTAAATCAGAGTAGACACGTGATATTTGTACACAAAAAATATGTAATTATCAAATAATTCTTGAAAAAAATACATGTTTACGCTGTTTTTTGATTTTAATTTCTGAATAAATCCCATATGTTCAAAAACTTAGACGAAACATAATTTTCAAAATGTTTAGCGGTTTGCAACCTTTTACAAAGTTATTTCTTGTCTTACTCATCAAAATGTGCAAACATTTTGATGAGTAAATGACTCATGAAACACATCATTTGATAAGTTTTCTGAACTGTTGGTATTAAGTTTCCAATAAATAATAAAGGAATTTAAAACCAAAAAACTTTAAATAGAGATATCTCAGAAATTTCCCGATGAAACATTTCGCTCTTAGAAGCATTGGAAAACTGAGAAAATTTCCTATAAGACACATTTGAAAGTGGCGATGACTATTTTTTCCTGATAAGGTTGTTCTAGAAAACACGCCGTGGCAGTTTTTAACTAATAATTTTGGTAAGAAGCCGTTTCTTACTGTGACGGCGGCTTAGGGATTGCCTTTCTTTTAAAGACCAAAAAGAATTAAATCAACCCATTTACGGTCATTATATTCACACTTAACACCACTAGCGTGGACAGGGTGGGACAACATGGGGCAACTGCCCCACCATCCTCAGAAATTTGTTCTAAATTTGGTCAGGGGGGGTCCACAAATTACGTATTTTTCAAAACATCCATATTATTGCCCCACCTTCCTCAAAGAGCTGGGCACGCTAGTGCTTAACACCATGAAATTTAGCAGAGTGTAGTTAAAATGCGACTGTTCAGTTTTAATGTTAAGTCCAGAATATATTTCGTTTCTCAAATTGTTAAAAGGTAACTTCGATTGTCTTCAATCTTCAAATATTCCAGGCTTCTTCGATTCGGTATTTCTTCAATTATTATGTATAAAAACGTAACGTAACGCTTCTTTACAATCGTGAACTTTGTTCATACAATCGTGCAAAAGTTCATGATTACATGAACAAATATTTTACGCAAAAACGTGCACATTTGTTCACGATTTTCGGAACGCTTTTTTCTCCGTGTATACGAACTACAAATATCGGCTGAATTAAACCTAAAGCAAGTTTCTGTGGCCAGTTCGTATTAGGGATATCCTCTCCTTATACTTCAAGCATCTGTTGGACACATTTTAAATGAAAAAAAAGTTTAATTATTTCAGAATTCATTGAAACTTAAATCATTGTTTTTAAATAAAAAACTATGCAATAAATGCTGAAATCTGTATGATGCTGTTTTTTTAATGACTGTGATTTTTTTCAATCCTTAATTATTATAATTATTACAATAATGTTAATAATTCTTTTTGCTAAGAGCGAAATGCCACTTGTTTCCGTAATAATATCCACTAAACACAATACTGTCATCAATAACGGAATAATGTCAACTTTTTGCTGACAATGTCAAGCTGTCGCGGCCTCTGGGCTCGTAATAATTGGTCAACTCAGCTCAACGTTTGGATGTTTCGTTCCCCTCGGGGTGCCAAATAAGCAGATTAGTTGTAGCATTAGGCGGATCATATTTCGGAAAACACTGCAATTAGTTCTGGTTACACACGCCAAACACACGCGCTCAGTCAATAAAGTGTTTGACGATGTGACGACGAAGCGGAAATCGGGGCAATTGCCCTCGAGAGGGAGTCAGCACAAGTACAAGTATTGTACAATGTCAGCGATTTCGTTGTGAATGGATTGACAAATGTACGAAAAACCAATCAAGCAGCATTTAGATAAATATACACTGAGTTTGCCATGAGATAAAATTTTCGCAAACTTCCGACAGTTTCAAAATTTGTAATTAAAAAACAACTGTTCAAATTTGGAATCAAAATTGAAACTTTTGACAAAATCTACATTTACAATGGAGGGCGACGATCAACCCATCGCCATCGTCGAGGACGAAGATCTTCTGTACTGCTTTTTCCAAATCAACCCCGCTCTGGTGACCATTCCCGGGTACGAACGGCGTCACTATCTCCACCCACGGTACCAGCTGGAACCACCATTGGCTCTCTGTCGGACCCGAACCGGACCGCTGTACTTCCTGCCGATGATCTGGGAGGAGGATGAAGAGGACGAAGAGGGGCCACGCGTGGAGTTTGTCAACCAGGTTCACATCGAAGAGGAATCGGAAGTCGTGGAAGAAGGTGAATCTTGTTCTGGGCAACGATATATCGTGGAGGAGCCACTGGAGGAGGAGAATGATGCCGACGCAATGGTGGATGAACAGTCTGGAGAAGCAGCTGCAGCTGGAAATAGTGACCCTGGATGTGGTTCCCAAGCGTCGGTGAAACTGAAGAGAAGAAAAAGTATTTGAGCTAAACGATTTTGTGGAATAAACTTTTACTTTTGTTTTGCAAATCGTTGTTTCGAATGTCTTAACCATATTCAATCATAAATTGGACAGACAAATTATACGCACAGCAGATACTCCTCAAACTCACACGAAATCGGAAAAAGATGCCCAGATAACTTTAATCTATCAATGTCGTTATCGTTATTTTGATAATTCTATCGGCGATAACGGACGACAACTCATTTTTTAAATCTTTCTTAAATTGACTTAGTCCATCAATATCATGTTAAATTTTTAATGCATTCGCTTAGAATATATTTTTTGATAATGTAGTAAGTTTCAAATCATAAATACTGAAATTTTCACAAAATACAGTTTTTTAAAGTACTCTAATTTTTATAATTTGCAATATGGGTAGCAAACGATTTGAAATTTTGCATGCATTTTCACTGTTTTAGTGTTGTATAAATAAAACGTTACTTAATCCACCCTTAGGTGGTTGGTGCCTTCCTCTCATTCAAAGGGTAATGCTATCCAAAATAGACACGCTCGTGGGAAGGTCTTTAAATTGCCTATCCAAAGATAGGTCGCATGATATATTTGGAATACGTTTTCATCTAAATATCTGAGAACTAGCCTCCAAAAAGTGTATAAATAACTCTTAAGTGCTTATAACTTTTGATAGGGTTGTCAGATCTTCAATGTTTTGGACGCGTTGGAAAGGTCTTTTGATTACCTGTTCAACGACGGGTTGCATGATAGATCCGGACAACGTTTTCATCGTGATATCTGAGATCCGGCTTCCAAAAAGTGCATAAATAACACTTAATTGCTAATAACTTTTGATAGGGTTGTCAGATCTTCAATGTATTACTCGCGCTGGAAAGGTCTTTTAAATACCTTTCTAAAAATGTATAACATGCTGGGGTTTCTTACAAAAACCACCCTTTTTACAATCTTCCGGACTTTAGTCAAAATCGTTTTTTTAGCATAACTTTTCAAGTACTTTACTAAACTTCATAATTTTCAATAGGGACTTATGGGACTCCAAGACGAATCGAATGAGACCAAAACGGTCCAAATCGGTTAAGCCAGTGCTGAGATAATCGAGTGCATATTTTTTGGTTTGCAGACCCACATCCCTACACACACACACACACACACACACACACACACACACACACACACACACACACACACACACACACACACACACACACACACACACACACACACACACACACACACACACACACACACACACACACACACACACACACACACACACACACACACACACACACAGACATTTGCTCAGAATTCGATTCTGAGTCGATAGGTATACATGAAGGTGGGTCTAGGAGGTCTAATTGAGAAGTTCAGTTTTCGAGTGATTTTATAGCCTTTCCTCAGTAAGGTGAGGAAGGCAAAAAGTAAATCTTTCCCTGTTTCTCAAGGGAACACCCGTGAACAGTATCGGGGCCGGCATTTACAAAGCGGATTCAGTGACAGTTTACTTATCAACTTAATGTTAACATGTTATAGTTAATGTTAACATTCCAAAGGTTGTCTTCCTGAGGTGTCTTTATAAGGTCCAGTTTGTGACGATATACTACCTTCCCTTTACTAAGCAATCGAATCCAGAAGGGAAAAGATCGCCAGTTGTGTTGGTCCGAGCCGGGATTTGAACGCCGATCTACGGCTTACAAGGCGTGTGGTACTACGTGGCTAAGTGAATACTTTTTTTTTAATGAATACTAAAATTTTCACAACATACCGTTTTTTTTCGAAAATACTACAAATGATTCAAAATTTTGCTTGTATTTTAAATTTTTAAGAGATTTTTGATTGAAATACCAAAATTTTCACAAAATACCCTATTTTTGAAAGTACTCAAATTTTTATAATTCGCAATATGGTTATCAAACGAAGCAACATTTTACCTGATTTTTCAATGATTTAGTTTTATTTTAACAAAATACAAATATTTTCAAAAATATCGTATTATGAAAGTACTTAAATTTTCATAGTTAGCAAATTGGATACCAAGCGTTGCAAAATTTTGCCTGCATTTTCACTGCTTTTGATTTTTTGAATGAAAAGCTAAAATTTTCACTAAATACCGCATTATTCCGAAATTTTTTTTTATCTTTTTTTTTAATTTTATTATTTTATTCAAAAATTTCTTAACAGTGAAAATGCATGCAAAATTTTGAATGGTTTGATAAACATATTGCGAATTTAGAATAATGTGAGTACTTAGAAAAAATACGGAATCATGTGAAAATTTGAGCATTTCATTCAACTAGAGATTGTTGCAGTTAAAATAAATGCAAAATTTCGAATCGTTTGATACCCATATTGCAAATTATAAAAATTTGAATATTTTCGAGTAAACAAGGTATTTTGTAAAAATTTTAGTATTTAGCCCGTGTGGATCAATCGGACCGCGCACTGGACTCACAATCCAGAGGTTACTGGTTCGAATCCCGCAGCGGTGCTCTCAAATTCTTTGTGTAAATATGAGTATTCGGCGCCACTTAGGAGCCCAGGGCGGCGAAGTCCTTGTAGATGAAAGGAAGACACTAGTGGTTGGTACTAGCAATGGTGGCCGACAGCTATAAAGTCATTTTCATTTTCAGCGTCCGTTTTCGTCGATAACATTATCGTTGATAGAATTATCGGAATAACGATAAAGATAGTTTATCGTTATGGTCACGACGATAACGATAGAATTATCGTTATCGTTATCGAACCTCGATGATTTTATCGTTAACAACCTTGCAAAAAAAGTAAGGAAAATGTTGATTTTCTTAAAAAAAGTCAGAAACAACCTTTTAAAATGGGTGTTACTCAGACATCAGCGAATGTTTTCATTTTTTACTCAGAGGAGCGCTAAGGAATCGATTGACCCCAAAATCTCGGATTGTATTTTTTTAGTTATCATTATAACGGTATTTTGAACAAGGTATGCTCGCTAACTTTCCCCGAGCAGGGGTAAATAACACGGGAATACCAAATTTTGGTATTACTTGGGCTAATAACAGCGACCAAAATGTGCCCTTGGTTGCCCAGTAATAGATGGTAAAATACCATGAAATCATACCAAAATCTTGTATGTGTAAGGGCACAACAATACCAAACCATGTTATTCCAAGGGTATAATAATACCTCAAAATAGAACCATTTCAATACCAAGTTGAGGTCTTCTGGATTTTTGAACATTGCTTGAATACCAAAACTTGGTATTGTCATGGTTTTATTTTTAGGTATTCCCGCGCCCTTGGAAATAGAAGTTTATGCAACAAGTTGCAAAAAGAGGATTTTTTCAGCACGAGTCGTACATTTATCCAACGAGGTTCACCGAGTTGGATATATACGAAGAGTGCTGAAAAAATCAAGTTTTGCAACGAGTTCCATACAACATTTTTTGCAATTCCAAAAAACACACACTGAGTGAATTTTTAAGTTAAATTTTCTTGTATTTTGTCAAAAATCGTTTGAATAAAAAAAAATGTTGAAAAGTGTTACTTTTCAAAACAAGTGCTGAAAAGTGTTACTTTTCAATACAAGTGCTGAAAAGTTCAACTTTTCAGCACCCATTTGAGAGTAGAACTTTTCAGCATTTATTTTGAAAAGTGTTGCTATTCGATTCTGTTATTTTTGGTACAGAAAAGTAGGCTATTTCGTCGTTCAAGAATGACAGGAAAAGTGAGTAGTTTCACGACGGAATTGCAAAAATCATATTTTGGTATTTCTGTGGTCTTTCACATACATGATTTTGGTATGATTTCATGGTATTTTACCATCTATTACTGGGCAACCAAGAGCACATTATGGTCGCTGGTATTTGAACAAGTAATACCAAAATTTGGTATTTTCATACCATTTTTAGTGCAGCAGTTGCAGTTAGTGAAAAAACGGAAATTACTCATATGCAACAGCCAAATCTACTCACCTGATGATTCCATGTTGTTATTAGTGATATTCTTCACCACACCGAATGCATTTGTCATTGATGAACGGTCTGTGCTTGAAGTTCTTGAAGCTTCTGAAAAATAACAAGATTGAAAAATAAGTATTATTAAAATGAAACTGAATTGAAATTCACCAAAATTCATTAGTCTGTCGATTGACTCGTTTTTCAAAGTATTTGGTTATCCCGACTTAGAGATATTTCAACGTTTTTGAAAAAAATCACACTAATTTTTAAAATCATCTTTAACATTTTTGGGTTTCAAGTCATTTTAGCGCAAAATTAATTAACTCGTAAATTTTTTTTAGCAAATTTCCCATAGTTTCAGAGAAAATTGATGAAACCTTTCAATATTCAAATAATACCATCCTGACTTGAAAATTTTTCCGCAATTTCAAGTCATTTCTGTTGGGGGTATATCAAAAATGTTTAAAATAAAGTTTGAAATTTCCGGTTTTGAATGAAAGCATTCGCTTTGAGACATCAGTTTAGCGCAAAATTAATTATTTTGTCAAAATTGGTCAAAATTTTCCCATAGTTGCAGAATTTGATAAAATACTGTAATACCAAAAGAATCCCAAATTGTGGTGTTCGATCATTGACAAATTCTGCAATTTTGCAATATCAAAACAATACCTTAAATTGGTATGATACCACATTTTGCTCTTGCATAATCCTTAAGACAAATTTTAGAGGGTCCAGGAATACCAAAATTTGGTATTGATACCAGAGAAAGGTATTATTACGCATTTCCCTTGTTATTTACCCATGCTCGGGTCATCAACTTCCCTTGGAAATTGTTGTTGGAGATGGAGTCTGGTTTTCGGAGTGGGAGTTGGAGTCAGAGCCACCCATTTTTTTTTGAAGCCGGAGTCGGAATCTCTTCAAAAGCTATCCGATTCCTCAGCTTTGAAGATTTCAGAGGCAAAGTTGAAATTGGGATGAACTTGTATCGTAAATTTCCTATCTATTGATTCGGAGTTAAAGGAGTCAACACAATCTGAGAAGCCAAAGTCGGAATCACTGAGTTTTCAGTAATGAGAGTTGGATTCGCCTAATTTAAAAGACTTTGTATGGGAGATTATGTCAGAGCCGGTTGAGTCGAGATTTTTTTAGAGATGAAGTTGAAGCAGTCGGAGTCAGAGTTGTAAAATTGTCAAAAGTCTTGTTTTAGGAGTCGATCAAAAAGCTTACCGATCTTGCAGCACTGTTCATTACCAACCTGTTAATATATATTGTTGCTATTGTTTATTGACTTCAAATTGAACACGAAGTCGGAGTAGCTTAAAGTTTCAACTTTGCACGGAAGCTGTTGTTGGAGTTGAGTCTCGGAATTTCTTGTCTACAAAAAAAAAACAAACATTTTTTGAGACATGCTCCACTACTAGAAAACATTAAAATCAATTCTCAGTTTTACATCACCGTAAAGCAAAACTGTTCGTTAACGATACCACCTTGCCATCCAGAACGACACAATGCGCCCGATGCAAATGAGGTTGATGCTATTTTTTGCCCTCCTCCCAGCAGCTACTTCCATGTTCCCCCTCCTCCTCGTTTGTAGCACATTATGGAAAGTTAATCACGTAGCTTCCGGTTCTTCGGAGAATTCCCTCAGCGCAGCGTCGTCTTCGTCGTCATCGTTGTTGTACTATGCGTTGGACTGCCTCGTTGAAAGAACAACAACAAACAACGCGTGCCGTTCAACGTTCCGTGCGCTTCCTTTCCCTGGGAGTTTCCGGGAGAATAATGACAACAATCACCCCCAGCACTTCGTCTGTAAGAAGCCCGGGACCATGTGGCAAAACTATGAACATCATCACCGGATGGAAGCAATTCCCCCGGCGGTGCTGCTGCGGAAACTCCTCCAAAAGGAAACGTTCTACGACTGGGGAGTTCACGCGGGTGGTGCAACCATGATTTAATTAGACTATTAAGGTACACACACCGTCGAATGGAGTTCGATTCGTTAAACTATTAGACAACCGTTTTGCCGAATTTGGCCCCGATTTTGACAGCTGTGGCCCCGCGCGGTGCGTGTTGATGGTGCGATGATGACTCCCCCCCCCCCACGGATAATCCTCCCAAAGCTATCCCACACTGAACACCGTCGTCGACGACCAGTTCTTTAACGACCGACGGTATTAGAGTGTTGTAAAATTAAATAGCAGCCATGTTTTCTTAATGGTTGTTTGGAGCCTTCCCCAGTCCCAACTCCTGCCACCTGGACCTGCATGTTCAGGGCGGCCCGAAGAAGCAATTTCGCCAGCATTCCCAGGACGCTGGCAACACTGCGCTCAGGGGAGATATATCAAAGGCAGCGAACCAGGCCAAACTGATAGAGACACAATACATCGGTGGCGTTGGTGGCTCCGCCGGGACGGTGGTTCTGGTTTTTGGTCCTGCGCTGCTAGAAAGGCTTGACTTTGGCTCACGGCTTCAAGATCGAAAATCAGCAAAGGTTTACACTGAAGGCTGGCGGTGAAATTGGTGAGAAAGCTTCATTAGGGTGGTAAAGCAAAGCTTGTTTCTGTTAAACTTTTTAAAAATCGCTAAAAGAAAAAAAAAATGGTTCAAGAAGTCACATAAGTATCATCAAATTTGACTAATGATTAGGATACATTCATCACCCTAACGATGTCTATGTTTTATGTTCAAAGGTCTCGTATGTTTGTACCCCATCATGTACGTGTGTGTGTGCGTGCTTGTTTGTATGTGTGTACGTTCGCTTCCCTCCCATTGTACACAGTGTTGAAGATTAATGTAATAAAGAATTTCGAATTGGCACCAGCTGGTGGCGCCGAAACGTGATCAAACTGTTGAAAGCCAAATTCCGCTTCTCCCTCCGACACACACACACACACTCCAAGTGCAGAAGCCTGTCAGCGCTTCCGGCGTACACTTCCGGTGGGGCCCAAATTGGGAATTCTCGACGGAGGGTCGTCGTCGGTGGCGCGTTCCGGGGGCACGGATACTTAATTGATTACGGACGGAGTCCTTGGTGCGTGCTTTATTAGAGCGCGCTCCGCCAGCAGCGTCCTTTGTCGTCGTTGGGGTGTTTCGGGACACAGTCGGTGGTGTAGCTTCGGCAGAGCGTTGAAACATTGCTAGTGTTTATAATACGAAAACATGGCAGGTTTGGGAAGCAATTACAAAGGGTGTCAAGTGTGATGACTTGGCGTAAATTGGACCCTTTGGAAGAAATATTTGCGTTTTAGGGGATGTTTTTCGAGAAATTTACTGGTATCGTAGACATTTTTGAGACAAAAACAGAATCAGCTGTAAATGTCAGATATGTATTGTCAATTTTCAAATGATCTTGAACTTCCTTTACAAAAAGGAATCAATCGCTAAATTGTGCTTAAGTTAGCTTAAGAGGTAGCACACTATGCAAAATTATGAAAACATTTTTTTTGTGCAGATTATCATTATACAGCAATTCCCCACGTAAACAGCATGATTCGAAAAAAAATTTCTCCGATCGGGCTCAACATTTCCTTGGCCAAAATAATTTGACCCGTATTTTTTTGTTTCGATATATTTGTATATTTGAAACTTCTAACTATTTTTCCTTTAAAGCCTATCTAATACCCTTTCATTTGCATCCAAGACATCTAAAATCGGTTGAAATGGCACGAAGTAATGATTTTTTGAAAAAAGGTTTTTTTTTGCGAAAATCGACGAAAATTTAAATATTTTTGACCACCCTAACACGGCGTAGGACACCCTAATGGCCAAACAAAAAAATACGGGTCGAATCATTTCAGCCAAGGAACTTCCAGAAAAATTATGAGCCCGATCGGAGAACTTTTTTTTCGAATCATGCTGTTTTCGTGAGGAATTGCTGTTTATCTGTATAATGCTGCATGAGCAATTCCAGCTCAAAACAGGAATTTTGCAGGTAATTTTTACTCTACCTTTATGAAACTTTGTAGACATGTTATTCTAGGCTTACATAAGCCATTTTGTGCTATTTTTGGAACCAGCTGCATTCAAGAATGACATTTGGGAAGGCCGTAAAAAAGTGATCAAAAACAAACTTGTAAGTAATTGGACGAGCTTTTTGAAAAAAAAAGTACTCTGCAAGAAAAAGTCACCCCACTTCTATGAGGTTTATTTTTGACTTTTAAGTTTATGTTTTGGTGATGTCACGATTTTTTTCGATCAAAATTATTGTGAAAATAGTTTAAAATGTGGCAAAAAGCCTCTCGAAAAATACAGGATGAAATGTCTCTTCTATGCAAAAAAAATTACAAAATCATTTATTAAAACTGATTATTAAAACAGAATCCAAATGTCCAAATTAAAAAAAAAAACAACGCAGGAATCGATTCTCCAAAGGGGGTAACTCTAGAGATTTTCCAAAATTTTCATTTTGTCTTGCCACCCTAATGGACAGCTGTCAAAGTTGTATGGAGCTTTGAATAGGTGAGACAATGACACAAAAAAAGCGACAAATAAAGAAAAAAATGCATGCAAAAATACATATTTGTATTCATAAATAAGCTCTTCTCCAGATGTTAACCTAAACATTTTATAAATCCCTTAAACTTGATTAGAGACCATCCATAAACCACGTGGACACTTTTTTGGGAATCTGTTACCCCCCCCCCCTCCCCCGTGAACAATTGTCCATACAAAAAAACCTTTTTGTATGGATCGTGGACAACCGACATACCCCCAAGTGTCCACGTGGTTTATGGATGGTCCCTTAATTGTTTACTTTATCGCATACGATAGTCACTTTAAAAAATGAATACAATGAATTTACAATATACCCAACTGGCAGTCGCATGATTGTGATGAATGGCGGCATGAAAGTATATCAGAATCTGCATGAAATCTGTCCGCATGCATTTTTTGCGATATAGGAGTATGACATTTTTGCCCGTTACCGACAATTATCGACATTACCGACGGCTTTTTGATTGTATTTCACAAAAAAAACACTTAGCAGAACGAGGATTGAACCACCAACTTCTTGGTTATTGATCCGACACGCTACCACCGCGCCATGGACGCTTGATGAAAAGTGAGTGAAAGAGCACCAAGATATGCTTCTCTTTGGAGTGTTGCTCGGGGACGGGCCAGCTTTATATGTGTTGGTGAGAACTGCAGATCGCTGAAATTTTTACACGCGGGCAAAAATGATCTACGGGCTTGCTGCGAAAAATGTTATAAAATATGACATTTTCTGCAGCAAATCCAATGTTGCAGATTTTTAGATATATTTTTCCTTTGGGTGTACAATGAATAAAATGAATACTATAAAAAATGAATACATCAATTATGGTCACAAAACTAAATATTTTCAACTGTTTCAAAAGTCATGATATCAACTTCATACAAAACTCCTTAGTAAACTTATAAAAGAGTGCAAGGCCGTTCCAAATATTTCTAATCGGTATAAAAAAACATGGGACAAAAAAAAATGTTTTTCAAAAAACTACAATATTTCAATGGAGAAAAAAGTCTAATGAACTGAAAATAATTTGAAAATAATTTCCAGCATTTAAAATCATATTAAGAATATTTGAGATCGATCAACAATTTTTTTTGAAAATCTGTACTGCAAGTACAGTTATCCCACATATTCGGAACACCCACAAATTAGGAACACTTTTGTGATAATTTGTCAATAGCACGCCAAATGCATCTTTTCTATCGACCCTACTATTTTAAGGACCTTTATTTGGACAATCTCTTGCTATTCCACTAGTAAAAGTAGTTAGTTTTAAACAAAAACTGCATTTCAAGACTATTTTTTCCAGAGCAGCAAAACACTGCCTCCAAATTGGCTGTCCCTTAATTGTGGGATATTTTTGTACCTCCCACAATTGTGGAACACCTAAATATAACTGCTATTTTATCAAAAAAGTTATCAGACCATTCGTAAACCATAACTAAGCTTGAGTTTCATTGGTTTCAGTTTGCAAAGTCATTATTTTGTTAAAAATATGTTCTCCTGGAGAGAAACAAAGCTTGTTTACATCCGTAAAAAAAAGTGTTCCGAATGTTGGGATTTCAAGGTTCAATGTTTTTCTTTAAAATCTTGATATAAAGCGTAAAAATTATAACCATTTTATACATCAATCGAAAGATCGCAAGAAAGGTAAAAGCCAATCATTGTCTTCAATTATCGTTTTTGTATGATTTTTTATACATTGGCCGATCTGTAAACCGTTCCGAATATGTGGGATGGCTGTACTGCAAAAAGTTTTTGTTCGACTAAAAAAAAATTTCGCCAATACATTGATATTTTGAACACTAAAGATTGCAAATCAAACAGCTCATTCAATTCACATTCACACTTAACGTGAACTGTCACTAGAGAAAGCGAGATAGACTGTTTATTAACATAAGTTTCACGCCCTTTTGAAAAGTTACAACGGAAAGTTTAAAACAGTATTCCTGAATCATTTTATTTAAGAAATATCAATAAATCTTCGCCGTCGTGCTAACTTGTCATACATGCATTTTGGGCCAAATTGAGTTAAGAACGCCCTTCTGTGCAGCACACAATCCCTCTCCTTTCGACCTTCACAGATCCTAAAAATTCAATTGCAATCCTGAGATATTCAACGAAATCAAAAAAAAAAAAAAAAAAAAACTCCGTGCATTTTTTTCACTCAACATATAAAAGTAGTTTCAGTCTTGTCGTGCCATCTTGTCACTCCCTGGAATATGATGTAAGTGCGACAATTGCCAAAGGGATTTCAGGTCAGAACGCGTTTGACGCACGTACCAGTTAGACTACCGTAAACGTTTGTAATTATAACTCGGGACTCCAGCAACCAACTTCAACCAAACTTCGGGACGATGCACAGAATGGTCAGCCAAACAAAACGTGTTTGTTAATGTTTACATTGCGTGCTTTCGTTTTTGTTTATTCAAAGTCAAACATTAAAACGCGGTTTTCTCGGAACGTCGAAATGGCGGGTGCGACAAGATACAGTCATGCCTCGGTTTTGCACTGCCCCGGTTTTGCACCGTTCAGCTGCCTCGGTTAAGCACGGCCCAGTGCTTAACTGAAGCACAGAGCTTATGGGTTTTTAGCTAACGTCATGATTCGAAATCCGGACACTTAGTAGCATAACATTTTTGTTATAGTTGGTAAAAAACATGTTACAAGTTGAGAATGTAGAAATATCATCAGGATGTCGACGTCGTCGTGCTATCTTGTCGCACCCGCCATTTTGACGTTCCGAGAAAAACGCGTTTTAATGTTTGACCTTGAATATACAAAAACGAGCGCACGCAATGTAAACAATAACAAACACGTTTTGTTTGGCTGACCATTCTGTGCATTGTCCCGAAGTTTGGTTGAAGTTGGTTGCTGGAGTCCCGAGTTATAATTACAAATGTTTACGGTAGTCTAGCTTGTACGTGCGACAAACGCATCCTGACTTTCCTGGCCTGAAATCCCTTTGGCCTTTTGTCGCACTTACATCAATTTTCATGGAGTGACAAGATAGCACGACAAGATTGAATCTACTTTCATATGTAAAGTGACAAAAATGCACGGAGTTTTTTCGGTTTTTGTTGAATATCTCAGGATTGAAATCGAATTTTGGGGATCTGTGAAGGTCAAAAGGTGAGGAATTGTGAGCTGCACAAAATGGCGTTCTTAACTCAATTTGGCCCAAAATGCACGTACGACAAGTTAGCACGATGGCGACGATGTAGTATAAACAGTCAGTTTTAAGAGTATGCATGCAAAAGATGTATATTCTAACAATTTTTCATCAGAATTTGAAAATTAAAATGACTTGTTGTGCTTCGATTCCCGGACACCGATAAAAGCTGATTCGAAATCCGGACACTTTTGCTTCGAATTCAGGACACTCGTTTTTTGCTAATGAATCGCACAAATTTGGACGGAAATGTTAGTGAATGGCATTCTTTAGGTCTCAAATAAGCTGTTAACATCAAAACAATCGATATTTTATATAAAAATTTGCTAGAATTGAAGGAAATCAATACCATGAATTTCTGTTTTGCATTCCCGGTGCTTCGGACGCCTAGGAAATATTTCACGTGAAATGTTTCGCATTTTTGGTAATCTTATAATTTTATTTTATTTAATTGTTTTGACATTAACTACAGCGTTCAAACAAACTTTAAATGAAAGTTGATGTTAGAATTCATCAAATAACACAGTTTTGACATTCATAATGCGAACTTGTATCCAAATAATTGATAAAACAAGATGAGGTGTCCGGGTTTCGAAGCGTCCGGGAATTCGAATCATGACGTTATATGGGAGACATTGGCTTTAATCGTATGAAAAATCATGCAAACATCACAAAATTATAGTGTTTTGGAATTGGAATGATGTCAGTTATTCATTAAAATTATTATTTCATGAAAATTTTCACAAAAATACGTAATTTTCCTGTATTTTGAAAATGCATTTTTTTTTCTCTAAAGAATCCAAAAATATATTGTTATTGGAATATGGGTATCAAATGATCAGGTTTTTTCATACATTTCGGATATAATTACAAATTTTTTAGAAAATACTCAAAATTTTCACAAAACTACGTTTTATCGAAAAAAATACTCAAAATTTAAATTTTTACAATATGGGTATTAAACGATCGGGATTTTTTCATACATTTCGAATGTAATAACAACATTTTTAGAAAATACACTAATTTTTCACAAAACTACGTATTTTCGAATAAAATACTAAAAATTTCCGTTTTTAGAATGTTAGTATCAAACGATCGGAATTTTTTCATACATTCCGAAGGTAATAACAATATTTTTTTGAAAATACTCAAAATTTTCACAATATGGGTATCCAAAAATCAAATCATTTTTTTTCAAAAAAACGTAGTTTTGTGAAAATTTTGAGTATTTTAATTTTTTTTATAACTTTCGAAATGTAAAAAAATCCCGATCGTTTGATAACCACATTGTTTAAACGGAAATTTTTAGTATTTTTTTTTCGAAAATACGTAGTTTTGTGAACATTTTGAGTATTTTCAAAAAATATTGTTATTACATTCGAAATATATGAAAAAATCCCGATCGTTCGACACCCACATCGTAAAATTTGAAATTTTGAGTATTTTTTTTTTTAGAAAATACATAGTTTTGTGAAAATTTGGAGTATTTAAAAAAAAAATGTTATTACATTCGAAATGTATGAAAAAATTCCGATCGTTTGATACCAACATTCTAAAAACGGAAATTTTGAGTTTTTGTTTGTTTTTATTATAGAGACTTTACACAGTTTGTGCATTCGCCTCTTAATTAATAAAAAAAAAAATACATTCTTAATTCATATACATCAATTCACACCATTTCATGAAGTTGTCCGTTCTGAGTTTTGCACTGTCTTCTTTTTTAATTTGTCGCAACGTTTGCTCGTCCATCTCCGTTTCACTGTCGAAATTTATTTGAGTGCGCTTCTCTTGTGGTGTTGTTTTGGAGTCGTCAGAAAGCTGTCGTTTTATACTCTTCCCTTTCTTCTCAACAATTCTAAACCCATCGTCGTCGGTGACCTTCGAGATGGGATCAGGTACTTTTGTTGTTGTTGCAGCTGGTACAATAGGATTCGTCGCTGTTTTGTCTTGCTTCTTGTTGTTCACGATCGCGGTCTTCTTTTTCTGTTTCACGGATGAGCAGGTTTTCTCCGGGTGACTTTTCTGTCCACATCGTCGGCAAGTCGGGGTCTGGCCAGCATGAGTGGCCAAACTTAGTTGGCCCTTGATGCTGACATACGACGGAACCGGCTTGGAGAGTTTCATCCTCAGGACCCGCACCCCGTTTGGAATCCCGGGGAAAAAGTTCTTCCAAACGTCGTCCGTAATAGTCAGCACCTCTCCAAATTGCGCCATTCCGTCGGCGATCTCGTTGTTTGGCATTCCCGGTGGAAGGTCGTGGACCCGGACGTCAACGGCATTGTCGTCAACGTATATCGGGATACGGAAACACTTCTCACCTGAACGGATTGTGTGCTTCATGTTGTTGTCTGCTGCTGCTTTGGTGGCTGTTGCTAGGTCAGCCATTTCGATGAGGACGCCGTTCCGGGTGTTGTGCAGTTGGAGGCACTTAATCCCGGCAGGTTCGAGGCCCATGCTTTTCTCCACAAATGCTTTCACGGAGTCCAACGGTGGGCGGGCAGGGAGGACACCAAAGTCCACGAAGATCGTGTTTTTTCGATTAGAACTCATTGTTGAGCCTAGCCGAAAACAAACGAATTTGCAGCGAATAGGTAACACGTCTGATAGGCACTGCGTATTGCTGCCGAATTTTGAGTATTTTATTCGAAAATACGTAGTTTTGTGAAAAATTAGAGTATTTTCTAAAAATGTTGTTATTACATTCGAAATGTATGAAAAAATCCCGATTGTTCGATACCCACATTGCAATAACAATATATTTTTGGTTTCTTTAGAGAAAAAAATGCATTTTCGAAATATAGGAAAAATACGTATTTTTGAGAAAAGTTTCATGAAATAATAATTTTAATGGATAGCTGACATCATCCCAATTTTAAAACACTATAATTTTTTGATGTTTGCATGATTTTTCGTACGATTAAAGCTAATGTCTCCCATATAGCCAAAATCCCATAAGCTCTGTGCCTCGGTTTTGCATCCCCCATATGCGGTGCTAAACCGAGGCATGACTGTAGCACCACGACGTCGAAGTATTGTGTCCATTTGAATGCAACTATACATAAGATTAAAAAAAAATATTTTCGAGGAGAAACAATCAAAATCAAATTATTCGCTCTACAGCATTGCCTTGGCGTTCTCGATTGCGAGATTTCTACTCGAAACTAAGTGTCCGAAGGCTTGATTGTTGAGGCAATTGCAAACCTCGTTTTACACCTTAGCTTCCATCCACCCCGGGATTTGAACAGACGACATTTGGATTGTTAGTCCAACTGCCTACCAGCGACCCCACCGAGACAGGACCCGGGGAGACGACTCCTGCACCTCGACTGAGCTAACGACCTAACCTTTTTAGGTTAGTCCGGGCCAACATTTACTTCCCGTCCGACGGAAGGCGTGATCAGACAAATCTCGTCTCGAAAAATGCCACCGGGACCGTCTGGAATCGAACCCAAGCCGACTGGGTGAGAGGCAACCACGCTTAGAATATTTTGTTCAAAATCATGAAATGCACCTTCCACAAATGAACAAACACAAAAAGAGACACACCCCCGAAACCATAAACTAAAAACTAGAAAATTTCCACCTCGATCATCGCCGCCAGAGGTGCACAGTGCAAAGTTTTCCACGCGCTGCTTTTGTAAAACTTTTACTGTTATTTCCAGTGCCGCTTTCTCTAGTTGCATTTCCCAAAAGCTCGCATTTTTCGTCTCCCTCCCCAAAGCTTTTTTTTGTTGTCTCTACTAAGCTGTGTGGGTGAGATTTTTTGGCTACCTCTTTTTCGCTCTTTCTCTGTAATTTATTGTTTGCCATTTTGTTCTCGGATTTCCCGGTTGTTGTTGGTGGTGGAGGTCGGATTTAGTGGCGGAAGGATTCACTACTTTCCCCCTCTTTAGAAGGGGAAGCCATTGTGTGCCACTTTAGTTTGGATGGTGGTGTCCCCTTAACGTTTGTGGTGCTGGTCTCGGGTTTTGGTTCTAACACATAAATTGTAAGCCTTTGTTCTTTGGGCGTTTCGGATTCCTCGCCGTTTTTTTTTTCGAGGATGCATTTCCCGGAGTGTTACATTTTGTTAAATGTGGGAAACTTTTTTTTTAATTTCCCTTCAAGCATATCCTGCTTCCTCGTTGGAGGTAGTTTCAAATTATTTACGAGAATTTGAGAAACGTCACATGCAGTCGCACAAAAGCAGCTCGGGAAGGCGTTTTACAGTGGGTGGGCGGGCGTTGTTAGCGTCATCAGGACTCCTGGGTTCTGCTGGGCAAGAAGAGCGGCTAGATTTTTGTCCTGGCCGGTGGTTGTTTGTTACAAAACATAGCTGAGCTGGGCCATGAAAAAATGTCGGTGGAGATTGTTGTTGAAGGAATTTCGCAATTATAAGTTTTGAATAGTAACCGGTTGGGGCATTGTTGGAAACGTTGTTAATGGAATGGAAAGTTCCAAGAAGGGTTTTGCTTGACAATGGAACACTTGAAATGCGATGATTCGAATGATATTTTGCCATTTAGAAAAGATTTGATTGTCCCCCGGTAGAATCCTCCCGGTAGAACAGTCTGGTCAAACCAGAAAGTTGATTTAGAGCCAGGATAGTTATTAGGGTCATGTCTTGTATGAAAGAAATTTGAAATCAATGTTTTCAAAATATTCAAACAAAATGTATCACAAAATATTCTATGCATGAAGACTTTTTCATAAAACATTAAACAATATACAACCAATTTCCAAAGATTCTCTGCCAAGTTGAATAAAAACGACGAGTCGACGATGTCGTACTATTTTGTCGCACGTCGCTTTTTGACGTTCCGAGAAAAACGCGTTATGATAATTGACATTGAAAAAAATAAAAAACTAAATAGATCATACAATGTAAACAATAACAAACACGTTTTGTTTGGCTGGCCATTTTATGCAATGTCCCAAAGTTTGGTTGAATTTGGTTGCTGGAGTCCCGAGTTATAATTACGAATGTCTACGGTAGTCGGGCATGTACGTGTGTCAAACGCGTTCTGATCTGAAATCTCTTTGGCCAGTTGTCGCACTTACTGCAATTTTCAGAGTGTGTCAAGATAGCACGACAAGATTTAAAATTCTTTCATATGAAAACACGGAGTTTTTTTTAATATCTCTGATATGTATGCAATTTTGGGGACCTGTGAAGATCAAAAGGTGAGGCATTGAGGGCTTAACTTAATTTTGCACAAAATGCACGTGTCACTAGATAGCACGACAACGATGGAGTGCTGAAAACTTCGATTTTTTTTTAGCCTGAATACACAAGAATTGAAAAGCAGCTATGGAGAGGTTATTTGGACGTATTTCTTTGTCTTCTAAAAAAAAACTTGTACCGGATTGTTGGAGACTTTTTAAAAGAAGGGGAGGGGGGGTTGAAGGGGTTTATATACCGTCATTAGGGGTGACATTGGGCCTGGGGGTGAGATTGGGTCATACAAAAATGCTGAAATTTATGTGACCCAATGTCACCCCTGTTAACGGTATAGCTATGTTTTAATGTCAATTTTTTCTTAGGATCTCTGTGACAATTAAATATAGACTGAAAAGGGATAGAATACTTGCAACAATATTTAGGAAGCATGACATTTTCATTTTTTGAAACTATTCAAATTTATAAGAATGTACAACTCTCTAAAATATTCCAACGATTTTTAGGGTCATCTACTAAAAAAATAATAATAAAAAATGTTTAGAAGTCAACCTTTTTTAATGAATTGCTCATGTTTGAAAGACTGGAAAAGCTCACAAAAATATTATTATCGTCAAGAATATATTGTTTTGAAAAATTCGCCGGTAACATTTCAAAAGGCATCATGTACATTTTTACACTTTCTGGGTTATTGCATATTCTAAAAGTACTCCTAATAAGCTACCTCTCCACCAAAAATGAGCAAAAGTTACTTCAGTAAAGTCTGTTTAATCATGATTTGAAATAAAGTAACAAAATCTCTGCCATCAGCAGTCCCTGTTTATATAGCCCTGTCAACCTGTCAAACAAAAGACTACATGAACCTCGTGACGAAAAAAAAAGCATAATGAAAAAAGCGCCATGTACATTCGGCGAAGAAAAACGAATCATAACAAAGCGTCCCCCTCAATGACAGCAGGGTGATATAAACGTTGATGATTTCAAAAGAAGTTTTTTTTGTTTTTCTCAAATAAAATTTCGGAAATAATGTTTTATTGAATTTGGATGATCAAGTATCAATAAAAGCAACGTTTTTCCTCGTTTGTTATCATAAGAACATCTTATTTTGCTTTTATGTTAAAATGGGAATTGAAAATGGATGCTCTACATTCAAATGCGTTTTTCTCAAAAAGGATGGTGTGTACATGATGCTTTTTGAAATGTTGGCATCGAATTTAAATAAACATTCAAAATATTTTAGAAGGTCAACTTTTGTTTAAAGGAGCTGCTCATGTTTGATAAAACTTACAAGAATATTACGACAAACAAGAAAAGGTTGTTTTTAAAAATAAAATAAACACTTGAAAAATATTTAAGAATTCGAACTTATTTTGGAAGAACTGCTCATGTTTGAAAAAAATTACATCTTCTTTAAAAATTGTTTGGAAGTTATTCTGTTTATTTGGAAAAATGATCATTACTAAAAGGATGAATAAAGTATAGATAAACTCACAGAAAAACAATCAGATTTTTTGGAAAGAAAATATTTTTTGAAGAATTTTGTAGCAGTTTTTAATTATAATTATTTGCTTAATTTTTTCACATTCGACCTTTTGTTCTATCGATGTTTTTTTCCATTCGACCTTTTGTCTACTTTTGACCTTTTGTCCATTCGACCTTATGTCTTTCGACCTTTTGTCGCACATCCTTTTGCAACAAATTTCATAATATTTTTTTTGCAATGCTTAAAAATAATCTTTGAAATAGTTTTTCAAAAAGATGGTTAAAGGATTTATAGGATATATGAACAAATTATCAGTGAACTAACAACTAAAAAAGTAAACCTGAAATCTGTCTAGCAGTGCATGCTCAGGAAACTAATCTTTCCACAGTTTCACAGAAAAAAATCCTAATCCGCTTAGGACAGAAAGGTGGCTTTGCCAACCATCTCTGACCAACAGCAACAACAACTTGGCTTCTCGGATCGACAAATTACAAAATTTCCAGTTCTCCGAACTTGGCTTCCGAAGCTGGCAGCAAAACGCTCGCCCTTTTTATGGCCGCTCTGGTAACCTGTTAGTTTCCCGGAAGCTCAGAATAAGCTGGGTGAATGTCATTCTGTAACTCCCCTCCCTCTGCTTGAAATTGCCCGAGCAACAGAAGAGCTGTTTCATGTAATGGATGGAGCAATCATTAAAATCTCATTAACTTCTCTTCGCGGCGTGCAATTACGGTTTAATTAGCTCGAAATCGTGCGTCACCGTCGGGGTGGTTCTCGTCAAAGGGTGGCCCGTGGAGCTATTCCAGGGGTCAAAGTTGAAACTTTCAGGAAGTTTACATGTTTTCGAAATGGTTTGCTCAACAATCACAATTAGGTTGAGCTTCTTACACCAACACAATCCTCTTCACGTCCAAAGGCAATTTTACTTCCTGTGTCTGCCTGTCAACTGGAGTTCCACTGGACTGCAACCTTCCGAGACCTTGTCCAAACCCTGCTGGCTGTGTGTGTGTATCGTGACAAGTGATGCGAAACGAAACAGAAGCAATATTATGCTGACCGAGTTCTGCAAGAGCTTCTTCCGAGCAAATTATGCTGCTGCTGCTCCGTCCTGTCTAGTAGCTGGAAGAATGTTGTGCCAACCAACCGAGTCCGAGAGCAACTTCAGCGAAGGATGGAGGTGGGGGGAAGTTGCGATCATCATTTACATATTCCGGCCCAGTGAGTTTATTATCTGGCCAATAAATATGCAAATACAGTGAGTCTTCGAGCTTCTTCCACCCCTCGTCGCATCAACAACAACATCATCATCATCATCATCGCCATCATCATCTGATGGTATCACCCACCACCATCGCACCATCGAATGGAGAGGGTGAATCCCCTGGAGAGGCAAACTCTCTGCACAGACAAAAGGGGCCAATCGAAAGGTGCGCCACCGAATCGATGAACAATCAAAGACCTAATCATACACGCCGTTACACGTGTGCTGCTCATCGGTGGGGAAGAAAAGAGGTCTCTCGATTGGTTCCGGATGGAGTGGTCTGGTCGGCACTCTGGGTCTCGAGGTTGGTGCAGTGATTTTCCGTACCGGTGGATTTGTAGAGTGAAACGAGCGGGTTCGAAAAGTGGTGTTTTGAATGCTGTGTTTACAATATCATTTGTAAGGAAAATTCTCGTATGTTCGACAATCGACAGGTTAAGAATGCGGGGCTTTTTCCATTTAACATTGAGATTCTCAACAAATTATTATGCAAAACTTTTGTTGGAAACATTCAGGTTCTCTTTCGGGCTCACTTCACTTGATCAAAAAGATTGATGATTGAATTAAAATTTGTAGAAATATTACTTCTGAAAGAAAAGGAAGTAGGAAAAAATCAGGATTTCTAAGCGTCCCCTTGACCAGGGTGATATCGAAAAAAAAATCCTTCAAAATAATGTCTTAAAGGTACGGAATGTGTTTGTGAGCATTATTATATATGTTTAAAAAAATTATGTTCGCAAGCGTCAAACCTGGCACAAATATTTTTTTGGATCTTTCAAAGTGCTTAAGAGCGAGTTTTTCACCAATGTGAAACAGGTCGTATCGAGGTGCTCCGATTTAGATAAAACATTCAGCGTTCGTTTGTCTATACATGAGATGAACTCATGCCAAATATGATCCCTGAGAAGGTTCAAAAAACATGAAAAATCATAAAATTGATCCCATTTGCGTAAAACTTGATCAATGCCAACTCTCTTAAATTCATTCGAAAGGTCTTTTGAAGCACTTTAATGGCATACGTAACGAAGTGCATGCGACTTAAAAAACAATCAAAAATAAAATAAATTTTGTAAATTAAACTGTTTTATATAAATACTGAACAATAAAAAACATTTTTATTAAATTTAAGACAGCTCTGACTCCGATTCCGACTCCGGGTTCTAAAAAATGTTTGGCTCCGACTCCAGCTCTTAAAATTAAGCCGACTCCGGCTCCGACTCCGACTCCAGCTTTGGCGAGTTTTGACGACTTCGACTCCGACTCTGACTCCAGGTCCCCAAAAAAAACCCGACTTTACCGACTCCGGCTCCGACTCCGACTCCACAGCCCTGCAACAAACAACAAACAACAAACAACAAACAACAAACAACAAACAACAAACAACAAACAACAAACAACAAACAACAAACAACAAACAACAAACAACAAACAACAAAAAACAAACAACAAACAACAAACAACAAACAACAAACAACAAACAACAAACAACAAACAACAAACAACAAACAACAAACAACAAACAACAAACAACAAACAACAAACAACAAACAACAAACAACAAACAACAAACAACAAACAACAAACAACAAACAACAAACAACAAACAACAAACAACAAACAACAAACAACAAACAACAAACAACAAACAACAAACAACAAACAACAAACAACAAACAACAAACAACAAACAACAAACAACAAACAACAAACAACAAACAACAAACAACAAACAACAAACAACAAACAACAAACAACAAACAACAAACAACAAACAACAAACAACAAACAACAAACAACAAACAACAAACAACAAACAACAAACAACAAACAACAAACAACAAACAACAAACAACAAACAACAAACAACAAACAACAAACAACAAACAACAAACAACAAACAACAAACAACAAACAACAAACAATTTTATTTTGCAAAAAATAGAACAGCTACCTTAATAGTCAAAATGAGTGTGAAGAATAATTAATGACTTGACTGCTTGTAAAGAATCATACATTTATAAGAAGTAATATTATGTTTCAAATCAGCGTATTTGCATAGTGAGTAAAATTCATGCTACACACCCAAAAACTGCTTTTAAATTTGTCTCTGTGACCAACTCGAGGGAATATGTTTGGGTATAGCTTTGGCGCATAATGTTGAAAAAAAAAACCAAAAAAAAAATATGTTTACCATAACAAATAACTGTATTTAGAATAACTTTTATGTTTTTGATTAAGTGGTTACATATATGTAAAATATTCACTAAAAAGATGATTTTCAATCACTCCTGATGGTTTCATGAAGATATTTCGTGACTGAACTAAGAAAGATACGATTCAAGTTCACATTTTTGCCATGCGCAAAGCGAACTGTCAAACTTTGTGAACGTTTGATTCACGGGTGCCACGATATCTCGAGATGGGATGGACCAAATTGGCTAAAATTTGGGGTGAAGACTCCCAAGACATAACCCGTGTGCATGTGCATGACGAAGCCCGATTTTTAAATTTAGCTTTAAAAAAAAAACAAAAACTGACGATTTTTTATATGAAAAACTAACTTAATCCACCTATGTGGTTGGAGCCTTCCTCACAACAATGGCTGTACACAAGTTTCATCTATTTTTTAGATCCGGCTTCCAAAAAGTACATCGATATCACTTAAGTGGCCATATCTCGAGACAGGGTTGCCAGATCTTCAATGTTTTGGGCTCGTTGGAAAGGTCTTTTGGTAACCTAACCAACGATGGGTCGGATGATGGACCCGGACATAGTTTACATACATTTAAGTGAGATCCGGCTGCAAAAAAATACATCAATATCACTTAAGAGGCCATATCTCGAGACAGGGTTGCCAGATGTTCAATGTTTTAGACTCGTTGGAAAGGTATTGTGATAACCTAACTAACAATGGGTCGGATGGTGGATCCGGACATAGTTTACATACAGTTAAGTGAGATCCGGCTTCAAAAAAGTACATCAATATCACTTAAGTAGCCATATCTCGAGACAGGGTTGCCAGATCTTCAATGTTTTGTAACTCATTGGAAAGGTTTTTTGATAACCTAACCATCAATAGGTCGGATGGTGGATCCGGACATAGTTAACATACATTTAAGTGAGATCCGGCTTCGAAAAAATACATCAATATCACTTAAGAGGCCATATCTCGAGACAGGGTTGCCAGATATTCAATGTTTTAGACTCGTTGGAAAGGTATTTTGATAACCTAACCAACAATAGGTCGGATGGTGGATCCGGACATAGTTTACATACATTTAAGTGAGATTCGGCTTCAAAAAAGTACATCAATATCACTTAAGTGGCCATGTCTCGAGACAGGGTTGCCAGATCTTCAATGTTTTGGACTCATTGGAAAGGTTTTTTGATAACCTAACCAACGATAGGTCGGATGGTGGATCCGGACATAGTTTACATACATTTAAGTGAGATTTGGCTTCAAAAAAGTACATCAATATCACTTAAGGGGCCATATCTCGAGACAGGGTTGCCAGATCTTCAATGTTTTAGACTCGTTGGAAAGGTATTTTGATAACCTAATTAACGATGGGTCCGATGATGGACCCGGACATAGTTTACATACAGTTAAGTGAGATCCAAATATATGTGAAAACACATTTTTATACATAACTTTTGAACTACTTATCGAAACTTCAATCTGTATAAAACTCGATCTATGGGACCCTAAAGCAAGTCGAATGCAACAAGTTCGGGTCAAATCGGTTCAGCCAGTGCCGAGAAACATGAGCTAGTTTGTTGGTCACATACATACATACACACACACATACACACACAGACATTTGTTCAGTTTTCGATTCTGAGTCGATATGTATACATGAAGGAGGGTCTAAGACGATTTTATACGAAGTTCATTTTTAGAGCAGGATTATAGCCTTACCTCAGTGAGGAAGGCAAAACATAAAAAAATATTTTTATATATTTTTTTAAATAAACTTTTTGAAAATCGGCCTTCGATATGCCCACAGGACTGGTTAAATGAGTCATCACCAAATTGCTAACTTAAAATAGCTATATCTCGGCAATGGTACATCCAAATGTTCATATTTATTTTGTTAATAGATCAAAATATATATTTAAATGCCCAGCAAAAAAACTTAAAAAAAAGTTTAAATGTACCAACCCCTGACATTTTTGACGGGTTACATGTATGTAACCCCTTAAATGAATGAATTCATTGAATTTAACTTTCAAATCTAACTTCTTGAGTTTTTTTACCTGAAGCACTGAGTTTTCAAATTTTTGAAACGCTCTCTTCCGCCCTGGAAAACAAGAGGCAAAAAAAATAAAAACCTTTAAGCTTTCAAAACAATTTAAAGTACATGCCTCTGTGTTTATAACCATTTGTAACATGTTTGAGTCAGAAACACATTTCTGAGTTTTTTTTTGAATTTTTGCTGTACAGTTCCGCAAAAAAATGATTTTTTAAAAACGAGAGATTGCTAGCAGACCGTACCGTTTCTTTAATTTTATGTTTTTTTGGCCAGAAAGGGTTTCTATTTTATTTTCAAATGATGTAACAATTTTTTCCCAATGAAAGAGCAAAATTCCTAGTTGTGAATTCATCAAAAATAAATATTATCTGATATAAATCTCAAGATAAAATTTAAAGACGAGCTGTTCAGCTGATTAAATCAAGTTAGGTTCTTTAATATATTTTTTGTAAAGTTTAAATTACATTGTTGCCAAAAAGTTACGAGAATGCTTTTCCTTGAATTTCGAGAATTCCCGGGAAATTTTAAAATTTAATTCAAGTTCACATATTTTTTTTTTACGCTTTAAACTCTTTCCATGGCTCTTCATATGGGAAACCCCGTTTTTTTCGTGTGCCCGTGTATGGTCGGTACCAAAGCGCCCTCCCATGTTTATTCATTGCAGGTTTCTGAAAGAACAGAAACGTCAGGTTCTTTTTGAAAGCAATTCAAAATCATCTACAAATTACCAATCAATGTCCAGTCCAGCAGCAGACGTCAGCTCCCAACATCGCCGGAAGTGTTCCATTACCGCTCGTAATAACAAACACTACCTTCCATTTTCTCCCCTTGAGAGAACCAGAGGGTGTCATTTCACTCCGTTACTTCCTCTGCTCCATGAATAGTAACGCTACCCCTAGGGCAAATTAACAAGAAAAAGCAGGAAGAGGAAGTTATTGTACCACGTTCCGTAATCAACAAACTATGTTTATGCTTTGCGTTGCATGAAATCTCCAACCAAACCACCCCGCTCTCTTTTCCAACTAACCATGAAGTTGTGAAAACAAATTTATTATAATTATTACTTGTGGAAACACTACTGCTGCTGCACTCACACATGCTGCACTTCGGAAAAGCTTTTTCCCTTGTGCGAGCGTCTGAGAGAGCGGGAGGAAAAACAACTCCTTGATTAAGCTCTACCAACTAACTAAAGAGAGGCGGAAGAAGGATGAAAGGGAAAACGGAAGTGTGAACAAACTTTGTGCTGCAGAGTGCATGTTGACGTTTGCACAGGAGGAAATTGTAATAAACTGCAATTTTTATTTGTTTGTTTGGCACTAGCTCGTTGCACTCTCGTTGCAGCTTGCAGCAAGTGGATCGCGTCGCGTCGTCGTCGTCGTTCATTCTGGTAGAGTGAGGTGAAGTAAAACTTGCCGAGTTGGTACAATTTTTCACGTTTGATGTGGCTCATTTCCGGTTGGCTCCCGGCACTTGGCACTCAACCCCGACGAACGTAAAGCAAAGTTTGATTAGTTGAGACGTTTTTGAGCACGCTGAAGTTGACGGAAACTTGAAGTGTGACTGAAATGAGTGATTTACATCAAGGGTGCTTGATGTAATGCGCGGGTTGAGTTTTAAGCTTGAAGCAAGTTTGTAACCTAAAATTTACTGAGAAACAGGCAGAATTTATATGTGGCAAGAGAACAAATTGTGTCTGATATCAGTATTTGAATAATTGTGTTTTTCTATACTATCGTTTTTCGAAACTGCCTATTTCTCAATAATAAATTACAATTACATTTGTTTATTTAAATGATAATCAATTCTTGCCACGAACCGAAAAATTTATAATCCTCTGAAAATCCAATTTTGTGTTAAATTCGTTCCACATTTCAATCCATCCCAAAAAGGCCCCCCACCCTTTTACTTCACCCAAATCTGATAATGTACAACATTTATATCGCATCCTGATCCTTCCATTATACTCCACACCACACCCAGAGCCCAACAAAAGGATTATCCTTGTAAATGTCATTTTGTCTTCTCTCTTATCATCGCCCAAACGAACAAACGAACAAAAAAATGGCCCAGGTCGGGACATTTCCGGCCAATCCCATCATTCACCTGACGTGGCGTGGCCAAGGTCGTCATCGTCGGAGCGCGCTCGGGACGAAATTCAAATCTATTCCCGTGCATAAATCACGGTGGGACCGGGTGGTACGCGCCGGGTTTCACAGTTTAATGAAAAGTGGGATAACTTTATCTGTTTCTCACCCGACGAAGCTTACTCCGCTCACTACTGGTTTCCAACGGAATTCTCGCAATATTTGAGCCATTCTTTTCATTTTGATCGTCCGCCAGTTTCCACCTGACCGAGCTTTCCACTTCTGTCGGGAGGGTCCACGGTCCTGTTTCATCAACCGAGAGCATTCGAGGAAAAAGAATGGTGCCTTACAGGGAACAGTTGGCTAAATGTTTTAATGAATAGACCAGAACAATGAAAAATTAAAATAAAATAAAACAAAAACTCGCAAAAATCGATATTTTTTTTTGGGATTTTAAAAATATTTTTTGTTTGACTAAAACTTTGTAGGGGCCTTCAATAACGGAACTAAGAACGGAATTTCTGATGAAAATCAGAATTTTTAGCTTTGGGGCCATCCACAAACCACGCGGACATTTTTTTGGAAATCCCAACCCCTCCCCCCTCGTGGACAATTGTGCATACAAAAAAAATATTTTTGTATCGAGGGTGGACAATCGCCATACCCCCTAAAGTGTCAACGTGGTTTATGGATGGTCCCTTTACAAAATTGAATCTAAATTGCAAAATCTCAAATTGGATTGCACTTACTCTCCAATTCGTTGAAGGGGTTACATACATTCAAATTGGCAAAAAGTTCATGTTGGATGGTTTTTGCGCTCACTTGACTTTTTTTTAATCTGTTTTCAGAGGATTAATTAATGTATTTTTATGTATTAACAAACAAATTTAAAGACATTTGGTTGTATTTTTGCCGAGATATAATTATTTGAGCTTAAATCGTCTCATACTCAGTTCAATCATGGAAATTCTTCAAGAATCTTTCAGGAGAGATTGAAAATAATCTTTTAAGTCGATAAGACAAATTTTCTTAATTATGAAATTTTGTGATTTTCTACATGTATTTAACACCTTAAAAGTTTTCAAAAAATGACCGTTGTTAATTTTTTTTTTTGAAGCACTGGTGGCTTTATGAGAGGGTTGAAGCCTGAATACAGGATATTCAAAAAAAAATTAATCAAAGAAAAACAAGAAATTTACGGCATTTAAATTTAAAAAAATCATGTCATTTAAAAAATTACAAAATTGGAGAAAAACTATAAAATATAGGAAATCCGTGTTTATGAAATTCAAGACATTCACGATATTTAAAAAAAAAAACTAACTTAATCCACTTATGTGGTTGGAGCCTTCCTCACTCATTATCAACAGTAGCTGTACACAACTTTCATCTATTTTTTAGATCCGGAATAAAACGTATATAAATATCACTTAAGTGGCCATATCTCGAGACAGGGCAGCCAGATCTTCAATGTTTTGGACTCGTTGGAAAGGTCTTTTGATAACCTAACCAACGATGGGTCGGATGATTGACCCGGACTTAGTTTACATACATTTGAGTGAGATCCGGTATCCAAAAAGAACATAAATGTCACTTAAGAGCGAGTTTTTCACCAATGTGTAACAGGTCGTATCGAGGTGCTCCGATTTGGATGAAACTTTCAGCGTTTGTTTGTCTATACATGAGATGAACTCATGCCAAATATGAGCCCTCTACGACAAAGGGAAGTGGGGTAAAACGGGCTTTGAAGTTTGAGGTCCAAAAAACCTAAAAAATCTTAAAATTGCTCGCATTTCCGTAAAACTTCATCAATTCCAACTCTCTTAGATGCATTCGAAAGGCCTTTTGAAGCACTTCAAAATGTGCCATAGACATCCAGGATTGGTTCGACTTTTTCTCTTAGCTTTTGCAAATTACTGTCAAAAATGGTTTTTTTTTAAACCTTAATATCTTTTTGCAACAGCTTCCAACACCCATACTCCCATCGGTCAAAAGATAGGTAATTACATGGACTATAAGCCTACGGTGTTAACTTTTTGGCCAATCGCTGTTTTTCTCATAGTTTTTCGATTTTTCTAGAACAAACATTTTACAACGTTAGTTTTTGCCCTGTAGGCCGCCATAATGTCACTTTTTGGTCTCAATTTTGTCATATTCGGAATCCTCGGACAATTTCACGTAAGTTAGAGGTATTGAAGTTATAAATTTGATTGGAAAAATTGCCATTTAGAATGAATTAAAATATTTTTTAACAATTTGTTGGATTAGGGGTAAAACAGGTTTTCGCCTACTTTATACAGCATTTGACGTATTGATCACAGTGTAAATAAGATCTACAGTCGATTCTTCGGCTGTCGATCTTCTCGATATCAATATTGCTCAATCTATCGATGAATTCTTCAGTCCCTTCATACTGCATACTTCGATTGGCTTTATTCCTCGATATTTTCTCTTGCTTGAAGGATCTCTTCCTCGACGGTCCCTTGGATTCTGTTTGCTTTGAAAATCTCTTCCGGTTGTCAATATTGTCACTATCTCATGGCTTGCATAGACATTTTTCTTTGCGAAACGAAGCTTTGAAGGGTGTTTGACATCAGTTTGTTTTTGTTTGCTGGACGTTGCCAAGATTCTCTCCCATAGCTGGGTATCCAGAAAAAAGTATTTTCAATCGAGTCTTCATTTTGCATCGTTTTGTAAACTGATGATTCTCTTCCTCGACGGTCCCTTGGATATTGACAACCAGAGAGTCGACTGTATTTCTTTTTTCAAAAATGTTTTATTCAATTATTTTTTAAATCAAATTTGCAACTCCAATACTACTAACTTACGTGAAATTGTCCGAGGATTCCGAATATGACAAAAATTGAGACCAAAAAGTGCCGCTAAGGCGGCCTACAGGGCAAAACCAAACGTTGTAAAATATTTGTTCTAGAAAAATCGAAAAACTATGAGAAAAACTGCGATTGGCCAAAAAGTTATTTCCGTAGGCTTATAGTCCATGTAATTACCTATCTTTTGACCTATGGTAGTATGGGTGTTGGAGGCTGTTGCAAAAAGATATTAAGGTTTTAAAAAAATCCATTTTTGACAGTAATTTGCAAAAGCTAAGAGAAAAAGTCGAACCAATCCTGGATGTCTATGGCACATTTTGAAGTGCTTCAAAAGGCCTTTCGAATGCATCTAAGAGAGTTGGAATTGATGAAGTTTTACGGAAATGCGAGCAATTTTAAGATTTTTTAGGTTTTTTGGACCTCAAACTTCAAAGCCCGTTTTACCCCACTTCCCTTTGTCGTAGAGGGCTCATATTTGGCATGAGTTCATCTCATGTATAGACAAACAAACGCTGAAAGTTTCATCCAAATCGGAGCACCTCGATACGACCTCTAGAACAAACCGAGCAATATTTACAAATACTGCCTCTTAAGTGACCATAACTCGAGACAGGGTTGCCAGATCTTCAATGTTTTGGACTCGTTGGAAAGGTCTTTTGATAACCTAACCAACGATGGGTCGGATGGTGGATCCGGAAATAGTTTACATACATTTAAGTGAGATCCGGCTTCTAAAAAGTACATAAATGTCACATAAGTGACCATATCTCGAGACAGGGTTGCCAGATCATCAATATTTTGGACCCGTTGGAAAGGTCTTTTGATAACCTAACCAACGATGGGTCGGATGGTGGATCCGGACATAGTTTAAATACATTTAAGTGAGATCCGGCTTCCAAAAAGTACATAAATATCACTTAAACGGATAAATCTCGAGACAGGGTTGCCAGATCTTCAATGTTTTGGACTCGTTGGACAGATTTTTTGATAACCTAACTAACGATTAGTCAGATGGCGGATCCGGACATAGTTTACATACATTTAAGTGAGATCCGGCTTCAATAAAGTACATAAATGTCACATAAGTGACCATATATCGAGACAGGGTTGCCAGATCTTCAATGTTTTGGACTCGTTGGAAAGGTCTTTTGATAACCTAACCAACGATGGGTCGGATGGTGGATCCGGAAATAGTTTACATACATTTAAGTGAGATCCGGCTTCTAAAAAGTACATAAATGTCACATAAGTGACCATATCTCGAGACAGGGTTGCCAGATCATCAATATTTTGGACCCGTTGGAAAGGTCTTTTGATAACCTAACCAACGATGGGTCGGATGGTGGATCCGGACATAGTTTAAATACATTTAAGTGAGATCCGGCTTCCAAAAAGTACATAAATATCACTTAAACGGATAAATCTCGAGACAGGGTTGCCAGATCTTCAATGTTTTGGACTCGTTGGAAAGGTCTTTTGAAAACCTAATCAACGATGGGTCGGATGGTGGATCCGGACATAGTTTTAATACATTTAAGTGAGATCCGGCTTCCAAAAAGTACATAAATATCACTTAAACGGATAAATCTCGAGACAGGGTTACCAGATCTTCATTGTTTTGGACTCGTTGGAAAGGTCTTTTGATAACCTAACCAACGATGGGTCGGATGGTGGATCCGGACATAGTTTACATACATTTAAGTGAGATCCGGATATATGTGAAAACACATTTTTATACATAACTTTTGAATTACTTATCGAAACTTCAATCTGTATAAAACTCAATCTATGGGACCCTAAACCAAGTCGAATGCAACAGGTTCGGGTCAAATCGGTTCAGCCAGTGCCGAGAAACGTGAGCTAGTTTGTTGGTCACATACATACATACACACACACATACACACACACATACACACAGAGATTTGTTCAGTTTTCGATTCTGAGTCGATATGTATACATGAAGGTGGGTCTACGACGTTTTTATGCAAAGTTCATTTTTAGAGCAGGATTATAGCCTTACCTCAGTGAGGAAGGCAAAACAGAATTTTCAATGTCACTCTGAATTTGAAAAAATCTGAAAAAAATTAAGAAAATAAATCAAATTTCAGAAATTTAAAAAAAAATACATTTTTAAGAAATTTTAGAATTCCAACAAATTTTTAATGTTCAAGAAATTCAAAAATAGGAAATAAAAAGGATCCAGAAATTCATGAAAACAAGCATTTAACAAACATAAAAAAATAAATAAAAAAAGGTAAACCAACAAAAATCTTATAACTTTTTTATTTTATTCATTTTATATATGTTTTAGGAGACTTAAAAAGCATCTTTTGGGCTAGAGTACAGGATGGTGCTAAATCTTATATCGGGGGTTTGTGATTTTTTTTGGAAAATTAAATCCAAAATATTTTTAAAAATGTATCAACATTCATTTTCAAACGCTTTTTTTTAAAATAAGCAAACAAAAATAATCTTACTACTTTTTAGTTAAGTGTACCGTTTTCAATGAATATGCATTTTATGGAAAATTTTCCGAAAAAAAACAATTGTTAGCTTATAAAAAACGTTTCATGATGGAAAAGCACACTTGCAAAACATGTTCTCGAGAAGCTGAGAAAAATTTGCTTATTTTCTTTTTTTTATTGTTGATCGTACCACCGGTTAATGAAATACTGCATCTAAAGGCTTAACATTTTGATAATTGAGTTTTTTTCCTTATTTTTCAACTCCAAATAGCTCGGAAACTATTGGTTCGACTACCAATGTTCAACAGAGAAGAGATTTACATTTTTCAATAGAAATGATTTCAAAACTTATAAATCGTGCACTTATATTTAATTACTTTAAACAAATATGGTCATGGGCTATCTTGAAGTATTGATAAAAAATGTTATGAACCTTAAAAGATACTGTAATTGTTCGGCAAACTTTTTTCTGTAATGTAATCTGATTTAATAGTTGATAAATAAGAATGCTAAAGGTTTACGAATTTATCTAAGTTGAATGGTTTCTCCAATTCTCTCAAGTAATATATAATATCCTGCATAAGAACAGTCAAATTTTAATAAACGTAAATAGAATAAAAAAATTTTGTTTAAGAAAATATGAAATTTCGTCATAAAAAATCAATTTAAAACTTTTTTGAGCAACCTTACTGCTATTGGTCGACTATACATACCAAGTTGATGATTGATCCTTCTGAAGATCGCTACAAAAAAAGACCAACAGAAGCCCCATTTGCACCCACTCCGAGGCTGTCCAGAGCACATCACATACTTTCGGGCGTGCCTGGGAATGAATTGCTTTTTTCCAGTAACTTCATTTCCACTGGTATTATGCAAATGAGTCTTGAACTAAGGGAAAAGCGCAGCTCTTTTTTTTCGTGAAAGGGTCCTCGTGGCAAAGTCCAGGGACATGTCCTGGGAAAAGTTTGGTCCACCAAAGTTTGGGTGGAAATGGCTCGTTATGTATTCTTTGCGTGGTTCCTGGGTTCTTGCTGGGGTAGCCCAAAATTGGTCCTGTCCTTTTTCCCCTTCCTTGCAACGCTGGTTCCCAGTATTTGCATTAATCATTCCAGCGGACAAAGGTTGAACTCTGAGGCCAAAACTTAAAAGTGTCCACCCTCTCTTGCCCGATGGAATGGAACTTTGGGACATGGAAATCAATTTATGTGACCCTCGCACACACTGGAATAGGAACAAATGGGAAAAGGAAATGGATTTTTGGTGTCGTAGGCTTTTGCAAACATTAATTTATCATGGATGTGTGCTGGGCATTTGGACGTGACCTTCTGAAATTAGATTAGCATTCGGAACTTTGTACCAGCAGTCGAGGTTTTTTTCCCGATTTCCCTGAAAATTTCTTTTAAAAAATATATAAACCTTAATTTTAAGCAAACATTTCACATTTTTTACAGCTGACATAAATTTCCCCAAAATCCCCACTTTCAGCGCCATTTCGTACACATCTCCCGTGGCAGTTTTTCATTTTCCCACGACCTTGCTCATATTGAGCATTATCCCCAATCTATCCATCCTCGCTCAGCCCACATAAACCGTAATCATTAATGCGTTTGGCCCTCGTACTTTTTATTTGCAAGAAAGCAAAAAAAAAAAATGTTAAACCTACCTTTCCTCCAACCGCAGCAGCACACGTGGAGATTGTGGTCCATAAAGATGGATCTTGATTTGGCCCACCACCAGGTTGGGTCGGCCCAGCCAAACGACCGACCAACCGCCACTCCCTTTAAAGCAAATAAATCTGCCAGGATATCATAAATTTAGAGCCCGGGACCGGGCCCGAGGATAGAAGCAATTCATCGAAGGATGTGGATAACGGGCACCAGTTGCCACGCAAAGGTGGAACATAGAGTTTAGCAAATAAAGTTATTTTAAATGTAACAGTTAGTCATAAAAAAGCTAACACTATTCGCTTCATTTTTTCTAAAGTGCTTAACTTTTGTTAAATGCATGTATGTTTGGTAGGCTTGTTGGAGACCTCTCGCATTTGACAAAAAAAATCGTAACCTACAGGACTGACCAAAACATAAGTACCAGTATGAAAAACAACGCAATATTAAACACTTCTGCAGAGCAGATTTTATAAAAAAAATCAATTTTAATGGTTTTAAAAATACTTCGAAATACATAAATAAGCCTTTAATTTCGAGCCATCAGCCATGCTTGGAATAGTATCCAACACATGCTGATACTTTTTTGTAACGAAGGTGTTGTTGAGGTAATTGCAAACCTCTTTTTACACCTTAGCTTCCATCCACCCCGGGATTCGAACTGACGACCTTTGGATTGTTAGTCCAACTGCCTACCAGCGACACCACCGAGGCAGGACCCAAGGAGACGATTCCTACACCTGGACAGAGCTATCGACCTAACCTTTTTAAGGTTAGACCGGGGCCAACATTTACTTCCCCATCTGACGGAAGGCGTGATCAGACAAATCTCCACGGAGAAAAAAGAGTACCTAAAATCCTGAACAATCGTGAACGTTTTTGAAAATCGCACCATGGCATTTGAACACTTTGTTCGTGGTTCCCAATTTCATGAACGGATGTTCACGATTTTGGGAACTCTTTTTTCTCCGTGTCGTCTCAAAAAATGCCACCGGGACCTTCTGGGATCAAACCCAGGCCGACTGGGTGAGAGGCAACCACGCTTACCCCTACCCCACGGGTCCCGGCGATTCTAGAACTTTGCAGAACTTAATTTGATCAAATCTGTAATTTTTGCGATCAAAAACATCGTTCCAACTTTTTTTTCGCGTGTAAAAAAAAATCGCCGAAAATTCCGCGGAGGCAGTCTTTTAAAAAAAGATTTGTTCAAATTAAGTTCTGCAATGTTCGAAAATCTTCTAGACATCCTAACAAATCACTGGAAAGAAGAATCATCTTGATTGGTTGAGTTAGGGCCGAGAACCAGCGAGTTGAAGTTACCATTCCACCTTTTTGAGAGGCTTCGGCGTCCGTGTAAGTTGGACATGCGTTGGGCGTTCCAGTGTTAAGAAGGGTACAACCAGCACATCGATGCCTCTGTATTCCTTTGTACTAAGCCTGCTGGTTTTCCTATCTAGTGAGTGAACATAAAAAAACAAAAAGGCATCGATATGCTGATTTATTTTGGTGCAGAAATTCGTAAAATTGTATGAGATCCATATCATATTATAGTGATGATTATTTTTTTTTTCGAAAATGATGGACGGCTTCACCTTGAGAAGTTAAATCAGCAACAGGGAGTTAATCTTGAATTTTACAAAGGGGCACTTTTTTCTCACTTAGGGGAACTATATCCTTTTTCAGCCTATTTCTATTATCGGCCTATCAGCACTTTGATCATGAATTACAGCTTTCATAAAGTGTTTTTGACTGTTCCAAAGTAATAAATAGCTCAAATAAAAGTGAGCAAGCAACTATCCATTGTTGATACATCTGAAAATGTTGATTTAATAGCGGAAAACGGCAAAAGTGATGAGAATTGGTCGACGGCTTAGAGTGATTAAAATGGGTATATTTCCCCTAATTAGCCTGAAAATGTGATATATGGTTTCCAAGATAAAAAAAAAAATAGCTTAAAAAAACTTTTTCTTTTGGTTATTTTCATTCTTTACAAGGTCACATATTTCAGCAACCAAAGATCGGATCAACAATTTCAAAATAGCAAATTAGAGAGAATTTTAAATTTTTTGAATATTTTTTTTTTTAAGATGGACAAACTTGTAGGATATTAATTTAAATGCTAAAAAGTAGACAATTTTGTTGAATAATTCTAATAATTTTACCAAAAAAACGGAAAAACGCAAAAATTGTGCCCCTTTTCAAATTTCACCACAGTACTTTACGATTTAGAATTCAATTTCACATCCAAAATGATTTGTGTGTACTTTTCGATACAAAAAAAAACATTTTTTAAAAAAAAAAAAAACAGAATTTGGCCAGAATTAAATCGCTTGTCATACCCTATAGCTCAAAAGTTGACACTTTTTGCTTATTAAAACTTATAAAAGAATTCGAATATAAAAGAATTCGATTTCCCCTACTTCTTGCAGACTTCACCAGTGTTCTGACGAACAACTCGTCTCTTTGCATTCTGCTAAAATGCTCAACCAAACCACAATAAGAAAGCCTATCGGTGAAAAGGCTCAAAGAAATCCACCAAAATTGTATGTTCAACACTACACCTTCAGTCAAATTTCTTTCAAGTTTACTATAATGCTACAAGAAATTTTTACCGAGTTTGTTGAGATTTTAAAATTTCCTAAAGAATGTTAAGGAAAAATGGATCATTCGACAAAATTTTTCAGTACCTAGTTAAGTTTTCATTGCTATTGTAAGCTGTTGAACATTGTACGGTTTTGTATTACCCTTCTTCCCTTATTACCGACAGCCACCAGAGCCGAGGGATAAAATATGAATAGAAAACAAATAGTACTAGCCTAAGGTGCACTTGGTTATGGTTCAGACATTACCAGTATGACAAAGAACATTGGAACTCGTTCAAATCAAGAGTTTTTTTTAATGTCCTATAAGCTATTGTGTTTAATATGTTTATAGGACCATTTCAAATGAAACTCTAAAAATCGAATTAGTGGCCATTTTTGTTGAAATGTAAATTTTCATCGAAAATCATGAATTTCAACACTATGACATTATGACAATCAATTTGCACTAATTTCGATACCCATTATAGCCAAACTCACAGGGTTTCATAAATGCTCAAACTTAGGAATATTTGGAGTAAAAGCTTCCTATCATTCCAGGTTTTGGCGAATCCTGTCGAATATATTTATTCATTAACGGTATCGAAAACTCAAAGTCGTTTGTCCCTTAATTCAAATAACTAAAATGGCCCCGGTCCCGGTATGTGGCCAAATCAGTTAAGCTCCATCTTAAATGAACCTTTGAATAGTAGTTTTTTTTGTTGGCTAAGTACTTACTCAACGATTTCAGTAAGATCAAATGCTAAAGTGCTCTGATTTAGCTCAAATTTGCCATGAAGTTCCTTGGCCAAAATAATTCGACTCGTATTTTGTTCTTTGGCAATTAGGGTGGTGAAAGGTGATTTTAATGAAAAATACTAAGATATGAAAAACCTGGCTGAATACACGAAATCAAATAACAACTTAATTTCGTGAAGGTCTCGGGACCAAATAGTTTACCAAGGAACTCTAATTCCAAAATTGAGCCAAATCGAAGCACTTTTGATCTTGATTGTGCTTTTTTGACGTGGAATCACTGAGCTTAGGAATTTAGGAACGATTTTTAGAAAAAAAAAACCTTGCTTAAAAGTGCATGATAAATTAATTCAAATAAAAACTTGATATGCTGGTTTGATTCTGTTGTTTTTGTGTGAATGCCGTATTATTTTAAATATAAAACCCCTAAATCTTACCGAAATCTGTATTCCTACAATGCGTACCCGGCACCGTGTGAGCAAGTGCAAAAGAAGACCCGCAGATGGATTGAAAAAGTAACGCCGAAAGGAAATTACTTTGAAATGTACCACCAACCCTCATTTCTTCTTCTGCTTTCCCATTGGAGCCCATCTTCCCCGTGGGTTTCCTTTGGCAATTTCCACCTTCTCCCTGGGAAAAAGGCCACGTTTTGGGAAGAGTGCAAAGCGATTTTCCACCCTGCCAAGACGACGACGAATACGAAGTGGAAAATCGAGCCTCGAAGGATGCGCGTTTCGTTTCGTTCGGCAATTTCCAATCATTTCGCAAGGACGAACCCAGCTCACCCATTTTTCCACCTCAATTGAGCTTCGATGAATCCATCAGAAGTTGGCCCTTTTTCACCAGGGGGAGGCGGGGGGTGGTGGCTTCTTCACCAAAACACTCGGCAAACACTTGCTGCTGCCGGTTACTGGTTGAACTTGGTATAAGATATCTGAAGCAGAAAAGCCAAAAACCTTGACGTAAGGTGGGAGTAGGTTCGCTGGGGTTTGGGGAAAAGCAAACACCGCAAGATTTTCCAACCTATTCATCAAAGCCGCAAAGTTTGAGATGAAGTGAAAATTTGAATTTCTAGTCGCGTTTCAGAAACGATGCGATGGTTGTCGATTTTTAGCTTGGGGAGGATGATTGTAAAGGATATCGATGATTTGCTGTGACGAATAGAAAAGTTAGACTGTTTCCCTACAATTTTGGAAGCATTCTTCAATTTGATCTTTGAGTAGTACATTTGATTCAAATAGTATACTTTAGCTTAATCTGTTATATAATTGAAATTAATATTATTATTTTATTTATGTTTTATTTAAAGGAAGTTCAGCAAAAGTGTTGCTTAAGATGTGATCCTACTTGAATCAAATTTATTCAGTCTGGTTAGAATTAAATTTTCTGCGCAAAATAACTAGGTTTCAAATCAAATTGCAAAACGACTGGTGACCGTGATTTAAATTTCCTACATTCCTTCGTTATCTTTTCCCACAACCTGGGGCATTTTCCAGGGGGAGGCACGAACCACCCAAGAAAGATATTTGCATATCAGCTTAATGAAATATATACAGTGTTATGCTTCCTGAAATACTCACACAAACACACACCCACACATGCACAGGTTTCAGTATTGTGCCACACACAATCTCAAGCTGTTACACTTTGGCTTTCGCATGTTAATGTGAAACCTTTCACTTATGTTCCGACATCACTTGTTTTTACAGTCAATGTGTGTGTGTGTTTGTGTGCACGTAAGTGAGTCGATGGCAACGTTTGCCAACACACACATCGACTGCTTCAAGGTGCTCTCTGCTGGCTGTAATGCAATATCGCGGAGTATAAACATTTGAATAAATTACACGTGCAAACAGTATCAATTTGCTACTGCTCACGGGGGTGGGGGTTCTAAAGACTCTTTTCAGTTGAATTATATTGTTTGATGAAGGAGTCATTTAGAGATAATTTCACATTTAAACTAAAATCAGCGAACTAATTTAAATTGTTAGAAAGTCGTCAACCCTACCCCAAGTCTAAATCATAAACAGAATAAACGCATGTACCAAGTGTCGTTGTCAGGAGAACAGCGTCTACTCCAGTTGCCCAGATTTTCCACCAACACATAAATACTGAAACACACACACACTCGAACATGCATAGCATACATTCACTCGTTCTCATTTTCCAACGAAATTGGTTGGATTGTAATTTATTAGGTTTTCGAGAACGCTACTAAAGAAAGTGGCATCCGGTTTTTAAGGGTACATTTTTTTTGCTTGATAAAATAAATTGAAAGAGTAATGTGTTGATTTGAAAATAAATGCTGGAAGGGTGTTGAAGTTTCAGGGTATTCGTTTATGATATTATTATCAGTACCCGAGCAGACGGAAATAACGTGGGAATAACATATTTAGATATTTGACCAGTAACATTTTATGTTATTTATAACAAGTTTTGTTATTCACCGTTATGTTTTTTTTTTGTTATTTTGAGTTATTCTTCGAATACATCTTTGTTATTCTTAATTGTTATTTTAACAACTAATCCGATCATCCCAATAACAGTTGAAGTTATTCTTCCACAACAAAAAATGTTATTCCCAAGTTGGTTTGGCTTTCAACCAATATCAGACCAAGTTTTATGGAATCTTGCTGAAGAATCATGTTTTGCATAAAAGTTCAATAACAGTTTATGCTATCATACCAAAATTTGTAATTGGTCTAATATTGATTGAGAGCCAACACAACTTTGGAATAACATTTTTAGCTATGGAAGAATACCTCCAACTGTTATTGGGATGATCGGATTAGTTGTTAAAATAACAAAAAATAAAAACACAGATTTGTTCGTAGAATAACTAAAAATGTTATCAGTCTGTTGTTACAATTATTTTGTTTAATTTTTTGTGTTTCTTAGTTTCTTAGTTTCTTAGTTTCTTAGTTTCTTAGTTTCATAGTTTCTTAGTTTCTTAGTTTCTTAGTTTCTTAGTTTCATAGTTTCTTAGTTTCTTAGTTTCTTAGTTTCTTAGTTTCTTAGTTTCTTAGTTTCTTAGTTTCTTAGTTTCTTAGTTTCTTAGTTTCTTAGTTTCTTAGTTTCTTAGTTTCTTAGTTTCTTAGTTTCTTAGTTTCTTAGTTTCTTAGTTTCATAGTTTCTTAGTTTCTTAGTTTCTTAGTTTCTTAGTTTCTTAGTTTCATAGTTTCTTAGTTTCTTAGTTTCTTAGTTTCTTAGTTTCTTAGTTTCTTAGTTTCTTAGTTTCTTAGTTTCTTAGTTTCTTAGTTTCTTAGTTTCTTAGTTTCTTAGTTTCTTAGTTTCTTAGTTTCTTAGTTTCTTAGTTTCTTAGTTTCTTAGTTTCTTAGTTTCTTAGTTTCTTAGTTTCTTAGTTTCTTAGTTTCTTAGTTTCTTAGTTTCTTAGTTTCTTAGTTTCTTAGTTTCTTAGTTTCTTAGTTTCTTAGTTTCTTAGTTTCTTAGTTTCTTAGTTTCTTAGTTTCTTAGTTTCTTAGTTTCTTAGTTTCTTAGTTTCTTAGTTTCTTAGTTTCTTAGTTTCTTAGTTTCTTAGTTTCTTAGTTTTTAGTTTCTTAGTTTCTTAGTTTCTTAGTTTCTTAGTTTCTTAGTTTCTTAGTTTCTTAGTTTCTTAGTTTCTTAGTTTCTTAGTTTCTTAGTTTCTTAGTTTCTTAGTTTCTTAGTTTCTTAGTTTCTTAGTTTCTTAGTTTCTTAGTTTCTTAGTTTCTTAGTTTCTTAGTTTCTTAGTTTCTTAGTTTCTTAGTTTCTTAGTTTCTTAGTTTCTTAGTTTCTTAGTTTCTTAGTTTCTTAGTTTCTTAGTTTCTTAGTTTCTTAGTTTCTTAGTTTCTTAGTTTCTTAGTATCTTAGTTTCTTAGTTTCTAAGTTTCTTAGTTTCTTAGTTTCTTAGTTTCTTAGTTTCTTAGTTTCTTAGTTTCTTAGTTTCTTAGTTTCTTAGTTTCTTAGTTTCTTAGTTTCTTAGTTTCTTAGTTTTTAAAAAAAAATTAGTTTAGAGCAATTCCAGCCCAAAACAGGAATTTTTTAGGTTCTTTTTTCTCGACCCTCTCCGATTTCAATGAAACTTTGTTGACATGTTATCCTAGGCATATATAAGCCAGTTATACTCGATAATGACATTTGAGAAGGGCGTAAGTGTTTTAAATATTTTGGTATTTCGTAATTTAAATAATGCTGTATCTCGAAGCCGTTGCATCATATCAAAAAGTGATCAAAGACAAACTTGTAGGAAATTGGACGGGCTTTCCGAAAAAAAAAAATACACTGAAAGAAAAAACACTCCACTTTTATGAGATTTTTCGATTTTTAGGTTTAAAAGTCAAATTTGAAGGTGAGCCCACGATTTTTTTTTTCGTTCAAATTTTTTTATGAAAATAGCCTAAGATGTTACAAAAAGACTTACTTAAAATGCAGGATGGAGCAACTCACCTAAAAAAAATACAAAAATCATTTACTGAAACTGTTTTTTTGAAGAGTGTTTAAACATCAAAATTTTCAAAAACCGAATACGAGAGTTGATTCTCCAGACAATTTTACATAAAAGTCTCCATATTGACCGTTGTGCTAAGTCCTATCCTTGTGAAGTTACAGCGGTTTTAAAAACAAAAATGTTGAAAAAATTGGGTTTTTGATGGATTTTGGCAATTTCTATTATGACAGACTTGATTTTTCAGTCTTGAAAAATTTTTTACCGGAAAGCTCGTCCGATTTCCCATAAGTTTGTCTTTGACCACATTTCAATTGGATGTATGGGCTTACAGATATATTGCTCATAACTAAAATCATAGTATTTTTTTCAGTGTAGTATAGTAACCTGGATAGTAAATTAGTTTATATCTGTAAGCCCATACATCCAATTGAAATGTGGTCAAAGACAAACTTATGGGAAATTGGACGGGTTTTCGGTAAAAATATTTTCGAGACTGAAAAATTAAGTCTGTCATATAAAAATTGCCAAAAACCATCAAAAAACCTATTTTTTTCAACATTTTGATTTTTAAAACCGCTGTAACTTCACAAGGATTGGACTTAGGACAATGATCAATGTGGAGACTTTTATGTTAAATTGTGTGGAGAATCGAATCTCGTATTCGGATTTTGAATATTTTGACTCTTCAAAAAAACAGTTTCAGTAAATGATTTTTGTATTTTTTTTTTAGGTTAGTTGCTCCATCTTGCATTTTAAGTGAGTCTTTTTGTAACATTTTAGGCTATTTTCATAAAAAAATTGAACGAAAAAAAAATCGTGGACTCACCTTTAAATTTGACTTTTAATCTTAAAAATCGATAAATCTCATAAAAGTGGAGTGTTTTTTTCTTTCAGTGTATTTTTTCGGAAAGTCCGTCCAATTTCCTAGAAGTTTGTCTTTGATCACTTTTTGATATGATGCAACGGCTTCGAGGTACAGCAATGTTTAAATTACGAAATACCAAAATATTTAAAACACTCGCGCCTTTCTCAAATGTCATTATCGAGAGTAACTGGCTCCATATACTCCATAAGTTTCAATGAACTCGTAGAGGGTCGGGTACAACCGATTCCCTATTGGACACCCGGATAAACGAAAACTATATCGATTCTGGTGAGGAACTTAAAAAAACCTTATGAGATAAGGTCACCATTTGTAATAATGTTATTTGGCGGACCTTGATGACTATTTGTCAAATGGTCACCATAAGTAATAGAGTTACTTTAATGTTTGTAATGGTCAACAATTTTCTTGATAACTTTAAAAAACTATTTGCTGATGTTTTTTCAAATGGTTACCTTAAATCATAAGGTAATTTTAATGTTCAAATGGTTCAACTGGCGGACTGGGATGATTATTTGTCAAATAGTCACCGTTATAATTAGGGTTTTTAAAAAAGTTTGTAATGGTGATTTTTTTCTGAATGACTTTGAAAAACTATTTGAGGATGTTTACTCAAATAGTTACCCTAAATCATAAGGTAATTTTCAAGTTCAAATGGTTCATATTGATTCACGAGTACCATATAGAAACATTGAATAACCATTTGAAATTAAAAAAAGCATTTACCAAATTTGAATAAGTTCACCCAAGTGAAAATTTTGTTTTACCCCGTTGAATCCAGAATCCAATGTAAATTTCAATTGCTTTAGTTTTTTGGATGAATTACTTTTGGTTTTTTTTGATCAAATTTGAATATTTAATACCAACATCGTTGAAAAATTCAAACTGATCTCAAAAATCAAAAAGAATAACATTCAAAATACACAATAGTACTTAAAAAGTACATCAAAATTAAAAATAGATTTAAATCGACTCTCAACAGCAATTGTGTCTTAATCTCTGTTCTTTGCAAAAGTTACAAAAAATTTACAAAAGTAATGTTGACTTTCTTTAATCAGGCTTGCATCCCCCTCAACCTTATTCCAATGTCCATCGGAGTAAGCGGGATACACTCAATGACTAGATTTGCTTATTGGACTTTATTAAGAAAAAGTCCAGATCTTGTCTCACCAGTTCCTGCTCAATCCGATGCTTCGCCGATATCTGGCACACCTGGCGACGAACACTTCAGAGTACTCGTGCGACCACGGGGCGAACTTCGACCGGTGGTTTCAGCGGCTCGATGCCCTCTTCAAGCAAAAGGTGACTAATACTAAGGTTTAAAAAAAAGCTAAACTTAATTCTTAATAGTGAAATCCTTTAATGCTGTCATCAGCCAAATCAAAGTTGCTGGTCATCGGCCCTCCCGAGGTACAGATGCTGTTCGTAACTTTCGGCTTTCTGCTGCTGCAGTTGAACCTACATCTACATGCAGCCTTCATCGTCGACAATCCCACCTTGGAATAACCTTCCTGGTTTACTTCTTATTATCGATCAGCCGGTCCTGTTCGTGTGTGCTAAGCTTGATTTTCTGGCTATACTTATTCTCGAGGCCTTTCAATTCCAGCGACATTCCTCCGGCGTATGGTTTTGCGACCTTTTGCCGCCGTCGCACAAAACTAAGAGTCAGATTTGCGATTCCTTTCCGTAGGGTCGTAGAATTTTCGCGTCCGCCGTCGGTGTGTTTTTCGTTTTTTTGGCGTGCGTGTGTGCGTGTGAAGGTGCGGCTGGCTTCTGCTGTCCCGATGACAGTTGAGCCAGTCAGATTTGCGATTCCTTTCCGTAGGGTCGTAAAATTTTCGCGTCCGCCGTCGGTGTGTTTTTCGTTTTTCTCGCGTGCGTGTGTGCGTGTGAAGGTGCGGCTGGCTTTGGCTGTCTCGATGACAGTTGAGCCAGTCAGATTTGCGATTCCTTTCCGTAGGGTCGTAGAATTTTCGCGTCCGCCGTCGGTGTGTTTTTCGTTTTTCTCGCGTGCGTGTGTGCGTGTGAAGGTGCGGCTGGCTTTGGCTGTCTCGATGACAGTTGAGCCAGTCAGATTTGCGATTCCTTTCCGTAGGGTCGTAGAATTTTCGCGTCCGCCGTCGGTGTGTTTTTCGTTTTTTGGCGTGCGTGTGTGCGTGTGAAGGTGCGGCTGGCTTCTGCTGTCCCGATGACAGTTGAGCCAGTCAGATTTGCGATTCCTTTCCGTAGGGTCGTAAAATTTTCGCGTCCGCCGTCGGTGTGTTTTTCGTTTTTCTCGCGTGCGTGTGTGCGTGTGAAGGTGCGGCTGGCTTTGGCTGTCTCGATGACAGTTGAGCCAGTCAGATTTGCGATTCCTTTCCGTAGGGTCGTAGAATTTTCGCGTCCGCCGTCGGTGTGTTTTTCGTTTTTTGGCGTGCGTGTGTGCGTGTGAAGGTGCGGCTGGCTTTGGCTGTCTCGATGACAGTTGAGCCAGTCAGATTTGCGATTCCTTTCCGTAGGGTCGTAGAATTTTCGCGTCCGCCGTCGGTGTGTTTTTCGTTTTTTTGGCGTGCGTGTGTGCGTGTGAAGGTGCGGCTGGCTTCTGCTGTCCCGATGACAGTTGAGCCAGTCAGATTTGCGATTCCTTTCCGTAGGGTCGTAAAATTTTCGCGTCCGCCGTCGGTGTGTTTTTCGTTTTTCTCGCGTGCGTGTGTGCGTGTGAAGGTGCGGCTGGCTTTGGCTGTCTCGATGACAGTTGAGCCAGTCAGATTTGCGATTCCTTTCCGTAGGGTCGTAGAATTTTCGCGTCCGCCGTCGGTGTGTTTTTCGTTTTTTTGGCGTGCGTGTGTGCGTGTGAAGGTGCGGCTGGCTTCTGCTGTCCCGATGACAGTTGAGCCAGTCAGATTTGCGATTCCTTTCCGTAGGGTCGTAAAATTTTCGCGTCCGCCGTCGGTGTGTTTTTCGTTTTTCTCGCGTGCGTGTGTGCGTGTGAAGGTGCGGCTGGCTTTGGCTGTCTCGATGACAGTTGAGCCAGTCAGATTTGCGATTCCTTTCCGTAGGGTCGTAGAATTTTCGCGTCCGCCGTCGGTGTGTTTTTCGTTTTTGGCGTGCGTGTGTGCGTGTGAAGGTGCGGCTGGCTTTGGCTGTCTCGATGACAGTTGAGCCAGTCAGATTTGCGATTCCTTTCCGTAGGGTCGTAGAATTTTCGCGTCCGCCGTCGGTGTGTTTTTCGTTTTTGGCGTGCGTGTGTGCGTGTGAAGGTGCGGCTGGCTTCTGCTGTCCCGATGACAGTTGAGCCAGTCAGATTTGCGATTCCTTTCCGTAGGGTCGTAAAATTTTCGCGTCCGCCGTCGGTGTGTTTTTCGTTTTTCTCGCGTGCGTGTGTGCGTGTGAAGGTGCGGCTGGCTTTGGCTGTCTCGATGACAGTTGAGCCAGTCAGATTTGCGATTCCTTTCCGTAGGGTCGTAGAATTTTCGCGTCCGCCGTCGGTGTGTTTTTCGTTTTTCTCGCGTGCGTGTGTGCGTGTGAAGGTGCGGCTGGCTTTGGCTGTCTCGATGACAGTTGAGCCAGTCAGATTTGCGATTCCTTTCCGTAGGGTCGTAAAATTTTCGCGTCCGCCGTCGGTGTGTTTTTCGTTTTTCTCGCGTGCGTGTGTGCGTGTGAAGGTGCGGCTGGCTTTGGCTGTCTCGATGACAGTTGAGCCAGTCAGATTTGCGATTCCTTTCCGTAGGGTCGTAGAATTTTCGCGTCCGCCGTCGGTGTGTTTTTCGTTTTTGGCGTGCGTGTGTGCGTGTGAAGGTGCGGCTGGCTTCTGCTGTCCCGATGACAGTTGAGCCAGTCAGATTTGCGATTCCTTTCCGTAGGGTCGTAAAATTTTCGCGTCCGCCGTCGGTGTGTTTTTCGTTTTTTTGGCGTGCGTGTGTGCGTGTGAAGGTGCGGCTGGCTTTGGCTGTCTCGATGACAGTTGAGCCAGTCAGATTTGCGATTCCTTTCCGTAGGGTCGTAAGAATTTTCGCGTCCGCCGTCGGTGTGTTTTTCGTTTTTTTTTTCGTTTTTCTCGCGTGCGTGTGTGCGTGTGAAGGTGCGGCTGGCTTTGGCTGTCTCGATGACAGTTGAGCCAGTCAGATTTGCGATTCCTTTCCGTAGGGTCGTAAGAATTTTCGCGTCCGCCGTCGGTGTGTTTTTCGTTTTTCTCGCGTGCGTGTGAAGGTGCGGCTGGCTTTGGCTGTCCCGATGACAGCTAGCCAGTTTGATTTGACCCTATCAACACCCTATCATACCATTTCAGCTCGATACACATCGAAACTCGTCGTTCGCACCGCTAATCAGTACCTCACTGAACATCAATCATTTAAAACTCGTAAAATCATCTCAAGTTAAAAGTTACATTGTTTAATCCTTCATTCTTTAATTACAAATGATTTTTGTTCTATCTTTCCACAGCCGGCTGTCTAAGACTAGACCATTTCATTTAAAATTTAACAACCGATAAACGGGAAAAGTCTCATCCGCAGCATCCGATTGTTTGCCTTGAGAATAATATATAACATCTTTTAACAAACACTATGATTTTGGGTCGCATCATCATCTTCTATGATGAATCCTGACCAAACACCCTATCCTACTAACAAGTTTTCAGGTTCCTGGCGCTCGTGGGGTGTAAGCACAGAGTAAATCAGCTGCCCTAGTAGCAACCTGCGCTAACTAACATTCCCGTCCCTTAAAATCGAGGTCTACAAACTGACATGGCGGGCGCCGTTGGTGGCCAATGACTGTTACCTATTCGCAACTGATCTAGCTTTAGCAATCATGGTGTTTTATCTTTTCAGCGCATTCATACATGCTGTTGATAAGGGAAACACCACTAGATCGTCGAAGCATATAATCAGTAGTGCTGAAAGGATATTACGGTTCTGTTCAGCAACGGAGGGGCAACCATGGGTGATCTCTCATGCTCATGCTTTTGCCGCCGTCGCACAAAACTAAGCATTCCGACGGGCATCTGTTGTTGCGGTTGGCCTTTACATTGATCAAACGCATATCGATGGATCCTAGTTCGGCAGGGAGGAGAGAAAAAGATAAATAAAGTAAAAAAAATAGCAATTGAACAACAACACTCTATAACGCATTAAACTTACTATTTCACTATTGCTGCTGCTGTCCTCCGTCCTTTTCTGTTCCAGATTTTTCCTGTAACATTGCCCTGGTTAAAGTTGGTCACCTGCCGTCGTCCCCCAGCCTTCGTCGTTGAGCCAAAACACCAAACCACCGGAAAATCGCACACAGCTTACAATAGAACTGCAGCAAAATACACTTAGATGATTTTTCCTGGCTATCGAAACCCTGAGTAGAACCAAAAACCGATTATGATTCGGTGTTCTTGGTCCAAACCCAGGCCGTGACGAATAACAAAAAAATCAATCCTCCGAAACCGCGCGCAACGATCGCAGTAGGCGGACAAAACAAAACAAACAAACAGTACACGCTGCGACGATATTACGATAATCTGTACACGATTAAACAATTAGGGTAATTCTCCGCCAACTCACACAGCAGTTGCCCCGACCCCTCTTCGATTTGCGTGAAACTTTGTCCTAAGGGGTAACTTTTGTCCCTGATCACGAATCCGAGGTCCGTTTTTTGATATCTCGTGACGGAGGGGCGGTACGACCCCTTCCAATTTTGAACATGTGAAAAAAGAGGTGTTTTTCAATAATTTGCAGCCTGAAACGGTGATGAGATAGAAATTTGGTGTCAAAGGGACTTTTATGTAAAATTAGACGCCCAATTTGATGGCGTACTCAGAATTCCGAATAAACGTATTTTTCATCGAAAAAAACACTAAAAAAGTTTTAAAAATTCTCCCATTTTCCGTTACTCGACTGTAAAAAATTTTGGAACATGTCATTTTATGGGAAATTTAATGTATTTTTCGAATCTACATTGTCCCAGAAGGGTCATTTTTTGATTAAGAACAAAATTTTTCATTTTAAAATTTCGTGTTTTTTCTAACTTTGCAGGGTTATTTTTTAGAGTGTAACAATGTTCTACAAAGTTGTAGAGCAGACAATTACAAAAATTTTGATATATAGACATAAGGGGTTTGCTTATAAACATCACGAGTTATCGCGATTTTACGAAAAAAAGTTTTGAAAAAGTTGGTCGTCATCGATCATGGCCATTTATGGTCACCCGCGACAGACACGGACGACGAAACAAAGAGAAACGCAAAAAGTAACTCTACAACTTTGTAGAACATTGTTACACTCTAAAAAATAACCCAGCAAAGTTAGAAAAAACACGAAATTTTAAAATGAAAAATTTTGTTCTAAATGAAAAAATGACCCTTCTGGGACAATGTAGATTCGAAAAATACATTAAATTTCCCATAAAATGACATGTTCCAAAATTTTTTACAGTCGAGTAACGGAAAATGGGAGAATTTTTAAAACTTTTTTAGTGTTTTTTTCGATGAAAAATACGTTTATTCGGAATTCTGAGTACGCCATCAAATCGGGCGTCTAATTTTACATAAAAGTCCCTTTGACACCAAATTTCTATCTCATCACCGTTTCAGGCTGCAAATTGTTGAGAAACACCTCTTTTTTCGCATGTTCAAAAATGGAAGGGGTCGTACCGCCCCTCCGTCACGAGATATCAAAAAACGGACCTCGGATTCGTGATCAGGGACAAAAGTTACCCCTTAGGACAAAGTTTCACGCAAATCGAAGAGGGGTCGGGGCAACTTTTCCCGATTTCGTGTGAGTTGGTAGAGAATTACCCATTATTTCTTTTTTGAATTTTCGCAGGTTTTTGGGTAGTAATAATAATGAATGCTAGGATTAGTTTTCAAAAAGACGTAAGAGCCAATGGTAAATAAAGCCTTTAATGCATCGGTATTCAACCTACTTACGAAAAGCCAATTTCAAAAATGCTTAAGATTGTTGATCTACACGTCCTTCAAGTGCCCCAAACTAAATTAATTTTCGTTATAACTTGGAGAAAACCGAATTTTAGTGTCGAAGGTCACGATGGCTCTTACGGCTTTTTGAAAACTCTTCCGAGAATGATTTTTGAAAGTGTGTGACAGAAAGTGGGGTCAGATCATCGAAATGAAACTTTTTATATTTAAATAAATATTTATCTGACTGAAAATTATTTTTCATCAAACAATTCCAGAGTTTTGTTTTAAATGGCCTTGTAAACATATAAAAGAAAGCTATTGTCTTGGGTCCTTTAAAAAAAATCTGAATTTATTTCTAATGATGAGGAAGTTTGAATTTTCACATCATTTGGAAATACCTCGGCCTATTTCCGTCCAATTTTTGACAACCGTGAAAATATGTCAGAAAATATGAACCAAATCCACAATCATTTGAGCTGGCAAAAAAAAACAGACTTTAGAAAATTTTACGTAAGGTTGACGTAAGGACCTAAAAGCGAACTTAAATTTAAAACCGGCTCTCAAACCAAAGCTCTAAAACGATTAAAAAAATACGCTCCTCACATTTTCATGTCCAGGCAAAAACTTTTGCCTCTTTTTCCTGCACTAGTGATTTGTTATTATTTAGAGCAAAAATTATTAAAGTTGTCAGCAGGTCTTTGCCTAACTGAAACATTATAAAATTAGACAAAATAATCATTCGAAACGACATGCAAAACTAAAACAATGCATTTGTTTTCCGTGTACGGCGTTTTCGAGAGGTACTAGAATACACGTTAAAGTAAACACACTTATTTAAAACAACAGTTGACTAAACTTATATTCAATCACTATAATTTTATCAGCGTGTAAATCATCGTTTCATTTTGACATTTTATTAGTTCAAGCAAAGCACTTTTAGTAAACATTCCTACAGTTTTACCTTTATCGAACTTGGAATCTGTTATGAATTTTACAGTCGGTTTTATTCGCAAAGGCATAGATAGACATAGGCATATGGCGAAGGTTTTCTTTACCCAAAGTCCGTTTTTCCTTAGTATCTGGTTGCTAACTGTGTAGTGCGTGGTAAAAGCAACTTTAATTTGACTAATTTCGTGAAATGACGTAAACGAAGAGGTCGAAGATCAGGTCTGTGTCTAGACCGGAGACGTCTGCTGGGGTCAATTGGTTTACTGTCTCAAGCGTGTTCAGCTGGCCAGTCAGATGACCCTTGGATAAGATCATCGGCAACGGCAATCACGAATTCGATCTGGAACTGACCGTGGTGGATGAAGTCCTCCACAACGTACCACCAGCTGTTCCAACCAAAGAAGCTGACCTTCAACAAGGAAGATGCTGCCAACATTTAAGCCCGTGGCCACTAAACCACCGACTAGGAATCCAGGATCGACCCCTTCTCCGTACATTGGTTTGTTTACATACCAACAATTCTTGAACAAACCCTCCGAAAATGTTACTGCGCGCTGGTCAATTTGGAGGAGTATAAGTTTGTGATCAGAAATTTGGAAACGCAGCAAACTTACGTCGTTAATCGGTGGCCACTCGCTCAGCTGGATGTGTTTGAATTGCCGACGACAAACCTCCTGCAAAGTAGCCATTATTATATCCGGTCAAGATTAATGTTTTCAAGCAATCGATCCTAAAATGTACAATTGAAAACGTAAACAAACCTTTATAGGTACATCAATGAGCAGAACTGAGATTACCTCAGTCGTCTAATTTGTGGACATGCCAACTGCACCAACTTTGCCCGATCTCAATTTGATCTGGATTACCATTCAATAATTTTATAACACTTTTATTCACGAGCGATCGGTCCAACTGAACCATACTTGATCGAACACGCAGCGAAACTTTTTTGTCATTCGCAAAAAAAACAGCATTTGAAACGTACATTTGGTAATATTTACAACAGAATCATCTTTTACATGCTTTTTGAAATTTCAAATTTGTCATTTGCATAAACAAAAAATAAATTAAATGAGGTTCATGCACAACGTTGAATCTCATTTTACATTATGGTCGTTTAGATGCAATACCGTTATCTGGGGTGAATCGGGACTACAGTCTGAATAGGGAGCAGTTTTTAGAGCACTTAAAGCTTTTAAATTTGGAAATGGATGTACACATTTTGTTGGCCTGAGTCTGTTCTAACCGAAACAAACCAGAAAAATCAAAATATTGTGCTCCAACATGGTTAAAACTGCTGTCCCAATTCGCCCCATGTGTCCCGATTGACCCCAGTTTACGGTACAGTTGAATTTCAAATTTACATAGAGCATGTTTACATTCAAAACATGATTTCAGTGACGTTGAAATTTACATTTTTTCTGTGTACGGTGAAGTGTTCGTCGTGCAGATGCACCAGTAGTACCAAGTTAGGTGGACATCATTTGGCTTACTTGGCCCTGGATTTCACCCACATTTGAGCTGCCAAAGAAAGTCAATCTTGAGTTTACCAATTTTAATTGACAGAATCTATATTAACAAAAAGAGAAAACAAACAAACGGCTCAAGAACAAAAAGGCTAAAAAAATATCGGTTCCTTTTGATGCGCAGCAATTCCTTTGAGTTTCGTTGACGATTAAATTTTAAGTATATCATGTTTTTGATAATTGTTACTTTATTTAAATTGTTTGAGCGAATAAATTTTCAACAGTTGATAATTTTGGATTTACGGCTTATTTGCGAGCGCGGGTAACGAGCGTAGCGAGAGAAGAAAACGAAAGAGCGCGTCAGGCAGATTATTATTACTCTGCTTTGCGCGCGCTCTCGTTTCTCTTCTCTCGCTATGCTCGTTACCTGCACTCGTTGCAGACTGGCGCAGGCAAAAACAGTCTGAAGTGAAACGTTCGTGCGGCTGGTCGCTGTTTACGTTTTGTGCGCAGGTATAATTTTCAAACAAATCATTTGATTTACCAGATACTTTGTTTATATTTTTCTTGTTGATCATTTCAGCGCCGTGGAGAACTTGAAACAACGGAACAGCTGGTGCTGGAGGATTCGATCGGCAATCGAAAGAGATCTTGGCGGCAGCCGACCGACAAAACAAAATCGAAGCGAACGCACGATTGGCATTAATCAAGGAAATCATTTGAATCATCAGATAAGTACACATATTTGAATGTTGAATTCTACTCGATACTTTGTGATTTTTTTTTCTTATTTTTTCAGGTTTGGACGACTTCGGCAGTATGATCAACTGGGCAGAATCGGCAATCAACTAGAATTAAAGCCGAAAAAGTTCCAATATTATTGTTGTGAACCATCCGTCAAAAAGTGAACAATTCTGTAAAAAATAGGTACGTAAAAAATATAAGAAAAACTTATAAAAACTATTTCAAAACTATTTATCAAAAAGTAGTAAACTTTAATTCACCTTTTGAAAACTATTTCGCAAATAGTGAAACTGGGAAAATATGTAGGATAAATCTTAAATAACCATATGAAAACTATTTCCAAAATAGTAGCGCTCGGTAAAAATAGCAAGAAAACCCCTTAAAAACCATTTACGAACCATTTCTAAAATAGTAGCAGCAAGGTTAAAAATTGTGCGAACAACCTTAAAATACCATTTAAAAACCTTTTCTGAAATAGTAAAAACCGGAAGAAAAACGTCGCTTTTTCGCGAAAATTAACTTTATTTTTACCATTACACAAATGGTAATTTGACGAAACGTTGTTCGGGGATTTTTAAGGTTACCGTTGCTAACCACCCTCAATTCAGATGGTCGAACTTTATGATAAATGGTAGGGTACCATTTCCGATATGGTATTTTTAAGGTTTTGCTACCATTTTTCAAATAGTGGTTACGATCTCTGAAATGGTGAGAAAACCATTTAACACAAAGTTTTTTTTAAGGTTCTCGTTTATGCGGGCATGGAATTGCTCTTTAGAGTTTTAAAAGTTCAATGTAAGCCACTTGAAGATTCCTTTTTGAAATTCAAATCTAGACAATAGTTTGGAACATGCTTCCTTTATTTCTGAAGCGATTTAATACAATGTTGAAAATTGAGCGTAACGGTCACAGTACAGTTCAATAAATTTACATTATCGGCAACGTATTTTCCTCCAAATCAGCCACAGAAAATCAGATAAATCTGTGCTGATCCTGAATGACCCCGCAGCAAACCGGAAATTTCCATTTCTTGGTCATTTTCGAACGGAGTCAACCATCATAATCTCGCGTCTTCCTCGGTGCTGCCATAATCATCATCGTCATCGTTTGCCATCGCGCCCGATCCATCACCATAATCATCGCTATCCTGCCTGGCAATGTCCACCGAGGAGGTAACAAATCCCGGCCCGCGACACAATTGTTATGAACAAATAATTCCGCTCGTCACGCGGTTCCGCTCGCTGATTTCGATTTACATCCATTTCCATCGTGAATTTTCATCTTCATCCCTGAAGGATTTTCCCCTCAGCTTCTTCTTTTGCTGGCTCAATTAATTTCCCCACGTCCATCAGCGGTGAGCTTGATTGTGAATTAATTTACGTTCAATATTCACTGTGATTTTCCCGCGGTTTTTTTTTTTCCTTTGGAAGCAGGAAGCAAATTAATTTTCCCTCTTGACTTCCCATAATGGCTTTTTCTTCCTTCAACTGTAATGGTTTCGGGAACTGAGACTCCAGTTCACAGCGCTTGCTTCAAATAAAAATATTTCAATTTCATCCCATTTTCCACGACTCCACGAGGCGATAATGGGAGAGAACTTCATTAACGCTGACTGACTGACTGAGATTCGTGCGGAGGAAAACTAACCGTCAATGGAAATAGACTCGGATCCGGATGACGGTTACGGTGCGAACGAACAAAGGCATTCGAACGCGTTCGAGTGGAAATTCAATTGAAGTGGTGATAGCTTTCGTTCCGCGGAGAAAATCATTCAAATGTTCCACTTTTAATTTTAGTGACTGTACCAAATAATAGTCGCTTCTTAGTTAGATGAAATCAAAGTTTGCAATCAAAAATAGTGAAGTGTAATATATTCCCATTCAAATATAACGTATAAGATTCTTAAATTATCCTGTTTAAGCACTTTCCCCTGGAAGAACCTTTAAGGAAAACGAAATAACTTGCAGAAGTAATATAAGGAAAGCAAGCAATCAAGTTTAGAAATTGTTTTGAGTTGAAGATTCATTAAAAATTCATTAATTAAACTATTCTTGAAAAAAATAAATTACACAATTTTGCCATTCTGGGATAAGAGTATGATCCTGCTCTAAAAATGAACTTTTAACAGAAAGTGCACAGCTGAATCGAAAACTGAACTCATATCTGTTTTTCCGTGTGTATGTGTGAAACCAAAATTTTTCGTGCGTTTTCTCAGCATTGGCTGAACCGATTCCGTTCAAACAGGTCGCATTTGTCTCGATTTAGGGTCCCACACGTTACTACAGGATTGTTTTAAGTTTCAATAAGTAGTTCAAAAATTATGTTTAAAATGTGTGTTAGGATGCCATCATATTATACATCGTCGAAAAGGTTATTGAAAGACCTTTCCAACGAGTCTTAAAGTTCGAAGATGGCAACCCTGTCCCATTTTATGTGGTCACTTAAGTGATATTAACATTCCAACGCCCAAGGCTCCAAAAAAGTTGTAACGGTAACTTCAACTCAATGGTTCTCGGGCATAACTCAACCAATCAATATGATTCTTCTTTCCAGTGATTTGTTAGGATGTCTAGATGATTCTAGACCTTTGCAGAACTTAATTTGATGAATTCTGTAATTTTTGCGATCAAAAACATCGTTCCAACTTTTTTTTCGCGTGTAAAAAAAAAAATCGCCTAAAATTCCGCGGAGGCAGTTGTTTAAAAAAAGTTGGAACGATGTTTTCGGTCGCAGAAATAACAGATTTGTTCAAATCAAGTTCTGCAAAATTTTAGGATCATCTAGACATTCTAACAAATCACTGGGAACAAGAATCGTCCCGATTGGTTGAGTTATGCCCGAGAACGGGCGTGTTGAAGTTACCGTTCCAACTTTTTTGGGAGGCTTGGGCGTCCGTGTAAGTTGGACTTGCGTTGGGCGTTCCAGTGTTAATGAACTGTTTTGAAACTAGAGCTCGAAAATTCGTCGTCGTCGAAAATGTTGAACTTCTGTTAACCCTGTCTTTAGTTATTGTCTTTTTGGGATATGTATTTTCAGCCTTTTTTTTATTTTTTCTATTTTTTTTCTGCCAATTTCATTGTAAGAATATCCAATTTCATAAAAATGAATTAAAGTGTAAACTACAGTTGAAAGGAACTACACTGCCCATGTTCGCATAAATGTCCGATATGCAAAAACAGCAAACTGAGAAAAAACGCATTTAAAGTTTGTCCCATACATAAGGCTACGTGTTAAGTTTTCGCGAAAAAACTGGATTTCATCCTGATTTCTAGAACAAACTACTGGATGTTATAGGCTCTTTTGAAAGAGCACATGATTTTGAACCAAACTGCATCAAAAACTCGAAATCGATGAAAATGCATATGGGACATTTATGCGATCAGGGGCAGTACATGGCTCTATTAGTTTATAAAAAATACGAAATTGATAAATTGTATTGAATTGAATTGAATTTTGTACTTTTTGAAGTCGGATCTTAATTTTTTGTATAAAAACTCTGTCCGAAGCTCCCGATTTTATTTTTTACATAAAATAACCTCAATAAAAATATGAGAACTCTACGACAAAAGGAAGTAGGGTAAAATGAAGTAAAAAATAATATCATTCTCGTTCAACTTGATGAAATCCAATTCTCTTTGTTACATTTGATAGGTTTTTGAAGGACTTCAAAATGTGTAACAAAAAAAAACAACCTCCAACACCCTTACTTCTTGCTTACTTCCTTCAATCAAAAATTGGGGAATTCACTATTTTGGGGTTACTGGATTTCCTATAATTGATATCCAAAAACTACACGAAATTACTCAAAATTCATTAGAATTACTGCCTGCACCCATAGGAAACAAATAAATGTATCAAAATCTGTCATAGTATAGTGGATTTGCTTCAAAACATGTTACAGCAAGCTTTGAATATCAATGTTGCCCGTGCGTAAACAACACAAGCAACTGGTCAGAAAGAACTCAAGCAACTGTCATAAAGCGCTCCATGGCGCGGTGGTAGCGAGTCAGATCAACAATCAACAAACAAAGTTGATTGTGCATCCCCGTTCTGCTGATTTTTTTTTGAAATACATCAAACAGCCGTCTGTAATGTCTATAATTCGTCAGCTGTGTGCTATCTTGTGACATAGACCATTTTGGTCGAAAATGAGTTAATGATGGCGTTTTGCTATACTTAACAAACACTACAAGATGCTTTAACCCGATTTTGGAAACTCGCTACCGTTTCCCGGATATCGCAATACACACTTGTGACATAGACCAATTCGACGTCGTCGTGCTATCTTGTCGCACCCGCCATTTTGACGTTCTGAGAAAAACGCGTTTTAATGTTTGACCTTGAATATTCAAAAACGAGAGCAAGCAATGTAAACAATAACAAACACGTTTTGTTTGGCTCACCATTCTGTGCATTGTCTCAAAGTTTGGTTGAAGTTGGTTGCTGGAGTCCCGAGTTATAATTACAAATGTTTTCGGTAGTCTAGCTTGTACGTGCGACAAACGCATCCTGACTTTCCTGGCCTGAAATCCCTTTGGCCTTTTGTCGCACTTACATCAATTTTCATGGAGTGACAAGATAGCACTACAAGATTGAAACTACTTTCATATGTAAAGTGACAAAAATGCACGGAGTTTTTTCGGTTTTTGTTGAATATCTCAGGATTGAAATCGAATTTTGGGGATCTGTGAAGGTCAAAAGGTGAGGCATTGTGAGCTGCACAAAATGGCTTTCTTAACTCAATTTGGCCCAAAATGCACGTACGACAAGTTAGCACGATGGCGACGAATTTATCATCAAAATGATTGGGCACACTTGTGACACGTCATACATGTTGTTGGAAAATGTGGAAAAATTTTCTTGTTTTTCACAAATTTATGTACACTCATACTTTCTAAAGGCAATGCAACCTTTTGTTTATAAAAATATACTGATTAAGTTGATTAAACCATTGATTTGAGCTTATTTTAGTTTGTATGGGAATTCTGTGCATACTTGTGACACGTAGTACAATTTTACTTTCGAAACACACTTGTGACACGTGCTTTTCAGATTTTTGTTTACATTATTTACTGTATCTTTTAACTGGTGTAACCAAATTACACACTACGAAAAAATCGTGTAATATTCCGTCTAATATGATGCACATATCTGGAGCGTCAAAAAAGACCTAAAATTACATCAGATTGTCAATTACACGAAGCATCAATCGTGCCGTGACCGTGTAATTTTACACGTATCGGATGTTTGTGTGTTTGTTCCGAATAATATATTTTTTATAAGAATGCTCTAGAAATGAATCAAAATTAATTGTTCTCATTAGTTTTATTGTCATTGATAAGCCTGCACTTCAACACATTCACATTTCAAAATCACTTTTTAAAGAAAAACACTGATTCTTTCTGACTACTCCTTCCACTTCACCAAATCCAATTGGATTCCGTCACCACAGCGAAAACGAAGCAGTTTTTTTGGGTAGGCTGCTGAGAACGTTCCAATTTTGGTTCCGCCACGACAGCTCTTCCGGATAAAAATCAACATCCGTCACCTGAAAGAAATATAAACACACCAACTGCAATTTCATCAGGATTTGACCGCAAACAATAAAACTTACCTTTGTCAGCGATTTTATTATGCCGTCTTGGCCTTTTAGTAGCAGATTCAAGCATTTTTGAGCCCCTGAGTGAAAAAACTTCTCGATGCCAAACATGGACGACCTCGTGCTTGACGTTTTGACGTTTCACCTTCAGACGTGTAAGAAATAAGACGCGTGATATTACATTAAGTTTGATGTAAAGATACATCTTAAAACACGCTCCAGTTATGTGCATCAAATATAATGTAAAATTAGGTCAAAATTGATTTATTACCACATCAAAAGTTGTGCTTCAGATTTCCAATAGAAATTTTGACATTTCGCATCAAATAGAATGTAAATTCACGTCATTATCTCATTTACATTATTATTTTTTACATTAGATTGAGAATTCCGTTAAATGTAATATTAATATTTTTTTAGTGTGTAGTACACGAACCGATTGATGATACACAGTCACAAGATAGCACACAACTGACAAATTCTCGATAACAGGCAAAATTGTCATACCCCTTCATCGTAAATAAAAAACAACAGGACAACACGAGGACAGTTTTCATGCAGATTCTGATATAATTCCATGCAGATTAGAAGCCAAATGCGTCAACCACCGTTTGGGTGTAGCTATCATATATCTTAATGCAAACAATGATATAGCTCGAGCTGTCACAGCCCTGCGAAATATATTAGCTGACATATCGAGCAGTCAATCAAACAAAAACAGCAAGAAGTTGCAAGACGATAACCTTTTACTAGAAAGAGATAGCAAATCTGATGCAAACAAACCATCAGTTGACATTTAAACATTCTTTGAATGTGTTGGTAAATTTTTAACTAGTAAGACTTATTCAAATGAAACTGTCTTCGACTCGAAGACATATCTTCCGTATTCGCTAATTGAATCGACTGACAGTTGTCAAAAACAAAAAACCAAGCAAGCGTCGAACAGTTCTAGCAAAACATTGCAATAAGGCCGAAGTCGAAGTGTAAACAAAGAGTCTATCCTGATCATTCCTAATGTAAACATCAACTGACGTAAACAAGATAGACTCTTTGTTTACATTTCGGCTTCGCCTTATTTTGCTTGAGTTAAACAGCTGATTAAGACATTCGAGTGCCTCTTTTATTTAGAATATGTGAATTAATTACGGAATCCGTTCTGTACTTCTTGCTGAGTTTTTATGGAATTATGTGACTTTGACCAACCAACGGGTACAAACTATAAAAGTTTGGAGGTGATGGGTTCGATTTCTGTCTGGCTCGGCAAAGTCAGATCCCTTCAAAGAGTAATTCTACTCGCTGGGAATACTGACCGGTAGGGGATGGGTTTCGACTAGCGGCGTGCTGGGTTTCCAATCCAGAGGTCGTGAGTTCGATTCTCGTACCGGGATGATGAAGTTTAAAAGTGTAGAATGAAAAAGTGACCAACCAGTGTAACTGTGTGGCGAACTAAACTATTATTCAGTTTTCTAACAGTAAATCAATCAATAAAAAAACATACAATCAACGAATTTGATAATGAGAAGCTATCAGGTTGTCATTTTTGAGGTTGATGTCAGTTAACGTTTCATTTATGTCAAGATAATTAAATTTTAGTGAATTTCTTGCAAATAACATTGTAAATTTTGGGTATAAATGTTATGTAATCTTCTCTGACAACTAATACAATGAGCACGAACTGTGGACTCTCCTAACTCCGCAGACTACAACAAAGCCCTTCAGATGGCATTTATTGTAATCGGCCAAGAATGGCACACTTTCGTCAACACCGAGTGCACGACACACTCTGTGAGTCGGAGTCCTCATTACAAACATCATAGAAGACGGCCAAAATCATTCAGAGCTGAACATGGCGAGCAAAATCATCGTCACTCTTGAAACGGTTTCCAACCTTCCAACAAGAAGTGTAGATGATGCAGCTGATGCTCACCGTAATTACACCGACCGAGTCTCATGACAATCCAACGTGGCCATAATCAGAACGGGCGACAAAAGCCAGAGCCCTCTGACGCAGAGAAGGAAATCGAAATGGATCCAGCGGCCTATTCCAGGGCTCGTCGTGTCGGATGTCGCCTCACTTTGTTTGACACATTCGAGAGAACGAACGTAACTCCGGTGCCGCCAGAAGCTGTTGCATCAGCATTTTGAATCAAGTGTGAATGTGAGCTTGCTGGATGGAATTGGGTTTCCGCAAAACCTCAAAACCGTGAAATTTATACCGTGGTCGGGGGTTAATTTTGTGCTAATTTTGTCACTTTTGTGAACGACGATGAGCGGAGCGATGAGTATTTTGGGACACGTGCATGTGGGTGAAAAAGCCTGATGCACGAATCTTGATGAGCTCTGGCTGTAATCAAATTGTAGATTAGTCGAGAGCATTAGGCGGCGAGAGCAGGTGTTTTTGGTGATGGGATTCTATTGTGGTTGGTGCCATTTTATCTAACATTTTAACTCTTGCAGCTTCAAGTGGGTCCAAAAAGTTGGGAATGAAATATTTATTACTCATTTTTTCTATGTTTTGTCTGGTGAATCACAAATTTAATTATTGCCATCGAAAGTTGTTAAATGGACTCAAATCTACCAAAGTCATCCCGGTTTACGGTATTCTTTTGAATTTGCAATGTTTATTTTTTACAATTTATCATCGAAAAATGCATTTTTTTTATTCTTTCTAACTTTGCAGGGTTATTTTTTAGAGTGTAACAATGTTCTACAAGTTTGTTAAGCAGAAAATTTCACAAATTCTGATATATAGGAAGTTTACTTGTAACCATCACGAGTTATCGCGGTTTCACGGAAAAAAAGTAAAAAAAACTGGTCATTGACGAAAAATTTGAAAAAAAAAACACTTGTGACAGTTACTAGCAAACCCCTTAATGAAATCGTGACGCATCAAAATGAAAATTTTATTCTAAAGAGAAAATTACCCTTCTATGCATTAAATATCACATAAAATGACGAATCCAAAAAAAAAAAAAGAATAAAATCAGTTGTATAACGAAAAATGGCAGAATTCTTTAAACTACTTTTGATTTTTTTTCTTAAGTATTGTCAGTACACTTTCAAATTTGGCTTCAAAATTTAAATAAGAGTCCCTTTAACACCAAACTTCTGAATCATTAATATTTTTGCGACAAATTATTGGAAAGCACGTCTTTTTTGAAAGCTCAAAAATGAAAAGGGTGCAATTCTCTGAGATTTCGGTCATTCAATATTTTTTGTATTTTTTAACCCAGCTTAAAATTTATTGGTGCCTTCGGTATGCCCAAACAAGCCATTTTGCATCATTGGTTTGTCCATATAATTTTTCATACAAAATTGGCAGCTGTCCATACAAAAATGATTTATGAAAATTCAAAAATCTGTATCTTTTGAAGGATTTCTTGATAGATTTGGTGTATTCGTTCTAGTAAAGTTGTAGGTATGGATTAGGACTATAATGAAAAAAAAATAATAAAAGGAAATTTTTTTTTGGTGATTTTTAATTTCACTTGTTGTCACTAAAACTTGATTTGCAAAAAAAAAACACTATTTTTTTTTTTATTTTCCGATATGTTTAAGGGACATCATATGTTAACCTCTCAGAAATTTCCAGAACGGGAAATTTATAACTCGGTCAAAGAAAAACTCTTTGACCGAGTTATAAATTTATTAATATTTTTATTATAAATCTCAACTTAATTTTTCCATGTGAAATCGAATTTGCAATCAAAAAGTATTTTAGTGTAATTTTAGTAAAGTGCACCGTTTTCAAGTTATAGCCATTATCAAGGTAATTTTTTGAAAAAAGTCGCAAATATTATGTTTTTTTAAATAAGTTCCCATGTTTGCCCACCTTGAAAAATATTTTTGAAAGGCTGAGAAAATTCTCTAGATTTTGCTTTTTTCAACTTTGTTGAAACGACCCTTTTTTGCAACAAAGTTAAAAATAGCAAAATACAGAGAATTTTCGAAGCTTTTCAGAAATATTTTTTTCAAAAGTGGCCAAACATATGCACTTATTAAAAAAAAACTGCGACTATTTTCGGAAAATTTACCTAAAAATTGCTTTTACTTTAAAACGGTGCAATTTATCAAAATTTTACTATAGTAGTTTATGCAACAAGTTGCAAAAAGAGGATTTTTTCAGCACGAATCGTACATCTATCCAACGAGGTTCATCGAGTTGGATAAATACGAAGAGTGCTGAAAAAAAATCAAGTTTTGCAACGAGTTCCTTAGAACATTTTTTGCAATTCCAAAAAAACACACACTGAGTGAAATTTTATGTCAAATTTTCATGTATTTTGTCAATAAATCATTTAAATCAAAAAATGTTGAAAAGTGTTACATTTCGAAACAAGTGCTGAAAAGTTCAACATTTCAGCACCCATTTGAGTGCTGAAAAGTAGAACTTTTCAGCATTTATTTTGAAAAGTGTTGCTATACGATATTGTTATTTTTGGTACAGAAAAGTAGGCTATTTTGTCGTTCAAGAATGACAGGAAAAGTAGGGTAGAGTAGTCATCAATGAGACACGGGGAACAATGATAAAATGGCTCTCACAAGTCGTAGTTTCAACCAATCAGGCTCATATTTGGGGGAAAGGTGTGTCTATTGGATACACGCCTGCCATATTAGTGGCTTTGGTTATGGACGCTCCTTTAAAAAGTTATTCATAAATGTTTGATTCTGGGGTGTAAAAGTAAATTATGGACAAAAAATACTTTTTCGCTAGTAGGCTGCCATTTACACCAAAACTAATATTTCTTCAAATTTCTTTCGACGTTCCATAGGGATTGAGTTGGGCTACAATGTCCTTTCACTAGATTTGGCCAAAATTTTGAATATACCCAGAATCCAGGGCTGTCTCATTGTTCCCCACTCATTTCAGCCCATGGGTAACAATGAGACACATTGATTTTTCTTCGATAAACTTTTCAAAATCCATGTAAATCTTTCAAAACATGAATTAAAAGTGATTTTTGGCATATTTATAGAGTTTAAACCAGACATGCATCCGCTCTAACTCCTCTTTTAGAAGAACTTGTTTGGCATTTCACGTAGATGATACCCAGCATGTTGTGCCAGTGATTAGAATACGCTAATTACGCTTGTCTTTAAGGCACCCGAAGACCCTGAGAGATTATTTTGATACCCTACTGAGATATAGGTTCAGAACTCTTAATTGCACTCAAAGAGCTTTTAAGAAGTTCTTCTTGAGAGCTTAAGAGAACATTTACATGAAAATATAGCTGAAATCGGTTTTTCCAATGAACCAATGTTTTCTACACATTATTCAAGCCAAAAACAAGAGATTTTTACCTAGCAACAAGCATAACATTGCTTTAAACGAAAATGGCATCTAGAACAAGCTGAGTGCCGTTAAAAAGAGCTCATAGTGCCGATGCATGTCTGGTTTAAACTTCATTTAACCAAAAATACAAAGTTATTTGGTATTAATATATGGATTTTACCAAATTTCAATACTTTTTAGTGTAACTTTTGTTAATAAAAGTTTCATTTTGACAAAATTGCCCTGAAATGTTCAAGGCAAGTCACCTGCAATGGAACAATACAAAAACATGATGTTTTACTTGAAAAATTTTGATTTTCGTAGAGTGGCTCATTGTTCCCCAGCTGTCTCATTGTTCCTGCCAAGTGCGTCTACAATGAGACAGTTGAATAACTCTTGCTGTAGATGTCAGATCGATCTCATATTTTGGTCAATATTAGAACACATTAAAAGAAAGAAAATGCAACAAAAAGTGCTTTAAAACACGCTGATAAAAAAAATTAGAAAAATCGTTGAAAGTTGAAAACCAAAAGTGTCTCATTGATGACTACCCTACCCTAAGTAGTTTCACGAACGAAATTGCAAAATAGTAGATTATGCAACAAGTTGCAAAAAGAAGATTTTTTCAGCACGTGTCGTACATTTATCCAACGAGGTTCACCGTGAACCTCGTGGATAAATGTACGACTCGTGCTGAAAAAATCCTCTTTTTGCAACTTGTTGCATAAACTACTATTTCGATTGCAAATTCTATTTTACATCGAAAAATAATGCTGAAATTTTTTTGCGACCTGTATTTTTTTTGAAAAAAAAACCACTGTTGATTCAAAAATTCATGACTCGGTCAAAAATGGTGTGCCCGTGTTGGAAATTTCTAAAAAGTTGGCATTTTATGTCCCTTAAATCTTATCAGAAAATAAAAAAAAATAAAAAATAGTGTTTTTAGCAAATCAAGTTAAAGTAACAAAAAATGAAATTAAAAATCACAAAAAAATACATTGCATCATTCGTTTCAGAGAAGTCCCCATCCATACCTACAACTTTGCTGAAGACACCAAATCTATCAAACAATTCTTTCAAAAGATACAGATTTTTGAATTTTCATAAAACAATTTTGTATGGAAAATTATATGGACAAACTAATGATGCAAAAGGGCTTCTTTGTGCATACCGAAGGCACCAAAAAGAAAAATCAGCTGGACTCAAAAAAAAACAAAAATTAAAAGTGAATAAAAGACCGATTTTATAGAGAATTGATCGATAGTAAAAAAAATATAAAAGCTGTGATCAAATTTTTGATAAGCCGACAGTAAAAATGGGTCAAGAAAAGGCATATTCTTCCTTTAAGACACATTTCTAAACATTATGCCCGATTAAATACTGTGTCAATTCTGCATTTTTAATGCAGGATTTTTTTTTAATTTGAATTAATTTACTTTCTTGGACAGGGAAAGCCACCAAACCAGAAAAAGACAGCAACATCAAAAACCCACTTATTTTGTAATCAAGCAAGGATGCATGAGTAAAACATTCAAATAACAGGGCTGAATCTAGAGTTTCATCTTCACGAGGAGCTGGGATGGCCTTGATCAGGTCAACTTCAGCGAGGAAAGATAAATTATTGAAAAAAAAACAAGGTTTGTTTTGCTGAATATTAAATGTTTGACTCTTGAAAAAAATGGACTATGCCTAAAAATCATTACTTAAAAAGCCGAACATCAATGTTTCATTTCATAACAAATTTAATTCCCGTGTTTAGCTTAGTGCTCAATCTCTTTTTTATTATTTCAGTGTAATTGTTGGTGCCACAACTGTGTGGGTGGAACAGTTGGGCACGCCAGGCGTAGTTGTATTGTAAAACAACACCGGATGCGGATGCGGTTGTGGTGGTGACGTTGGTAACCCACGGTAGCCCGGTGTAAGCCGAACACAAAGGAAAACCACACATTTGTGTAAAATGGGACTCTACCAGGTCGGGTAGCAAATAACGACCGTGGAAAATTTATTGGATTTTGATGGATTTTTTTTAAATATATTATCACACTTGTTTGATATGTTTACAATTTTTAAAACTAAAAGGTTAAGGTTTACCCACCCATTTTTTTGCAAAAAAAAAAACACCCAATTAAAAGCCAAGCTCGACTATGGTGTTGCGAGGGTGTAAATTTAATTGTTTAGAAATTTTACCCTGCGCTCGGTCAACATTTTGTGGTTGCCAGACCCCGGTTTGCCAGACCGTGTGTTCTCCACGTAAACATTAAAATTGGCGGTCTGATGATTTCTGTCAATATTGGCAGTGCTGCCATTGTTGCTTGTTCCAGGTTTGCATGTTGTTGGTTTAGTTTAATTTGTGACAAATTGGTGCTATAAAGTGGTTTTTGCTGTGTAAATTTGCCCAAGGGAAAAAATGGCTTTAAAATATGACTCGCTTTTTAATTGGATTGTCAATTGGTCGTGGAACCACAAATCGGAATGATATTTGCTCACAACATGAATGAATCCAAATGGTTTTATAGCTCCATAACGTTTCAAATTCATACGACCTTTCGAATGCCATTAAAACACTGCAGACGAATTTCAACGCCGGACAGATGTTAAACGTCAACCTTTTTCAGATGGTCCGAAAAAGCAGGAATCCCAAACCGAACCCAAATGCTGATCCTTTCTCTTTAGTCCAGGCAGTACCAGTAGCAGAAAAAAAAACCCTTCGAACTGAATAATAAAAAAGCACTTGCCATGAAAGTATAATGAATTCTTATGTTCGGGAGCGATTGCTAGAGATAAAATCTCTTCAATCTTGAAGCTGGAAATAACTGCAATGCAGCATCCTTTTTCAGGGGCTAGAAAAAAGCAGAAAAAAAAGAACTTCCCAAAAGATAACTTCAACCGTCGTCGTTTTACAAGAAGGTACCTTCGAGTGGATCATCGTGGCGTGTCCTTCTCTTTCCACCCGTCTCTTTTTTATTTGAACCGTTTTTCGCGACTTGCTTGTTCTTTGGCTTCGGAAAACATGCCCCAAAAAATAACAAACTCGTGCTCACTTTAGTTCAACTCGAGGGTCCACCCACTTGAGCCGGCTGAGCGCGCGCGCCCGTTGTTGGTGACTGCACTTGACTGGATGTCTGATCCGTGACCGGGGATCGACGGCGGTCAGTGGAGGGGATTCATTGTTGGAAGTTGAGCAGACACTCGGTTTGAAATTCAAAACTTAGAAAAATATTAGAAAAATATGTTATTCATTTTATTGCAATATCCTAAACGCTTTTTGGCAAGGCAAGTTTTGAATTAATTTCTTGAACTGGTCATACAATAAAGAATTTACATAATTGAAAACTATAACATGTAATGCTTTAACCTTCCTCACCTGTAATCTTATTTAAAAAATAAAATCTTCAACATAAAAGCTTGTAGCTCAGAACAACTAAGAAGCTGCGTTATCAATGGAAGATATCATGAAGGCACCAGAAAGGCAACGGCAATTTGAAGTGCACTCGAAAGCAGGGATCCCAGCGACAAAATTCACTGTAACACCACAGGCGGAATTGTCGATGTACTTTTCGATCGCTCACTGACTAGAGGGCTGAACAGGGCTGAGAAAAAAAAACAAACGAGGGTTTGGCGAAAAATAGAACGAGTTTTTAAGATGATCTCGAAGATCTGCAAATTATCAGATGTACATATAATTTCGTGGGCTGTGCTGGCGCAAACAATTACACCGACCAACAAAATTTCTGCGCAAGCTAAACTCGAGAGGAAGCATGCAGTTGGGGTCCCCAGAAATACGTGCACTTTGAATTTTTTAAATAAATTAAGACAGGGCCGAAAGGTTTTTCTCCAAAGCATGTATGGAGAATTAGTGTTGTTAGCTACTCCCACATATTGCATGCAATTTTAGCAAGTTTGCAACAATGAAATTCGCTTTTGAAATTGAATTGGCATAATAGCCGAATCTTCAATTAAGGGCAGATCATGCGAATTGGCAAATTACTAAAAAGAGCGATTTTAGTGCATCAGGTGAAAAACTAAAACTAAAGCGAAAATTAAAGCGACCGAAACGTCCTGACAGCCTGGCAAGCAATTTATTTTTGTTTATTTTCCCCGAAAAATGATCGATAAACAACACCAAAATCAACTCTGAAAAATAGTCCCAAGAATAATTGAACAACATTTCTGAAAAAATAAATCACTGAATCCAAAAAGAGAGCTAAGAAATTTTCCCTAGGCTCGGGTAAAAAGTAATAATCATACGAATCATCTCGTACATCCTAAAGCCTTAACTTAACCAATATATGACAAGAACGCCTGTAAAACTCGTCCTTAAAAAGATAGGATAGACGTTATCGATGGAATTCTCTATAGTAATCATAAACTCAGCTGCCGCTTATCGATTTTGAAAACCAAGAGTCTAGAGAAATCCAAAAACAAAACCAAAGTCTGCTTTAGTGCACCAGAATCTGGTTACCCAAGGCTGAACGGGTGAAGATCAACAATTTTTCAAGTATTCCAAAACTGACAGTAACTCAACGAGATTGAACGGAGAAAGATTAATGTAACCGTTATTGAGTAGAGAGCCTATATGGAGAGGCGAAATGTCACTCTCAGGGTCCCAATCAAACTGTCAAATCGGGGTTCCAATCGAGCAACAAGATCATGCAAGAACAAGGTTGGAATTAATTTAAAATAGTTTTGGCAAAAAACGAGACTTATAACGATTACAAGTATTGTAAAACTGTTGTTGATAATAATCTGGTAGTTTTTGTTATGTTTGTGCTTGTTCGGTTTAAGAAAAGTGCCAGCTAGAAAGAAAAACTACAAGTTTTTCAACCTTAAATTTGAATGACTTTGGGTGTTTGAAATTTCTCCCAGAACATTTCATTTCCCTATGTAGGTCCCTATTATTGAGACCCAATCCAATTCTTAAAGTAATCTAATGAGCAGTTCTCTAGGATTTCGGTCATTCGATTTTTTTTGTATTTTTTAATCCGACTGAAACTTTTTTGGTGCCTTCGGTATGCCCAAAGAAGCCATTTTGCATCATTAGTTTGTCCATATAATTTTCCATACAAATTCGGCAGCTGTCCATACAAAAATGATGTATGAAAATTCAAAAATCTGTATCTTTTGAAGGAATTTTTGATCGATTTGGTGTCTTCGGCAAAGTTGTAGGTATGGATACGGACTACACTGGAAAAAATAATACACGGTAAAAAAATTTGGTGATTTTTTATTTAACTTTTTATCACTAAAACTTGATTTACAAAAAAACACTATTTTTAATTTTTTTTATTTTTTGATATGTTTTAGAAGGCATAAAATGCCAACTTTTCAGAAATTTCCAGGTTGTGCAAAAAATCACTGACCGAGTTATGAATTTTTTAATCAATACTGATTTTTTCAAAAAATCGAAATTTTGGTCGTAAAAATTTTTCAACTTCATTTTTCGATGTAAAATCAAATTTGCAATCAAAAAGTACTTTACTGAAATTTTGATAAAGTGCACCGTTTTCAAGTTATAGCCATATTTAAGTGACTTTTTTGAAAATAGTCGCAGTTTTTCATTTTTTTAAATTAGTGCACATGTTTGCCCAGTTTTGAAAAAAATATTTTTGAAAAGCTGAGAAAATTCTCTATATTTTGCTTATTTGGACTTTGTTGATACGACCTTTAGTTGCTGAGATATTGCAATGCAAAGGTTTAAAAACAGGAAAATTGATGTTTTCTAAGTTTCACCCAAACAACCCACCATTTTCTATCGTCAATATCTCAGCAACTAATGGTCCGATTTTCAATGTTAATATATGAAACATTTGTGAAATTTTCCGATCTCTTCGAAAAAAATATTTTTGGAATTTTCAAATCAAGACTAACATTTCACAAAGGCCAAACATTCAATATTACGCCCTGTTTGATTATGGGGTGTAAAAGTAAATTATGGGCAAAAAATACTTTTTCGCTCGTAGGCTGCCATTTACACCAAAACTAATATTTCTTCAAATTTCTTTCGACGTTCCATAGGGATTAAGTTGGGCTACAACGTCCTTTCATTAGATTTGGCCAAAATTTAGAATATACCCAGAATCCAGGGCTGTCTCATTGTTCCCCACTCATTTCAGCCCATGGGTAACAATGAGACACTTTGATTTTTCTTCAATAAACTTTTCAAAATCGATGGAAATCTTTCAAAACATGAATTAAAAGTGATTATTGGCATATTTATAGAGTTTAAACTTCATTTAACCAAAAATACTAAGTTATTTGTTATGAATATATGGATTTTACAATATTTCAATACTTTTTAGTGTAACTTTTGTTATTAAATGTTTCATGTTGGCAAAATTGCTCTAAAATATTCAAGGCAAGTCACCTGCAATGAAACAATACAAAAACATGATGTTTTGCTAGAAAAATGTTGATTTTCGTAAAGTGTCTCATTGTTCCCCAGCTGTCTCATTGTTCCTGCCAAGTGCGTCTACAATGAGACAGTTGAATAACTCTGGCTGTAGATGTCGGATCGATCTCATATTTTTGTCAATGTTAGAACACATTAAAAGAAAAACAATGCAACTAAAAGCTCATTAAAACATGCTAATGAAAAAAATAGAAAAATCGTTGAAAGTTGAAAACCAAAAGTGTCTCATTGATGACTACCCTACCCTACAACAACAACAAATCGTGTTCATTCGTTTATTGAAACAGTTCATACTATAGAATGGCTTATGTGGACAAATGACCAATGTGGCCAATATGGCAAAAGCGCCACGAGGGAGGAAGCCGGGGAGGAGCTCTACAGTTCTGCTGAGCTGTGGGGCATTTTCTCCGAGCACATCGTCAGGTTTAAGACCTGCAAGACCCGCTTGGACCAAGTAACCCTCGTCAGTTACATGATCTCCAAGTATGGAGTTTAAGGAGTTGTTTTTTTATATATTAGTTATTTAACGATCCTCGGTGCTAAAAATTGTGACAGCTCTTGCGTTTCCCGATTAATTCCCTTAAAACGATTTACTTCCTTTCGTGTTAAACTACGAAGATTCGGTCCACATTTTTCGTGATGGCAAGTACCAGTGATTGCCAAATATGCTCGACCAAGTTGAAAGGAAAGAACGGCAGGATCACCAGTCCATCAGTTGGTTGTAATCATGAAGATGCCATCGTTCCTGTCCCAGATGCTCTTCCAGCAGCTATAATTTACCGTCCGTCATTAGCTCCAGAGTACAGAAGTCTCAAAAGTATTGCGAATCAAGTGGCATTTTTTTGATAGCTTGAGCTGAAGAATCCTAATTTGGTGAGATCATTCCTTTTCATTAATCATTATTTAACAGATGATTTTTCCCTTATAAATACGATATTATATTCTATTAATTAAATGATATATTCCTATAACCCTTCCATTTCTCCAAACCCAATTTCCTCCCCCCCCCACCCCCTCTCGCCCTCACTCCATAAAAATATTATTATTTGCCAAAATTACACTAACACACCCAACCACAACTGATCCGGAGCGTTTGGTACGGTATGTCCACGCATCCTTCCTCCCCTGTTGATTCTGTGAAATGTGCTCCGTTCACAGAATCTGTCTCTGCGGTTAATGCAACGCAGTAGGCCTGGCCGCTTTAATTTTTGCAATACGTCTTCGGGGTTACTCAAGTGTACTGCAATAATTAATATTGACAAGAAAGAACTTGGGGCGTAATCTAACCACAAGTTCTTCCAGGATGCTTTCTTCGGACTGGCTGCGCTTGTGTTCGATTAGATTAGATTAGATTAGTTATTTAACGATCCTCGGTCCCAACCTGGTCACAGCACCTAAAAAGTCCTAATAAAAATAAGTTATGAATAAAAAATAAAAAAAACTTTTTGGAAAATGAACCCATGATTAAAGTACTCTCGGTAATTTCGGGATTTAACCAGTACAATTCTGGAGTTTTATTTTGAAAAGGTCCTATAAATCAAATTTTCATTTTTTGCTTTTAAGGTGTTTTTGAATACCCCTGACTCAAGGCGGTTCTGAAAACACCCAAAAAGCAAAAATTTAAAATTTGGTTTATAGGACCTTTTCAAAAAAAAAAAAAAAAAACTCCAGAATTTTACTACCAAACCATGCTCTTTAATAGGATGTAACAAAAATGACTTTTTGGCGGGCATTCAGGGGTTTGTTCCGGTGGGCATACTGAGCCCAAATCCCAAATATGAGCTTGATTGGACGTAAGAGGAGCTGGCGCTCCACCCTTCAATTTTAAATGGGATTTAACCCGTAAAAATACTTTTTTTTCAAAAATTTCTATTTTTGAGGCACTTTGGCCACCAATGCGTTTAATAAAAACATCACTGGCGTGTAGGCCAGATCCTTGCGCATCTTGCCTCAAAAATAGACATTTTTGAAAAAAAGTATTTTTACGGGTTAAATCCCATTTAAAATTGAAGGGCGGAGCGCCAGCTCCTGTTACGTCCAATCAAGCTCATATTTGGGATTTTGGCTCAGTATGCCCACCGGAACAAACCCCTGAATGCCCGCCAAAAAGTCATTTTTGTTACACTCTACTCTTTATTCTCTCGTATGCCGATGCCTGGGTGTAGATTTAGAAATTTTCCAAACCATACGTCACTCTTGTATCTTGTAAGGTGTGAACTACCCATGTTCGCATAAATGTCCCATATGCAAAAACAGCAAGCTGAGAAAAACGCATTTGAAGTTTGTCCCATACATAAGGCTACGTGTTAAGTTTTCGCGAAAAAACTGGATTTCCTCCTGATTTCTAGAACAAAGTGCTGGATGTTATAGGCTCTTTTGAAAGAGCACACAATTTTGAATCAAACTGCATCAATAACTCGAAATCGATGGAAATGCATATGGGACATTTATGCGATCAGGGGCAGTGAATTGACTCAAAAAAAATGAAAATATTGTTTCGAAAAATTTCACGAGTTTTTCATTTTTTTAGAAAATGGAGGGATGTTTGGGTTGGACTTAACAAACGCAAATTTTCCTATTTCTTTTTCTTGAAAGGAGCACATTACGGAAACGGAATCGACGAAACACCTTATAATGTGGCCCCCTTAAACCTTGCGGTTTCGTCAACGGATCTACAGGCGTGTATCGTTCTTTTTGCGTGTGTGTGAAGGTATGGCACGGGGAGAGGGCACCGAAAACCTAAATTTACACTTAGATTTTTTTAAGTCCGCCTTGGGTTTCTAACCGGCGACCTCTGGATTGTGAGTCCAGCGCGCGATGCGATGGATCCACACTGGCAGACAGGAGCGCATCAACCAGAGCATTTACGCCAAGATTTTAGTAACAGACATTTTAGTACTCCATTTTTTTTATTTTGGTCACTAATTTTGCCTTCCTCACTGAGGAAAGGCTATAAAATCACTCGAAAATTGAATATCCTAATAACACCTCTTAGTCTTAGATATACCTTCACGTATACTTATCAACTCAGAATCATTTTCTGTGCAAATGTCTGTGGGGATGTGATTTTCTTTCCACACGCTTATCTCAAAACTGGCTGAACCGATTTTGGCCGGGTTTGCCTTTTTATGACCGTTTTGGTGTCCAATAAGATCGTATTCAAAATTAATAAGTTTGGTGAAGTATTTTAAAAGTCATGCCAAGTAAAAGGTTTTTGTAGGTAAAAAAGGGTGATTTATTCCATAACCTCAAAAGGCTGGATCTTTTTGTTTACGTGCGAGAGTCGCGCCAGTTGCGAAACGCCCGGTTGCCACTTTGTTTCAAATGAGAGTCTGCATGTTTTCTGGAAAAGTATGTATCAGGTATATTTTGTTTATTCATGAACTTATTTTCATCAGGTACTTTTCGGTGCTGGAACCTGGTTTGGACTGAGTCGGCTAAATAAGCTTAGGACAACTTAGGTGTTGAATTACTTTGAAAATGTGAAACGAACCACCTAATGGTGGATTAAGGAACGTTTTTAAAATTGAAAAACTGCAAATATTTCACTGCAAAGCAAAACTTCGGTGGCTTTATCTTTAAAAAATCTCAATTCCTTGGTATCCTCTCTTTCTCAAACCGATTTTTTCTGACTACTCTGAATTCCACGGTTCAATTAATTCTGGTAGTCCGCGTGATTTTGTTTCCTGTTTGTACTTTACTTGTTCAAGGAACATTTTTCAATCCATACCTCCTTTGGGCAGCCAAGTGGAAACTCAAAGGGAAAAAAAACTATTCCTTAAAGATTTTATCTTCGGATACTAGCATTTAAGAGCAATTTTGCGATGCTGCACTGCTGATTGTGTGCTGCATTTGGCCACGATTGATTGCACAACTTGAAGTTTTTTTTTTGAGTTTTTTGTTGCAAATTTTGGCTGGATCAAGATTTTTTTTCGCAACCCGTCAAAAATCTCCCAGAAAAAATCTCTGAATTCTAAACGATGGCAAACATGCTTCTCCAAATCCACGTGCAAAATCTTTCTACAATAAGCGCATTACAGTTCCCCAGAAGTGGCAGCGGAGCCATTCCCGAAACGAAACGAACATGGTTCTTGTATTTAAATAGGATGCAAAATGCAAAATTCACACACATACACACTCATGCAAGAGAAGGACTCCCCTGGGCGACATTTCCTCTTGCTTTTCACGTGGGTATTTTTTTCTAGCCCCGACTCCACCCAGTGGGATGCACTTTCCAACCCAGCAGAGAGAAAGGATCCTTATCGTGTAGCTTTGCATTTATGAGCGTAAATGTTGAAGCCAGCCAGCGAGGATTTATGTTGTCCTTCGTCGCTCGTCGTGTGCCTGGTCGTACGTTAGGAATTACGTCGTTTCTGGAATGCAATCGCAGATATATGTGTGTTTGTGTGCTTTTGCTCTTCAGTTGGTGAATGTTTTGCTTCGGAATCCAGAGGAATGGTCGAAAAAATGAAGAAAATAGACAGTAAGAAAAGAAGACAAGAAGACAAGAAGACAAGAAGACAAGAAGACAAGAAGACAAGAAGACAAGAAGACAAGAAGACAAGAAGACAAGAAGACAAGAAGACAAGAAGACAAGAAGACAAGAAGACAAGAAGACAAGAAGACAAGAAGACAAGAAGACAAGAAGACAAGAAGACAAGAAGACAAGAAGACAAGAAGCTTCTTCGCACTTTCGCATGGAATCCTTCCAAGTTGAGATTGCGCCGAGATGGATTTGCACTGGTTGAGGCCCCTGAAGCGCCTTGATGCACTTTGGGATTCAGCAACAGTCTTGTAATGGGATAAGACGGCTGCTTGACAGAGATTATGCCACCACAAGGGGGAAATGGAGGGAAAATCAGCTCTAATGAGGACGAGGGGGAAGGCAGGAAGGAGCATGTCACCGCAAACACCCGTGTGCCACTTTACAAGACACATGCAGACAGGTGGGGGTGCATCGAAAGAGCAACTTGTGAGTGTGGTTTAACTTTTTCCTGTCTTTGCGAGTGGTACACGAAAAGGTGCAAAAGTTTTCTTTTGTGGGAAGTTTTGCCGAAATGTGACTGTTGGTGTGACGAGATAAAAAAAAACTTTTCGTTTTAAATTTATTACATTAGGCTTAAATTATTAAAGAAACTTTCAACTTTAAAGAAAACTCTGTACTTCAGAGACGTGCTTAACATCGTATAGTAACATGATCATCATGATTCCTAGCAAAAAAATTTAAATTTTGTGAATGTCTAGAACATATCTAATATTACACACACTACTTTTGAAGAAACGATCTCATAAAATCAGCCATTAAAAATTTAAACTTGCTATTGTTTCGATCCTGCAAACCTGTACAAGACGTCGTCGTGCCACACACAAACAGCCATATTTCACCGCACGCTCAATTTCCCAAAGTTTCTTGTTTTTATTCATAACGATGATGCACACACAAACACACAGAGCCACATGCATATCGAATGAGAAAGTACCACCCAGATATTTCAGGGCGACATCAGAGCTGGGTTTTTGCCGTACCCTTGGCCACTTGGCTCTGGAACCGGTGCCAAGGAGAGTGTACCGCACGAACGTATCAAATTCAGCAGACTGTTACGATATGATTTATATGTACTCCGCAAGAGCAAAAGCACTCGAAGTCACTCACTCGTGCACTATGCTGATGATGGTGGGTGGTCGGTCCTGAGAAGTAGTTTTAGTGAAATTTGGAGTTTAAATTTAAGGAATATGGACCTAGTTTCGAAAACAATGAAAAAGGATTTTGTTTGAAAACAACAAAAAAGTTTTTTGTGTGGAAACGTTTGTTTCTCAACTTGAATATTATTTTGCATCAAGATAAGTGCCAAACTTCAAGACAGTATCGAAATGTAAATGAATGCTGGAAAGTTTGTTTCAGTACTGTTATTTTTGGTGATGAAAAGTAGATCGTTTCGTCATTCGAGAATGACAGGACAAGTAAGCAGTTTCACAACGGAATTGCATTATTTGATAAAATACATAAATTTAAGTTATAGTCATTTTAAGCCAAATTTATGTTAAAATTAGGAATATTCCTAAATTTTCAAATGGTGTACATCTTTATCAATTTCTTAAACATTCGTATTCCAATAGCGCAGAAATTCTCTAAACACTTAGATTTTTGAACGAATTCAGTAAAGTTTACCGATTTTTCAGCTGGTGAACAGTTCCATTAGAGAAATTCTTTACGAAATCGGCCATTTTTCTTCAATTTTAATTTCGTATTTTTTAATCCGGCTGATACCTTCGGGATGACCAAATAAGCCATTTTGCATCATTAGTTTGTCTATATAATTTCCCATACAAATTTGGCAGCTGCCCATTCAAAAATTATGTATGAAAATTCAAAAATCTGTATCTTTTGAAGGAATATTTTGATCGATTTGGTGTCTTCAGCAAAGTTGTAGGTATGGATACGGACTACACTGGAAAAAAATGATACTCGATTATTTTTTTTAAAGGAGCGGCCGTGGCTGACTGGTTACGGTGTTCGCTTTGTAATTGAATGGTTCTTGGCTCGATTCCCATCTGCTCCCAACGAGAAAGTTAAGAACACATAAATTTGAAATGATGAATATGATCGAAAATCAAAGTCGCTCGAGGCGGGGTTCGAACCCCCGTCCTTTGGATTGGTAAGCAAAAATGCTAACCACTAGGCCATGACGCCTTGGTGAGCGTGGACTGGAATTAGGAATACTGTTACAGAGAGCGAGTTGTGGCGCTATAACCACGGCAAATAGTGTCCAGGGCATTCGTGGAAATACAATGTCCCATCCCAGAGGGTCCCGGAGTACCAAACCTTCTTAGCACGGTGCTCCCAACGAATACAACCAAATCTCGGAGCGTATGGTGGTGTGTCCCCACGCTTCTTCCCCCCCCTGTCGATTCAGAATTGTGTTGTTGTTCGAACACTCAGTGCTCAAACTCAACCCAATTACGAATCATCTCTGCGATACGGCTTTACGCAGTAGGCCTGGCCACTTTAACGCTTGTGTTGTTTCAATGCATTCCGATGCAATGGCGCATTATAACTGTTAATAAATGACAAGAAGAGTGCTAGGCATAATCTACACTAAGGTACTCTCCAGGATCCCTTCGAAAGATTGGCTACGCTAGGGTCTGATAAGATTAGATTAGATTAGATTCAAGCAAAGTTGATTTTAATTCAGATGATCTAAAATGTCAGCTTTGACCACATTTTTAGTACATTTTAAAGCGATCTTCTGCATTTTTTACATTTATATAGGAAAGTTTTGTGAATGTTTGAAAATCAACAAAACTAAATAAACTATCCTCAACCCATTTCCAGCTCTAGATTTCAATTTTTGCTCTTCAAAATTCACTAAACAAATCAATTTTCTATCAATTTCGAGAATCACAAATGTTTGTTAGTTGTAGAAAAACAAAGTGCATTTAAATCTAACCCTACAATAAAGGCAGAACAACAGCAAACAAAAATGTTGTAGAGTAAAAGTTGCTCATAGAAACATGGAAAAAATACATCAACAAAATGGGAAGCAGCATGAACTAGGTGAAATTCCCATATATTTGGCAGGTTAATTTTTTTTCATAATTCGATTCAATTTGATAATTCTAACTAATGAAAATACTATCGTATGAAAAATCATACAAACATCAAAAAATTTTAGTGTTTTGGAATCGGGATGATGTCAGTTATCCATTAAAATTATTATTTCATGGAAATTTTCACAAAAATACGTATTTTTCCTGTATTTTAAAAATGCATTTTTTTTTCTAAGGGTTGTGTAGGGGACATCTTAAGATGACTTCGCTGAAAAAATCTCGTTCCTAGAACAAATCCTGTTATTTTGGCAGCTGTCTAAAGTTGGGGTACGTTTTTGGCCAAAAATGACCTCTCGAAAAATCATTTTTCTTATATTATTGTTAGAATTGCTCGAAAACTATATTTCGAATGTAAAAACAACATTTTTAGAAAATACTCAAAATTTTCACAAAACTACGTATTTTTGAATAAAATACTCAAAATTTCAATTTTTGCAATACGGGTATTAAACGATCGGAATTTTTTCAAACATTTCGAATGTAATAACAACAATTTTAGAAAATACTCTTATTTTTCACAAAACTACGTATTTTCAAAGAAAATACTCAAAATTTCCGTTTTTACAATGTGGGTATCAAACGATCGGGATTTTTTCAAATATTTCGAATGTTATAACAATAGTTTTTTGAAAATACTCAAAATTTTCACAGAGATACGTATTTTTGTAAAACTATTCAAAATTTCAGATTTTAAAATATGGGTTTAAAATAATCAAATCATTTTTTTTTTCAAAAATACGTAGTTTTGTGAAAATTTTGAGTATTTTCATTTTTTTAATAACTTTCGAAATGTATGAAAAATCCCGATCGTTTGATATCCACATTGTAAAAACGGAATGTTTTAGTTTTTTATTTCGAAAATACGTAGTTTTGTGAAAATTTTGAGTATTTTCAAAAAATATTGTTATTACATTCGAAATATATGAAAAATCCCAATCGTTCGACACCCACATCGTAAAAACAAAAATTTTGAGTATTTTTTTTTAGAAAATACGTAGTTTTGTGAAAATTTTGAGTATTTAAAAAAAAAATGGTATTTTTATTCGAAATGTTTAAAAAAATCCCGATTGTTTGATACCAACATTGTAAAAACGGGAAATTTGAGTATTTTTTTTTCGGAAATACGTAGTTTTGTGAAAATTTGGAGTATTTTCAAAAAATATTGTTATTACATTCGAAAAGTTTGAAAAAATCCCGATCATTTGATACCCATATTGTCAAAATTGAAATTTGGAGTTTTTTTTTTAAAAAGAAGCAGTTTTGTGAAAAATTTGAGAATTTTCTAAAAATGTTGTCATTACATCCGAAATATATGAAAAAACCCTGATCATTTGATGCCCATATTGCAATAACAATAAATTTTTGGTTTCTTTAGAGAAAAAAAAATGCATTAATTCTTGGATGTGTGAACATTGTTGTTCGGATGGTGTCGCAATCATCGCAACTTAATTTGGGGAATTAAACGCTTCACCGCAGATCAAACTTTGTGAACTGAATAATGTTATTATTCAGTTTTATACTTTCCAGAAATCCTTTTCCTACTCCTTGTGATCGTCCTTCAAAAGAATACAACGTATCAACAAATTTTATTCATTTGAATTCATATGTATTACTCAATAATGTATCGTGCAATTTTTGTTAAGTGTTACTTACAAGATGAATTGCATTTTCCTGCTCGCTCCGTCGGAATCCAATCCTGCCCTTTACTGTGAGTCGTTATTGCTCTGTCCTGTAGGTTAGTACAGAAATTCACTTAATTTTTTTTAGCATTTAAACGCGATTTAACTCCAGTTTCCTACAGTGTTTCGTTTCGTTTTCGTTTTACGGAGCAAGGTGGGGGACGCGGCCTCAAGTCAGTCCAAGTCCGGTTTCTTGTGGAAAAAAGGGTAGTGGCCGAACTAGTATTGCATACAAAATGAACACCACCGGAAGATATAGGGGATCGGGAGGGGGAAGGTGAAACTCCAGTTTCCTACAGTGTTATACAGTTAATTTTTGCCCAATTTGATAAAGATAATTTATGATGAATTATTATTTCAATAAATGACCAGGTAGCAGTTATTGATCAGCCCGGCTGTGTGTTTCTAGCAGATGCGGCGATTGAAGCTGATGTAGGTTATCTCAAAACCTCAAAACTTTAAAACTCGATTTCTCTGGAACGAAACTTATTCATTTCTGTCGATAAGTGATTCTTATGTAAAATTGGCCGGGAAATACGATAGTGAGGTCAAATAAAAAAAATAAGTCGGGGTGTCTTGAGATACGGCCGTTTAAAGTTTTCAATTGCGCAATACAGATAGACAAAATAAATCAATCAAAATTTTGATCACGGAAATGGATTCTACGTCCAATTTCCTTTGAGTCTAAGACCGACCTTCCAAGATTTGTGGTTGCTGAGCTATCGCCGTTTCAAACTAGGAAGTTCGCTCAAAAATCGCCAAAAAGTAGATTTTTCGGGGAGGTACAAAAATGGAGGGAGTGGTCCGATTTGGATGAAATTCGGAATTCTTGAATGTTTTGATAGTATCAACAGCCCTGCCAATTTTGAGCAGGATCGGAGAGGGTAATTTTCAAATGCTGTTCCGCTTCAGATGGAATGACCCATATGAAGGTCACTATTCTTAAAAACATGTAGAAGGAATTTTGTCAAAATATTGATAGCAACTCAAAATGTATATCTTTGAACAATGGCAATGATGCAAGTCTTAACGTTAAAATATCCTCATTTGAAACTAGCAAGATGCTCAATGAAAAGCATCAGCATGGTCAATTTATTCTTAGAATTTATTATCTCTGATCAATTATGCTATCATAAATATTGTAATCTTTTAGAGTTAATGTAAACGGGAATTCATGCTTTCTAGGTCAAAAACCAGTTGGACTTTGTCATTTTTCCCATAGTCATGGCAGTACTCTCAAATTCTAAGGTAAGCACCATCACCAAACTCTCTCACATACACACACACACACACACCATCGTCCACCACGTGCTTTTGATGGCACCTCTCACGTTCACCCGAAAGTGTATCATTTTTCAGAAAAAAACAATAAACCTTGCCCGGCAATGTTTGAGTGAATGGCCTTCCATAGCTGACGCCACACTGTAGACCAAAAGGCAAGCTTCTTCCCCATATTTCAGCCGAAAACTCGATCCCGAACGACAACAACAACGACAGGCAAACCGGTGAATTTGGGTGTGAGTGTGTGTGTGTGTGTGTGTGTGTGTGTGTGTGTGTGTGTGTGTGTGTGTGTGTGTGTGTGTGTAATAGGAATATAAATTTTTGATAACACTTATTCACAATAGCAATTGGAGTTTTTTGCCTTGTTTTCACTCTCTGCCAGAGTGCCGTGACGTCGTCGACGTCCCTGTCAGAAGGCACTTGTGGCGCAAATCACACACACACACAAGTTACGAGTAGACAATATGCTCACCCAACGGAAATGTTGAAATTTATGTTTCAATTTATGCTACTCTTGAGGTAGAGAGAGAGAGAGAGTGCGGCACTCACCTAAGCCATCAGCCGTGTGTGTTTGTGTTGTCATCCTTTCTTCTTCGACAAGAGTGTGCTTATCAATCGATAAATTTTCAACTGATGGCGCTTCAAAGCTGTATGGTTGGCGGTGGTGGTGCCATCTGGCTGTTCGAAAATGCATGTGCGGAGTTATGAGCGAGGGCAGATTAATTTGCATAATTGACTGTTTAAACGCGCTTCGATTTCAGCCCCAGTATAATCCAGTGTGTTGAATTTTATCGGTGAGAATTTATTGGAAGCTCTAAATAGCATTTATTAACGCACTCTTGCAAGAGTTCAATTGAAATTAAAATGTTTATAGGACATAAAATGGCACACGAGAATCGCTTTCGGTTCAGTTAGATCCCATCTGGTAATCCTATTTTGCGTTGCTTTTAATTTCATTGAATTGCTAATTGCGTTTTGTTATAGCCAGGAGAATTTTGATCTCCGTATCAAAAAGAGTCATTCCAGCTTATTTCACACGAAACCTTAAAAATTGTAAAACACATAAAATTGAAGAATGCAGGTTTAACTATCCGTCGTTTTTGTCTAAATTTTGTTAAGTAATCCTTTTGCGAGTACTTTTCATCAAATGTTTAAATTTGTGAGAATATTATTCTGATTGTGGTATGAGACCACTAGTGAATCTTAGGCATAATTGAGTTGAGGAGTTCGTTTTGTACATCATTTTGTGTATGACTCCATCTCCATCTTGCCGCTTTGCCAATATTAACTTCAAATCAATGCAGATTGTCACACGTGTATTCACTTGCGATTATATTATGACTTATTCACACAGATGATCTGTACAATTAGATTTTGAGAACGATGATATCGTTGCTGTCGTGCTATCTTGTCGCACGTTCATTTCGGGCCAAATTGAGTTATAACACAATTTTATGCAGCTCACAATGCCGTACCTTTTGACTTTTACAGATACAAAAAATTTGTTCCAATCTTGAGATATTCAATACAAACCGAAAAAACTCCCTGAATTGTTGTCACTCTTCAAATGAAAGAAGTTGCAATGTTGTCGTGCTATCTTGACACATCCTGAAAGTTGATGTAAGTGAGGGATGCCAGGTCAGAACGCGTTTGACAAACGTACACGCCTGACTACAGTAAACATTTTTAATTTTAACTCAGGACTTCGGCAACCAAATTTAACCAAACATCGGGGGCAATGCACAGAACGGCCAGCCAAACAGAACGTGTTTGTTATTGTTTACATTGAGTGCGCTAGTTTTTGTTTATTCAAGGTCAAACATTAAAATGCGTTTTTCTCAGAACATTAAAAAGCTACGTGCGATAAGATAGCATGACGAAGTTTATTTAACAATCTAAGAATCTAGGTCAGCACATTTTGTATAGATTTCAAGTCAAATTTTCAAGATTAAAACATAAACAGTAAAATGTAAACAGATTTTTAGTATAATCAATCATTTTTAAGAAAATTAATTTTAGGTTAAGAAATGACGGTAAACTTAGGGTTTGTTGAAAGTAGATCGACTGTAATGAATCAAGCATTTTGAGATTTTTAGAAACTTAACTTTAGTTAATCGAAAAATAACTGAAAAAGTCATTAGTAAACATTAATAGAAAAAAAACTCATAATTTATTACGTAACATTTATTTTTGGGTTATGCCTAATATGCCTAATTTTATAAAAAGTGCATGAAATTTCAGCAGGATTTGGAAAAGGCTGTTCAAAATACAAAAAAAAGTTTTAAAAAATAAAAAAAAACTTTCAATTACATGCCAAATTTTCAACACTTGAATGGAAAAAGGGGTCTGCGAATATTAGTTTTCAAACAAATAATAATAATAAAGTTACAACAAAATACATTTTCGTTGCCAGAAAAAAACTCTTCGTTGATATTTTAATAGTATTAAAAAAACCTTACTTGCTAAAAATAACAGACGCCAGAGAGTGATTAAAGTTGATTTTTAAAATGATGCCCGTACAGACGCAGGTTTGGCATGGACAGAAATCCTGTAAGCAAATCTGGCAACTCTATGTTATTGAATTTGTAATCATTTAAATGTTTCCAAAACCGTCAACTTTTCTTAGATTTCGCTGTAAATGTTTTCAAAATCGTCACATTAGCAACTCTCTAAGAAATCGGCCGATTTCGACAATTTTTATTTTTTTTTGTATTTTTTGATTTGACTTATACTTTGTGGGGTCCTTCCCTATGACCAAATAAGCTATTTTGCGTCATTGGTTCACCCATACAAGTCTCCATACAATTTTGGCTGCTGTCCATACAAAAATGGTATGTAAATATTCAAATAGCTGTAACTTTTGAGTGAATTTTCTGATCAATTTTATGTCTTCGGCAAAGTTGTAGGTATTGTTGAGGACTTTTGAGAAAAAAATAGGCACACGGAAAAAAATTGCAGATTTTTTTATCAACTTTTTTTTTTACTAAAACTCAATTTCCCAAAATACATATTTTTTGATTTTCGAGATTTTTTTAAATGTTTTAGGGGACAAAAATCCGCAACTTTTGAGCCATAGAGTAACATGGTCGAAAAATCTGCCGCCGAGTTATGATTTTTGAAAAAAAAAATGATTTTTGGAAAAAATCTAAGTTTCATGCAAAAACAAGTTTGACATTATTTTTGAATGCAAAATCGAAACGTACTTTACAGATTTTTTGATAAAGGGCACCGTTTGCAAGATATAGCCACCAAAAGTTCGATTTTAGCGAAATATTTGCAGTTTTTCAATTTTTAAAAATAGTGACCATAAGTGACCATTTCTAAAAATGTTTTTTTTAGAAGTTCAAAAAATTTGCTATAAAATTGTCTAAGAGACATTGAAGATTGGCCCTCGGGATGCTGGGATAGAGCCGCTTAATGAAAAAGAAACACGAAAATTGAAGTTTTCTTAATCTCACCAAAATAACCCACCATTTTCTAATGACGATATCTCAGCATCTAATGGTCCGATTATCAAAGTTAATACATTTAACACTAACATTATAAAAGGGCCAAACATTGAATATTATGCCCATTTAAAATGCTAGTCTTGATTTAAAAAAATTTCAAAATATTTTTTTGAAAAGATTAAAAAATTTCACGAATTTTTCATGTATTAAAATTGAAAATCGGACCATTATTTGCTGAGATATGGTCATTAGAAAATGGTGGGTTGTTTTGGTGAGATTCAGAAAACTTCAATTTTCGTGTTTCTTTTTCTTAAAGCGGCTATATCTCAGCAACCCGAGGTCCAATCTTCAATGTCTCTTAGACAATTTTATAGCGAATTTTCTGAACTTTAAAAAAAAATAAATTAGAAACGGTCACTCATGGTCACTTTTTTTAACAAATGAAAAACTGCAAATATTTTGCTAAAATCAAACTTTTGGTGGCTATATATTGAAAACGGAGCCCTTTATCAAAAAATCTGTTAAGTACTTTTCGATTGCAAATTCAATTTTGCATTAAAAAATAATGTCAAACTTGTTTTTGCATAAAACTTCGATTTTTTCCAAAAATCACTATTTTTTCAAAAAATCATAACTCGGCGGCAGATTTTTTGACCATGTTTCTCTATGGCTCAAAAGTTGCGGATTTTTGTCCCCTAAAACATTTAAAAAAATCTCGAAAATAAAAAAATACGTATTTTTGGAAATTGAGTTTTAGTAAAAAAAAAGTTGATAAAAAAATCTGCAATTTTTTTTTCCGCGTACCTATTTTTTTCTCAAAAGTGCTAAACAATACCTACAACTTTGCCGAAGACACCAAATTGATCAGAAAATTCATTCAAAAGTTACAGCTGTTTGAATATTTACATACCATTTTTGTGTGGACAGCAGCCAAAATTGTATGGATGAACCAATCTCACAAAATAGTTTATTTGGTCATTGGGAAGGCCCCCACAAAGTTTGAGCCAAATAAAAAAATACAAATAATATCCATTTTCGGTTTTGGTAGAGAATTGCTCACATTGTTGTTTAACATCGGAAAAACGATTTTGGAAACATTTTAATGTTTGCAAATCCGATAACATAGTTATTGGTTTAGCTCACAGGATTTAAATCCATGATGAGGGTTGAAATAAACATGCCATTAAAATTACATATTTTAAATTGTAATTGAAAAACGTTACTAAACTCACCATTAGGTGGTTGATGCCTTCCTCACATTAGTTCGCATGATAGATCCCTACAATAATTTAATAAAACACCTGAGACCCGATTTCAAAAAAGTGTATGAATATCACTTAAGAGCCTTTAACTTTTGTTTGGATTTTCAGATAGTCAATCTTTTGGGCTCGTTGGAAAGATGTTTCAATTACCTTTCAAACAATATATAGTATGGCGGGTTTTCTCTCAAGAACCACATTTTTACTATCTTCCGGACTTTAATTGGAATCGGATTTTAGCATAACTTTTGAAGTACTTTACAAAATTTCATAATTTATAGATCGTGAGGAATGGGACTCCAAGACGGATACCAAATTGGTCAAAATCGGTTATGCCACTCCCGAGATAATCAAGTGCAATTATTTTGATCAACATCCAACCACACACACATACATTTGCTTAGAAGTTGATTCTGAGTCTATATGTATAGGTGAAGGTGGGTCATGTTAAGAAGTTCAGTTTTTGAGTGATTTTATAGCATTTCCTCAGTGAGGTGAGGAAGGCAATAATAGGGTTTTATCATTTCAAAGTAATAATTTGCTCAAGCATCCTTGATAATTATTTTGTAAAAAGTAAATATGATCATCACGACTACAAAAAAGAATCAAAAGGTCGCTAAGCCTTGTAAACTTAAGTAACAGCAAAAACCTGATTTTAAAACGCCCTCACAATGGGACCTTGACTGCGATAAGAATGCTCTCTCTAAACGTGTGTACTTAGGAAGAAGAGAGCAATCTAGAGTTTCATATTTGTACAAGAAAAAGCCACTTTACAGAGAAGTTGGTTTTCATTTTTCTTCGCTCATCTCGTGTCGTGTCGTTGTCATGCAACCAACCAGCTGTCGGGCAGATTCGTGTAGTTATATTTGAATATTTTTTCAAACCCTTACTCAAGGACTACAAAAAGTGTTTCCTTAAGGGAGCGTGCAGGGGGAGGCAAGTGTGAGTGTACGGTACACACATCCTTCCGTGGACTGACTTTGGCAGCAGCCTCCCGAGGGGAAACACGTGAAGAATTTAATGTAAACAGAGACCCAAGTAAAGTGTATTGTGTAAAGCCATTTGCATACGAGAGTACAAGCTCCATAAGACAGGCCATTTTTTTAAAGTCAGTTTTTCGTCTTGAAACCCTCGAAAAAAATGTAGCGACTGGTCTCAGTGGCTTGGGATGAGCAGCGTAAAGGGTCTGAGTGTCTCTTGGTTTTGGAAGTGATGTTGGGTAATGAACACAAGTGTTTTGCACTGTGTTTATTCAAATTCAAGTACCGGAAGAACTATTTACATTATACCGAGGGCACACGAGAGATGGAGTCTTTAGCGGGAGCGTGTTGGCCACTCGGGAGGCTAACCGACTATGCTATGTTTGTGTTAATGTTTTATTTAAGAACTCATGTGACTTCAAGGTATAGGAATAGCAATTGTTTGAGCCCTTACAACTTTTAAATTTTGGAGAAACCTTAATATTTGTGGCACTAAATTAAACATCTCAGCATAAATAGTTAGGTTATTGAGCATAAATCAGAGAAAAATCATAATTCCACTTCAAATTGCGCTAAACAGCAGTGGGATAATCTTAACCCCTTCCCGCCCAGAGCAAAATTGAGATTGTTTTCGTGTTTCGCCATTATTCGGTACTGGATCGACCAAATTGGATGACATTTAAACAGTTTTTTTTCATAAAATGAACATTTTAATAGTTACAAGCTAACATTCTATATAACCCAAAGAAGGTTGAACTAGGTTGAAATAATGCATGGTTACAGAAAAATTTAGTTTTGAAGACAAAAATGTATGGTGCTCTGGAGTAACCATGGGCGTTAGAGGGTTAACACGTAATTTGATGGCAAAATGGGTGTTGTGTTGTTTTCTACATAGTATAAGGCTTCTAAAACCAACTTAAACAATCTTTAAACGATTTTTAAACTCCACTTTAGACGCAAGGAAAAACTTTTCTGTTCTAGGTACCCCTTTTCGATTTATTGAAGCTGCTGTTACTTCATAGTATGCATACATGAAATTTGTCGTTTAAATCAGTTTTTTAACATTCAAAATTTTGAATTATTTAACATAAGAAACTTGAATTTGACAAAACATCGATGAAGTTTTTTTCAATTTTCTGCACTTGCATTTTTTTCAAATAGGGTTTTTAAAATAAAATTCCTTTTAATATTAGGGCTGACAAAGTTGCCACTGATTTTTTTTGGTTAAACATAAGTAAAAATGCGTTTTATGAGTCATTCGAGGTTCCTCAATTAAATGGTTGTTTCACTAAGTTTATATGTTAATAAAAATTTGCTAAAACTGAATAGAAAAAGATTTTTCATGAAAAAAATATATTTTTAAAGCAAATTTTACATTTGAAATATTTAATACATTTCATTTTTGGGTGTTCTCCCCATTCAAGCCTTCGGACTCCTAGGTTCGAGCAGAAACTTGCAATAGAGACCACAAAAGACCCGGGGGTCGTTAATGTGGATGGTTTGATTTTGAATACATTTCATTTTATTTAAATTTACAATGCAAAGATTTTTGATTTTAATAACATCACCCCCGATCATTTTTAATGTTTTACTGGACTTAAAGAAGCTTATGATCAATAGTTTTTGTAAGACGATTTTTTGTTAGCATTGCTATTAATTTTTGAAATTGAGATTATTCAGAACTCTCGAAAATCCATTTAAAGATTTTCAAAACCATTTATGATTTCAGATCAAAATTCACTTGTGATAGTTGATAAAGTGCACCTTTTCAAATTTAAACTAATTGTTTTTTTAGATAAGACCGTTGCAAATATTTTCCAAAATTTATGTCGCAAAAAACCCCCTCCTCCCGCCCCTCCCCCTTCAAAGTCAGCCGGAATAATCAGGGGGCAAAAAAACATATTTTCTGAAAAAACTTCAAAATGTTAATGAAAATAAAAGTTCAATCAACTGAAAGCCAGTTAAAATGCATTTTCCTGCGTTTATAATCATATCTTGCATGTTTGAACTCCTTTGAAAACATTTTAAATTTTCATGAAATACCAATAAGAAAAGTTTCGCGAAAAAAAAATCCGTCAATACCTCGATATTTTGAAAACTAATTATTGGAAAGCAACTAGGCGCGTGTAAAATACATTTTAAAACACTTTTTTTATCTAAGTGTTGAAACCTAGGCTTGAGGAAATGACGTCTAGCGGTGCCGTTTAGTTTTGTCGTCGCGCTTGTTTCCGATTTATTTTTCGAGTGATTTTTGCAGTTTGTTATTCTGGAAGATGCATGCCCGGATCCGCGCAGCTTTGGTGAAGAAAAGGACAGTGAAGGTTTTTTGAAATTTTCTGGATTTGTGGGTTAATTTAGTGTTTTTATGTTCGTTTTTTTGCGCGGATCTATGGAAGCCATTATGTTGTTTCTCGCCAAAAAGCCGTAGCGAGAAATGTCACACCAATACATCGACAGATCGTCGGGGTGTTGAAGGAAGATTGACTGTTCAGATTGGTGTTGATGCCGATATTCTGTTGTGGGTGGCTATAGAGGAGTAAAGCAACTCGCGACAAAATTTTGAGGCTAGGAATTTTGACAGGTATGATTTTCATAAAGTATTCGCCTCCTTTTCTCTCCCACAGAAAACTTGGGAACGAGGTAGCTGTCAAACTAGGCCCACGTTTCTTCCTCCCCTGTAGATTCAGAAATGTATTGCTGTTTGAACACTCGTGCTCAAACTCAATCCAATTCAACGAATCATCTTTGCGGTAAACTTTACGCAGTTGGCCTGGCCGATTTAACGTTTGTGATGTTCCAAGGCAATCTAATGCAATGGGGCACTGCAATTGATAATAATGACAAGAGGATGCTAGGCGTTAATCAACCTAAGGCATTTTCTAGGATGCCCTCGAAAGACTGGCTGCGCTAGGGTTGGATTAGATTAGATTAGATTAGAAGTGTTAAAACCTAGGCTTGTAATTTCAATTTGTATTTGTTGGTCAAAACCGAGGGACATAAACTTCAAAAAATATTTGCAGCGGCCTTAGGTATATTCCATCTTCCTACGTCTCTGAAAAATCTCTGCTATCTTTTTTGAACATTTTTGATTCTCTTTTTCGTTGATGCAGAAGAGCATAAGTTGCATCTTTGTTAATTTTTAAGAAATATCTTAATCCTTTAATTTTTAAAATATTTTATGTAAAATATTAGACAATTTCACTGAACTGTTGTTTTTTGTAACTTTGAAAATTGAATCATCGAAAAAAATAATTCGTTAACACTTCAAAAAAAATATCATGTTTCGTTAGTTTAATTATTTTGCAAAACTTAAATTTAAGCAATGAAAAGCTGGTCAAACGATGTTAAAAATTGGCAAGAAAAACCATTTTTTTTTGAAACATTTTTTAAAGAAAAATAAACAAACATTGAAATATTTAAATAGAAATAAATTATTTTTTGAAAATTTTGTGGGTGTTCTAAAAATTCAAAAAGAAAAAAATGCTTTATTATTTATGTTTCTCCGATATTTTTCAAATGTCCTCCATTACGGGGTATGTTTTACGTTACCCCCTGAAACAACTCGGGGTAACCCCAGGGGTACATGTGCCCCAGATTGAGAACCGCTGTTTTAGAACGTTTAATGTATTTTCAAAAAATATTGAAATGTTTTTTTTTATTTCCGAGTTACAGCCAATCAACTGAGCCTATAATTTATTGTTACTTTCATTAAAATTATCTTATTTCTAGCTATTTTTATGAACATAATATTTTCAATATTCAGGAGCTTTTTCATTGATCATGTAAACTCAATCATACACAAATAAGTGCAAATTTGAAATCAATTTTCCCTGATCAATCTCAAAATTGGGGATATTGTTCAAGCACAGACAAACAGACGTAAATCTCTTTTTAATTCCATCAATCAGGAATATAACGGCTGATTTGAATTTAAACTTAGTTCTCGGATTATCCACCAGAATAGGATGGCGCTGCAATCAAGGCACACTTTCAAATGACGTTTAAGCTAGCGCGCCAAAAGTTTTGTTTTTTTTTCTGCTGCTACTTGAGTGTGAGGATGGACCAGTTTGGAGAAGATTGGTCGGTGGAATTTTTGGATCCGGACCCGCCTCCGGGAGTGGATTCCGCTGAATGGTCTGTTGAGCATTTAGATATTCCTCAATCCTTCCCGGCCGAACCGTTAGAAGACGAGACGCCGGATTGGTTTGAAAGTTTTATCACAAAACACGAGCTACAGGATGAAGATATGCCGGATGCGAACCCGGCCGACCTCGAGAATGTTGACTCCGTCGTGGCCCTCAAATCCGTCCCTCATGGATGAACCGGTGTCCGAATCGCCGATGTTGGTCTCCAGGAAAGCGGGTAGCTTAACCTCACGCTAAGAAATTTATTATTTAAACTAATGGCAATTTGTGGGCATTGTTCAGCGCAGTAATACCCAAACCACCCTCAAACTGGTGCATCTTTCCATCAACCTCTGCAGCCTACACGAATGTTTCCTCGGCAAGATTTACCTAGTACATGGCCGCAATCGGACGCGAACGTGGACCGTCTGCGTGAGTTAAGAATTTGAACTTCTTGCATTCTTGTCACATGTTGGTAAACAAATGTAAATGTTAGTAAACAAATCTCCCTCCTCTCACCACAACAAGAGTGACCGCGTTCACTCACACACTAACCAATTCTCATATACAGTGATGCTTAATGCTAGTATTGGCCACCAGATCGAGCTACTAGCTAACCTTTTTCCATTTTTTTTGTGATTGATGGATTTTCGTTAAATTTATTCAATGATTTACGTCTGTTTGTCTGTGGTTCAAGGTTTCAATATAAACATAATTTCTATTTTCATTCGAATCGGACCACTTCCATCTTGAAGGCAACACCTTAAAGTTTCGCCATTTTATTAATTTTGGAAAAATAAATTAAACAGTGAAACTCACATTCTGAAGGAAGTTAGAGTTTTCCTTAAAATATAGTTTTCATAGTCTCAGCATGGTATTTGGGACAATATTCCATAGAGGTTTTCCAAATTTGGAAAGATATTTTTTGATATTTTCTTGAGAATGAAAGTTATTTCTTTCAAGAATACCTACATATTTGTCAAAACAAATTCACAAATTCAACAAAAAACAATTTGTCACTTATCGATGAATGCTGGCACATCAATTTCCAATTGATATTGTATCTTTTTTCACAAATCGTCCCCAACATGACTCCTCGTAGATAGTGATTGCGAAAATCTCCATTGAACCGATTTGTCGCAAAATGCCACCATCTTATCCTTGAGGAAAACTATGAGTTATTGTACTTGCCATTTTCCCCCTCTCCTCTGTCACATCTCCGCTGACAGTAAAAGTGGAACGGGGGGTCGTTCCCAGAAATGCCAATAATATATATTGCAGTTTGCCAACGACTATGCATTCTCCCAGCAACGTCAACGTCGTTTTATTTTGCGAGAAAATATAAAAAGTTTTCCGCCATTTCCCAGCATACGCGCGCGCTCCGGTAAAGTTTTCCCTTCATCGCTGACTGCTTGCCAAATCTGGTCGTTCCGGCAGAGCACAGTTTCGATAGTTATTTTCGAACTCTCCCAAGAAGCTGTTTTGCTTAATTCGATATCTATGCTCGTCTTTCGTGCTTTTTTCGGTGCTTTCACTCGCCGAAAACAATTTATTGCTCGCGAAAACAAAATAAGAAGAAAACGAAAATCTGGCGCAATAAAAATCCGTTTCGTAACGAGTGTTACAGGCGGAAAATTCGCGAGGAAATCTTGGCGGTGGAGGGAAAATTTATTTGAAAATTGAATGCAACAAACTGCTTTTCCTCTTCACTGCTGCAGCAGATCTTGATTGTTTGGCTGTTGTTTCTTTTGGGGATGGTTTCTTCTTCTTTTCTTCCTGCTTACTTCATCTGCTTGCCAACTGAAAGCTGTTTTCTGCAAAATTTGCATCTTGGCTTGTAACGGTAATCAGGAAGCACAATGCATTTGTTGGGCGTTCTGGAGGAACTTTCGAGCTTTTCGTAGACTGGAAGGAAAGTTTTTCTTCTGTTTTTGTATTTGCTGTTATTTTGGATTCGTTTGATTTTGGATCATCTTTGAATGTAAGTGATGGTAGAAATAATGATTTTTTTTTCATGTTGAAATATTGATTAAATTGTTTTTACATTGTTTTAAAGGCTTGGATTTGCCACATAGCATTTTGAAAATATAATAAGTCAATGATCACTTGATAGACAAAAAACTTTATTATACGATATTTTACAACTTGTTCATGGTAATTAAACTGCATCATGTTTTTAATTTTTTGTGATGCTTGAAATCATAAATTAAGTTTTTATTTTAACATTTTGTAAACATAAGTTCCATTTTGACCAGATTTTTTTCATATATTCATATTATAAAAATTAAATGCATGGAACAATTGAGCAGCATTTCCGAATAAAAAATATATCGCTTCTCTTCAAAATCTGCCCAAAAAATCAGTGGTAATTTTTAAAGCGTGTTTGGGCTCGTTTGAACATATTTTTAGTTTTAGTTAAATTTATATGTACAGTTCCGCAGGAAATAATTAATTTGTCTCAAAAAAAATTCCTCAAGCATTGAGTAAAAGTATTATGAATTTCAAAATACTTAGTTTTCATCAAGTGGTAAAATCATTCCTAGTTATTTAAATTTTGTTTTTTTTTTAATATTATTGAAAGCAACCCCAACCCTAGCCACTTTTGAATGTCGGTCAAAGTCATACGTTTTGAGAACTATTTTGAAACCCCTTTTTTGTTTTTAAGAATAAAATAAACTATTTACAAAATAAGGAAATCTTATGATCCCTAATTGTTTTTTTACATGTTTTTTTTCTAAATTCTTCATTTTAAATATACAAGTTTTGTAAGTACCAACCGCCAGCCAATTTAAATTAAGAAAAACCAAATCATTTTTTTTTAAATGCCCAATATTTTCCCAAAAAACATATTTTCGAAAAGGTACTCAACATTTCAGCTATTTACAAAGTGGGAAAATACTCAAAATTTTAACAAAACTACGTATTAAAAAAATACTCAAAATTTCAGTGTTTTTACAATATGAGTAATGATCGGGGTTTTTTCTTAAATTTTGAAAGTAATAACATTTTTTTTAAATATTCAAAATTTTCACAAAACAACGGATTTTTGAAAAAAAAATCCTCAAAATTTTAGTTATTTACAATATGGGTATCAAATGATTGGATTTTTTCATACATTTTGAAAAGTATAACACATTTTTTTAAATACTTGAAATTTTAACAAAACTACGTGTTTTCGAAAAATTACTCCAAATTAAGGTTTTTTAAAAAATGTAAATTTTGAGTATTTTCAAAAACTTGTTATTACATTCGATTTATATGAAAAGATCCCGATCATTGGATATTTTGGTGTCTTTCGGTCGGTCTTGATTGGTTTGTCGTGGAAGTGATGGAGTTTCCCGGTTATCTGCGAAATTATGCGTTTTTTGAGCGATTTTATTTGCGGTTGGTTGTGCGATTCAGGCCATATTTTCTTGGGACGCTCGACGTGCGTGAGATAGAACATGATAGTGTTGGTGTGTACAACTTGCATGCAAGTTAAGTGTGTGTAGTCGTGCTGAGAGGCAAGCACAGAAAATTGTGTTTGGTTTGGATACGGCGCACTGTAATGGTGTTGGTCAGTCGATGACTCCAATCATCCGTGGGGTCCAACTCTGCGGCAGTATGAGGAAGAGAGTCATGCTTCGTGATGCAGTTGCCGAAAATTAGAAAGCAGGTTTGGCGGCTGGCTTCAGGTGTTGCTATTCGGGAGCCGAAGTTCCCGATCTTCGGGATAAATCATCAGCAAGGGCAAGAATCCGGTGAGAAAATTCCAATAGGAACCTTGTATGAATGTGTGAGTGAGTGTGAACAAAATTGGGCCGGATCAACTGATCTAGACAACTGTGATCTCATTTAGTTTATGCAGTGATGCCAAACATTTATAAAGTTAAACTGTATCAAAACTTTATTTGAGTATAAAGTAAACTTTGAGTAAAGAAGCTTTGACTTAAAATTTGTCAATTTGCTCGAAAACAGATTTTAAAACTTTCTATTTTAAATTAATTTTGATCATCAATTGCACATTCTCAACATAGTTCTCAGCTTTTTATTCCTTAAAAGTTCTATGCTAGGAAAATATTCATTGATCCGGCTCATCGAATGACATGTGTGCGAGAGAAGTATTGAATATTATATAACTTTTTCTTTGCAGCATTTTAAAGAAATCGCGCCATTCCGTACCCCATGAAAAGACGCGTTTTATCGTATATTAAAAATATTTTCGCCGCGAAGCGCGATATCTATTTGAGACGTGAGACGTATTCCATTGACGCCGGATAATTTCGCACTTTTTATCACATTAAATAATTGTCGGAATTTTTTTTTTTTTTTTGAATTAAATATACTTTATTGAATCTTTCTTATAATAATTACATTTGGTTTACATAATAAGTGGTCAGCTGTGGCTCTTCAGCTTTAGTTTGCTTTTCGTGATTTAAACACTGTTCATATTCATAACTTTAAAAGTGTATGATTTATCATTTTTGTAACACTAGGTACAATGAAGAAAAAAAAATTTAAGAAAACATAACCTAACCTAAAACTAACTTAATCTTACCATAAACTAAACCAATCCTTGAATCAAGGGGTATTCAGATATAGCACATTTTTCCCTGAATTTCAAACATTTTTCTTGAATCTTCTGATCCAACATTTTTACTTCTGCTAATTCATGAACCTCACTTGATCTAGTCCAGCCAGGAACATTCAAAACCATTTTGAGTACTTTGTTTTGGACACGCTGGAGCTTCAATTTATGAGTTCTAGCGCAACACTCCCAAACAGGTACTGCATACTCAATAACTGGGTAAATTATTTGTTTGTAAACTGCTAGCTTATTTTTCAAAGATAACTTTGATTTTCTGTTAATTAAAGGATACAAACACCTGATGAGAATGCTGCACTTGTTCAATATTTTATCTACATGCTGTCGAAACAATAGTTTCGAGTCAAGTATGAGACCTAAATATACAACTTCCTTTGACCAGGGTATCGAAACATCATTCATTTTAATCAAAACATCATCCTTTGGGACAAATCGGGCCGATTTGGAAAGTGGAAAAATGATGGTTTGAGTTTTGGCTGCATTTATGCGAATTTTCCAGTCGCCAAAGTATTCGGAAAGAACGTCAAGACCCTTTTGAAGACGGCCAACTAAATATCTGGTTATTTTACCCTTATAAATAACGGCAGTGTCATCAGCAAAAGTGACAACACACCATTACCAGGAAGAGTAGGCAAATCAGATGTAAAAATATTGTACAGAAGTGGGCCAAGAATACTTCCTTGGGGAACCCCAGCATCAATGTTGAATAATCCAGAAGCAATCCCATTCAGAAAAACCCTGAACGATCTCTCCGAAAGATAGTGCTGGATAATTTTGATAAGATACATTGGAAAACCGCATAAATACAGTTTATGTATCAAACCATCATGCCAAACATTGTCAAAAGCCTTCTCAACATCCAACAAAGCCATAGCAGTTGATTTAGACTCAAGCTTGTTCTGCTTGATGATTTTGGTTACTCTCGTAAGCTGATGAGCAGTATTATGTCCCTTTCGGAAGCCAAACTGCTCATTCAAAATTATATTATTATCGTTGGTAAAATCCAAAAGCCTTGAATAGATGACCTTCTCAAAGAGTTTGGACAGACTACTCAAAAGACTAATGGGACGATAACTTGTTGGCGATGTTGGATCTTTTGAGGCTTCAAAATTGGTATGACTTTGCCCAGCTTCCAATTGGTAGGAAGTAACCAAGTTGCAAACATTTATTGAAAATATTGGCTAGATGTTGAAAGAACTGATCACTCTGTTTTTTCAACACCAGATTAAAATGTTATCAAAGCCAGGAGCTTTCATATTTTCATTTGTTTTACTGCAACTTTGACTTCCTCACCAGAAACATGGGAATCTGCAGGAAATTCAAAGGTAGAGTTATTAATTGTTGAAATACTATTGGCAACTGATGTTTCTTTACGGCTGGTCATGGAAGCGCCAAGATTATGTGAACTAACAAAATGAAGCCCAAGTGCATTTGCCTTTTCCTCGGATGTAATCAAAGGAGAATCCTCAACAATAAGAGGAGGAATAGGCTTTGGTTTGTTTTTAAGAACTTTTGAAAGTTTCCAAAATGGTTTTGAAAAATAATTGTCGGTTTATCCTTCAATGAATATATTTTTCTGAGTTGGAAAAGAGTTGCGCGATTGAAAAGTTGTTTTTTGTCGGCTTCGTTTCAGGCGCGTTAGGATAGACCATTAGCGCTCGTTTTTGAAGTTTTTTATTGGATTGTGTATAGCGAGACCTCGCGGTTACTCTGCAACGTGTTTTTCGGAGCCTTTTATTTAATATTTTATTTTTCATAAGTTTTTCTGGTAAACATCGCTGATTGGAAGGCACGCCGCCGGTTTATCTCATTTAAATAATTTTATTACAATCGGTTACGGGGTGTCCTGTTTTCTTTTCGTTTATATTCGTTTATATCGATTTTCTGAAGAGTAAAGCGTCTTTTATTTACTATTTTTTAAAATTGCTCGCGTTATCTAAATTGTACATACAGTAAACATATACTGATAAGTCCAGCCCATAGCACTACCGCTCGGTTGGCACGCGTTCGATTAAAACAAACTTTTTAAATAGTCAATTATTTATCTTTCCGCAGCCGGCTGCCTAAGATTTAAAATTCAACCGATAAACAAAATGCTCATGGTCACATCACTGCCACTTGTGAATCCTGACCTCATACCCATCTACTACCCCCTCAAAACTCATGTGATACTTTGTCGGAGAAGCAGTCGATTGGGCGGTCTCTATCACTCAAGTATCGGACTAACATTCCCATCCACTTCCCCGTGACCCTACCACTGGTCGTGGCTGGCGCCGGTATTGATCAGCATGATAGGGGCCTTTGAGAAGTTGCGAAGCGAGGAAAGATAGCACCCACTCATCTTCCACGGCTCGTGGATGTAACTTCTGGAGGTCCTGGTCAATAACGGAGTAGCAACTGCGGGTGGGCACCTATGCTTATGCTTATGCTTATGCTTAAAGATCCCGATCATTGGATATTTAAAAAAATCTGAAAATGTGAGTATTTTTCTTCAACAATACGTATTTTTATGAGAATTTTGAGTATTTTCGAAAAATTGTGATATATTTTTCAAAATGTATAAAAAATCTCGATCATTCCGTCGCCGTCGTGCTAACTTGTCGTACGTGCATTTTGGGCCAAATTGAGTAAAGAACGCCATTTTATGTCACATCTTTTAACCTTCATAGATCCCCAAAATTCGATTTCAATCCTGAAATATTCAATGAAAACCAAAAAACCTCCGAAAATTTTTGTCACTTTTCATATAAAAGTAGTTTCAATCTTGTCGTGTTATCTTGTCACTCCCTGAAAATTGATGTAAGTGCGACAACTGGCCAAAAGGATTTCAGGTCAGGATGCGTTTGACGCACGTACAAGTTAGACTACCGTAAACATTTGTAATTATAACTTGGGACTCCAGCAACCAACTTCAACCAAACTTCGGGACAATGCACAGAATGGTCAGCCAAACAAAACGTTTTTGTTATTGTTTACTTTGCGTGCTCTCGGTTTTGTTTATTCAAGGTCAAACATTAAAAAGCGTTTTTCTCGGAACGTCAAAATGGCGGGTGCGACAAGATAGCACGATGACGTCGATTTTATAGCCATATTGAAAATTACTGAAATATTTAGTATTTTTTCGAATATCCGTAGCTTTGTGAAAATTTTGAGTTTTTTCAAGAATTTGTGTTTTAATTTTCAAATTGTTTTCGAGAAAAAAAAACTGCACCTTAAATTTTTTTTTGCTGAAATTTTCGTGTAATTAAAATTGCAATGGATCCCGAAACTGAAACACCAACATTTTTCAAAGTTTTGATAATTTTTCATAGGATTATAGCCAATGTCTCCCATGTAGCCAAAAAACCATAAGCTCTGTGCTTTAGTTATGCACTTCCCGGTTTTGCATCCCCCATATGCGGTGCTAAACCAAGGCATGACTGTATTTGGAACTTAGGTGATCTTAATTTTATAATTTTTGAACTAAAATTTAAAATAGTTTTTCCCTGATTGAAATGTTATGAAAAGCTTCTAGTTCATCTTTTTCAATTTTATATAAAAGTGAGTTTTAAACAAAATTACTCAATGAGGAGATACAATTTTACAGAAATACAGAAATGTATATTCGGATATCGAAAATAATATAAGGCGTGTTTTAATATTTATAGTAATATTGATACTAAAGGTATCGCCATCTGGTCGAATCGGGACACATGGGGTGATTTGAGACAGATGTTTCAGGCAGGTTCTAGCACAATATTTTGATACTTTAGATTGATTTCGGTTTAAACAGATAGAGATCAACTTAATTAGTGCATCACATTTTCTAGGTTTAAAATGCGTTAAAAAATGCTGTTCCTTTTCAGATTGTTGTCCCAACTCGCCCTTGTTGATGGTAATCAATTTTGGAATTATTTGAGGACAATATATCAACTTACGAAAATTTATGAGTTTTCAGTTTTGTCAAAACTACAAATAAAGATTCATTCAAACGAAACTGATTGCGCGGCGCTTAACCTTATCTGCCCAGTTAAGCCAGTCATGCATCTCAAACGCCATTCTTAAAACACGACAAACAGACAATACAAGTGCAAAGGAAAAAAAGAAGTGGGAAATGCCCGGAAAAGCTCCAAACTATTCTTCATCCCCCACAACCCCGAACCGAACCAAGCTGGCCAAGCACGAAAAACTAACGACGCGACGAAAAAAGTTGATAATTTAATTTTAATTAAGGCTATTTGGCTTGCTACTTGTTTCGCAAGCGCGCGCGTGTCGCCCTGTTCTACGCCAGAAACAACGGGCTAATTGAATCGGAGAGCGCGCACAAGCTAAGTAAAGCCAATTACATTTAAGTCCGCTGGCAGGGACACGGTCTCGTCATCAGCGAGGAGTAAAACGCTTCGTTGCGTTCGGAGAAAAACGGGCGGAAAATGAATTGTCTTATGAATTATGCACCAAAGGTTTCTTGAAAAGAGGTTGGCGGCGGGATTTTTTTTTCGACAGAAAAACCAGTTACAGCACGAGATAATGTTCTTTCGTTTTATTTTTCTGTGGACCCTTGAGGAGTGCCAACAAAAATCTGCAATTCGTATGGCAATTTTCCTCTTAGGTATAACCTAATTTACCGTGGAGCATTCTGATGACTACATTAGCCTTTTCATCTTCGTGCCTCCCCTTAATGACAAGGATTTATCCTTTTCTTTTGGTACACCCAAAAAAAAAACCGGGCAAAAAAATATGCTCGGTATTGTCTGCCCTGGAGAATAATGCTTAAATCATAGTATGTATAACGATTAAATTAAGGATCAGAGTTCAACCTATCCTCTTATGTGCCCAAAAGACCAACCAAGCAACAACCGGCAAGCCTGCTAGAAATTTGACCTGCCCGGTGTTGGGGTTGCGGTATCTTCTCTGCCGAGAAGCCGAGCCTCAAAAGCTGAGGTTTGGGGGGTCGTGTTCACATGGTTCTCTTGAAGGTATGGAAGAAGGGCGTGTACTAGAATGTGAGGATCGTAGCTGGTATAATAAACATCTAAAATACTCTTTTAGCAATGCCGTCGTGAAACTACTTACTTTTCCTGTCATTTTCAAACGAAGCTTTAAAAAAACAGAATCGAATAGTAACCCTTTTTAAAACAAATGCTGAAAAGTTTAATTTTTCGGCACTTGTTTGGAAAAAATATACTTTTCAACATTTTTTTGATTTAAACGAGTCATTGACTTAATGCATAGACATTTGTCCTATATTTCTGATCAAAGGGTGTTTTGGGGAAAAACATGATTTTTTCATCACTCGTCGTAACTATAAATGTACTACTCGTGCTGAAAAAATTCTCTTTTTTCCTCAACTTGTTGCACAGGGTTGGAATAAATCTTTTTCGTTTGCGAACTTTCTTCACCCGCTAAAGAGACAGGAGGCAAATCATGCAAATCCCGAGCATGGGTAAATAACAAGGGAAATGCGTAATAATACCTTTCTCTGGTATCAATACCAAATTTTGGTATTCTTGGACTCTTTAAAATTTGTCTTAAGGATTATGCAAGAGCAAAATGTGGTATCATACCAATTTAAGGTATTGTTTTGATATTGCAAAATTGCAGAATTTGTCAATGATCGAACACCACCATATTCTTTTGGTATTACAGTATTTTATCAAATTCCTCTGCAACTATGGGAAAATTTTGACCAATTTTGACAAAATAATTAATTTTGCGCTATAATGATGTCTCAAAGCGAATGCTTTCATTCAAAACCGGAAATTTCAAACTTGTTTTTAAACATTTTTGATATACCCCCTATAGAAATGACTTGAAATTGTGGAAAATATTCTAAGTCAGGATGGCACATTTTGGTATTATTTTGGTATTTAAGTGTTTTATCAAATTCCTCTGAAACTATGGGAAAATTTTGACCAATTTTAACAAAATAATTGATTTTGCGCTAAAATGATGTCTCAAAGCGAATGCTTTCATTCAAAACCGGAAATTTCAAACTTGATTTTAAACATTTTTGATATACCCCCTATAGAAATGACTTGAAATTGTGGAAAATTTTCAGTCAGGATGGCAAATTTTGGTATTATTTGAATATTGAAAGGTTTCATCAATTTTCTCTGAATCTATGGGAAATTTGCTAAAAAAAATTTACGAGTTAATTAACTTTGCGCTAAAATGACTTGAAACCCAAAAATGTTGAAGATGATTTTAAAAATTAGTGTGATATACCCACTAATATTTTTTTCAAAAACATTGAAATATCTCTAAGTCGGGATAACCAAATACTTTGAAAAACGAGTCAATCGAAAGATTATTGAATTTTGGTGAATTTCAATCCAGTTTTATTTTAATAACACTTATTTTTCAATCTTGTTATTTTTCAGAATCTTCAAGAACTTCATGCACAGGCCGTTCATCAATGACAAATGCATTCGGTGTGGTGAAGAATATCACTAATAACAACATGGAATCATCAGGTGAATAGATTTGGCTGTTGCATATGAATAATTTCCGTTTTTTCACTAACTGCAACTGCTGCACTAAAAATGGTATGAAAATACCAAATTTTGGTATTACTTGTTCAAATACCAGCGACCATAATGTGCTCTTAGTTGCCCAGTAATAGATGGTAAAATACCATGAAATCATACCAAAATCATGTATGCGAAAGACCACAGAAATACCAAAATATGATTTTCCAAGGGCGGAATACCTCAAAATAAAACCATGGCAATACCAAGTTTTGGTATTCAAGCAATGTTCAAAAATCCAGAAGACCTCAACTTGGTATTGAAATGGTTTTATTTTGAGGTATTATTTTACCCTTGGAATAACATGGTTTGGTATTGTTGTGCCCTTACACATACAAGATTTTGGTATGATTTCATGGTATTTTACCATCTATTACTGGGCAACCAAGGGCACATTTTGGTCGCTGTTATTTGCCCAAGTAATACCAAAATTTGGTATTCCCGTGTTATTTACCCCTGCTCGGGAAAGAAAATCACTCCCGAACTTCTCCAAGAAAATCAATCTTTTGATATTTTTTTTGTGAAATGCCCTGTCAGCATCACTTTAAAATGTTTATTTCACTTTGTTTACATAGTTCACTTTGTTTACATTTGTTCCTCCATACAAATTCGGCAGCTGTCCATACAAAAATTAAATGTGAAAATTCAAAAATCTGTATCTTTTGAAGGAACTTTTTGATCGATTTGGTGTCTTGGGCAAAGATGTAGGTATGAATATGGACCACACTGAAAAAATGATACAAGGTAAAAAAAATTGGTGAATTTTAATTTCCCTTTTTCGTCACTAAAACTAGATTTGCAAAAAAATACTATTTTTATTTTATTTTTATTTTTCTGATATGTTTCAGAGGACATCAAATGCCAACTTTTCAGAAATTTCCAGGTTGTGCAAAAAATCTTTGACCAAGTTTTGAATTTTTGAATCAAAACTGATTTTTTCAAAATATTGGTCGCAAAAAATTTCAACTTAATTTTTCGATGTAAAATCAAATTTGCAATCAATAAGGCTGGTACAAATATTTTTAAAAGTTTTTGTCACCCCCTTCGAAATTGGCCCGAAAAATCAGGGGCAAAAAAAATATTTTTACAATAAACTTCAAAATTTCAATGAAAATTCAAGTGCAACCAGCTGAAATCAAATTAAAATACATTCTCCTGCGTTTAAAATCATTTTTAGCATGTTTGGGTTTGTTAAAAAATCTTAAGATTTTTTGAAAATTTTCGATGCAAAATCTTTTGACGAAGAACTTCGTCTTAGGGCTCTATACAGGGTAGCAATCCAAAATTTCGCGAAGCGAAATGAAACCGAAAAATGAAACGCCTTCCCCAAGCAGAGGGGAAAATCACAGAAGCAGCGCGGCCGACGGTTTTGATATAAATATAAACGCCACCCCCTCCACAGCATTAGTTTAGTCGGTGGTCTACCACCGAAGCGAGAGGAGCTCAGCTCTTCTCGCGAGCGCCAGCCTTCTCTCTTCCCTACAAAACCACGGGAAATTTGAAGGCTGGCTTCAGTCGGTGGTCTACCACCGAAGCGAGAGGAGCTCAGCTCCTCTCGCAAGCGCCTAGGTGGCGTCTTCAGGAACTAGCCTTCCCGCTTCCCTACAAAACCATGGGAAATCGGAAGGCTGGCTTCAGTCGGTGGTCTACCACCGAAGCGAGAGGAGCTCAGCTCTTCTCGCGAGCGCCAGCCTTCTCTCTTCCCTACAAAACCACGGGAAATTTGAAGGCTGGCTTCAGTCGGTGGTCTACCACCGAAGCGAGAGGAGCTCAGCTCCTCTCGCAAGCGCCCCTAGGTGGCGTCTTCAGGAACTAGCCTTCCCGCTTTCCTACAAAACCATGGGAAATCGGAAGGCTGGCTTCAGTCGGTGGTCTACCACCGAAGCGAGAGGAGCTCAGCTCTTCTCGCGAGCGCCAGCCTTCTCTCTTCCCTACAAAACCACGGGAAATTTGAAGGCTGGCTTCAGTCGGTGGTCTACCACCGAAGCGAGAGGAGCTCAGCTCCTCTCGCAAGCGCCCCTAGGTGGCGTCTTCAGGAACTAGCCTTCCCGCTTCCCTACAAAACCATGGGAAATCGGAAGGCTGGCTTCAGTCGGTGGTCTACCACCGAAGCGAGAGGAGCTCAGCTCTTCTCGCGAGCGCCAGCCTTCTCTCTTCCCTACAAAACCACGGGAAATTTGAAGGCTGGCTTCAGTCGGTGGTCTACCACCGAAGCGAGAGGAGCTCAGCTCTTCTCGCGAGCGCCAGCCTTCTCTCTTCCCTACAAAACCACGGGAAATTTGAAGGCTGGCTTCAGTCGGTGGTCTACCACCGAAGCGAGAGGAGCTCAGCTCCTCTCGCAAGCGCCACCAAGCGCTTGGCAGTAGTGGCCACCACCTGGAGGCCCCGGGAATGTTCCGATAAGGGGACATTTGCGGAACCATAAATGTGGGGGCAATATTGGTATCAAACTTTAGGGATTTTGATACTGGACATGAAATTTGACATTTTGGCAGTAATGGCCGCAACCTAGAGTGGTCGGAGGCCCCGGGGATGTTCCGATAAGGAGACATTTGCAGAACCATAAAAGTTGGGGCAATATAAGTATCAAACTTTAGGGTTTTTGATACTGTACATGAAATTTGACATTTTGGTAGTAGTGGCCACCACCTGGAGTGGCCGGAGGCCCCGGGGATGTTCCGATAAGGGGACATTTGCGGAACCATAAGAGTTGGGGCGATATGGATATCAAACTTAAGGGATTTTGATACTGGACATGAAATTTGACATTTTGGCAGTAGTGGCCACCACCTGGAGTGGCCGGAGGCCCCGGGAATATTCCGATAAGGGGACATTTGGGGAACCATAAGAGTTGGAGCAATATGGGTATCAAACTTTAGGGTTTTTGATACTGGACATGAAATTTGACATTTCGGCAGTAGTGGCCACCACCTGGAGTGGCCGGAGGCCCCGGGGGTGTTCCGATAGGGGGAAATTTGCAGAACCATAAAAGTTGGGGGAATATGGGTATCAAACTTTAGGGATTTTGATACTGGACATGAAATTTGACATTTTGGCAGTAATGGCCGCAACCTGCGTGGGTCTCGTGGCGCAGGGGTAGCGGCTTCGGCTGCCGATCCCGATGATGCTATGAGACGCGGGTTCGATTCCCGCCTTATCCACTGAGCTTCTATCGGATGGTGAAGTAAAACGTCGGTCCCGGTTTCTCCTGTCTCGTCAGAGGCGCTGGAGCAGAAATCCCACGTTAGAGGAAGGCCATGCCCCGGGGGGCGTAGTGCCAATAGTTTCGTTTTTTCGTTTCGGCCGCAACCTAGAGTGGCCGGAGGCCCCTGGGATGTTCCGATAAGGGGACATTTGCGGAACCATAAGAGTTGGGGCAATATGGGTATCAAACTTAAGGGATTTTGATACTGGACATGAAATTTGACATTTTGGCAGTAGTGGCCACCACCTGGAGTGGCCGTAGGCCCCGGGGATGTTCCGATAAGGGGACATTTGCGGAACCATAAAAGTTGGGGCAATATAAGTATCAAACTTCAGGGTTTTTGATACTGGACATGAAATTTGACATTTTGGCAGTAATGGCCGCAACCTAGAGTGGCCGGAGGCCCCGGGGATGTTCCGATAAGGGGACATTTGCGGAACCATAAAAGTTGGGGCAATATAAGTATCAAACTTCAGGGTTTTTGATACTGGACATGAAATTTGACATTTTGGCAGTAGTGGCCACCACCTGGAGTGGCCGTAGGCCCCGGGGATGTTCCGATGGGGGGACATTTGCGGAACCATACGAGTTGGGGCAATATAAGTATCAAACTTCAGGGTTTTTGATACTGGACATGAAATTTGACATTTCGGCAGTAGTGGCCACAATCCGGAATGACCGGATCCCTCGGGCGTGTTCCGATGGGGGGACATTTGCGGAACCATACGAGTTGCGGCAATAAAAGTATCAAACTTCAGGGTTTTTGATACTGGACATGAAATTTGAAATTGGCAGAACCATAAGAGTTGGGGCAATAAAGGTATCAAAATGTAGCTGCTCCTCTGTGATGTTGCTGCACGGTTACGCAAAACGGAAATGAAATTAAATCCAGCCTCGGAATAGTGTTATCTACGTGCGTATGTATTGCGTGTACGTACACGAAAAAGATTGAGGTTAAATTTTGTACAATCCAGCAAAACAAATGGCGTGCTAGTGTGCTTGAGAGCGGGCTTAGATAACTCTATCAGAATCACCTCGAAATTTACGAGCGATTACATATGTGTGTGTGTGAGTGTAAGCGCGTGCAGTCCAAAAATCTCAGCCTGCTGCGCCCCACTTCAGCTCATAATTTTGGATCGTCGTCGAGGCCACATCAGCTGCAGCAGAAGAGGGCGCAGAAGGCGAAAATTTCCTAGGCAGCCCAACGGACAAACAACGAAGAACAACCGCTGCACCGCAGGAGAAGCAAACCACAGGCCAAGGTTCCGAAGGAGAGAGGAAACCGGCCAAGCCCGCGGCCCGTCCGCTGGTTGACGAAACGAATCTGGCCGCCATCACCCCGAAGGATCGGAACTTCGGAACGAATCGCCACTGCAGACCATCGGGAAAGAAGAAGAGCAGCTCCTCCACCATCGCAAGTGTAACGGACAAGAAGCAAAAGCCCCGCCGCAAGTAGCACTTAGGAACGTGGTGCTGATGCAGGTTGACCCAGACCAAAGCCATGGACATCTTCCTCAACGTTGACCGGAGAAGCGGCCCGAATGAAGCACTACACCTCGCGGAAGATTTGATAAACAAACGGCCCCCAAATATCTCACGAAAGAGTTGTTCCTTTAAAATTTCCCTCTAAGAATGTTCCCTAAAAATTTAAAAAAAGATCGAATAAAAATCATATCACCACAGAGTTAGCATGAAACCACTGTTTCTGTGTGGTAGAATGTCATACGCGCTTGTGTGTGTGTGTGTGTGTGTGTGTGTGTGTGTGTGTGTGTGTGTGTGTGTGTGTGTGTGTGAGCACGGAGAGGGAAAAATCGCCTGCTGCAAAAATGCACAAGTCAGAATAACTTTTTCGAAAATTTGGAGCCGTCGCCGATTGCTGGCAACAGCCTTCAAAAAACACTGGCTCAGAAAAAGCCCCATCGAAACGACGTTGAACGCTTCAACTTTATCCTCAGCTCAAGCATCTCCGCCGTCAGGTATTCCCGGTTTGGTTGACTCGTCCGACCGGGAACTGCGGCCCAGCTCGAGACTACCGTGTCTGTTTCTCGCCTTCACCTTTCCTCATTTGCTGACGCGTCGTCCCATCCTCGTTGAAAGTCGAGAGTGAAATGATTGCGAAAATGACAAATCGACCTATATTTATAGATTTTTGTTTTGGCATATCGCGCAACGATCAAATCTTGGTGGCGAATGCAGTAGGAAGGCAGAGAAAATGCAGTAGGAACGGCAAAATGAGGAAACAAATCTTGCGTGCTTGTGAAAAGAGGGGAAGTAATAGCGAAGTAGAAGTATAAAAATGCGTTCTACCCTTTCCACTCCACTTAGTTGCCACCGAGATGCTGAACAAGTCGGGTCGGCTCGTAATATCTGAGCCGCAGACGGGTGAAGCAGCAGCAGCAGGGAGAGAGAGAGCCCCAAATTCTCTCTTCCGGAGAAGGATTTCTTCTGAAAAATTACCTTTATTTTCTAGAGAGAGAGAGAGAGAGAATCGGAGAGCAGCACCGAAGAGGGCAAATTGTGTGCGAATGCCGTAGAATGACACACCATACATACACACTCCCGTTTCATGGTACACGCTGATTGGGTTCGATGCGTCGAGTTTCCCTTCCACGGATGTTCGATTGATGTATCTAAATTCGTCACCTGAAAAGGCAGGTGAGCAAAACCGCCAGTGGAGGCAACTTTTAGGCAGTGGAGTAAAATCGTTTAACCTAGTAGACTGTGTGAAAATTGTTGTAGCCCTGTTGTATGGGTTAGTACAACGAATCTACTACACTCAACCCCCGGTGGTTGGTCACTTTTTCGTTTGACACTTTTTTAGTTTGTACCCCGTTGGTTGGTCAAAGTCAAACTAAAAAGTGACGAACTGTCACTTTTTACACGACGCTCACGCACACTATCAAAACAAACGTTTGGTAGTGTGTGTGAACTCCGTGTAGAAGGGGTGTCAAACTAAAAAGTGACCCCGTTCGTTTGACAACAGTTGGTGTCAAACCATCGGGGTTCGAGTGTACGAGCTCGTGTAATTAGTCACGGCCCCGGGATGCACAGCCGGGTCAGCCAGGAAGCTTCCCCCAATTCGTTCAAAGATTTTGTTTACGCCAGTGGTGGCCAAAACCTGGAGTGGCCGGTGCCCTCAAAGAAGGTTCCCCCGGGGCTCGGAGGGCCTTTTACAGAACCATACGAGTTTTGGCAATATGGGTATCAAAATTTATGGTTTTTGATACTGAACATGAAAATGGCCATTTCGACAGTGGTGGCCAAAACCTGGAGTGGCCGGTGCCCTCAAAGAAGGTTCCCCCGGGGCCTGGGGGGTCATTTACAGAACCATACGAGTTTTGGCAATATGGGTATCAAAATTTATGGTTTTTGATACTGGACATGAAAATGGCCATTTCGACAGTGGTGGCCAAAACCTGGAGTGGCCGGTGCCCTCAAAGAAGGTTCCCCCGGGGCTCGGAGGGCCTTTTACAGAACCATACGAGTTTTGGCAATATGGGTATCAAAATGTATGGTTTTTGATACTGAACATGAAAATGGCCATTTCGACAGTGGTGGCCAAAACCTGGAGTAGCCGGTGATCTCAAAGCAGGTTCCCCCGGGGCCTGGGGGGACATTTACAGAACCATATGAGTTGTGGCAATATGGGTATCAAAATTCATGGTTTTTGATACTGAACATGATAATGGCCATTTCGGCAGTGGTGGCTAAAACCTGGAGTGGCCGGTGCCCTCAAAGAAGGTTCCCCGGGGGCCCGGAGGGCCTTTTACAGAACCATACGAGTTTTGGCAATATGGGTATCAAAATTCATGGTTTTTGATACTGAACTAAAATTGACATTTCGACAGTAGTGGCCACAACCTGGAGTGGCCGGTGCCTTCAAAGCAGGTTACTCTTGGGCCCAGGGTAACATTAACCGAAACATACGGGTTGTTGCAATATGGGTATCAAAATTCATTGTTTTGATATTGAACCTGCAAATGGCCATTTCGACAGTAGTGGCCACAACCTGGAGTTGCCGGTGCCCTCATGGAAAGTTCACCTTGGGGGAACATTTATGACAATTTTGCCGACAAATCTATGTAACAAAATACAATAATCTTATCCCAGATTTCACTAGCAATCCAAAAACTCATTCAAAATGTTTGGTCTTATGTCTTTCGGTTATGTCTCTGACATACCATCTTGAACTTTTTGGCAATATGAGTAATAAATCGCTGGGGGTAATAAATCGATAATTGCGAAATTATTGAAATTGAGAATAACTCTTTCGTAATCAATTTGAGCCCTAAAAAGGGCTTTTTAATGCTTGCTGTTGAAATTTACTTGGCTGTCGCCGATGGCTGGCAAGAGCCTTGCCAAAACATTTCCCCATCGCGAACAACATTGAACCCTTTCAGGTTCGGTCTGCCCCTTCGCCGCGATGCTTCCCCGCCTTCAGCTATCTTTGTTGCCGCTGTGTCGTCCCTTCCTCGTAGACTGTCGAGAGTGATTTGAGTACGCAAATGAAATAGATTTTCGTTTTGGGATTTCGTGGAACGAAGAAATCTAGGTGGCGAATGCCGTAGGAAGGCAGAGAGAACGCCGTAGAAACGTCAAAACGAGAAAAAAGTCTTGTAATGTGTGGGAATAAATCGTTTAATGTGATTCAAATTTGTTGTGACGCAAAGAAAATCTTTAACACATGGTTCAGACTGGCTCTCTGTAATGAATTGGAGTCCTGATAATGGCTTTTTATTATTTCACAATATTTCTAAAAAATTGTTCAATCCCAAAAGTTTAATTGATGAAATGATTTCAAATCAACTGGCACGCAAATCTTGACATTACGATTAGCTGTGAAGCGTTTCAAAACTTTAGACGTTATCCAACGTCAAAATACCATAAGATCTTAGAGCAGAAATACCATAAGATCTTAAAGCAGAAATAAATAGATCTTAAGAAATAACCGTTTCGTGATTGATTTTGTGACCAAGAAACGCAAATAATAAAACTATAAAAAAAATCATTAACTTTTGTGTCCGAAGTTCTTCGTCATGATGGTTATGCCTGTAGCATTACCACTGCACCTTTTTTTTTCGATACAATTTTTGTTTTTGTCAGATCTTAGATTTTTTTAAAACTAATGATTGCAAAACAACGGAACTAGTGTAAAATGCATTTTAAAACACATTTTTCATTGAAACGTGAAGACTATGGCTTGTTATTTAAATTTTTATATTCTTTTATTTTTTTGCCCCCCCTTGACCTTGGCCAGGGAAGAGGGACAAAAACTTTTTTAAATATTTGCATCGGCCTAAGTGCTTTAGTAAAATTTTGATAAAGTGCACCGTTTTCAAGTTATAGCCATTTTTTGGTAACTTTTTTTCAAAATAGTCGCAGTTATATTTTTTTTTTAAATTAATGCCCATGTTAGCCTTTTTTTGTAAAAAATATTTTTGAATAGATGTGAAAATTCTCTATACTTTGCTTTTAAGAGCATAGCATTATTCATACGACCCTTAGTTGCTTAAATATTGCCATAAAGGTTTTAAAAGGGCAAAACATTCTATATGACACCCTTTTGAAATGTTAGTCTTGATATTAAAATAGAAAAAAATAAAAATGATTAAAAAAAATATCTAAGCAATTAAGGGTCGTATGAACAAAGTTCTAAAAAGCCAAATATAAAGAATTTTCTCAGCTATTTAAAAATATTTTTTTCAATAGTGGGCAAAAATGGGCACTCATTTTAAAAAATGAATAACTGTGACTATTTTGAAAAAAGTTACCTAAAAATAGCAATGGTTGATATGTGATATGCACAAAATAGTTGATATGTGATATTAGGGTGGAATCTAGTTATATGGAAAAATTTAAAATGACAAAAATCCAATCAGCAACACATTTTTTGGGATCCTTTTAGGGTCCCAAACAACCTCCCAAAATTTGGGAGCGGTTGGTTAAGCCCACGATTGGCGCAAAGCGAATGAAATTTGTATGGAAATTACTATGGGGAAACTTGAATTTTCACATTTTTGAATTTACAAAAATCATGTTTTATTATTTTATGAAACTAACACCGTAGAAGTATAGCCCTGGATGTCCTGAACAACTCTCCCGAAGACAGTATGGTGCTAAAGTGCGTCACAAAAAAGGTACAGAGTTTTCAAAAGTAGTGTATTGAAATAATCAGTGAAACTCACATCTTCTGCCAACATTGCCGAAGGAACCATGAAATACAAAATAAATACGATTGTTCTTATATTTTGATGAGCCTTACATAAAATCGATATGAAGATATGTTCAGAAGACATTATTTAGTTAAAATGCACCCCAATTCCTCAAATATATTATAGTTTACGAAAGTTTCCACTTGACTTGGCAGTGTTGGCAAAAAGTATGATTTTTATCGAGTATTCCGAAATGACTCTCTTGAACGCTTGACCCAAAAAATGTGTTGCTGAAGAAACCAATTTTCGATTCCACCCTAATGTGATATACACAAATTTCGTCTAATTTCTTTAAGTTCCGGAATACAAAAACACACATATCACTCAAGGGCTCATAAGTGGCATCATAGGTGGTCATAGCTTCAGACAGGGTTGCCAGATCTTCAATGTTTTAGGCTCGTTGGAAAGGTCTTTCGATTATCTTACCAGCAATGTATAACATGATGTTTGGTTTAGTTTACTGCCATTTATTCTACTTCCGAAAATATGCGAAAACGCAGTTTTATACATAACTTTTGAACTACTTATTGAAACCAATTAAAACTGACGATATCTCGGAAACGTTTGTTCCGATTTTCAATGTTAAAAATTGAAACGATCGTGAAATTTTTCGATCCCTTCAATAAAAATAATTTCAGAGTCGTGTGATGTTCGTTGGATCGATCGAGTGAGAACCCGCGAAAAAGTGCTAGAAAGTTCTCGAAATCATTGAAAAAAGGGGTCGCAGTGTGGCCAAAGAAGTTGGGCCATCAGTCGTGTTCGTTTCGAAAGCCCTTCCCAAAGCATCGTTGCTCGGATGGCACGCCGGCGGTAAGAAGAAAAAAAACGTGATTGAAAGCCCTTCTCATAGCGTCGTAGCTCGGAAGGCAAATAATGTTTCACTTTCTTTTTTGTATGGAGCGTGGACAATCGCTTACCCCCCCCCCCCCCCCCAACCCCAGAACGGTTCAAAGGGCTCTTCGACTACAAATTTAATTTTAATTATCCTTTAAAATTGGGCTTTTAATACATTTTTGACCCGATTTTTGATATTAAAAAAAAATTTTCTTAAACATATTTTAATTTTGAAAATAAAAAAAAAGTTTCTGAAAATTCAACTTTTAGTGATAAATGATTTAAAAAATAGTTTTTCCGTGTACCTTTTTTTCTGAAAAGTCCTAATCGTAACATACAATAAGACACCAAATCAATCAGAGAATACAATCTCAGGATACTGAATTTCAAACATTTACAAACCCATTTTGAATGACCAGCACATAACATTGTAAGTTTCATCCAAATAATTCCTGATTCTTACTCAGAGGGTGCCCCTCGCCCCTGACAAAAACTAGGCATCCAGTAAAAAAAACGTTATAGGGTCGTCAAAAAAGCATGGAACTTTTTTTTTACTATAGCGAGTCTAGTTCAAACGAAATGTGACTGCCAGCTGGTCACCGGTGGAGGCGTCAACAGCCCTGCATAGCGTCGGATTCACCCTCTTCTGATACACTCACGTCCTGATGTAGGTAGTTTGCTTTACTGTCATTTAATTTGTTTATTGTGGGCAAATAAAAATGCGAAAATGATTCAAATGTCAGCGATTAGCAAACGGCCCAGCAGTGGACATATTGGGGTGTGAGGTGTGGACTATAAGGATGACCAAGTAAATTGTATTTGAAAGAGAGTATTTGAACATAAAATTAAAAAAAAACTAGATTGTTTTTCAATGCTTGACAATACATTCAAATTTGTTTAAAATTACACAAATACATTTTTCGACAATGGACTTCGGGAAAAGAAATAATAAATAAGACCGATTCTTTCGTGACGGGACAACGTTTGTACGCATATGTTTTCAGTTTTTTGCTGATAACTTCAAAATCTGTGAGAAAAGGTACCAATATTTATACAAATTTGGAAAGTACATTAAATTTAAGATTCACTCCAGCAAACATTTAAAAACACAAAGTTTGAGTCAAGAGAGTTACAAATGTAGCGTGACGGGACAACATCGTACAATTGGATCATTTTGATTTTCATACACAAAAGTGAAGAACTCTGCTCTCCTAGTAAGTTTTTGGAAAAAAAACCCTTTTTTACAGTTGTTTCTAAAATGAAAAACGAAGATTTTGCTTACTGGATCACCCAATTTCGTCAAATTTTGTTGATTTGACAGGTACTTCTTTTCGTGACGGGACAACGCAGATATTTTGCTAAAGAGGATTTTGCTCGCGTTGTCCCGTCACGAAATGAAGCAATTGTGAAAATCTCTACTGACTAGTCAACTTTAACTAATTTGGGGTCGCTGAGCTCGAATACGACTCCTAGAATACTCCAAAGTATTCAGGGAATGTGCAATCCAAAATGGCGGCCAATATGGCGGTGCTAGAATATTCGATATTTTATAAAGAAATGTAACCGGCAATGAACAGGTCTAACTTAACAAAGGGTTGCTGAACTCGAATATGAGCTCTAGAATATTCCAAAATACTCAGGGATGTGCAATCCAAGATGGCGGCCAATATGGCGAAGCTAGAAAATTTGATTTTTTTTTTCAGATCTGTAACAGGCAATCAATGGGTCAAATTCAACTAATTTGGGGTCGCTGAACTTGAATATGTGCCATAGAATACTCTAAAGTACTCAGGGAATGTGCAATCCAAGATGGCGGCCAATATGGTGAAGCTAGAAAATTTGATTTCTTTTTGTTCAGGGTTGTAACAGGAAATCAACGAGTCAAATTTAACTAACTTGAAGTCGCTGAACTCGAATATGAGCCATATAATACTCCAAAGTACTAAGGGAATGTGCAATCCAAGATGGCGAAGCTAGAAAATTGAATTGCATTCCCTGAGTACTTATTTATTTAGTTGTCACCGTATTTGGCATTATGCCGCACAGACTGTTCTAAGGACTTTAGATTATTCTGAGGATTATATTCGAGTTCAGCATCCCCAAATTAATTAAATTTGACTGCCTGTTACATTTCTGTATAAAAATTTCCAATATTCTAGGTTCGCCATCTTGGCCGCCATCTTGGATTGCACATTCTCTGAGTACTTTGGAGTATTATATGGCTCATATTCTAGTTCAGCGATCCCAGATTAGTTAAATTTGACTAGTTGATTGAACTTAAAAATCCTTTTATGGTGTTTTTTCCATTCTGCCGCCATATTAGACGCCATCTTGAATATCTCGCTTCCCTTTTGAGACTCAGGAAAATCAACAGGCAAATTTGGATTCTGAAGGGTCGATTTAGTCTAGATCGATCAAAAACTGGCCTGTTACACGATTTGCTTCTAGACACGAGAAATGAGCATCTTTTTTTGAATTCGTGCCTTGACCAAAAAATTGGCGTGACGGGACAACGCAAACTTGCGTCAGCGGTAACTCTGGATCCTTTTGGCCAATTTTCGATTTCTAATAAGCATTTTAAAGGGTTTTTTGAGTACGAAGAGAATCCAAAATATGATGCAAAACTGATTTCACGAACTATTGCAAATTAAACTATTGTCATTTTTCGTGACGGGACAACGCTTCCATATACCCCCTTTTCAAATGTCCTGTATAATTTTTTACCTACAGAATCTGCTTCTGTCAATAAGAGGGCTTATAAAAAAGTCATTTTACTATAAAATACCGTTTAGATTGATTAAATATCTGCTTTCCTTCCATTAATTTGAGCTATTATTTAAAACAGTTGGGAAAATTAAAAATTCCCAGCGTTTATACATTTTACAACATCTGCTCACATATATGTTTAGAATAGGAACTTTGGTGTGAAAATATGTTTTTTTGCAATTCCATCGTGAAATTACTTACTTTTCCTGTCATTCTTGAACGACGAAATAGCCTACTTTTCTGTACCAAAAATAACAGAATCGAATTTCAACATTTTTTGATTTAAACGATTTATTGACAAAATACATGAAAATTTGACATAAAATTTTACTCAGTGTGTGTTTTTTGGAATTGCAAAAAATGTTGTATGGAACTCGTTGCAAAACTTGATTTTTTCAGCACTCTTCGTATTTATCCAACTCGGTGAACCTCGTTGGATAAATGTACGACTCGTGCTGAAAAAATCCTCTTTTTGCAACTTGTTGCATAAACTACTATTTTGTGTGGTTCAAATAGTGGGAAAACATGGAAAATTATCAGAACCATCCAAAGTTCAACTGAAAAAATTACTGCTTGGTAAACAAGTGCTAAGAATCGGTCATAAATGTTTATCAAAACATAAACAAAATTTAGAGAAGTTCTAGCTCAGCTCAAAATATTTATAACAAGTTAATTATAAAAAATACACATTTTTTCAATTGTGGCCTAATCTTAATCTTACTTACTTTAAAACGGTCACCGTTTAGGGGCAGTTAACGCCCTCCGACCAAAATGGTCAACTCAGCTGTAACTTGACTTGCTGGACTGCGATATTGTATTCAAGCCCATTGATAATTAAGGCATAGACATTTGAATGAAACAAAACCGCATGCAAGGCAAAACAGCAAACAGCTTGCTTATTTGACAGTTTTAGACTTCAGTTTTTTTATGTGAAAATCGAGCTTTATTTTAAAATTTAAATAATTTTACTTGAAAATATTTTTAATAAAACATAAATAAATATCAAGTAAACTAATAAAAACAATCTTCAACCATCAAATATGATGCTTCAAATCAAACCCACATTTTCTGCTGACTGAGTGTGTGGTGTAGCAGGTGGTCATCAACTGGCAAGAACTGCTGTTGGCGTGCCACTGCCTTGGCTGCTGCTGATTGCTGACAAAGTGATTATCGGCGTAACGGGCCACACGAAACACGAAACGGCTGTCAGTTTGCATTAACGCGCCGCGCGCGCGTTCCAACAAAACGGATGAGTTATCATTTTTTGACATGCGATATCCGTTTTCACGCCTTTCCATTGGGGGAAGGATTTTTAGGGTGAAGCAGGATGGGGGTGTTGGGTTCTGGTTAAGGATGATGGACAAAGCAATCGATTCGTTGAATCAAAAAAGGATTTCCCTTATTGGAAGATTGTGGACTTACAATTATAAAAGAAAATTGCGCAAAATAATAGGTCAAATTGAGCATGAGCATGAGCATGAGCATGAGCATGAGCATGAGCATGAGAGATCACCCATGGTTGCCCCTCCGTTGCTGAACAGAACCGTAATATCCTTTCAGCACTACTGATCATAGGCTTCGACGATCTAGTGGTGTTTCCCTTATCAACAGCATGTATGAATGCGCCGAAAAGATAAAACACCATGATTGCTAAAACTAGATCAGTTGCGAATAGGTAACAGTCATTGGCCACCAACGGCGCCCGCCATGTCAGTTTGTAGACCTCGATTTTAAGGGACGGGAATGTTAGTTAGCGCAGGTTGCTACTAGGGCAGCTGATTTACTCTGTGCTTACACCCCACGAGCGCCAGGAACCTGAAAACTTGTTAGTAGGAAAGGGTGTTTGGTCAGGATTCACCATAGAAGATGATGATGCGACCCAAAATCATAGTGTTTGTTGAAAGGTATTATATATTATTCTCAAGGCAAGCAATCGGATGCGGCGGATGAGACTTTTCCCGTTTATTGGTTGTTAAATTTTAAATGAAATGGTTTAATCTTAGACAGCCGACTGTGGAAAGATAGAACCAAAATCATTTATAATTATGGAATGAAGGATTAAACAGTGTTACTTTTAAATTGAGATGTTTAAACGAATTTTAAATGATTGATGTTTAGTGAGGTACTGATTAACGAAGCGAACGACGAGTTACGATGTGTATCGTTTTATTCTCAAGGCAAACAATCGGGTACTGCTGTAGAGACTGTTTTAATTTAGCCTGTTGGATTTTTAAAATTTGCTTTAGATCCTTTCTTAGACAGCCGGCTGTGGAAAGATTGAATCATGGTGAAAGAGAATAAGATGACAAATAACAAAATTAAACTCAAAACATCAAAAGCATTGATTGTTCTGAGGTGTATCCCGATTAGCTTTTTATATATTAAATAAAATATCAAGATTTTGTAACGCGTAGTAATGTGTCCAACAGAAAGCTTTTTTGTGTTTAATCAAGATCAAGAAAAGAAACTAGTGACGCGACGCGTTGTTACTCCAATTGGGATTTACCTAAGAACATTAAAAAATATATATTCTACCCGTATTGACTCCTCTTGACCGTGCGTGTTTGTAATGAAATTACTATTTTATTAAAACACAAAAACCTCGACGAACTCATCCGGCGGCGTGCTTTCCGATTCACGGTGATAAAGGAAAGACTGATTTCATAACAGCTAGTGAGACAAAACGCTAAAATTACTATCATTCCAGCAGAGCAACCGCGTGGTCCCGCTGACTTATTCTACTCGGTTGTTATGTTTTACGCAATTATTTTTTTATTTTTACACACACACGCACACACACACACACACACACACACACACACACACACACACACACACACACACACACACACACACACACACACACACACACACACACACACACACACACACACTTTCATACATAAAACAACACAGAACGTGCTCACCGGAGTCCACCAAAAAATGCTCATTGTTGTCCGTTGTCGCCAAGCCCAGCATCGCTCTTAGCATGCTACGCAGTTGCCCTCCTTGCTAGGTTAATGATGTATCCTACTCTCCGAGCAACAGATGAGCGTTGACCGTTGACCACTTCTTATCATTTAACACTCTTGTGCCTGCTAAGAAGCTGCCTCCGCTCCCGGTCTCGTTTCCTCACAAACAAATGCAGCAGCTAACATAAGCACCTAGAAGGAAGCTGCCTCTTCATGCGGCAGTTGGTCGCATCCCTCCACAGTACATAAAAACCAGCACAATCCCCCCTCACTGCACACCTATTTTAGCACTCACAACCAACACGATTGAGTTGACGTTTTGTGTCATCGTCAAACCACTTCAATCGAACGCGACTGGACATGGACAAGCCACATAACTCAAATCAATTTAAAACGTAAACCTAAAATTCTTAAAACACCACTCAATTGGCAGAGTTCGTCGTGCACCAATGAGTATTTTAATTAAAATGTCCGAAGCTCGTTTTGTTTATGTTTACATTTACATCGCATCACCTCGGAAGACGTCAAAACAACGGCGTGTTTCTCTCCCCCCTTTGCCGCGCGCGAAGTCAGCCTTCCTTTCTACGATGACAGCCGTCACACGCAAACCAAACCGATTCTGGAACGAACACTACAAAGAAGAAGCAGGCACTCAAACAACGTTTTTTCATGAAAAAACCCAAAAACTTGGAAGAAAATCTGTAAACTTTCTTTTTTCTCGGAACACCAACAACCAACACTTTCAAAAAAACACCACCGAGCCACACGAAATGCGCAACTACACTTAATAAACATGAATTATCCACCAGCAAAACACAGGAAGGTGCTGTGTCCTATCCCTCGCCTAGACCAGACCAAAATCCATGATAAAGCTGTCAGACCAAATCTGTCAGACCAAGACTGTCAGACCAAAGAGCAAAAAGTAAACAATCTTGGTCTTCGACGTAGGTGCACACAAATCAAGAAAAAGAAAATTTGAAAAAGAATTTTATTTTTTCAATTCAATGACTGGTTTTGGACTGCAAAATTGAATGTTCATCAGAAAATGATTAAACAGTGCGGCAGCCTGTACACCGACAAGCAGTTAAAAGCCTTATTCTTCCACCTTGATTTTTGATCGCGTTTTCGGTTTACACCTGAACAATCTTGAAATTATTTATACGGATTTGTGATTCCTCTCTTTCCATCATTCCCTTGGCAAAACAGCATCCAAACCGTACTGTAACGGGCTAACGTTGCCTCCACCTGCGCAAAATAATAGGTCAAATTAATGATAAAACAATTATACAGCAATTCCATTTGAAAAGAGCCTAAACCAAAAAAAAAGTTCTCCGATCGGGCTCAAAATTTTTCTGGGGGTTCCTTGGCCAAAATAATTAGACCCGTATTTTTTTGTTTGGCCATTAGGGTGGCCTACATCGTGCTAGGGTGGTTCAAAAATGGCAATTTTCGTCATTTTCGCAAAAACCACTTTTTCTAAAAATCATATCTCCGCGCCATTTCATCCGATTTTAGCTGTCTTAGACGCAAAGAAAGGTGATGAGTTTGGCTATTTGGGAAAAATAGTAAAAGTTCCAAAATCTAGCTTAACTATTGAAAAGTCGTATGAAAACTTAAAATGGCGTTTTGACCGTGTCTGGACCAAAGAGCCTATGTCTGAAAATATTTTTATCGGATTCCTCGGAAAATTTCACATAACATATCAAAAAATTGGCGATGTCGAACCGTACGTTTTGGAGATACGATTTTTTGAAAATAAAAACTGCGTTTTTCGACGCGCCACGCGCAAAAACGGGAAAATGACGAAATCGGCAAAAAATCAACTTTTTTCACTAAAACTGCGATAACTTTAAAATTTCAGCGATGACCTATACATGTCTGGGTACCAAAATTTTCGTAATTGAGAGACGCAACTTTTGGTACCATAACATCTATAGGTCATCGCTGAAATTTTAAAGTTATCGCAGTTTTAGTGAAAAAGTTGATTTTTGCCGATTTCGTCATTTTCCGTTTTTGCGCGTGGCGCGTCGAAAACGCAGTTTTTATTTTCAAAAATCGTATCTCCAAAACGTACGGTTCGACATCGCCAATTTTGATATGTTATGTGAAATTTTCGAGGAATCCGATAAAATATTTTCAGACATAGGCTCTTTGGTCCAGACACGGTCAAAACGCCATTTTAAGTTTTCATACGACTTTTCAATAGTTAAGCTAGATTTTGGAACTTTACTATTTTTCCCAAATAGCCAAACTCATCACCTTTCTTTGCGTCTAAGACAGCTAAAATCGGATGAAATGGCGCGAGATATGATTTTAGAAAAAGTGGTTTTGCGAAAATGACGAAAATTGCCATTTTTGAACCACCCTAGCACGATGTAGGCCACCCTAATGGCCAAACAAAAAAATACGGGTCTAATTATTTTGGCCAAGGAACCCCCAGAAAAATTTTGAGCCCGATCGGAGAACTTTTTTTTTGGTTTAGGCTCTTTTCAAATGGAATTGCTGTATAACTATACAAAAACATAATCAGCATTTCTGAAAACATTTGCCTGATTGCATGGATTTTTGGACCAGCAATATTGCACCTTATCGATGATTGTTTTGTAGAAGTGAATTTAAGCTACTATCTCGTGTGCGTTTAAATTTTAAACTTTCAGCATTAGTATTTCTACTATCGAATAGTATACGTAACATTATTTATTATCTTTTGATTAATCTTTATTAAGAAACTTAGAACTGGTAACTAAAGAAACTTCACTAATCTTCATAAATTCAAATTCAAATTCGGTTTTATTGGTGAATAATCAAGATACAATAAGTTCTTTTGAGGTACAAAACAGAGTTTTGGAGTTCCTTTCAGCTGTGTGTTACATCATAATCCATTTTGGAACAGTTATTGCTTGTAAATAAAGGTGTTACCAAGAGTAAGAAAAATTTAAAAAAAAAACTTACTAAACTTGCTAGGAAAAGGGGATAGAAATAGAGAAAGCTTAAAACTAGATCACAGTTTTTATCCTTTATAGATGTGCTTAATCATTAATTCCCCGAGGGCTAGAAATTGCTCCGCCTTGTTACGGCAGCTCCGAAACCGCGTCATCATCTCCCCGCGAGAGCAAAGAACTCCGGCAGGGTAAAGAGATCTTCCCGGTGACTTCTTGCTGGGCCGCATTGCCGCTACCGGCCGCGACCACGCTGGCAAACGATCGCCCCCAGCCAGGAGGGATCGCTGGGTTGTCCGCTGGAACCGTACGCTGGCCAGCTGCAGGAACGGCTGCACTCGTACTTCGTTGAGGAGGGTGGGACGCTGCTGCTTTCTTCTTCCTCTTTTCCTGCTCCTCGAGGTAGGACTTGCGCGCGACGCATCCGCGGTAATTACCGGTATGGTTACCGCCGCAGTTCGCGCACTTTACGCGCGGCTTGGTTTGTTCTGCGTTTTCCCCAAGTCCGCCTTTCGTGGCAGTGCGCACACCTCCGAGAGGTGTGACTCACCGCACTTCACGCAGCGGGGCTGGAGGTTGCAGTTCCGCGAGCCGTGGCCGAATTTCTGGCAACGGTGACATTGCGCTGCGTCCGTCGGATTTTGGAGTAAAACCGCCAGTTTACCCAAAAACCGTCCAACGCCTTAGTCCGCCGCAGGTCTTGAATCTTGACGGTGCCGCGGTCGAAGTACAACAGCTACAGTGTGTGTGTACCTGTGACTGTTGTCTTCCGCGAGAGGACTTTATGTCTCGCGGCGTTATTCCGGCACCCGAGAGGTGCTCCTTGAGGACGGAGGTCGGGCGGTCTTGGTACCCCTGCAAGACAATCTTTACAGCGGTCTTCTGCGCGGGGTCAAATGTGTAGAATTTGAAGTTTTTACGCTTAAATTTCTCCACAACCAGGTCGAAGTTCTTTTGGTCAAATGTGAACACTTGCACTGACGCTTTACCTATTTTGAGGCAGTACACGAGGCCTTCCAGCTGCTCGTCAACATCGTCCGCCAACGTGTCCAAAACAAAAATTGGTGGTGGTCGTCGTTCCTTTGGAGTAATTACTTTTTTTGGCGTCGGCACTTTTTTCCGTGCACGACCATCGTCGTCGTCGTCGTCGGTAGTGCTACCGTCGGTGTTGTTGTTGTTGCTTTCCTCGTCACTCAGTCTCGCGAACTTGTTACTGGTGGGAATGTTGGCGGATGTTGAAGCGCCATCGGTCAACGGATTGCCGGAAGTAGCTGAACGGAGCCTAATAGGGCTGCGATCCTGGACGCGGTAATTAGCGTGTAGTAACTTGGGGTCGAATCCTTTGGCGCTCACACTCCCCGGCGCGATGGCGGTCGACGCGGCGTTGGTTTGTTTACCTTTTGCACACGGCCGGTAGACGAACTTCGCGGGTTTTCGAGGCCGCACTCGAACTGCCACGGCCACGGCCGGCCCTTGGCATGCTATTGGAGCAAACTCGCGGCTAATCACGGTAAATTACGGCGAAAATTTTCGAAAAAACGATGGAGCACTGAGCACTTGACTGCTGCTTGCACTCGTGCGTACACGGAGGTGTGAATCTTCATAAAAATACGTTGGTTTCTGCAATTTCCGCAGAACAAAAACACGTGTTTCCGCTCTATTTCCATCCGCTTTATCAACAGCAAACCTATTGAAGTTTGAACTAAACCTCACTTTGTCTCAATTACTTCAGCCTCAAACCATCTCCACTCTTCCACTTCACTTGCCGTCATCTGGGGGAAGTTCCTATTGTTTGCTCCATCAGCCACTAGTAGACAACAGAAGTAGTGTTCATTCGTCCTGTTGGACCAGTCTGGGGGAAAAGCTCACTCCGAGAGTCAACTCTCAAGAGTCCACCCGCCCAACTCTCGAGCAGCATCCTCTCTAATCTCGTTTAGAGTGTATTCCCAGGAATAGCAGTGCAGAGGCATGGCCTCGGTAAACATCATCATCCACTTTGGTTGTTTTCCAACCAGCCCGCAGCACCCCCCTCCGGGAGAGACTGAAAAGCTTTGTTGTCCTGCTCGGAAGCTTTCCCTGTCGGAAGGCAAGAGCCCCGCTGGACCATATGTCCAAGGGCCGGCAGCAGTTCAAGGGAATGCACATACACATACAAATGTTGTTTTTATAGTCATAAATTTAAATTTACTAAAGAATGTTTGCAGCAGCCGGGAGGGACGCCATCGAGGTGAAAACCTTCGCAGACATGTTTGTGCCTCTAGGAATGTCCCCGTTCCCGACAACGGAACGGAACCCACCGTCTGTGAAGAAAGCTTCATGAATAAATGTAACCAATGGGCCATGGGCTATTATGCTCGGTGCTCGTGTGCATCAGTAATATGGGAGGGATTTGTCGTTTTTTCCTCGAAGGGCGACGATTCCCTGAAGATGGGATGTTGTTGTTGCTTATTTTTGTCGTTTGTTTGTTTGTTTGACCTGCAGCAGGTCAGACGTTGAGCTGTCACGAGTATTATGATTTGTCACTTGAAGTGGATGGGATTTCTGTGTGACGAATAATGCGACTGCTTGTTAAATGAGGATCTATAACATTGCAAAACGAGCTTGAAATTATTTATTCCTGGTTACTTTGACATGTAAACTGTCAACTTTCAATCTTTAATAAAGTCATCGGTAAGGTTAGTGAAATTTCACGATTTCGCGGACAGCGTGAAATCCGCGAAATTTGGCTTTTTCCGCGAAATCCCGTGAAATTTTATGTTTGGTGAAAATGTAACGATTTTTACTGCTATTTTATTTGAATGGAAGAAATCAAAAGAATAAAGCTTAAAATAAAATGAAGAGTATTTTTTTTTCTTTGGAATCATTTTTAAAAACATTCCAAATTTTCTTTTGGGCCTGTTCAATTTTAACACTATTTGTTTATTTGGGTGAATTATTCAAGTGAAAGTTAAAAATATTACTTTTTGTTTTCCTTTCTCATTTAGAATTAAAATTTAAATTTTGTTTAAAATGATATTATTTTTGCAAATTGTTAAATTTAGTTTTTGAAAAGTGATCTAAAACCCTTAAAAAATATGTTTAATTTGCTAAATGTCGCAGAAAATTTAAAATTTAATTTTGACAGTAGAAGAATTCAATAAAATGTAAAATGATACAACAGAAGCAAATTAGCGAAAACATTTAAGCTTTATTAGTCGAATATTAAAAGAGCAGTTCAGTAAATGAGAATAAGCGTGCCCTACATTTTGTTTCAAAATATGTGTAGAGCCCATCCCTAAACAAGGAGGATTGTTTTTTTTTAATTAGGAGAATTCTTTTGTGTCGCATTCAAATTAAGTGAAATTTTTTTTAGTTTATTAAAGAATAATATATAACGAAGCATAAAAAGTAGTTTCGTGATTTAAACATAGGATTTTCAGAGTCATTTGAACATTTTTGAAGTTACGCGAAATTTGCGTGAAATTTGGTGTTTTGAAATTGAGGTCCCCGTGAAATTTGCAATTTTCGAGCGTGAAAAATCACTAAGCCTAGTCATCGGGTTCAAAAAAATAGTAAGATCAAAAGCAAAGTCGCCTTATCGTCGCCGTCGTGCTAACTTGACGCACGTGAATTTTGGGCCAAATTGAGTAAAGCACGTCATTTTGTGGAGCGTACAATGCCACCTTTTGACTTTCACAGATCTCCAAAATTCGATTTCAATCCTGAGATATTCAACGAAATCCAAAAAGAAAACTCCGTGCATTTTTGTCACTTTACATATGAAAATAGTTTCAATCTTGTCGTACTATCTTGTCACTCCCTGAAAATTGATGTAAGTGCGACAACTGGCCAGAGGGACGCGTTTGACGCACGTACAAGTTAGACTACTGTAAACATTTTCAAATATAACTCGGGACTCCAGCAACCAACTTCAACCAAACTTCGGGACAATTTACAGAATGGTCAGCCAAACAAAACGTGTTTGTTATTGTTTACATTGCGAACTTTCGTTTTTTTTTTTTTCATTCAAGGTCAAACATTAAAACGCGTTTTCTCGGAACGTCGAAATGGCGGGTGCGACAAGATATCACGACGACGTCGATATGCTTATTTTTGACCAACGGGAACAAAAGCGTCCCAAATTAGTTGGTGTTCCGAATATGTGGGTAGACTATACTTGTGGCAAAATATTCAATAATTTTAACCATTAATTTAATTATTTTAAAAATATACAAAATATTTTTCCCAAAAATATAAAAAAAAACTGAATAGAAATAAAAGTCTAATAAACTAAAAACAATTTGAAATACAATTTACTGCGTTTTTCCAGTATTTTTTTTTTCAAAACCGGGAATTAATGTATCCCAGGATTTTTTTATAATTTGTTCCGGGAATTCTCGAAATTGAAAAAAATAATCTAATTTTGGTCTGGAAATTCAGATTTGATTGTGAAAAAGATGACAAGTTGAATACTGAGTAATCGATAAGGATTTTAAAGCATCACAGTTTGTATTTGGCATATATCAGCATTAATTTGACTTGTTGGGGAAAATTGTGAAAATTTTAGTTCTCAGATCCAAACAATGCCTAGTGCTTTAGATATTTTCGAATTTTATATATTTTACGAATATTTATGATTGAAAATTTACAAAAAAAAACATCATATTAAATCAAATGTAAAAAGGTAAAAATGTAACGAATCAAGACAGCTATTTTGGCCAATTTTTTGCAGAAATAGAAAAAAGCAATTAGTACACCGATTTCAATTTGTTTCGCTCTTAAATCTCCTGTACCTATTCAGACTGTAGTTCCGATTTTCCCAGTTGGTGGTAGAAAAATATAAAATTTTTATAAAATACATATGTTTTATATTAATCATAAAATTTAACAATTATCTAAAATAATACATTAGATATATTACATTAGATTATTACATTAGATGTTTCAAAAATATCTCGAGATCCCGAAGAATACCCGGGATTCCAAAAATATTTTTCAAGTTTCCCGGGAAATTCAAAACCCGAGTAAATTGGACGCCCTATAATTTACATGTTTAGGGTCGTATGAAAATGATATTTTTTTGTTTACTCAAAGAAGCCATTTTGCGTCATTGTTTGGTTCATACAAGTTTTCTTTAACATTTTGTCGCTGTCGTGCTAACTTGTTGCACGTGCATTTTGGGCCAAATTGAGTTTAGAACGCCATTTTGTGCAGCTCACAATGCCTCACAGTGCGTGGCCGAATGGTTACGCTGTCCGCTTTGTATCTGCTGCAACCTTCCATCGGATGAGGAAGTAAAATGTTGGTCCCGGCCTTGATTGTTAGGCCGATAAGTCATTTCAAGTGAAGGAGTCGTCTCCATGCCATAAGTACAAACAACACACCAAACCAAGCCTACTCCGGTGGAATTGCTGGCGGCGGTTGGACTCGCAATCCAAAGGTCGTCAGTTCAAACACTGGGGTGGAAGGTTCCTAGGAGTAGAAAAAGGTTTGGGTGCTCTCCCCATTCAAGCCTTCGGACTCCTAGGTTCGAGCAGAAACTTGCAATAGAGACCACAAAAGGGGTCGTTAATGTGGATGGTTTGATCTTGCCTCACCTTTTGACCTTCATAGATCTTCAAAATTCGATTTCAATCCTGAGATATTCACAAAAAACCGAAAAAACTTCGTGCATTGCTGTTCATATGAAAGAAGTTTCCATTTTGTCGTGCTATCTTGACACAGATGGAAATTGCTCCAGGTGCGAAAATCAGCCAAAGGGATTTCTGATTAGAACCGGCAACCAAATTCAACCAAAATTCGGGACAAAGCACAGAATGGCCAATCAAACAAAACGAGTTTTTTTTATTGTTTATATGGCGTTCACTATTTTTTGTGCATTCAAGGTCAAACATTAAATCGCGTTTTTCCTTGAAACGTCGAAAAGCGACAAACGACCCACAGATAAAAATTGTGTAAATGTTGATGGTGTGATTTTGCAAGGTTGAATTTTACCTCTTTTATAAAATTATTATTTTTATACATTTGTAATTTTAAAAGAGCAGTTCTCTCAGATTTCGGTCATACGATTTTTTTGTATTTTTTAATCCGACTGAAACTTTTTTGGTGCCTTCGGTATTCCCAAAGAAGCCATTTTGCATCATTAGTTTGTCCATATAATTTTCCATACAAATTTGGCAGCTGGCCATACAAAAATGATGTATGAAAATTCAAAAATCTGTATCTTTTGAAGGAATTTTTTGATTGATTTGGTGTCTTCGGTAATGTTGTAGGTATGGATATGGACTACACTTGAAAAAAATTTTACACGGTAAACAATTTTTTGGTGATTTTTTATTTTACTTTTTGTCACTAAAACTTGATTTGCAAAAAAACACTATTTTTAATTTTTGTTATTTTTTTATATGTTTCAGAGGACATCAAATGCCAACTTTTCAGAAATTTCCAGGTTGTGCAAACAATCTTTGAGCGAGTTATGAATTTTTGAATCAATACTAATTTTTAAAAAAATCGAAAAATTGGCCTCCAAAATTTTTCAATTTCATTTTTCGATTTAAAATCAAATCAAAAATCAAACTATTTCCGTGAAATTTTGATAAAGTGCACCGTTTTCAAGTTAGATCCATTTTTAGGTTACTTTTTTGAAAATAGTCGAAGTTTTTAATTTTTTAAAATAAGTGCACATGTTTGCCCACTTTTGAAAAAAAACATTTTTGAAAAGCTGAAAATATAGCTTCTTTGGTCATGGGGAATGCCCCCAGAATGTTTGTGACGATTTATCAAATTAAATCCTTTTTTGGAATTTGGGTAGAATTGCTCAATCTTCAAAAGACAATCATCAGCTAAGGAAGGTTATCAACTTATCAAATATGTGTTCGATTTTCAATGTCATAAAATGGAAGTGTGAATCGGGACCGTGGTGTAGAGGTAAGCGTGGTTGCCTCTCACTCAGTCGGCCTGGGTTTGATCCCAGCAGAAGGTCCCGGTAGCAAATTTTGAGACGAGATTTGTCTGATCACGCCTTCCGTCGGACAGGGAAGTAAATGTTGGCCCCGGTCTAACCTAGAGGTAAGGTCGTTAGCTCAGTCCAGGTGTAGGAGTCGTCTCCCTGGGTCCTGCTTCGGTGGAGTCGCTGGTAGGCAGTTGGACTAACAATCCAAAGGTCTTCAGTTCGAATCCTGGGGTGGATGGAAGCTTGGGTGTAAAAAGAGGTTTGCAATTGCCTCAACAATCAAGCCTTCGGACACCTAGTTTCGAGTAGGAATCTTGTAATCGAGAACACCAAGGCAATGCTGTAGAGCGAATAATTTGAATTTGATTTTTGAAAATGGAAGTGTAGTAATTTTTTTCTTTCTTTAACATATAAACAGCAAAGAAATAATATTGGGAGGTGTTGCGACGAAGTCCATCGTGAAATATCACCGCGACGACTCACTGTCCACCTGATGTCAACGGGACCAAATGACGCGACGCTCTAGATGTTGATCATTCTGATTGTCAGTAGCAGTCTTCATAAATATTATAAGTTTAGTTCAAATTCCAAATTTCTATAACGGGTTCCAATACCGATGAATAATGTAAGAAGCGCTGAACCATTTATCTTCAAATTATTATAAACACTATTTTCCACTTATGTTGGTCTAACAACACATACCTAAGTCATCGACCCACTTTCCATGTGGTACTAACGTTGCACATAAATTGTTAGAACTTCTGATTGAGAATTAGCTTCGAATTATCCTAATAAATTTATTTTCAACAGCTTGAAGCTGGCACTATCGTATTTGCCTGCTGTCGAGATTTTGTGATTCCGAAACCTCTTTACCATCGTAACAGGAGGCATTTGAGAGTTATTATTTTATTTTAATTAAATTCAATCTGCCCCAAACATGAGATTCCTGTTAACTATCAAAAATGAACGTTCCCTCCAAGTTTGGCCCAAATCGGTGAAGGTCGAGCCCAAAAGTGTTTTCAGTTGACTTGGAATGACTCACATCCAAATCCAAATACGCTTGTGGTTAAGTAAGTTTTAAGTCAAAATTTATTTGGTAATGGAATTTTTTATAAAAATTTCTTTTAAACCATATCACACTCTCCAAATTTAGGTCGATTGCTATGAAATTTCGATACATTTTTGAGTTTCCTCTGCATGATTAAGTTTCCAATCAGAAGCTAGAAGCTTTCCTAATCCATCTCACGTGAGAAACCACCCCTCCTGTAAGTCAACGCAACTCTACCGCGTGGAAAAATTCACGCTTCCCCCACCGAAGGAACTCGCACCCACCTTTATCATTGACAAAGAGACGCCACCATTTATCGCGAAATTTGGATGCGCGAGCACGTGAGGTGATTTTTTTGCTTTCCCACCATCACGTGTGGTTGGGCTGACACACGTGCTGAAAAGTTGGCCCAATTTCCCCCCCACTCGGAGAGAGTGTAATACCGCGCTACATGTTTGATCAATCGAATTGATTAGTTCTTTCCGAAGCTGCTCGGCGGAAGAAGATAAATTGAGTGGGGTGGCTTCTTTTCCACACCTTCCGGTTGTCAACGGCGGGAGCTAATGAAATAAGATAGATTGTCCGGAACCACGGGGATGTATGAAGTATCGCAACAGGATACACACATTCACAAGCACAGTTGATTAAAAACGTGATCTCATCTCGATGGGAAGATTTGCGGAACCGCCAAACGTTTGTTTGATCCTCTTGTACAACATGCGGTTAGAATGTTCATTCGTCGTTTGACTGATGGGTTTGAAATGGTTGACACAGTAATTGGTTGAACTCATTTAATGTTTGAAAATATATGTGTCAAAATACATGATTTTTTAAGTTTTGGTTTGTAGAATTTCTAGGCTTCCTTAATTATTATCATCTATATATTTGTTTTAATTGATTTAAAGTAAAATTTACGGTTTTTTTTAATGGGGTGTTCTGCCAAATTAACATAAATTTTTGTCGACAGTTCACGAAACAAGTTCCTACGTTTTAGCAAAACCCAACTATTCATCCCCAAAATTACCCACTCAACGGTTAACGAGACTTCAAAACGACTGTTGTTTCGCTCATCCCGTGCGTCCACGCGCACAGGTGATCCGTTTCGTTAATGTTCTTTTTGTCCTTGCTTGAAGCATCGTCATCTTCATCGTCGTTACGACTCCAGGGAAGCTTGCTGACCCGGCCCACCATCACCGGGCATAATTCATCGCAAAAGTTGGTGGAGCCTTCCATTTATGGCACACCTTGGAGAACATGCCCGTTTTTTTTTTTTTGTTGATTGCCTCTGGTGGAAGATGGGTAGATTCGCGGAGGTTGGTCCAGTAGTTTTCCTGGACTGTTCTGTTTTGCGAAATAGTCAAGGATAAGTTCATCCTCCAGAGAAGAAGAAAAAAAATCTTCTGTAACCAACGGTGACGAGGGCACCGGCTTTGGTGGATATGGCACATAAACTTTCAACTTAATTAGGCTAGGAAAAGGAAACTTAACGGTCCTCGGTTGAATGCGTTGCCTTGGTACAGGACTCGAGCCTTGGAAGGTGAGCCTGAGGTATGACTGCTAGGAAATAGTGGGGCAAACGATGAGGTATAATAAAAAGATTTACACAGATAACATCAAATTATCAACCAGGAAGCTTGGGGAGGACTTTTATTGGCTTTTCCAAATCGTAGTTTAGATGTGCTCAGGAATTACCGGTCTTGCTTTTGTGTGAACAGTGGTGAATTTCGACAATGATATCATGGGGTAGGTGTTGCTGAATGGTTACGCTGTTCGCTTTGTAAGCGGAAGGTTCTGGGTTTGATTCCCATCTGCTCCTATCGAGAAATTATGGAAGGAATGAATTCTGAGCACTAGAATCTGAACGAAAAATTCGTTAGCTCGCGGCGGGGTTCGATCCCCTGTCCTTTGGGTCAGCATACAAAAATGCTAACCACCAGACCATTGAGGCTTACACAGTGAAAAAAAAAATCATGGAAATATTACATCTGGAAATGAGTACATCTTTTATGTCAGAAAAAAGTGTAATATTATGTCTGAAAATGAGTAAATTTACCACTTTTCTGCTGTACTTCCCCGTGATCTTACCACTGGTCGTGGCCGGCGCTGTGATTGACTAGCATGATAGGGACATTTGAAATTGCGAAGTGGTAATGATTGGTTCCTTCTCTTCATCTGTGGTCCACGGAGCAATTCTTGGAGGTCCTGGTCAATATCAGAGTAGCAACTACGGGTAGAGTCCAATGCTATACTATGCTATAGTGGTGAATTTCGACAGTAATATCAAGATAGTTAACAATTTCCAACATATCTAGATTAAAGTAAGTCAATTTTTTCACCAAAGCGATTAAAATTATAATTCTAGAGCATCCAATTTCCCGAGTTTACAAAAGTCGTGGGAATTGTAAAATCCCGGGATGCAGGGAGTTTTTTTTGAAGATTATTCTGATTGATATTTCAAAACAAAATTGTACAGGACGAGAACTTCATTGGTCATAATGGATGTGATGATCATAAATGGCTTGACTGCTTTTAAAAATTCACACGGCATGAAAAATAAACGATAGCATGATAATTTCTGCCGATTTGAACCATCCCATCTCGAGATATCGTGGCACCCGCACGGCGTGTTTTCTGGGCAACCTTAAGGAGAAAAAATAGTCATCACTACTTTCAAAAGTGTCTTATAGGAAATTTTCTCAGCTTTCCAATGCTTCTAAAAGCGAAATGTTTCATCGGGAAATTTCTGAGATATCTCTATTTTAAGTTTTTTCTTTTAAAATCCTTGATCATTTATTGGAAACTTTTAAATAACAGTCCAGGAAACTTGTCAAATATTGTCAAACATGTGTATTTTACTGCCCAAAATGTGCAAAATAAGACAAGAAACAACTTTGTAGAAGGTTGCTAACCGCTAAATATTTTGAAAATGAAGTTTTAACCGAATTTTTGAATATGTGGGATTTATTCAAATAATAAAATAATAAAATCGTATTGAAATATAATTTTTACAAGAACAAATAGATTATTACATAATTGTTGTGTACAAATAACACCGGTCTGCATTGATTCAGCTTGGAATTAGCTGATACAACCGAAATTTCTACAGTTTTGAGATTGATAGGGTATTACAAGATTTTTATGAATAAATATCATATTTCCTTAAACAAACACTAACTAGTTGCATGGATACAAAACATGTTTTATACTCGAAATTATACTGCAAATTACTGTTGCTAGCTTTAGGAGAAATACTTTTAATTAGTGGGTAATTCTCTACCAACTCACACGAAATCGGGAAAAGTTGCCCCGACCCCTCTTCGATTTGCGTGAAACTTTGTCCTAAGGGGTAACTTTTGTCCCTGATCACGAATCCGAGGTCCGTTTTTTGATAGCTCGTGACGGAGGGCGGTACGACCTTCCATTTTGAACATGCGAAAAAGAGGTGTTTTTCAACAATTTGCAGCCTGAAACGGTGATGAGATAGAAATTTGGTGTCAAAGGGACTTTTATGTAAAATTAGACGCCCGATTTGATGGCGTACTCAGAATTCGAAAACGTATTTTCATCGAAAAACACTAAAAAGTTTTAAAATTCTCCCATTTTCCGTTACTCGACTGTAAAAATTTTGGAACATGTCATTTTAAGGAAATTTAATGTACTTTTCGAATCTACATTGTCCCAGAAGGGTCATTTTTCATTTAGAACAAAATTTTTCATTTTAAAATTTCGTGTTTTTCTAACTTTGCAGGGTTATTTTTTAGAGTGTAACAATGTTCTACAAAGTTGTAGAGCAGACAATTACAAAAATTTTGATGTATAGACATAAGGGTTTGCTTATAAACATCACGAGTTATCGCAATTTTACGAAAAAAGTTTTGAAAAAGTTAATTTTGCGTTTCTCTTTGTTTCGTCGTCCGTGTCTGTCGCGGGTGACCATGAATGGCCATGATCGATGACGACCAACTTTTTCAAAACTTTTTTTCGTAAAATCGCGATAACTCGTGATGGTTATAAGCAAACCCCTTATGTCTATATATCAAAATTTTTGCAATTGTCTGCTCTACAACTTTGTGGAACATTGTTACACTCTTTAAAATAACCCTGCAAAGTTAGAAAAAACACGAAATTTTAAAATGAAAAATTTTGTTCTAAATGAAAAAATGACCCTTCTGGGACAATGTAGATTCGAAAAGTACATTAAATTTCCCATAAAATGACATGTTCCAAATTTTTTTACAGTCGAGTAATGGAAAATGGGAGAATTTTTAAAACTTTTTTAGTGTTTTTTTCGATAAAAAATACGTTTATTCGGAATTCTGAGTACGCCATCAAATCGGGCGTCTAATTTTACACAAAAGTCCCTTTGACACCAAATTTCTATCTCATCACCGTTTCAGGCTGCAAATTATTGAAAAACACCTCTTTTTTCACATGTTCAAAAATGGAAGGGATCGTACCGCCCCTCCGTCACGAGATATCAAAAAACGGACCTCGGATTCGTGATCAGGGACAAAAGTTACCCCTTAGGACAAAGTTTCACGCAAATCGAAGAGGGGTCGGGGCAACTGCTGTGTGAGTTGGCGGAGAATTACCCTAGTATGAAATGATTGTTTCAGTTTTTTTATATTTTAGAAGTTTATAAGACTCTCATCTTCAATCTCATCTTAAAAATATATATATATGTCTTGATTTTTGTTCGAATTGTTTAGAAAGAAAGTTTCTGTTAGGTTTTTTTTTGTTAAAATACTATTTAATTTTTGTTCAAACAAAAATAAATGTTTGTGACGGTGTTTTCAGAATTCTGAATTGGAAGACTCGAGTTTTATTGCTACTTTTAAGTGCATTTTCTACAGAAAATATTTTAAAAATTTTTATCTTTATTTTATACTCATGAAAATATGACTTTTGAAGCTTGCTACAGTAATATGTAGTACATTTTCGATCTCAAATCATATTTGTATTTATGTTCCTGGTTAATGTTTGCTTAAGAAAATATCAAATTTATTCAATAAAATTCAATAATACCATTAACAATCACAAACCTGCCAAAGTTTCGGTAGAACAAGCTAAATCAGAGTAGGCACGTGATATTTGTACATAAAAAATATGTAATTATCCAATAATTCTTGTAAAAAATACATTTTTACACTGTTTTATGATTTTAATTTCTGAATAAATCCCATATATTCAAAAACTTAGACGAAACATAATTTTCAAAATGTTTAGCGGTTTGCAACCTTCTACAAAGTTGTTTCTTGTTTTACTGATCAAAATGTGCAAACATTTTGATGAGTAAATGACTCATGAAACACATCATTTGATAAGTTTTCTGAACTGTTAGTTTAAAGTTTGAAATAAATAACAAAGGAATTTAAAACCAAAAAACTTAAAATAAAGATATCTCAGAAATTTCCCGATGAAACATTTCGCTTTTAAAAGCATTGGAAAGCTGAGAAAATTTCCTATAAGACACATTTGAAAGTGGCGATGACTATTTTTTCCTGATAAGGTTGTTCTAGAAAACACGCCGTGCCCGTAAATCAACTCGGTGTTCAGAGAGAAACGCTTACAAAATTTGACAGTTCGCTTTGTGCATGACAAAATTTTGAGCTTAAATCGTCTCTTACTCAGTTTAATCATAAAATATCTTCATGAAACTTTCAGGAGTGATTGAAATTCATCTTTTAAGCGGATTTCATTTTTTTTTTTTTGCATAATGAAATTTTGTGATTTGCTACATGTGAGCAGTTCTTTACGGAATCGGTCTTTTTTCTTTGATTTTAATTTTTGTATTTTTTGATCCGGCTGAAACTTTTTTGGTGCCTTCGGTATGCCCAACAAAGCCATTTTGCATCGTTCGTTCGTTCATATAATTTTCCATACAAATTTGGCAGCTGTCCATACAAAAATGATATGTGAAAATTCAAAAATCTGTATCTTTTGAAGGAATTTTTTGATCGAAATTTTCAATATTACGCCCGTTTCAAATGTTAGTCTTGATTTCAAATTTTTCAAAATATTTTTTTCGAAAAGATCGGAAAATTTCACGAATGTTTCATATTTTAACATTGTAAATCGGACCATTAATTGCTGAGATATCGACATTAGAAAATGGTGGGTTGTTTGGGTGAGACTTAGAAAACATCAATTTTCCTGTTTTTTAACCTTTGCATGGCAATATCTAAGCAACTATGGGTCGTATCAACAAATTCAATAAAGCAAAGTGTAGAGAATTTTCTCAGCTTTTCAAAAATATTTTTTTCAAATGTGGGCAAATATGAGCACTAATTTAAAAAAATGAAAAACTGCGACTATTTTCAAAAAGGTAACCTAAAAATGGTTATAACTTGAAAACGGTGCACTTTATCAAAAATTCACTAAAGTACTTTTTGATTGCAAATTTTACGATTTTACATCGAAAAATGAAGTTGAAAATTTTTTGCGACCAATATTTCGAATTTTTGAAAAAATCAGTATTGATTCAAAAAATCATAACTCGGTCAAAGATTTTTTGCCCATTCTGGAAATTTCAGAAAAGTTGGCATTTTATGTCCTCTAAAACATATCAAAAAATAAAAAAAAATTACAAATAGTGTTTTTTTGCAAATCAAGTTTTAGTGACAAAAAGTGAAATTGAAAATCACCAAAATTTTTGTTACCGTGTATCATTTTTTTTTAGTGTAGTCCATATCCATACCTACAACTTTGCCGAAGATACCAAATCGATCAAAAAATTCCTTCAAAAGATACAGGTTTTTGAACTTTCACATATCATTTTTGTATGGACAGCTGCCAAATTTGTATGGAAAATTAATTGGACATACTAATGGTGCAAAATGGCTTCTTTGGGCATTCCGAAGGCACCAAAAAAGTTTCTGCCGGATTAAAAAATAGCATAGCATAGCATTGGTGTCTACCCGTAGCTGCTACTTCGTTATTGACCAGAACCCCCAAACATTGCTCCGTGGACCACAGATGAAAAGTAGGAACCAATCATCACCCCTTCGCAATTTTCAAAGGTCCCTATCGTGCTGATCAATACCGACGCCGGCCACGACCAGAGGTCAGACACGGGGAAGTGGATGGGAATGTTAGCCGATACTTGAGTGATGGGACCGCTAAATCAGCTGCGTCTCCGACAAAGTATCACATGAGTTTTGAGGGGTTAGTAAGATGGGTTTGAGGTCAGGATTCACTGTGGTAGGTGATGCGACCATAAGCAATTTGTTTATCGGTTGAAAATTTAAAAATCTTAGGCAGCCGGCTGCGGAAAGATAGCTATCTAGGGATTTAAATATAGTATTAATTCGACCGCGATTCTCCAGAAATTCTCCGTCGGCGTGCCTTCCGATCAACGGTGATGTAGGAAGGGCTTCATTCATTAAAATTATTTTATATCATAAGCCTTAAAACATATCCGCCGACGTGCCTTCCGATCCACGATGATATGGAAAGGACTTAACCCAGCAATACGACTTGCTTGTCTCAAAAAACAAAAATCTGATCGTTTCTATCGAAAACTATATAAAGAGAACAAAAATAAAATTCATCGGCCAACGAACTCGCGAACAAAAAATAAATGAAAAAAGAAGAAGAAGAAATCCAATCACCCCATGTACACAAATAACGACACAAAAGAGACGGAAAATAACACAAAAAAAAACAGGACTGCGTGTCCCCACAAGCACCGCACAATCACCCCATGCACTCGAACAGCGACACAAAAGAGACGGAAAATAACACGAAAAAAACAGGACTGAACCTGACACCAAAAGAACAAACTTTTTCTTGGAACAAACTCACCGGGATTCCAGCTTCCAGATTCCAGTTTTTTCCAGTTTCAGCCGGATTAAAAAATACCAAAAAAATCGAATGACCGAAATCGCAGAAAATTGCTCATGTATGTAACCCCTTATGTTAAAAAATTTACCAACTCTCGGTAAGTTCGCTTGGACATAAAATCAAATTTTGTCGACTGTATCAGATTCGGGGAAGCCTTTTCTCTTAGGAATCGATAAGATATCGTATCACACATCTAGTTTCGTTATAAAATCCACCATAAAAAAGTACACAAATATCACTTAAGTGGTCATAACTCGAGGCAGGGTTGGCAGATCTTCGAAGTTTTGGACTCAATGGAAAGGTCTTTCGATCAACTTACTGTGTGGTATGCATATTTTGGATGCAAGTGGTCTGGCTAGTCTTCCTATCTAGGGTCTCTAGGTCACACGCTACAGCGTGCTTTTCGGCATAATGGTTATGCCGACAATTCTCCACGACAGAATGACAGCTACGACGAGCGCGTCATTCAACTTCTGTCAGTGTCCCGAGTCGCCGTTCTGGGCGATGTAGGATTCCACACTTACCAACGGTGGGTTGGATGATAGATCCGGACATATTTCAAATACATTTAAGTGAAATCCGGCCTGAAAAAGTACACAAATATCACTTAAGTGGTCATAACTCGAGATAGGGTTGGCAGATCTTCGAAGTTTTGGACTCATTGGAAAGGTCTTTCGATAACCTAACCAATGATGTGAACGATATTTGAATCGATTTCCCATCACTTATCCAACATCCGGATAAATAATACAAAAACAATTTTTTATACAAAAGTTTTGAACTACATATCGGAACTATATAAAAATCAATACGTGCTATGGGACCTTCAACAAAATCGAATGCAACTGGTTTGACCAAAATTGTTTCAGCCAGTGCTGAGAAAACTCAGTGCCTTACCTCAGTGAGGAAGGCAAAAATTCAACAACATGGTTCTAAAATTATGACAGCAGTGCTGCAGGCGTTGGACAACAGTTTCACAAAATTGCAACTAAAAAAATATCCTAAAGTACAACAACGCTGTGCACCATACAATCTTGGACTTGTCTAACATGCACGCTTCAGTCCCCCGTGGTGTTACCGAACTTTTGAGGCCGGCGACTTCCTGTGAAGGCCGGAACCCGAACCTGGGTCAGAGGGCGTTATCTCTCTCTCTCTCTCTGTCTTTATGTCGGATTCTGGGATGTCCACGCGATGGTCTGCTGCTGTTGCAGTGTTAACTGTAATGACAGGGCAGCCGCGTTAGCTGGTCGAATCTCCAGAGGACCAAATCGGGCTGTTGTACTTGCTGAGTCCTGTAATCTGTTAGGGGGAGCCGAGGTTGATACATCCTGAAGCTTAAAGTTTTATAAGCAGTATCAAAATCAACCCAAACCTCTCCTTTTATTCACCCACTGCTCATCCAATGCATCGAAGACCACGTTCCAATTGCATCGTAAAGTTAGTCCCTTGTCCACGGTTCTGGGCACCGTTAGGTCGGGAGAGGTTCTACCCTCAAACTAGGGTGTGTCCAGTAGTCGGTTCCAGTCCACGGGGGCCGGCTGTGTCCAACGCGAGTCTGTCTTTTAATGGTGATGACAAAGGAGGAGACAATTTTACATAATGTTTAATTTATTGTCTCGGGCTATTCATCGAATCAGGGGGGGGGGGGGCAGTCCGGGGGTTCCAAAACACCACGATCAAACGTTCGGTCTGTGGAGTCTATAGAGCTTCGGGCGCAATGGAAGCAGCCCGTTGGCACAGATTAAAAATTTACGGTGATTTGTAGCTGATGGCTTTTGGCTGCACATTTGCCTGCAGTCAGTGTGCCCTCGAGTGCCGGAGATGAGTAAACAGACGAAATTGAATTTAAACTCTTATTTTATCGCTGCTGAACGTTCATGAACCGATCGAAGAGATAACGTTGTCCGTTTCCGGGTTAGCTAGGAGCAAGTTTGTTTTAGAAGAGGATAACATGCAGTCGATGCATACTTGAAGTTGTTGTATGTTGTATGTTGTATTTCGTCCTACGATGCTCCCGAAATCTTTTCAATTTTCGTAAAACAGATATCCACTAGGTATTGCTTGCCCTTAATAAAAAAATGGAGTTAATTTTTCTGTATCTTGAGAAGATGGTATAAACCTGAAAAATTTGATTTATTTCTAATTCAAAATGGTTTTGTAGTTTGTAGCTGCAATCCGTGATGCTAAAGGAATTTTGTAGAAAATTTCCACAACAAAGTCCAGGCCGTGAATGAACGTATGCAGCAAATTAGACATCGCACAATATCTAAAGCAAAATTAATTCTCATAATTAAGAAATTGCCATCATACAACTACCTCAATCACGCAGTCAAAGTAAATCAGAATAATCCAATATCATCCTAGATGGGTCCACTCAGCGTCCCAAGCATCCCACAAATCGAAGTTCAACGACTGTTAAAAGGCAAACACTTGACGTTCTCTGGTGCATTTTCCGTTCAATTCCCAACCGATCTAGCGCATTTCTATCTCTGACCCCAAAGCCTGACCGTTACTGCTGCCGAGGCTTCCCCGCAATCAAACTGCCCGCTCCGGAACTGGGCTCCGCCCTGGAGAAGAAGAAGAATCGGGATGACAACTGATGTCCGAGGAACACGAGAGTTGGGAAAACATCCCGGGATTTTCTAGCACCTACTGAAAAGCGGGGGGCATTGTGACTCTACATCTGAGGACTGCATCACAATTGCCAATGGGTCATCTCATATTGCACACTCACTGTGAAGCCCTTTTCTGGGAACCCATCCCCGAAGGAGATGATTAGGCTTAGTGATTTTTCACGCTCGAAAATTGCAAATTTCACGGGGACCTCAATTTCAAAACACCAAATTTCACGCAAATTTCGCGTAACTTCAAAAATGTTCAAATGACTCTGAAAATCCTATGTTTAAATCACGAAACTACTTTTTATGCTTCGTTATATATTATTCTTTAATAAACTAAAAAAAATTTCACTTAATTTGAATGCGACACAAAAGAATTCTCCTAATTAAAAAAAAACAATCCTCCTTGTTTAGGGATGGGCTCTACACATATTTTGAAACAAAATGTAGGGCACGCTTATTCTCATTTACTGAACTGCTCTTTTAATATTCGACTAATAAAGCTTAAATGTTTTCGCTAATTTGCTTCTGTTGTATCATTTTACATTTTATTGAATTCTTCTACTGTCAAAATTAAATTTTAAATTTTCTGCGACATTTAGCAAATTAAACATATTTTTTAAGGGTTTTAGATCACTTTTCAAAAACTAAATTTAACAATTTGCAAAAATAATATCATTTTAAACAAAATTTAAATTTTAATTCTAAATGAGAAAGGAAAACAAAAAAGTAATATTTTTTAACTTTCACTTGAATAATTCACCCAAATAAACAAATAGTGTTAAAATTGAACAGGCCCAAAAAGAAAATTTGGAATGTTTTTAAAAAATGATTCCAAAGAAAAAAAAATACTCTTCATTTTATTTTAAGCTTTATTCTTTTGATTTCTTCCATTCAAATAAAATAGCAGTAAAAATCGTTACATTTTCACCAAACATAAAATTTCACGGGATTTCGCGGAAAAAGCCAAATTTCGCGGATTTCACGCTGTCCGCGAAATCGTGAAATTTCACTAACCTTAGAGATGATGGCAAAGCTCACAAAAAGGGCTCAAGTAGGATTTGCTGCTGCTGGGACTGATTCTGCTGAGTTGAAGGGTTAGAGTTTTGAGGTCCCGAGGAGGGAAAGGGATAGAAATAGTAGTAATATGTATTTAATTGGCTAATTTATAAAAGATTTTGAATGTTTACGTTTAGTCATTCTTCATAATTTTAATAATACAGTTCGTGACAGATTATGTAGGAATTTCTCGGATATTATTTGTTTGAAAATTTCTCTTCACAGAAAGCTTCAATAGATTTTTTTTTTGCAATTCCCTCGTGAAACTACATACTTTCCCTGTCATTCTCGAACGATGAAAGAGCCTACTTTTCTTTACCAAAAATAACAGAATCGAATAGAAACACCTTTCGAAATAAATGCTGAAAAGTTGAGCTTTTCAGCACTTGTTTCAAAAAGTAATATATTTTTTTTATTTAAATGGTTGATTGACAAAACACATGAACACATGTCAACATTTTCTGTTCTTCGGGAGAGATGAAACGTTGAAAAGTTGTGTTGAAAAGCAATACTTTTTGCAAGGAGTTAAATCTAGGGCTAGGCTTATATTTGGAACGGTACAAAGAAACTTTAGAATCTATTTTGACAGTGTGACTGAAAATCGTGTATCTGGAAAAATATTCATCAGATTCTTATAGAATTTCCAAGTATGTTTCCAAAGCCTTTTAATTTTTTTAATGAATTTTAAATTATAATTGCTAATTATAAATTAAAAACTAGAAATTTTACACAGTTTCAGTTCAAATTAAAGTTAAATGGAAAAACTAACTTAATCCACCTATGTGGTTGGTGCTTTTCTCACTATTTACCAACTATTGGTAATTCGATGGGTTTAGACACAAATTTCATCTAGTTTTTATTAAAATCCGCCATAAAAAAGTACACAATATCACTTAAGTGGGCATAACTCGAGACAGGGTTGCCAGATCTTCAATGTTTAGGACTCGTTGGAAAGTTCTTGCGATTACCTAACCAACGATGTATAACATGACGATATTTGAATCGATTTCCGGTCACTTATCCAACATCTGGTTGTATACAAAAAAACTAACTTATTCCACCCATGTGGTTGGAGCCTTCCTCACCTATAACCAACATTGGCTGATGTGATGGAATTGTACAAAAATTTCATCTATTTTTTAGATCCGGAAAACATAAGTACATAAATATCACTTAAGTGGTCATACCTCGAGGCAGTGTTGCCAGGTCATCAATGTTTTGAACTCGTTGGAAATGTCTTTTGATAACCTAACCAAAGATGGGTCGGATGGTGGATGCGGACATAGTTTACATACATTTAAATGCGATCCAGCTTCAAAAAAGTACATAAATGTCACTTAAGTGACCATATCTCGCGACAAGGTTTCCAGATCTTCAATGTTTTGAACTCGTTGAAAAGGTTTTTTGATAACCTAACCAACGGTGGGTGGGATGGTGGATCCGGACATAGTTTACATACATTTAAATGAGATCCAGCTTCAAAAAAGTACATAAAAGTCACTTAAGTGACCATATCTCGAGACAGGGTTGCCAGATCTTCAATAATTTGAACTCGTTGGAAAGGTCTTTTGATAATCTAACCAACGATGGGTCGGATGATTGACCCGGACATAGTTTACATACATTTAAGTGAGATCTGGATATGTGTGAAAACACATTTTTATACATAACTTTTGAACTACTTATCGAAACTTCAATCTGTATAAAACTCGATCCATGGGACTCTAAACCAAGTCGAATGCAACAAGTTCGGTTCAAATTGGTTCAGCCAGTGCCGAGAAACGTGAGCTAGTTTGTTGGTCATATACATACATACACACACACATACACACAGACATTTGTTCAGTTTTCGATTCTGAGTCGATATGTATACATGAAGGTGGGTCTACGACGTTTTTATACAAAGTTCATTTTTAGAGCAGGATTATAGCCCTACCTCAGTGAGGAAGGCAACACATTTTTACGCATAACTTTTGAACTCCAAAGCGAAACATTATAAAAATCAATAGGTACGTATGGGACCTTAAACCAAATCGAATGCAACTAGTTTGACCAAAATCAGTTCAGCCAGTGTTGAGAAAACTCCGTGAGTATTTTGGTCACATACACACACACAGACATTTGTTCAGTTTTCGATGAGTCGATAAGTATGCATGAAGGTGGGTTTACGAGCTTTCTGCGAAATGTTAATTTTTAGAGCAAGATTATAGCCTTATATCAGTGAGGAAGGCAAAAGGTATAAATTTTTAAAAAATCATAAGCAAAAAAAAATATTTTTGAATGTAATCATCATTCACACATTGACTCACTCTTTCACTCACTCTCTTATTGACTCTTTCACTCACTCATTTACTCATTTACTCTCTTATTCACTCACCCATTCTCTCACTCTTTTACTCACTCATTCACTAACCCATTCATTCACTCATTTACCTACTCATTCACTCTCTCATTCATTCACTCATTTACACACTCAATCACCCACTAATTCTCTCACTCATTCACTCGCTCGTTCACTCACTCACTCATTCACTCACTCATTCACTCGCTCGTTCACTCACTTATTCACTCGCTCGTTCACTCACTCATTCACTCACTCGTTAACTCACAAATGCAGTTGATTTTTTGCCTTCCTCACTGAGGTAAGGCTATAATCCTGCTCTAAAAATGAACTTCGTATAAAAACATCGTAGACCCACCTTCATGTGTACATATCGACTCAGAATCGAAAACTGAACAAATGTCTGTGTGTGTGTGTATGTGTGTGTGTATGTATGTATGTGACCAACAAACTAGCTCATGTTTCTCGGCACTGGCTGAACCGATTTGACCCGAACTTGTTGCATTCGACTTGGTTTAGGGTCCCATAGATCGAGTTTTATACAGATTGAAGTTTCGTAGTAGTTCAAAAGTTATGTATAAAAACTAACTTAATCCACCTATGTGGTTGGAGCCTTCCTCACAACAATGGCTGTACACAAAATTCATCTATTTTTTAGATCTGGCTTCCAAAAAGTACATCGATATCACTTAAGAGGCAGTATTTGTAGATTCTGCTCGGTTTGTTCTAGAGGTCGTATCGAGGTGCTCCGATTTGGATGAAACTTTCAGCGTTTGTTTGTCTATGCATGAGATAAACTCATGTCAAATATGAGCCCTCTACGACAAAGGGAAGTGGGGTAGAACGGGCATTGAAGTTTGAGGTCCAAAACATATGAAAAATCTTAAAATTGCTCGCATTTCCGTAAAACTTCATCAATTCCAACTCTCTTAGATGCATTCGAATGGTCTTTCGAAGCCCTTCAAAATGTGCTATAGACATCCAGGATTGGTTTGACTTTTTCTCATAGCTTTTGCATATTACTGTTAAAAATTGATTTTTTTAAAACCTTAATAACTTTTGGCATCAGCCTCCAACACCCATACTCCCATAGGTCAAAAGATAGGTAATTTCATGGACTATAAGCTTACGGTATTAACTTTTTGGCCAATCGCAGTTTTTCTCATAGTTTTACGATTTTTCTAGAACAAACATTTTACAACGTTAGTTTTTGCCCTGTAGGCCAAGAAGACGGCTTTTTTTGGTCTCAATTTTGTCATATTCGGAATCCTCGGTCAATTTCACGTAAGTTAGAAGTATTGAAGTTGTAATTTTGATTTAAAAAATAATTAAATAAAACATTTTTGAAAAAATAAATAGATCTTATTTACCCTATGATCAATACGTCAAATGCTGTATCAAGTAGGCGAAAACTTGTTTTACCCCTAATCCGACAAAATTCTAAATAATATTTTAATTAATTCTAAATGGCATTTTTTCCAATCAAATTCAAAATTCCAACACCTCAATCTATTGTAAAATTTTCTGAGAATTCCGAATATGACAAAATTGAGTCCAAAAAGTGCCGTCTTCTTGGCCTACAGGGCAAAAACTAACGTTGTAAAAAGTTTGTTCTAGAAAAATCGTAAAACTATGAGAAAAACTGCGATTGGCCAAAAAGTTAATACCGTAGGCTTATAGTCCATGAAATTCCCAAACTTTTGACCTATGGGAGTATGAGTGTTGGAGGCTGTTGCCAAAAGTTATTAAGGTTTTAAAAAATTCCATTTTTAACAGTAATTTGCAAAAGCTATGAGAAAAAGTCAAACCAATCCTAGATGTCTATAGCACATTTTGAAGGGCTTCAAAAGACCTTTTGAATGCATCTAAGAGAGTTGGAATTGATGAAGTTTTACGGAAATGCGAGCAATTTTAAGATTTTTCATGTTTTTTGGACCTCAAACTTCAATGCCGTTTTACCCCACTTCCCTTTGTCGTAGAGGGCTCATATTTGGCATGAGTTCATCTCATGTATAGACAAACAAACCCTGAAAGTTTCATTCAAATCGGAGCACCTCGATACGACCTGTTTCACATCGCTGAAAAACTCGCTCTTAAGTGGCCATATCTCGAGACAGGGTTGCCAGATCTTCAATGTTTTGGGCTCGTTGGAAAGGAATTTTGATAGCCTAACTAACAATAGGTCGGATGGTGGATCCGGACATAGTTTAAATACATTTAAGTGAGATCCGGTTTCAAAAAAGTACATCAATATCACTTAAGTGGCCATATCTCGAGACAGGGTTGCCAGATCTTCAATTTTTTGCACTCGTTGGAAAGGTATTTTGATAACCTAATCAACGTCAGGTCGGATGGTGGAGCCGGACATAGTTTACATACATTTAAAAGAGATCCGGCTTCAAAAAAGTACATCAATATCACTTAAGTGGCCATATCTCGAGACAGGGTTGCCAGATCTTCAATGTTTTGGACTCATTGGAAAGGTATTTTGATAACCTAACTAACAATAGGTCGGATGGTGGATCCGGACATAGTTTACATACATTTAAGTGAGATCCGGTTTCAAAAAAAGTACATCAATATCACTTAAGAGGCCATATCTCGAGACAAGGTTGCCAGATCTTCAATTTTTTGCACTCGTTGGAAAGGTCTCTCGATTACCTAACCAACGATTGGTCGGATGATGGACCCGGACATCGTTTACATGCAATTAGGTGAGATCCGGTTTCAAAAAAGTACATCAATATCACTTAAGGGGCCATATCTCGAGACAGGGTTGCCAGATCTTCAATGTTTTGGACTCGTTGGAAAGGTCTTTTGAAAACCTAACCAACGATGGGTCGGATGATTGACCCGGACATAGTTTACATACAGTTAAGTGAGATCCAAATATATGTGAAAACACATTTTTATACATAACTTGTGAACTACTTATCAAAACTTCAATCTGTATCAAACTCGATCTATGAGACCCTAAACCAAGTCGAATGCAACAAGTTCGGGTCAAATCGGTTCAGCCAGTGCCGAGAAACATGAGCTAGTTTGTTGGTCACATACATACATACACACACACATACACACACACATACACACAGACATTTGTTCAGTTTTTGATTCTGAGTCGATATGTATACATGAAAGTGGGTCTACGACGTTTTTATACGAAGTTCATTTTTAGAGCAGGATTATAGCCTTACCTCAGTGAGGAAGGCAAAATGTGTTTTCACATATATTTGGATCTCGCTTAACTGTATGTAAACTATGTCTGGGTCCATCATCCGACCCATCGTTGGTTAGGTGATTAAAAGACCTTTCCAACGAGTCCAAAACATTGAAGATCTGGCAACCCTGTCTCGAGATATGGCCACTTAAGTGATATTGATGTACTTTTTTGAAGCCGGATCTCACTTAAATGTATGTAAACTATGTCCGGATCCACCATCCTACCTATTGTTAGTTAACTTATCAAAATACCTTTCAAATGAGTCAAAAACATTGAAGATCTGGCAACCCTGGCTCGAGATATGGCCACTTAAGTGATATTGATGTACATTTTTGAAGCCGGATCTCACTTAAATGTATGTAAACTATGTCCGGATCCACCATACGACCCATCGATGGTTAAGTAATCAAAAGACCTTTCTAACGAGTCTATCACATTGAAGATCTGGCAACCCTGTCTCGAGATATGGCCACTTAAGTGATATTGATGTTCGTTTTTGAAGCCGGAACTCACTTAAATGTAACTATGTAAACTATGTCCGGATCCACCATCCGATCTATTTTTGGTTAACTTATCAAAAGACCTTTCCAATAAGTCAAAAACATTGAAGATCTGGCAACCCTGTCTTGAGATATGGCCACTTAAGTGATATTGATGTACTTTTTTGAAACCGGATCTCACTTAAATGTATGTAAACTATGTCCGGGTCCATCATCCGACCCATCGTTGGTTAGGTTATCAAAAAACCTTTCCAACGAGTCCAAAACATTGAAGATCTGGCAACCCTGTCTTGAGATATGGCCTCTTAAGTGATATTGATGTACTTTTTTGAAGCCTGATCTCACTTAAATGTTTGTAAACTTTGTCTGGATCCATCATCCGACCCATCGTTGGTTAGGTTATCAAAAAACCTTTCCAACGAGCCCAAAACATTGAAGATCTGGCAACCCTGTCTCGAGATATGGCCACTTAAGTGATATCGATGTACTTTTTGGAAGCCGGATCTAAAAAATAGATGAAACTTGTGTACAGCCATTGTTGTGAGGAAGGCTCCAACCACATAGGTGGATTAAGTTAGTTTTTTTGGAAAAGTTTGATAACGATTTACTTTTGAGCAATTCCAACTCAAACCAGGATTTTTATTTGGTACTTTTGTACTTGACCCTCTCCGATTTCAATGAAACTCCTACGCTTATTTAAGCCATTTTTGTGTATATGGAGCAAGTTGCATTCGAAAATGGCTTTTGAAATGGCATAAGGTATTTAAATCATTTTGTACTTCGTAATTTAAAAATTACTGCACCTCGTAGCCGTTGCATCACAACAAAGAGTGGTGAAAGACGAACTTGTAGAAAATTGAAAGGGGATATTTCGATTGTTAGTTTTAAAAGTGAAATTTTGAGAAAACGTCACGATTTTTTTCGTTCTAAATTCTGGGGAAATTAGCTTAAAATGATGAAAAAAGGCTCCGAAAAGTGCAGGATGATATTTCTCTCCTAAAAAAAAAATCATTAACTGATACTGTTTAATTGAAAAGCGGTTTCAGCAAAATTTTCAAAAGTCGATAGTGGAAATCGATTCTTCAGACAATTTTACCGGTGGTTAATTTTTTTTATAAAAAACAAGGGTTTTGACAATTCCTTTATATCAAGATGTCAAGATGTCAAGATGTCAAGATGTCAAGATGTCAAGATGTCAAGATGTCAAGATGTCAAGATGTCAAGATGTCAAGATGTCAAGATGTCAAGATGTCAAGATGTCAAGATGTCAAGATGTCAAGATGTCAAGATGTCAAGATGTCAAGATGTCAAGATGTCAAGATGTCAAGATGTCAAGATGTCAAGATGTCAAGATGTCAAGATGTCAAGATGTCAAGATGTCAAGATGTCAAGATGTCAAGATGTCAAGATGTCAAGATGTCAAGATGTCAAGATGTCAAGATGTCAAGATGTCAAGATGTCAAGATGTCAAGATGTCAAGATGTCAAGATGTCAAGATGTCAAGATGTCAAGATGTCAAGATGTCAAGATGTCAAGATGTCAAGATGTCAAGATGTCAAGATGTCAAGATGTCAAGATGTCAAGATGTCAAGATGTCAAGATGTCAAGATGTCAAGATGTCAAGATGTCAAGATGTCAAGATGTCAAGATGTCAAGATGTCAAGATGTCAAGATGTCAAATTGTCAAATTGTCAAATTGTCAAATTGTCAAATTGTCAAATTGTCAAATTGTCAAATTGTCAAATTGTCAAATTGTCAAATTGTCAAATTGTCAAATTGTCAAATTGTCAAATTGTCAAATTGTCAAATTGTCAAATTATCAAATTGTCAAATTGTCAAATTGTCAAATTGTCAAATTGTCAAATTGTCAAATTGTCAAATTGTCAAATTGTCAAATTGTCAAATTGTCAAATTGTCAAATTGTCAAATTGTCAAATTGTCAAATTGTCAAATTGTCAAATTGTCAAATTGTCAAATTGTCAAATTGTCAAATTGTCAAATTGTCAAATTGTCAAATTGTCAAATTGTCAAATTGTCAAATTGTCAAATTGTCAAATTGTCAAATTGTCAAATTGTCAAATTGTCAAATTGTCAAATTGTCAAATTGTCAAATTGTCAAATTGTCAAATTGTCAAATTGTCAAATTGTCAAATTGTCAAATTGTCAAATTGTCAAATTGTCAAATTGTCAAATTGTCAAATTGTTAAATTGTTAAATTGTCAAATTGTCAAATTGTCAAATTGTCAAATTGTCAAATTGTCAAATTGTCAAATTGTCAAACTGTCAAATTGTCAAATTGTCAAATTGTCAAATTGTCAAATTGTCAAATTGTCAAATTGTCAAATTGTCAAATTGTCAAATTGTCAAATTGTCAAATTGTCAAATTGTCAAATTGTCAAATTGTCAAATTGTCAAATTGTCAAATTGTCAAATTGTCAAATTGTCAAATTGTTAAATTGTCAAATTGTCAAATTGTCAAATTGTCAAAATGTCAAAATGTCAAAATGATCCAATGCCACGTGGACACCCCGACCCCCTTCCATCGTGGAAAATTTCGATACAAAACAAATATTTGTTGTGTGTGAAGCGTAAAAAACTGCTGTTTCCCCCCTCCCCTCCCCACCCTCCAATGGATTTTTTATACAAATCTAACAGCGTTCGTACAAAATTGCTAGTATCTTATTATTTTAAAATCTGTAATTTTCTTAAGAACGAAATTTCTGGAAAATGTTGGTGTCTTCGGAATAGTTTTAGGTATAAGTAAGTACAATTCGGAAAAAATGTGTACACTTCATAAAAATACTCATTGTTTATTTTATGTTTGAACACAAAAAAAAATCAAAGGAATAAACATCTTTTGGACTGTGACCATATTTGACATATTTGGCAATGTTGATGTTATTTTTAAAACTCTTAGTTTTTGGCAAACTTTGCAAAAAATATAGAAAAATCGCTTCATTTTAAGATTCAAAATAGGATTTAAAATCAAAGAGTACTCAATAAATTTATGTATGTATACACGTTTTATCTCACAACTTCCCCCTACTCGGGACGTCCGAAAGACCCTTTCGGAACAAGTACCTTTTCCTGCAGGATCTGTGGCTTCCCCTCTTCGCCTCGATCGGTCTCGGTTTGGTCTCGGTTGGTACACGTCTAATAACTAGGGATAACAATAGATTCTGTGTGCCTCTGTGTGATGAAACTTTGTGGGCAAAATGAATCCTGGAAAGCAAGCCAGAACCCGAACCAGTGTCAGTAACTGAAGCAACTAGCTGGCCGTTGCAACGTTGAGGTCGGTAAGTGGTGGTTTAATATCTACGATTATGGTCAAATGCTCGGTGGGTGGTGCAGAAAGGGGAGGGTGGGGTTGGTTATTGAGCCGTTTTGGAAATTTGAATTTTAATAGCTGGAAATCGTTCTGGCTATTCAGGTCGAGCCATTACTGTATCGATCGGGCATGCTGAAGGTACTGTATTGAGACGAGATTAGGTTGGCTTCTTGATTACGATGTGAGAAAACGATTGCCCCCTTCTGTATCGTATCGTTCCGGATTGGAGCAGCAGCAGCAGATTTGATATGGTTCAGATACTTTGTATCCAATTAGGGCAGGCTAGCAGAATAAAAGGAAGAAAGTCAAATTTGGCTATATTTTAATCTGTTCGTAATCCTGGTCATAAAAATTCTACGCTTTTCTGGCACAAGACAAGAGAGACTTACTGGTAAACCGTAAAACATAATCTTTGCATCTGAATTTGGTTTCATGACATAACATATAATCAAAAATTATCTTCTGATTCTCGTTTCAAGACTTGAACTCGCAAAAAACTTTCAAACAACCATTGATAATTTAATCTTAAATTGAGTTGTTTGATACAACAAATAAATGCCAAGGAATAGAATTCAAGGAACATGAAAACATCACAAAGAAAAGAAATCGGTCTTTGAAATTGATATCGTAACTCTGCGACTGGAAATAAAACAAAACATTTCCTTATCCCGCAACCTCCTCTCAAATCAATAACTTTTCAATTTTACTTCCTCGTCTGATTTTTCCAACAGTTTTCCGCCCCTCCCCTTCCTCTTTCACACACATCATCGCACAAACGAACCGTGTCATCGTAAAAACCGGCTCAAATCGATTTATTCCAACAAATAACTCAATAATCGTAAAATAAAACGTTCACCGAGACTCGGATTTTCCTCCCCCGACACGTTTCAAATAACGTCAACATAGCTCCCCTCCCCTTCCTTCTTTAAAAAGGCCGTTAAATCTTGTTTTGAAACCCTGGCCGAAAGCTCCAGTTTCACCGCTATGCATGCCAGTTTTTGTTGTTTTTTTCTTCGCTGCTGCCGCGTCATATTCCTACGTGCCTATGCTTCAGCCTGGGCAAAATCCGACCATTCATACAACTTTCCAAAGTTAAGACATTTAATCCTTCGAGGTTGAAAAGCAGCAGCGGCAGCAAAACAAAAACAACCCTCTGCAGAGGTACGACGCCTCAACCTTCAAGGAACATACATAACAAACATATTTTTAGGAAAACTCTGAAAAAAGGGTTGAAATAAAATCATTAGATACATAATTCAACTAAAACAATGCAAATGGGCCAAAGTGAGTTTATAAACAAAGAATCTATCTTGCTCACGTCAACGGATGTTTACATCAGGAGCAGGATACATTTTTGCTTGCATTAGATTTGAAATCAAAAAGTATTTGAGCAGTTCTCTAGGATTTCGGTCATTCGATTTTTTTTGTATTTTTTAATCCGACTGAAACTTTTTTGGTGGCTTCGGTATGCCCAAAGAAGCCATTTTGCATCATTAGTTAGTCCATATAATTTTCCATACAAATTTGGCAGCTGTCCATACAAAAATGATGTATGAAAATTCAAAATCTGTATCTTTTGAAGGAATTTTTGATCGATTTGGTGTCTTCGGCAAAGTTGTAGGTATAGATACGGACTACACTGAAAAAATGATACACGGTAAAAAAATTGGTGATTTTTTATTTAACTTTTATCACTAAAACTTGATTTACAAAAAAACACTATTTTAATTTTTTTTTTTTGATATGTTTTAGGGACATAAAATGCCAACTTTTCAGAAATTTCAGGTTGTGCAAAAATCATTGACCGAGTTATGAATTTTTAATCAATACTGATTTTTCAAAAATCGAAATTTTGGTCGCAAAAATTTTCAACTTCATTTTTGATGTAAAATCAATTTGCAATAAAAAAGTACTTTAGTGAAATTTTGATAAAGTGCACTGTTTTCAAGTTATAGCCATATTTAAGTGACTTTTTGAAAATAGTCGCAGTTTTCATTTTTAAATTAGTGCACATGTTTGCCCAGTTTTGAAAAAATATTTTGAAAAGCTGAGAAAATTCTCTATATTTTGCTTATTCGGACTTTGTTTATACGACCTTTAGTTGCTGAGATATTGCAATGCAAAGGTTTAAAAACAGGAAAATTTATGTTTTCTAAGTCTCACCCAAACAACCCACCATTTTCTATCTTCAATATCATAGCAACTAATGGTTCGATTTTCAATGTTAATATATAAAACATTTGTGAAATTTTCCGATCTTTTCGAAAAAAATATTTTTGGAATTTTCAAATCAAGACTAACATTTCAAAAAGGCCAAACATTCAATATTACGCCCTTTTAAAATGTTATTCTTGATTTGAAAATTTTGAAAATATTTTTTTCGAGGAGATCGAAAAATTTCACAAATGTTTCATATATTAACATTGAAAATCGGACCATTAGTTGCTAAGATATTGAAGATAGAAAATGGTGGGTTGTTTGGGTGAAACTTAGAAAACATCAATTTTCCTGTTTTTAAACCTTTGCATTGCAATATCTCAGCAACTAAAGGTCGTATCAACAAAGTCCGAATAAGCAAAATATAGAGAATTTTCTCAGCTTTTCAAAAATATTTTTTCAAAACTGGGCAAAATGTGCACTAATTTAAAAATGAAAACTGCGACTATTTTCAAAAAAGTCACTTAAATATGGCTATAACTTGAAAACGGTGCGCTTTATCAAAATTTCACTAAAGTACTTTTTATTGCAAATTTGATTTTACATCGAAAATGAAGTTGAAAATTTTACGACCAAAATTTCGATTTTTGAAAAATCAGTATTGATTAAAAAATCATAACTCGGTCAATAATTTTGCACAACCTGAAATTTCTGAAAAGTTGGCATTTTATGTCCCATAAAACATATCAAAAAATAAAAAAAATAAAAATAGTGTTTTTTTGTTAATCAAGTTTTAGTGATAAAAAGTTAAATAAAAAAATCACCAAATTTTTTTTACCGTGTATCATTTTTTTCCAGTGTAGTCCGTATCCATACCTACAACTTTGCCGAAAACACCAAATCGATCAAAAAATTCCTTCAAAAGATACAGATTTTTGAATTTTCATACATCATTTTTGTATGGACAGCTGCCAAATTTGTATGGAAAATTATATGGACAAACTAATGATGCAAAATGGTTTCTTTGGGCATACCGAAGGCACCAAAAAAGTTTCAGTCGGATTAAAAAATACAAAAATTAAAATTGAAGAAAAAAGACCGATTTCGTAGAGAATTGCTCATTTTATATATAACGTCATGATTCGAAATCCGGACACTAAGTAGCACATCAATTCAGTTATAGCTGGCAAAAAATCATGAAATAAGTTGGAAATGTAGAAATATCATCAGGATGTAGTAAAAACAGTCAGTTTAATTGAATGCATGCAAAAAATGTATTTTGTAACAATTTTTCATCGGAATTTCAAATGACTTGTTGTGCTCCGAATCCCAGACACCGCTAAAAGCTGATTCGAAATTCGGCACATTTGCTTCGAATTCCGGACACTCGATTTTGCTTATGAGCTACTCTCTACGAAATCGGCCGATTTCGACCATTTTTATTTTTTGTATTTTTTTATTTGACTTATACTTTGTGGGGGCCTTCCCTATGACCAAATAAGCTATTTTGCGTCATTGGTTCGCCCATAAAAGTCTCCATACAATTTTGGCTGCTGTCCATACAAAAATGGTATGTAAATATTCAAACAGCTGTAGCTTTTGAGTGAATTTTCTGATCAATTTGGTGTCTTGGGCAAAGTTGAGGACTTTTGAGAAACAAATAGGTACACGGAAAAAAAATTTGCAGATTTTTTTTATCCATTTTTTTTCACTAAAACTCAATTTCCCAAAATACGTATTTTTTGATTTTCGAGGTTTTTTGATATGTTTTAGGAAACAAATCCGCAATTTTTGAGCCATAGAGAAACATGGTCAAAAAATCTGCCGCCGAGTTATGAATTTTTGAAAAAAAAAGTGATTTTTGGAAAAAACCGAAGTTTTAAGCAAAACCAAGTTTGACATTATTTTTTAATTCAAAATTGAATTTGCAATCGAAAAGTACTTTACAGATTTTATGATAAAGGGCTCCGTTTTCAAGATATAAAAAGATTGATTTTAGCGAAATATTTGCAGTTTTTCAATTTTTAAAAATAGTGACCATATGTGACCATTTCTTAAAATACTTTTTTTTAAGAAGTTCAGAAAATTTGCTATAAAAATGTCTAAGAGACATTGAAGATTGGACCTCGGGTTGCTGAGATAGAGCCGCTTTAAGAAAAAGAAACACGAAAATGGCATTTCTTTAGGCCCAAATAAGCTGTTAACATCAAAATATTCGTCATTTTATATTAAAATTTGCTAGAATTTAAGGAAATCAAAACCATAAATTTCTGATTTGAATTCGTGGTGCTTCGGACGCCCATGAAATATTTCAGTGAAATGTTTCACGTTTTTTGGTAAACTTATAGTTTCATTTTATTTAATTGTTTTGATATTAACTACAGCATTTAAACAAACTTTAAATGAAAGTTGATGTTAGAATTCATCAAATGACACAGTTTTGACATTCATAATGCGATCTTATATTCAAATTATTGATATAACTAGATGAGGTGTCCAGGTTTCGAAGCGTCCGGGAATTCGAATCATGACGTTATTTAAGATCAAGTTCATCGTTGTTGCCAACATTTTATGGATTTCAAAAGTAAAAAAAAACTCCATTTTCCAGTGTCTGATTCTTTATGGACTGATAATCAAACTTTTTAAAACACATTTTAGGAATTGTTTAAGACTTGGGCAATCATGGCCACTTTTGAAAAAAAGAAACGAACCATTGAAAAAGTTTCCCAAAAATCAAACATCAGGTGAATAACTTCTTAAACCTCGGTGCATTTATCATAATTTTAATAAAGTATTGTTGCATTTAAAATTGAAGAGATTTTGTTTTCGACCGGGTTTTCAAAGCTTTCGAAAATGTTTGATGTTTTTTTTTTACTAAATTGGCAACATTGCTCATATTAAAAAAATTAAAAATAAATATTTTTTTTGTGGAAATACATTTTTTGAGTTCAATGTGAAGCAGTTCTCTCAGATTTCGGTCATTTGATTTTTTTGTATTTTTTAATTCGGCTGAAACTTTTGTGGTGCCTTCGGTATGCCCAAAGAAGCTATTTTGCATCATTTGTTTGTCCATATAATTTTCCATACAAATTTGGCAGCTGTCCATACAAAAATGATATATGAAAATTCAAAATTCGGTATCTTTCGATGGAATTTTTTGATCGATTTGGTGTCTTCGGCAAAGTTGTAGGTATTGATATGGACTACACCGAAAAAAATGATGCGCGATAAAATAATTGGTGATTTTTTATTTAAATTTTTAACACTAAAACTTGATTTGCAAAAAAACACTATTTTTAATTTTTTTCATTTTTTGATATGTTTTAGAGGACATAAAATGCCAACTTTTCAGAAATTTCCAGGTTGTGCAAAAAATCTTTGACCGAGTTATGAATTTTTTAATCAATACATATTTTTTCAAAAAATCAAAATTTTGGTCGCAATTTTTTTTCAACTTTATGATTCGATGTAAAATCAAATTTTCAATCGAAAGGTACTTCAGTGAAATTTTGATAAAGTGCCCCGTTTTAAAGTTATAGCCATTTTCAGGTGACTTTTTTAAAAATAGTCGCGGTTTTTCATTTTTAAAAATTAGTTTACATGTTTGCCCACTTCTGAAAAAAATATTTTTGAAAAGCTGAGAAAATTCTCTATATTTTGCCTTTTTAAACTTTGTTGATACGACTTTTAGTTGCTGAGAAATTGCCATTGGTTAAAAAAACAGGAAAATTGATGTTTTCTAAGCCTCACCCAAACAAGCCACTATTTTCTAACGTCGATATCTCAGCAACTAATGGTCCAATTGACAATGTTAAAATATGAAACATTCGAGAAATTTACCGATCATTTCGAAAAAAATATTTTCAAAATTTTTAAACCAAGACTAACATTTTAAAAGGGTGTAATATTAAATATTTGGCCCTTTTGAAATGTTAGTCTTGATTTTAAAGATACAGATTTTTGAATTTTCATACATCATTTATGTATGGACAGCTGCCAAATTTGTATGGAAAATTATATGGACAAACTAATGATGCAAAATGGCTTCTTTGGGCATACCGAAGGCACCACAAAAGTTTCAGCCGGATTAAAAAATACAAAAAAATAAAATTGAAGAAAAATGACCGATTTCGTAGAAAATTGCTTTGTGGGATTAAAATGAGTAATTTATCAGAGAGTGTTTTTCTTATTGTTTAACAAATTTTGTTTATCTATCATTTTGGGAAGCCATGAATAACATCAGAAATTCCGTTCACAAGATACAGATTATATAATATACTACTGTGAAGGCCCTTAAAAAGTCTATGATCAATCGAAAAATAAATAAAAATTTATCAACTGCCCCGACCACTCTTCAGTTTGCCTGAAACTTTGTCCTAAGAGGTAATTTTTGTCCCTGATCACGAATCCGAGGTCCGTTTTTTGATAAATCGTGATGGAGGGGCGGTACAACCCCTTCTAGTTTTGAACATGCAAATAAAGACATGTTTCTTCAATAATTTGCAGTCTGAAACGGTAATGAGATAGAAATTTGGTGTCAGAGACATTAATGTAAAATTGGAAGCCCGATTTGATGGCTTGCTCAAAATGTCGAAAAACGTGTTTTTCATTGATAAAAAACACTAAAAAAAATTGAAAAAGTCTGCCATTTTCCGTTACTCAACTGTAATTTTTTTTGAGACATGTCATTTTAAGTGAAATTTAATGTTTTTCGATTCTACATTTACCCACAAGGGGGTCACTTTTTTCATCTATATATATATAAAATTTCGATGGTTTTGTTTGAACGCGAATTGAAACTTTGGCCACTCTGGAACCGATTCAGGAGCATCGGCAAATTGTATGGAAGAAGTTACGTAAAATCAACTTTGATCACAGGAGGCTGAATAAACAAAAAGGCTAAAACGTCAACAAACGGAAAAACAGAACAAAATTTTTCATTTTTAAATTTCGTGTTTTTTTCTAAATTTGCAGGGTTATTTTTTAGAGTGTAACAATATTCTACAAAGTTTAAGATCAGACAATTACAAAAAATGATATATTAACAAAAGGGGTTTGCTTGTAACCATCACGCGTTATCACGATTTTACGGAAAAAAAGTTTTGAAAGAGTTACTTTTTGCGCTTATTAGGTACCTTGCAAATTTAGAAAAAAAAAACACGAAAAATTTAGATCTTAATGAAGAAATTACCCTTCTGGGTCAATAAAGAGTGAAAAAAAAAGTACATTTAATTTACAATAAAATGTCATGTTCCAAATTTTTTACAGTCGAGTAAAGGAAAATGACATAGTTTACGAGATATCAAAAAGCGGACCTCGGATTCGTGCTCAGGGACAAAAGTTACCCCTTAGGACAAAGTTTTACGCAAATCGAAGAGGGGAGCAACAATAGTTAAAAATTCAATTAACAGTGGTCAGAAGTATGATTTATGGTTGTTCCAATGAGTCCAATGCAAATTTAATTTCAAGTTTATGTTTAGCGGACACTAGAAGGTTAACACACCCACTAGTGAAGCGTGTCTCATCTTCGATATCTCACCCGGGGCCGAGCCCACTTTCAACTGTGTGTGGGATGACACGTGGTGGATGCCAGGGTGGTGGGTGGCCTTTTCTGGGGAAGGTCCTGGGCCTCGCGGCACAATGGTGGCAGCAGCAGCATCCGCCCTAAATCATGGCCGTAATTTTACGCGTTATTAAGCAAAGCTGGCGAAGCAAAGTATCACATGGCAACGACGATGGATCCGTGGGAAGGCCTGGTTTTGGGATTTTCCACTAGTTACAGGGTGGGTGTTTGGGCTGGGCGGAACTCGTTGCTGAGTTTGGATGATGAGATGGGACGAAGACTATGCAGCTCGGCAAGAGTGCCAATGAATGCTTCAGGGCTGGTAACTAGAATTTGGTTTTTAAAATAACACCAAAAAATTTCGGTGGGAAAAGTTTCGCTAAAAACAGTGAATGCCCCATTTCTTGAAAATTATTTGTAAATTTAAAACACTTTTTAAAAATCCATACCTTGGCAACACTGCTTAACAGCACAGCCGGAATTTGGCCAGGGCTGCACTCTAAAGTGGTTTCCCTATCTCCGTTGGAAATACTTCCCATCAGGCCTACAACATGGCCAAAGTTTTTCCTAATAACCACGGGACATCCCCGCTGAGCATGAGATATTGAAAACCGTCAGCTGCCGGCAGAAACCCGGTTATCGTGATGGTTTACCAACCCGCTCATCCAAGGCTAGGTTGCGCCCTCTGGAGCGTCATGTATCATCTTCACATGTGGGTGGGTGGGTTGTACAATCTCGTGCAGAAGGTGGGATGAACTGCTGTGACCTAAATGTACGGTGTAGCATGAAATGAAAATTGAATTAAATACGGTGATGCCATCACAAGATAGAAGGGGGATGAGAAAAAAAACCCCGTCAAATTAAGAAATTCATACGAGAGCATCAAATCACGTCGCGAATCGTTTCCAGGATTAAATTGCTTGTTCGCGCGGAGGATTTAAACGAGCTGACGCATGACGGGTGTGCTGTTAAGGGTGACATGCTTTAAAGATCTTGACGTGAGTTCTAATGATAAGAATTTAAAGCAAAATAATTATATCTTTAAAACCCTGAGATTTCTTAGTGTAAATTTGATTTTGGTTTTAGTTTGAAACGAAAAAAGTTTTTCAAAAGTGTCATTTTGTAATGGTTGGATATCTGTAACTTTTTATTTTAAATAAAAAAGTGCAATCTTGAATTAAGAATGCTGAAACCAAACATTAGTCCCAAAAATGTACCTTCCCTTCAGCAGTAGTAACAAAAAGTACCGAAACTCGATTTCGGCCTCAGTTTCGCTTCCGACAGGTGAGCAGGGTATAATGAACTGGGTTGGACATGTTTATGTTTGCAGTGTTTTCCATTTTCCGGTCGTTTAATGTGGTCTGATTTTCGCATAAAAGGGTAGAGCAACCAACACGCACACCTTTTCCTTTCCCCTTCCCCAGGTGGCAGCACGTGCTGGGAGACACTTTTTTAGGGCTGCTGTTGTTATTGCTTCCTCTTGCGGTTGGTCCAAGTTGGAAAGTGTAATCATTGGTGCGTGGTTGGGTTGATTATTGGAAGGATCTGGGGAGGGACAAAAACAAAATAGAAAAAAGTAACGAAAAAAGAAAAAAAACTAAACAAGAAACAAGAAACAAGAAACAAGAAATAAGAAACAAGAAACAAGAAACAAGAAACAAGAAACAAGAAACAAGAAACAAGAAACAAGAAACAAGAAACAAGAAACAAGAAACAAGAAACAAGAAACAAGCAACAAGAAACAAGAAACAAGAAACAAGAAACAAGAAACAAGAAACAAGAAACAAGAAACAAGAAACAAGAAACAAGAAACAAGAAACAAGAAACAAGAAACAAGAAACAAGAAACAAGAAACAAGAAACAAGAAACAAGAAACAAGAAACAAGAAACAAGAAACAAGAAACAAGAAACAAGAAACAAGAAACAAGAAACAACAAAACAACAAAACAACAAAACAACAAAACAACAAAACAACAAAACAACAAAACAACAAAACAACAAAACAACAAAACAACAAAACAACAAAACAACAAAACAACAAAACAACAAAACAACAAAACAACAAAACAACAAAACAACAAAACAACAAAACAACAAAACAACAAAACAACAAAACAACAAAACAACAAAACAACAAAACAACAAAACAACAAAACAACAAAACAACAAAACAACAAAACAACAAAACAACAAAACAACAAAACAACAAAACAACAAAACAACAAAACAACAAAACAACAAAACAACAAAACAACAAAACAACAAAACAACAAAACAACAAAACAACAAAACAACAAAACAACAAAACAACAAAACAACAAAACAACAAAACAACAAAACAACAAAACAACAAAACAACAAAACAACAAAACAACAAAACAACAAAACAACAAAACAACAAAACAACAAAACAACAAAACAACAAAACAACAAAACAACAAAACAACAAAACAACAAAACAACAAAACAACAAAACAACAAAACAACAAAACAACAAAACAACAAAACAACAAAACAACAAAACAACAAAACAACAAAACAACAAAACAACAAAACAACAAAACAACAAAACAACAAAACAACAAAACAACAAAACAACAAAACAACAAAACAACAAAACAACAAAACAACAAAACAACAAAACAACAAAACAACAAAACAACAAAACAACAAAACAACAAAACAACAAAACAACAAAACAACAAAACAACAAAACAACAAAACAACAAAACAACAAAACAACAAAACAACAAAACAACAAAACAACAAAACAACAAAACAACAAAACAACAAAACAACAAAACAACAAAACAACAAAACAACAAAACAACAAAACAACAAAACAACAAAACAACAAAACAACAAAACAACAAAACAACAAAACAACAAAACAACAAAACAACAAAACAACAAAACAACAAAACAACAAAACAACAAAACAACAAAACAAAAATGGAAACTTATTTAAAACAATATTTTCATTTTTTTTAAATCAAGCCCAACCTTTCTTAAGGGCGTGATATTGAATGTTTGGCCCTTTTGAAATTATGATCTTGATTAAAAAAAAAATGAAAATATTGTTTTCGGAATGATCGGAAAATTTCACGAACGTTTCATAACTTAACATTGAAAATTCGACCATAAGCTGCTGAGATATCGACATTAGAAAATGGTGCGTTGTTTGGGTGAGACTTAGAAAACTTCAATTTTCAATTTCAATTTCAGATAGTTGGCAATTCATGTTAGGGGACATTCTTAACTTTTCAAAACAAAAAAAAAAAATGAATCAAGTTTAAGTGACAAAAAGTTAAATTAAGAATGCAAAACTTTGTTTTTCCCGTGTGTCATTTTTTTCAGTGTAGTCCTTATTCATACCTACAGCTTTGCAGAAGACACCAAATCGATCAAAAAATTTCTTCAAATAATACACATTTTTGAACTTTCATAAATCATTTTTGTATGGACAGCTACCAATTTGTATGAAAAGTTATGTGCACTAACTAATGATGCAAAATGGCTTCATTGGGCATACCGAATGCACCAAAAAAGTTTCAGCTGAATTGAAAAATCTCAGAGAATTGCTCAAGAAACAAGATACAAGAATCACCATTAATTTTTGTCCTTTAGGCGTCGAACAGAAAAAAAACACTATTTTTAGTCTCAATTTAATCATACTCAAAATCTATGCGAAATTTCACCATAGATTTTCAAAAGTTGGATTTGCTGGAATTAAAAAAAAAAAAATCTCATGCCATCCCAACCTCTCTAACCCTTAATTTCTTTCATGCACTTTCCTTCTGGACCCATGCGTGAGTTCAGTTCACATATTTTGCATACGACGACCCCAAAATTGGAAACTGCCCTCTTCTCTTCTTCAAGTGAGAGCCCAAATCTCGCTGTGCTGGTCCGGCCTGGTCGGGTCTGGTTTAATAAAATATCTGTCAGAGCCATTAAACTCGAGTCGAAACTTCATGGAGCGCATTTTATGGGCCTGTTTCGAGAGTGAATCGGCCTCGGTCCGTTCCCCAAGCTGCCTAGCTCAAGTGGAAAAATTGAAAGTCCAAATAAAAAAGCAAGCACGCAAACAAACTGGAAAACAATATGTGCGTGCGAGTGTGTGTGTTTGTGGCAGAAACAGCCCTTGAAAGCATTTTTTTTAGGAAAGAAAAAATCTCCAACCCTGGAAAACAGTCAAAAGAATGCGAAAATGTTTCCTTTCTAGTGTTCTTCCCTCTCTGCGAGAGCAGCGAGGGCACATTTCCACATACCTTTCATTTGGTGAAGTCCCCCCCCCGCGGTCCCTCCCCTCAAGAGGTCTTGACATCAAATAAACTCCCAGCCCCAACGAGTCAGGGTCGGATTTTGCTGAATAAAAGCTTCTGCCAAGTATGCGAAACAGTGCTTTCGCTAGTGCCTTTTTGGCCCGCCGAAAAGTTAAGTCTCGAGGAATGCTTTTTTTGGGGAGGGCCAGCGCTCCGACTGCTGCCATGTTGCCTGCCGGTGAAGGGCGACGCAGACCGGGATTCCTCTACACGGGGTTGTGGATCGCATTTCACTTGGTTGGGGTGAAGTCTGTTGGGTTGCTCTTGAAGGTACCATAAGGTTGGGTGAAATATCGTTTGAAAATATTCAGAAAAATTATTTTAAGAGTTGCTTTGTATATCACTACTTACTCACTACTAACTACTACTTAAAAATGCCAACACCATTATTTTTCATATTTTTGCCATTCTTACTAAAGAAAGGTACACAGAAAAAAAAAAATCCGGTAAATTTACATCATTTATGATGTACCAAAAGTGCACGTCATTAAAGATGCTAATTTACAACAACTTCATCTGAAATTTACATGTCTTCCGACGTAAATCTGCCGAACAAACAGCGCTTTCAAAACAAGTAAATTTCCGATGAAAATGATGTAAATCTACCGAAGCCGAAAATTTTTTTACTCCGTTGAATTTTAAATCCGATGTAAATTTCAAATGCTTTTGTAGCCAAATGTTGTTTGAAAATAGTTCTTTTGTTTGACTATCAAATCGATTGAAGAACTGAACTTTATTGAAACAGTTCTTATAATCGTTCAGAAATAAACAAATGAAAATAATTCCAAACTACAATTGACTAAAAGCTTTCAGAAAAGCATCAGATTTCAAATTCAACGGAGTAATATAAAATTATACTAAACGCAAAAAAGTTACCTAATGCGCTTATAATTTGTGACTTTAGCTCTGCGGAATTGACTTGATAATCAAAAGCATTCAATACTTACAGCTATACAGATCCAAACCTCGAACAAATGTTGAAACTGCCAACTAGCGAAGACGGCGGACATTGGCGACTTTCTGCAGTGTTTCGTCGTCATGCAGCATTTCGACTTTTAATTCGGTATCCTGCGCCAGACTGAGGCACCTGAGGACCGGGACCTGCAACATAAATACAAAATTAGTTCTGCAATTTATTCTGATGTTTAAAAAATTGTCCCACCTGCCTCGTCTATTCAAGAAACTGCAATTCATAGTGAAGAAGGTGTCCGTAGGCGGAAGATTTTTGGTCGGGGAGCAAGTGGTCTCCCAGCAATCCAGTGTTGCCACTGGGCACGGTGGGTGCTTGCGAAGTCTCACCCTGAAGCAAGAATTTGACGTCCTCAGCTGCAGCCAGATCCAGACTCGTATAATTGGCGATAAGAACCGTCCGATATCCAGATGGTCGAACGACGAGGCAAGCTGATCAGTCATCCCTTGTCATGTGCGTTTAAGTCAGCACCATTCTCCACCAAATATTCCACCACCAAGTAGTTAAGACCAGCTGATAAGAAATGAAAGGAGATTAGTTACTAAATTTAAGCATTCATTCAATCAACCAAGATCATCTGGAGGACGCAAATTCATGTTGCAACCATGCACTTTCTTGTAGTTGATGTTGTCGACTGACACTTATCGATATTCTTTAAAGTAGGGTGAATTGCCCGTAGCAGGTTCGGTTTTCGATTGCCTACTTTGCACCGGGTCCAGCACCGTCGGTTTGTCTTGTAACTTAAGCGCTGCGCTGCAAGGAAGAAGGCAGTTTTAACACAGGTACCTCAGTTACGAGCAGATTCTTACCTTGATCAACGATTAACGAGTTTTGGGCTTGCCTTTGGCGGAAGCCTCGTGCAGTGAAATACACTTCAACCCTTGTTCCACCAGCAGTTCCGTAATCTCGTAGTACGTAGATGCTCGGGATGAACCGCTCGTAATGGGTGTGAGACCTGCGTCTTAGAGTACAGCTGCGGTCGGAGTCCACCTTGAACTGGTACATGTCCAGAATTTCGAACTTGGTCTCGTAGCGTCCTCCATCGATCGGCTTCAGCATGGTCCGGAATGATGGATCGATGCTCACAAACACAAAGGCCCGTTACATGTTTTGCTTGAATTATTTGTATATTTTTTTTCAAGTGGCATTCTCCTAAATGAATCAATTCTTACTATTTTTAATTTTTAGGCTTTGTTTCCGAGCTTCATACAGTTTATGAAAATGAACTAATTTAGATCATAAATTTAAATAAATATGTACGACTTTGTTTTGATATAATATCCAAAACAGTAATCCAAAGGACGGAAGCTCATCTTATAACCAATAAGTATTTCGATCGGGTTTCAATCAATTTCCGAGTAATCGGTTTAAAAATTGCTTGATATTGTGCAAATATGTCTTTAAAATGCTCCCAAAACAAAGTTAAGTCGTGATAGCGGATAAAACCAGCCTGCATGACCCACTAAGCTATTTTACATTTTTCTTTTGAACGAACAACAAATGTTATTAAGCATTATTATTTAAGTCCGGTTCTTTTTTTAGTACTATAAACATATGAAACACAATAGCTTATTGGACTTTTAAAAAAAAATCTAGAAGTATTGGTTCAGATGGCCGTAAAATAGAAAAAATAAAGAAAAAGAAGATTTCTAACAAATAAAAATAAATTTGAAAAAAAAAAGAAAAATCAGGCCGATTAAAACACATCTAATCTAATTCGTCTATTTCATAATGTAAACATCATCTGGCGACTTTGGTCCATTTACATTATTTTGCTTGATTTATTCCTTACAGTATGCATACTCAATTTTGAGTAAATGCTTTTTTTCGGAGACTCCCTTTTTTGCATGCCAAATTTTGCGTGCAAACCCCGAAAAAAATTGATTTGTTTGTAAACATATTTTGTTTGCGTTTCAAAAATGTCATTACTGTCATTAGTGTTGCAAATTTTCGAATACAAAAAAAAACTTCTTTCCATCTAATTTAAAAGTTTAATATAGTTTGCTGAAAATTGTCGAGAGTTTACTTGCTGGTAGCGTAACAATCGATAGTAAGTAAATTTAATCAATATCAATATTTACCTGGTGTTTCCCAAGAAATCAAGTCGGGCAATCTTACGCAGGAAAGTTGTACTGATTCAACCCGGGATGTAGTCAAAAGCTTTTGAACGGTGGAGCTCCTTTTGTCGCCAACTACGACCAACTTGCGGACAATCTTTATTTGATTTCCAAGCTGCTCACAGAATTGGAATCAACACAGATGGAGAACAAGCCACATTCAGCAGAAAGTGCCCGGCCCCCAGCAAGTCGTCGCCATCGTGCTAACTTGTCGTACGTGCATTTTGGGCCAAATTGAGTTAAGAACGCCATTTTGTGCAGCTCACAATGCCTCACCTTTTGGCCTTCACAGATCCCCAAAATTCGATTTCAATCCTGAGATATTCAACAAAAACCGAAAAACTCCGTGCATTTTTGTCACTTTACATATGAAAGTAGTTTCAATCTTGTCGTGCTATCTTGTCACTCCATGAAAATTGATGTAAGTGCGACAAAAGGCCAAAGGGATTTCAGGCCAGGAAAGTCAGGATGCGTTTGTCGCACGTACACGCTAGACTACCGTAAACATTTGTAATTATAACTCGGGACTCCAGCAACCCAGAAGAATGGTGAGCCAAACAAAACGTGTTTGTTATTGTTTACATTGCGTGCTCTCGTTTTTGAATATTCAAGGTCAAACATTGAAATGCGTTTTTCTCGGAACGTCAAAATGGCGGGTGCGACAAGATAGCACGACGACGTCGAAGTGTACTTCAAAATCTGGATATATTTTTTTTTGCAAAATTGAAAGGTGAGTGTGGCTTGTGAACCCAGTTTTTTTTAACAGAGTTGCAGAAGCATTTTCTGCAGACGTCTGGTCTAGTGCTGACAAATTTTGTTTCAAGATTGAAATAATTTTCATACTACAAATAATTCCGCAGTAAAATTTCACCAGGGTGAATCCTTTGATGTATACAAACAGCCTGTCCCCCTCTTACTCAACGTAAATGTCACTAGAGCAAGTGGGATAGACTGTTTGTTTACATCCGAGGTTTCGCGCTTTTGTAACTTACGGAACTACGGAATTCTAAACACATAAGCAAACCAAACATGTTGCCGGATCAGTTTACGGATAAGATCCGGCCAAGAATTTGTATGATTTACCGGGAAGTCGAAAAAATTGCAACAAATACCCAACTTCGAACAACAAAGAACAAAAAAACTAACCGTTTACCAGTCGAAAAAGAACTTGCCAGCAAAACTACGAGTACCCAATCTAGTTTCCCTGAAAATCAACAGCACACAAAATATAAATCCAACATTAACTTGTGATGACGATTCTTCAAAACACTTCCACTTCACTACGCACCAAACATTACATTGAATCAATTTTGTTTTTTCGCCTTGAGCTGTCATTCGCAAAGCAACCTTGAAATTTAAATATACATGATTTTAGCGTTTACATTTCAACTAAATTTACATCTGAATTAAATTTACATGTTTTTCATTTTTCAAATTTGCCATTTTTCAGAGGTTGAGGGTTCATTTACTTTTGATACACGCATTACGTTGAATCTCATTTTACATGAAGGTCCTTTAAATGAAATACAACACTTTACATTGGTTTTCAAATTTACATTGAGCATGTTTACGTATGAAACATGGTTTCAGTGTTGGGTAAATTTACATTTTTTTTTTCTGGGTATAGTTCTTACTTTATGGCTGGACGTCATTTTTATCTTCGTAAATAAGACGATATTGCCAAAAAATCACACTGTATTGATTTTCGACGCTCTATCGATTCATCTTGACAGAACTCGTCTATCTCCAACCCTCGAATTTTGAGAAAATAAGTTCCGTGGAGATCGAGTGATGTTCGTGTGTGGTAAAATTTTGCCAAATTTTGTGTCGCGTCGTTCTCAGCTCCCCTGAATCCGATTTTGATTCTTCTGAATGCGGATAAAAGCTAATGTGCTGAACCTGGGCGAGTTGCCGCTCAAATTTCGAAATATCCATCTGTTTTCGGATGTGGCCAGACTTTTCAACAAAATACACAGTTTTCAAATGAATACATGGTCAAAATTTTTCTTTATCTTTAAGGGCCCACATCAGCCGGGGAAGTTGTTCTCTTCTTCTTCAAAAAATGTTGCATGCGACATCACGAAAAAATGTCGTGCAACGTTTTGAGGTGGTTGGATTGCCCTGTAGAGTGATTTGAAGATAGTTGATTGAAATACCTTTCAACCATTATTGGTTTAGTACACTTTTTTGTAATAATTCGTGATTTTACAATATTTTTTTGAATATTCGGAAATAATGCAACACAAGTGCAACAAGCAATTCAGTTGCGCAGCGCAAAAATGGCAACAGCGCACCATTCTTGGCTGCTGCTGCTGCACACGGCCAGCACCAAGCGAAGACAAAGGAACGTTATAGGGTAGACTTCACATTTTAGCAAAGTTGATATTTTTCACCAACTTTTTTTCTAACATATTGAAAATACATGCGCAATGATGTATCGTTTGCTAATAAAATTTTGAGATGTCTCACAAAGACCAAAGCCCATTATCATCCCTTTTGCTGAGCAATTTTTCCTTCTCAAACAAAAGATAAAAAAATGAATAAAAAAAATGCTAAATATATTTACAATTGTTAGAGCACACTTCAATATAATAAAAATTATATATTCTAGTTTACTATTTTATGTCTGTGATCGATCGAGTACTTGACCCTATTCCAGCAGCAGAGGCTCGCCAGGAGTATTGTTTTGAATTTGATCGATTGTGATTGGCTGAAATTTCAAGCACGTGGTTCTCGTGTGTAAACAAACTAACATACTCTCGCGCATGGATATCTCTATACGCATCCTGTCTTAGTAGTTGAATTGTTTCTAATTTTGTTTCAATGGAATGCATGATTTTTAGGTTTTTCGGCATGCTTCGTGACTGTCCACGTGACTGGTAACGGAGTTGTTTACGTAAGAGTCTTTCATGTGATTACTCACGTGACGACTCAGCCACGTCTCTAGCTACTCACATGACTGACTTTGGACGTTAGATGAAGTGTCGTGGAAGTTAGTAGATTGCTCTAATATTGTGTTGTAGATAATCGAAGAGTTATCAAATGCTTCGAACCATCGAATCATGAAAATTACGTTTCAGTGATATTTTTAATATACAGTTCTGCAACCCTAAATAAGACAAATTTTAGTAATTTGAAGCGATACCAAATAAACATTCTTTACCTACCATACAAAAATACAAAAATACAAAAATACAAAAATACAAAAATACAAAAATACAAAAATACAAAAATACAAAAATACAAAAATACAAAAATACAAAAATACAAAAATACAAAAATACAAAAATACAAAATACAAAAATACAAAAATACAAAAATACAAAAATACAAAAATACAAAAATACAAAATACAAAAATACAAAAATACAAAAATACAAAAATACAAAAATACAAAAATACAAAATACAAAAATACAAAATACAAAAATACAAAAATACAAAAATACAAAAATACAAAAATACAAAAATACAAAAATACAAAAATACAAAAATACAAAAATACAAAAATACAAAAATACAAAAATACAAAAATACAAAAATACAAAAATACAAAAATACAAAAATACAAAAATACAAAAATACAAAATACAAAAATACAAAATACAAAAATACAAAAATACAAAAATACAAAAATACAAAAATACAAAAATACAAAAATACAAAATACAAAAATACAAAATACAAAAATACAAAATACAAAAATACAAAAATACAAAATACAAAAATACAAAATACAAAAATACAAAAATACAAAAATACAAAATACAAAAATACAAAAATACAAAAATACAAAAATACAAAAATACAAAATACAAAAATACAAAATACAAAAATACAAAATACAAAATACAAAAATACAAAAATACAAAATACAAAAATACAAAATACAAAAATACAAAATACAAAATACAAAATACAAAAATACAAAAATACAAAAATACAAAAATACAAAAATACAAAAATACAAAAATACAAAAATACAAAATACAAAAATACAAAATACAAAAATACAAAAATACAAAAATACAAAAATACAAAAATACAAAATACAAAAATACAAAAATACAAAAATACAAAAATACAAAAATACAAAAATACAAAAATACAAAAATACAAAAATACAAAAATACAAAATACAAAAATAAAAATACAAAATACAAAAATACAAAAATACAAAAATACAAAAATACAAAAATACAAAAATACAAAATACAAAAATACAAAAATACAAAAATACAAAATACAAAAATACAAAAATACAAAAATAAATACAAAAATACAAAATACAAAATACAAAATACAAAATACAAAAATACAAAATACAAAAATACAAAAATACAAAAATACAAAATACAAAAATACAAAATACAAAAATACAAAAATACAAAAATACAAAAATACAAAATACAAAATACAAAAATACAAAATACAAAATACAAAAATACAAAAATACAAAAATACAAAAATACAAAAATACCAAAATACAAAAATACAAAAATACAAAAATACAAAAATACAAAAATACAAAAATACAAAAATACAAAAATACCAAAATACAAAAATACAAAAATACAAAAATACAAAAATACAAAATACAAAATACAAAAATACAAAAATACAAAAATACAAAAATACAAAATACAAAAATACAAAAATACAAAAATACAAAAATACAAAAATACAAAATACAAAAATACAAAATACAAAAATACAAAATATACAAAAATACAAAAATAAAAATACAAAATACAAAAATACAAAAATACAAAAATACAAAATACAAAATACAAAAATACAAAATACAAAAATACAAAAATACAAAAATACAAAAATACAAAAATACAAAATACAAAAATACAAAAATACAAAAATACAAAAATACAAAAATACAAAATACAAAAATACAAAAATACAAAAATACAAAAATACAAAACAAAAATACAAAAATACAAAAATACAAAAATACAAAAATACAAAATACAAAAATACAAAAATACAAAAATACAAAAATACAAAAATACAAAAATACAAAAATACAAAAATACAAAAATACAAAAATACAAAATACAAAAATACAAAAATACAAAAATACAAAAATACAAAAATACAAAAATACAAAATACAAAAATACAAAAATACAAAATACAAAATACAAAAATACAAAAATACAAAAATACAAAATACAAAAATACAAAATACAAAAATACAAAAATACAAAAATACAAAAATACAAAAATACAAAAATACAAAAATACAAAATACAAAATACAAAAATACAAAAATACAAAAATACAAAATACAAAATACAAAAATACAAAAATACAAAAATACAAAATACAAAAATACAAAAATACAAAAATACAAAAATACAAAAATACAAAATACAAAAATACAAAAATACAAAAATACAAAAATACAAAATACAAAAATACAAAAATACAAAAATACAAAAATACAAAATACAAAATACAAAAATACAAAAATACAAAATACAAAAATACAAAATACAAAAATACAAAATACAAAAATACAAAAATACAAAAATACAAAAATACAAAATACAAAATACAAAAATACAAAAATACAAAAATACAAAATACAAAAATACAAAAATACAAAAATACAAAAATACAAAATACAAAAATACAAAAATACAAAAATACAAAAATACAAAAATACAAAAATACAAAAATACAAAAATACAAAATACAAAAATACAAAAATACAAAAATACAAAATACAAAAATACAAAAATACAAAATACAAAAATACAAAAATACAAAAATACAAAAAAATAAAAAATAAAAATACAAAAATACAAAAATACAAAAATACAAAAATACAAAAATACAAAAATACAAAAATACAAAAATACAAAATACAAAAATACAAAAATACAAAAATACAAAAATACAAAATACAAAAATACAAAAATACAAAAATACAAAATACAAAAATACAAAAATACAAAAATACAAAAATACAAATATACAAAAATACAAAAATACAAAAATACAAAAAAATACAAAATACAAAATACAAAAATACAAAAATACAAAATACAAAAATACAAAAATACAAAAATACAAAAATACAAAAATACAAAAATACAAAAATACAAAAATACAAAAATACAAAAATACAAAAATACAAAAATACAAAAATACAAAAATACAAAAATACAAAAATACAAAAATACAAAAATACAAAAATAAAAATACAAAAATACAAAAATACAAAAATACAAAAATACAAAAATACAAAATACAAAAATACAAAAATACAAAAATACAAAAATACAAAAATACAAAAATACAAAAATACAAAAATACAAAAATACAAAAATACAAAAATACAAAAATACAAAAATACAAAATACAAAAATACCAAAATACAAAAATACCAAAATACAAAAATACAAAAATAAAATACGAAAATACAAAATACAAAAATACAAAAATACAAAAATACAAAAATACAAAAATACAAAATACAAAAATACAAAAAATACAAAAATACAAAAATTCAAAAATTCAAAAATACAAAAATACAAAAATACAAAAATTCAAAAATACAAAAATACAAAAATACAAATAATACAAATAATACAAATAATACAAATAATACAAATAATACAAATAATACAAATAATACAAATAATACAAATAATACAAATAATACAAATAATACAAATAATACAAATAATACAAATAATACAAATAATACAAATAATACAAATAATACAAATAATACAAATAATACAAATAATACAAATAATACAAATAATACAAATAATACAAATAATACAAATAATACAAATAATACAAATAATACAAATAATACAAATAATACAAATAATACAAATAATACAAATAATACAAATAATACAAATAATACAAATAAAACAAATAATACAAATAATTCATATTATACAAATAATACAAATAATACAAATAATACAAATAAAACAAATAATACAAATAATACAAATAATACATATATAAACAAATTATACAAATAATACATATAAAACAAATAAAACATATAAAACAAATAAAACAAATAAAACAAATTAAACAAATAATACAAATAATACAAAATATACGAATAAAACCAATCAAACAAATAAAAAAAAAATACAAATAATACAAATAATACGAATAATACAAATAATACAAATAATACAAATAATCCAAATAAAACAAATAATACAAATAATACAAATAATACAAATCACACAAATAATACAAATAATACAAATAATACAAATAATCCAAATAAAACAAATAATACAAATAATACAAATAATACAAATCACACAAATAATACAAATAATACAAATAATACAAATAATGTAAATAAAACAAATAATACAAATAATGCAAATAATACAAATATTATATCTCAAAAATTTGCATTTTTCGAACTCTGCAACCTCCCAAATTTTCATCCAGATTCATAATATGGTCCTGGAGTTAGAGCCGTTTGATTAACCTACCATAAGAAAAAAAAATCCCTAAAAAAGATAAAAGCCCACCCGGTGACCTTCGCCAACATTTTTCGATTCTAATTTTATCCGAAATTTCTTCCTACAACTTCTTCCTACAACTTCTTCCTACATTCATAGTACAGACCATGAGTGAGAATCTGAACCAAATTTGACATCTATCGGCAATCCCGAACGATTTTTAGAACGAATTACTTTTTGCCTTACTTACTAAATAAAGGTGAGCAATTCTCTACCAAAACCGGAAATGGATTTTATTTGTATTTTTTTATTTGGCTCAAACTTTGTGGGGGCCTTACCTATGACCAAATAAACTATTTTGTGTGATTGGTTCATCCATACAAGTCTCCATACAATTTTGGCTGCTGTCCATATATAAATGGTATGTAAATATTCAAACAGCTGTAACTTTTGAGTGAATTTTCTTATCAAAGTTGTAGGTATTGTTGAGGACTTTTGAGAAAAAAATAGGTACACGGAAAAAAAAATTGCAGAATTTTTTTATTAACTTTTTTTTCACTAAAACTCAATTTCCCAAAATACGTATTTTTTGATTATCGAGATTTTTTGATATGTTTTAGGGGACAAAAATCCGCAACTTTTGAGCCAGAGAGAAACATGGTCAAAAAATCTGCCGCCGAGTTATGAATTTTTGAAAAAATAGTGATTTTTTGAAAAAAAAAAATCGAAGTTTCACGCAAAAACAAGTTTGACATTATTTTTAAATGCAAAATTGAATTTGCAATCGAATAGTACTCTACAGATTTTTTGATAAAGGGCTCCGTTTTCAAGATATAGCCACCGAAAGTTTGATTTTAGCGAAATATTTGCAGTTTTTCAATTTTTAAAAATAGTGACCATAAGTGACCATTTCTTAAAATATTTTTTTTTTAAAGTTCAGAAAATTTGCTATAAAATTGTCTAAGAGGCATTGAAGATTGGACCTCGGGTTGCTGAGATAGAGCCACTTTAAGAAAAAGAAGCACGAAAATTGAAGTTTTCTTAATCTCACCAAAACAACCTACCATTTTCTAATGACCATATCTCAGCAAATATTGGTCCGATTTTCAATGTCAAGACATGAAAAATTCGTGAAAAATATTTCGAAATTTTTTAAATCCCGACTAGCATTTTAAATGGGCATAATATTTGGCCCTTTTAAAATGTTAGTCTTGATTTGAAATTTTTCAAATATTTTTTTTGAAAAGATTGGAAAAATTCAAGAATGTTCCATGTATTAACATTGTAAATCGGACCATTAGTTGCTGAGATATCGTCATTAGAAAATGGTGGGTTATTTTGGTGAGATTAAGAAAACTTCAATTTTCGTGTTACTTTTTCTTAAAGCAGCTCTATCTCAGCAACCCGAGGTCCAATCTTTAATGTCTCTTCGACAGTTTTATAGCAAATTTTCTGAACTTTAAAAAAAAATATTTTAAGAAATGGTCACTTATGGTCACAAGTTTTAAAAATTGAAAAACTGCAAACATTTCGCTAAAATCAAACTTTCGGTGGCTATATCTTGAAAACAGAGCCCTTTATCAAAAAATTTGTTAGGTACTTTTCGATTGCAAATTCAATTTTGCATTTTAAAATAGTGTCAAATTTGTTTTTGCATGAAACTTTGATTTTTTTTTTCCAAAAATCACTTTTTTCGAAAATTTATAACTCGGCGGCAGATTTTTTGACCTTGTTTCTCTATGCCTCAAAAGTTGCGGATTTTTGTCCCCTCAACAATACCAACAACTTTGCCGAAGACACCAAATTGATCAGAAAATTCACTCAAAAGTTACAGTTGTTTGAATTTACATACCATTTTTGTATGGACAGCAGCCAAAATTGTATGGAGACTTGTATGGGTGAACCAATGACACAAAATAGCTTATTTGGTCATAGGGAAGGGTCCCACAAAGATTGAGCCAAATCAAAAAAATACAAAAAATAAAAATGGTCGAAATCGCCCGATTTCGTAGAGAGTTGCTCAATTGGATTTTTTTCAAAGCCGATTTTGTCTATGCATTGTGTTTTTTTTGCTAGCTTTTTTGCTTAGATGAATGGAAGTATCAGGATGCTACAGGGGTTGATTACAGTGATCGAGACAGACAATTTTATGTCAATATTCAAAATATTATAACTTCATGAAAGATATTTTCAACTTTTGTTTTTATTTAATCGGTTTTGTTCGAACGCGAATTAGTTCCATACGGAGCGTCGGATCGAGGTGCTCTTTGTTGCGTTGGGTTCATATAAATCCAAGGAAGGTTCTTACGCCAAAAAGTTTCAACTTTGGCCTCTCTGGAACCGATTCCGGATAATCTGCAAATTGTATGGGAAAAGTTAGGTAAAATCAAATTTTGATCACAGGAGGCTAAGTAAGCAAACAAACTATAAACGTCAAAAAACGAAAAAAAAAAGACAGGACGAAGTTTGTTAAGTTTAGCATGTAAAGACATAAATAAGGTAATGGTTCAATTCCAACGGAGATATTTCGGATTTTCCAGCACCATGTCAAAAATCAACTTTTTTTTCAGTGTGTGCAATTTAAACTGAGATGAGATTAGGGGAAAGTGGGGCAAGTGTAACAAGCTAAGGAGATGCTCGTTATAACCCATCAAAAACGTTAAAAAATCCGTCGTATTTTTTAATAATCACCTTATTCCAGGTCTTGACGAAGACTTTGATAGAACAAGTTTTGAAAAAATCCAGTTTTTTAATGTAACAAATTGATTTTAAAAATTTTGATTTTCCGTACGTTCTTCTCAACTAGTGGGGCAAGACGAACAACCCGTCGGAGCAAGAGGAACAATGCATGAAACAACATGTTAATTTGCTAACAATTGAACTATTCTCACTTAGATACATCAGATTAGAATGTATTTAAAACGTTTCTTTCATTTTAAGATTAAATAATAATATTTTACTTAAAATTTGATCGTTTTTACGAAGGAAAATATTACATAGATGAAAAAAAGGAAATTTTCATAATATCACTATATTTTGCATGGATTTTTTTTTTAACAATTGTTAATCCAGTTTATAAGTACTTTTATGTATTTTTTTCTAATAAAATATGTTGTTGCAGCAATTCCTATTTTTTCCATACTAAAAATCCATATGGTACACTTGCCCCACCTGAACAAGATTTTTTAAAAGCTCTCAACAAAAATAACTAAAAGTTAAATCATACTTTATAATAGATGCAAGTCATTGGTAGGGACACTACTGATCTAGGAAAAATAGCATTTTGATAAAATGAGCCTTAAAACGAACCCTAAGCCTTATTTTGTACCATCCAAATATTATAAGAAAACAAAGGTTTTGAAAAAAAACATCATGATATCTTATGCCCTTGGCGTTTACGTCGTTTTGGCGGTTATGTGGTAGTAGAATCAGCTAATTGCATTGCTAGCAACAATTCCGCATACTGGAAATAATCAAAATTGTAAAAATTACGGCTGTACGAGCGATTGTTCATCTTGCCCCATATGGTCGTCTTGCCCCACCTTCCCATAATCAAGAATTATCTCTGAAAGTCCAACAGATTAACAGTTTAATGCGTTGACCCTAAAGTCGATGAGTTATTCACATATTTCAATTGTTTTTATGATAATTAAATAACGAAATAAAAATTTCGTCAATCAAATTTTAACTAAAAACAATGTCAACATTTTGTTTATATTTTTTATGCTTTGTTCTTGGTTAACTTACAATTCAGGCGAAATTATTTCTGGGCTAGATTTTTTCGGCTTCTATCACAATTAATTTTTCCAATATTATACCGATTACCAATAATTTTCTAAACCAGTTTAAACTGACTATTTTGAGCTGAAAAACTAAAATTTTGATGATTTCTCAGCAAATAACTTAATTTATGTTAACATTCCAACTCTCAAGCCTCCCAAAAAGTTGAAACGGTAGCTTCAACTCGCTGGTTCTCGAGCATCAACCAACCAATCGGAACGATTCTTTTTCTGCGCGAATTTTAAGGATGTCTAGATGATTCTAGAACTTTGTAGAACTCGATTTGATAAAATCTGTATTTTTTTGCGGTCGCTCCAACTGAAGACTCGATTGAAAATATGTGTTTCGTTGTATTTTGCTTTGGAATAGAATCCTGGTAATGTCTAGCAAACAAAAACAAATAACCTTTCAAAGCTTCGTTTCGCAACGAAAAATGTCTATGCGAACCAGTGTTGCAAATGAGTGATAAAAAAGCTATCAATAGATTATCTCTGCACCAAAAATATCCGAGAGTATAGCGGCCGTCACTGTAGCTTGTGAGATCTCTTCTTGTGTCTCGTGATTCCCAGCGATGTCATTCGCTCTCTATCACTCCTCCCCTTTTCCTAGACTATGCGCTCTCACCGCTGAGTCTCTCAATCTCTCCGAAAACTGCAATGAGAGAACGTGAGATGGCGATTAGGAGCCGACCACGCATGACGTTCTGTTAAACTGCGTTTGCGAAATTGGTTTTGTGGCGGCTTTTGTGGTTAAACGCTGTTGCGGTAGCATTATCGTGGAAGCGGGAATGAGAGAGAAAAGGAAAATCTCAATCGCGAGTGGGTAAACACGAAAACGTGTTCGGCTATGTTCGGCGCTGAGAGTTTCAATGAAGAGAGAAGAGCAGTTGTATTTGAGGCATGAATATTCAGGCGAGATAATTGTAGTTGCTGAGAGCTGATACTTTGATATTTTAACAACCCTGATGCGAACCATGAGAAAAATAAATTATTGACAATTCTAACTAAATATGCTAACTAGATAGAGAAACCAGCAAGATTAGTAAAAAAGAGCACTTCGGCATCGAATTATGAATTTTCGATGGTTTCATGGTACGTTTTTCAAAATTGACCATGGGATTTGAACACTTTGTTCGAGGTTCCCATTTTCATGAACGCTTGTTCACGATTTTGGGAACTCTTTTTGCTCCGTGTAGTGTTAAGCGTGGTTGCCTCTCATCCCAATCGGCCTGGGTTCGATCCCAGGAGGTCCCGGTGGCATTTTTTGAGACGAGATTTGTCTGACCACGCCTTCTGTCGGACGGGGAAGTAAATGTTGGCCCCGGTCTAACCTAGAGGTTGGGTCGTTATCTCAGTCCAGATGTAGGAGTCGTGCCCCCGCGTTTTGTCTTGCTGGAGTCGCTGGTCGGCAGTTGGACTTACAATCCAAAGGTCGTCAGTTCGAATCCCGGGGTGGGTGGGAAGCTAAGGTGTAAAAAGAGGTTTGAATTGCCTCAACGTTTCAAGCCTTCGGCCACCTAGTTTCGAGTAGGAATCTCGCATTAGAGAACGCCACGGCAATGCTGTATGTACTCATCGGTAGATGGAACAATTCTGAGATCGAGAAGATCAACAATATAAACATTTTTTTGCACATTTAATAACCAACTCAAATTTAGCTCCCTTGACGGTAATTCCATGTTTGTGAGCTCAGTCAGCCGAAGGCAGCAGCCAGCATTCAAGAGAAGTAACATGGCGGTGACGCTTGCCACTGGCATGCAGGGTTGGGCAGGGCAAAGCCAGAAAAGCTCGTGTGACGCATTCCGCAGTTTTCAGAAAAGTCAGAGGAGCCTTGAAAAGCTCCTGCGGATCGCACTAAATGGTGGCGGTGGTGGTGTAACCAAAGAAGAAGAAATCGCTGCTCTGATGGCACAAAAATAAGTAAAAGGAAGAAAGAAGTTGCTCGTAAGAGACCATACGTGGTGTCTGTGTGTAAGTGTGCAAGTGTATGTGTGTATGTTGTCGTTGTCATGTCAGTCAGAAAGCACTTTTGGGCGGTACTTTTATTACTTTTATCTTTGACCTCCTCCTCCTCCTCCCCAATCATCCTAAATTCCTCTCTTTCACCAAAACTTTCTTTTCAATGGATTTTTCGTGGACTGAAACGCGAGGAGAAGGTTAAGGAAAAGTCTTGGCAGCAGCGCATTTGCAGCGTGACTGAGATTTTTTAATCCCTGGCAAGAAGATGACGATGAACGGAGGAAGATCAGAAGAGGGCTTTGAAAGCGCTAGCTTCTTTTCATGGAAATGGATGCAGTCAAGTGTTGAACTCGGCGGTGCGGTTAAGCGTGTTTGTTGGTGTGTTTTGCGTTTATATGTGCGGTGCAGTGCACGGAACTTGATCCTTTGACGCTGATATGACTGCGGAGAATTTTAATAGCGCAGAACGAGGATTACAAGGATTTTAAACTCATAAAATGTTATGATTTTTAGCTTCTCAGTGAAGAACCTGGTTGAAATGTAAAATATGGTTTCAGATGCATAACATTAAGTTGCCGAGATCTCTAATCGATTTTGGAGCGATAATTTGGCGCCTGATATCAAATTCAATCATTTCCCTAGAATTTTCAATAAGACTTATATTTCAAAATTTTGTAGAATGTGAACTATATACTCAGGCTAGATTTCAAATTTGAGCTCATTTTGCCCACGGGAACCCACCCTTTAATCGCTTGAAGTTTGTATGAGAAAAATCGTCAAAATGTATTAAGAAAAGCAATTGTTTCAGTTTTTTACCTATGGGAGGTGCAACAATTATGCAATTCTCACCAGTTCCCAGAACTAAGATCTTCATTAAATTTGAAAATAATTCTACCGAAGAGACCATATTTTAAGAATGTGTGCTAAAAAGTTATTAGCTTCCGGGAATGCCCATTTCCGCGAGGACAATGTCTTTAAAACATTTTTTTACGAAACATAGCCAATGAAGAACTAGAAAAAATATTTAACTAATTCAATTTTCCTCTTTTTCTGCTAAAAAAATTAGAACTTTCAAATTGTTAAGTTTTATTTAAGAAATTTCAAATTTCTTTTGAATGTTATTTACTAAATTCACTCAACATTTTGAAATTTTCACAATTTGCTTTTGTTTAAAAATCAATATAAAAATTTCATTTTGTAAAGAATCGTTCTGTGACCCATGTAAAAGTATTCGTTTAATTAAAAAAAATAAAATTAAACCTGAATTAACCCTCTTCTGCACAATTTTTTTTCGAAATTTTTTATTTTTTCCGTGATAATTTTGAGCAACTTTTGTTCCACGAAAAATTTTACTTCTCTTGTTTTATGTTTTGCTTGTTTCATTTTTAGTATTTGAATGTGAAATTATCTTGTTAAGTTTATGTTTGGTTTTGGTTGTTTTTGGCCTATTCTACCACCTCCTATCATTACATTTTGCCTATCTAATTTTTTCATGTTTTCAAAGTCACTTTTACAATTTGTTGCTTGTTTTCCCCGTTTAAAGGCGGGATTGGGTTGTATAGGGTTAAAAGCAAAGTGGACCATTTGACGAGGTTATTCAGAGCATTCTTCAAGTGCTGTACAGAACATTTTAGTCTTACTGTTATGTTTCAACATAGGTACCCTTAAAATACTCTATGCATCTCGAGAAAAGCCTTTTAAATTTAATTTTATTGGAAATTTTATTGGTAATTTTGAAGAATTTTAACAGATTGAATTTAAACTTTTCGTTAAGCTGAAATACCTTGATTATTATTAGGGTAAGTGAAATTTCACGATTTCGCGGACAGCGTGAAATCCGTGAAATTTGGATTTTTCCGTGAAATCCCGTGAAATTTTATGTTTGTGTGAAACTGTAACGATTTTTATCAAAATTATTTATCAAATTCAAATAGGAAAAAAGATAATCATATCAACTACTGTAGAATTAAGTGAATACCCTTGTTAAATTTCTAGCATAGGGTAAGTGATTATTGACGATTTCGTGGACGGCGTGAAATTCATCAATTTTCTTAAATATTTTTTTTTAAGATAACAACATACTTAATATTTCATCCATACAGACTTTTTAAATTAATTTTATTAGTTTACAATTGAAAAGCTTAATATGAACCATTAGATGAATTGTTAAAACTACTATGTTCAGTATTACTTCCATTCGCTGTAATAAAAATTGTACTGCATTTTTTATTTAAAGGTATAGTTTCAAAAAAATTAAAAGAATCAAGCTTTGTAAAATAAAAGCTTTGAAATCAACTTTTTAAAACCTTACAGATTATTGCTGTAATGTTTAATGTTAACGATATTTGATTATTTGGGTGAACAATTTCCGTAAAAGTTAAAAAAATACTACTTTTTTTTGTTTTTGTTTTCTTTTTTTAATAAAAACTTCGATTTCGTTACAAATTAAATTATTTTTGCTTTTTGATTTAAATTTGTTTTTTGAAAAGGGAGATGAAAACCTTAAAAAATGTTAATGTGCTAAATGTCGCAAAAAATTTAATTAATTATTTCACTTATTTTTGCTGGACAAAAGTGTTTGATGTTGCTTTGATGCAAATCAAAAAAGAAGCAAATCAGCGAAAACTTTTTAACTATATAAGTCGAATATTTAAAAAAAGAAGTTCAAAAAATGAGAATGCGCATGCCCTACATTTTATTTCAATATTTATATAGAGCCCATCCATAAACTAGGTGGAATCTTTTTTGAAAATAAGGGGATTTTTTTGTGTCACGTTCAAATTTATTAAAGATTTTTTTTTAGTTTATTGAAGAATAATATATAGTGAAGCATAAAAAGTAGTTTCTGTGATTTAAACATAAGATTTTAAAAGTTATATTAACATTTTTCACGTTCCGCGAAATTTGCGTGAAATTTGGTGTTTTGAAATTAAGGTCCCCGTGAAATTTTAAATTTTCGAGCGTGAAAAATCACTAAGCCTAATTATTATGTAATAGAATAAATCGAATGAAAATATGTTTAATTGAAAGAAATCTTTGATTGGTCACCGAATCATTTGGTAAATTATAGATAAATAGTTTTTCATTTAATTAATATAAAAATCAGTGATAAGAATCTTTCTGCAATAGGTTCGGCATGGCATGTCATAAAAAATACAGATTAGATTTTCAAGATGCTTTGAAATAGGGCGTCCTATTTTCCCGATTTGAATATCCCGGGAAACGGAAATTTTATTTTCAAATCTCGGGAATTCTTTGGATCCCCGGTAATTTTTCAAACAACATTAATCTATGTTTTCACTTTATTTGTTATGTTTTCAAGCAAAAAACCATACAATGAGCTCAATACAATTAATTGGTGAGTTCACAGATAGCTTTAAAAATAATTATTTATTTTTGTCCTTTGTTGTACTTTGATTTTTGAATGTTTCACAATTTCTAATCCATACATAACATAAATGCTCAAAAAGTTTCTTTTAAAACAAACATAAAACGACAACAAATAAATGATTCCACTCAATGTAAAACATTTGATAACTTTAGACATTCACGTTTTGTATAAAAAATACTTTACAAATTATTTTTAAGAACGAGTCCGCGAACAGGGCATACCCCTTTGTATGGGACGTCGTTTGGACCTCACCAATCTGCCTGAAATTTTCAGGGGTTGTTTGTACATATAAAACTATCATCTGGCCAAAATATGAGCACTCTAGGTCAACGGGAAGTGGGGCAAATCGGGACACAAAGTTTGAAGGTTCAAAAACGTAAAAAATCTTGAGAAGGCTATAACTTAGGCAAAATTCAATTTAATTTCAAAATTCAAAATGCATCTTGAAGGGCTTCAAAAAGCAACAAAATGCAGGGTAGAGCATCCCAATTGTTTAATTCTAAAGGGAGCTATTGGCATTTTGGTGAAAATAGCATAATTTTTAAACTGAAATAAAAAAGTGTTCCATCCAGATATCAACTCGGTTCGACCGGCAGCTTGTAGGGGACATCTGGAACTACCATCTGAGACTGAGATCGCTTTGGGTAAGGCAGTTTAACATGTTGAATAGACACTTTTACTTTAAGTGAATTTTTTTGATGTAAATTTTTGCTCGGGAGACCCCTTAGATCCCATTTTATGGTGATAATTTTATCATAATCGTGTTCCTGAGACAATTTCACAATAGAAACATACATAAAAATGTATATTATCAAAAAATTAAGAAGCTGCTTTTTTCTGGTGTCATCTAGTATCCTTGGAAACGAACTTGATTTTCAATAAATGTGAATCAAAGTTTTTTTAACTTTAATTTTTTAAAGGGTTAAAATGGATGAAAACAAACATTTTTATGCATGTTTCTAATGTGAAATTGTCTCAGGAACACGATTATGATAAAATTATCACCAGAAAATGGGATATAAGGGGTCCTCCGAGCAAAAATTTACTACCAAAAAATTCACTAAAAGTAAAAGTGTCTATTTGATTTGTTAAACTGCCTTACCCAAAGCGGTCTCAGTCTCAGATGGTAGTCCCAGATGTCCCCTACAAGCTGCAGGTCGAACCGAGTTGATATCTGGATGGAACACTTTTTTATTTGCGTTTGAAAATTATGCTATTTTTTAACTAAAATGCCAATTACTCCCTTTAGATTTAACCAATTGGGATGCTTCTCCCTGCATTTTGTTGCATTTTGAAGCCTTTTAAGATGCATTTTGAATTTTGAAATTAAATTGAATTTCGCTTAAGTTATAGCCTTTTCAAGATTTTTTTACGTTTTTGAACCTTCAATCTTTGTGTCCCGATTTGCCCCACTTTCCGTTAACCTAGAGTGCTCATATTTTGGCCAGATGCTAGTTTTATATGTACAAACAACCCCTGAAAATTTCAGGCAGTTTGGTGAGGTCGATGCGCGATGGGTATGCTTTGCTCGTGGACTCGCTCTTAAGCCACTACTGCCAACTGGGTATATTGGGACAGTATGCCCAAAGAAGCCATTTTGCATCATTAGTTTGTCCATATAATTTTCCATACACATTTAGCAGCTGTCCATACAAAAATGATGTATGAAAATTCAAAAATCTGCATCTTTTGAAGGATTTTTTTTATCGATTTGGTGTCTTCGGCAAAGTTGTAGGTATGGATAAGAACTACACTAAAAAAAATGATAAACGGTAATAAAATTTGATGAATTTTAGTTTTACTTTATGTCATTAAAACATGATTTGCAAAAAAAAACAGTATTTTTATTTATTTTTATTTTTGATATGTTTTAGGGGACATCAAAAGCCAACTTTTCTGAAATTTCCAGGTTGTGCAAAAAAATCATTGATCGAGTTATGAATTTTAGAATCAATACTGATTTAAATACTGATCTTAATACTAGTAGCAAGAAATTTTCAACTTTTTTTTTGATGTAAAATCGAATTTGAAATCAAAATGTTCTTTGGTGAAATTTTGATTAAGTGCACCGTTTTCAAGTTATAGTCAGTTTTGGGTAACTTTTTTGAAAATAGTCGCAGTTTTCATTTTGGGTGTCGAAAATTTCTCCGGTTAAGTGTCATTTTACATTGGCAAATTCCAATAAAGTTTCTGATGAGTTTTTCGGATTTGTTTGCCGCTCGAAGCTAGTCCGTCCCATATGTAGTTTCGTCAATTTTGAGGTAATGCAGTTTGGATCGAAATCATGTAAACTATCAGAAAAACCAATAAAATTTAGTACTTTGTTCTGAAAAACCGAAGAAAATCCACTTTTTCGTGAAATTCTAACACGTTGCCTTATGGGCGGGACAACATTGACATGCGTTTTCTCGGCTTGCTGTTTTTACATATGGGACGGACTCGATTAGAGCGGCAGTGTAAGTGAATCTACATGCTGAAGACAAGAGTGAAGCTCTGCGTGATTTTTTTTCGTGTGGCGTATCGGAAAGGATTTTTCAGTATTTTTTTTTTTGCTCGATAATTTATATCATATTCTATTTATCAAATGAAATATCCTTCCTACCCCACCCCATCACCCATGTCCTTAATCCAAATTCCACCCCCTCCTCGCTCTACCACCTCCCTAAAAACAAAAAAATTACCTGCCAAATTTACATTTACACACTCAGCCACAACTCATTCGGAGCGTTTGGTACGGTATGTCCACGTTCCTTCCTCCCCTGTTGATTCTGTGAAATGTGATCCGTTCTCAGAATCTGTCTCTACGGTTAATGCAACGCAGTAGGCCTGGCCGCTTTAATTTTTGTAATACATGTTCGGGGTTACTCGGATGTAATGCAATCATTAATATTGACAAGAAAGGATTTGGGGCGTAACCTAACCACAAGTTCTTCCAGGTTGCTTTCTAGATTAGATTAGAATAGTCGCAGTTTTTCATCTTTTTTAATTAGTGCACATGTTTGCCCATTTTTGATTTTGTTTTTTGGAAAGCTGAGGAAATTCTTTATATTATACTTTTTTGAACTTTGTTGATACGACCTTTAATTTCAGAGATATTGCCATGCAAAGGTTTAAATAGCAACTAATGGTCCGTTTTTCAATGTTATAATATAGAATAATTGTGAAATTTTCCGATTTTTTTCGAAAAAAACATTTTATTGTTTCAAATCAAGAGAAATCTTTCAAAAAGACGTAAAATTTACTTTTTGTGTTTCTCTTTGTTTCGTCGTTCGTGTCTGTCGCGGGTAACCTTGAAAGGCCATGGTCGCCGACCAACTTTTTCAAAACTTTTTTTTCGTGAAATCGCGATAACTCGTGATGATTACAAGCTAACCCCTTATAATTATATGTCAAATTTTTTGTAATTGTCTGTTCTTTCACTTCGTAGAATATTATTACACTCTTAAAATTTGTAGGATTATTACAAAAATTTAGAATAAACAAAAAAATCAAATCAAAATCAAATCATCCGCTCTACAGCATTGCCTTGGCGTCCTCGTTTGCAAGATTCCTACTCGAAACTAGGTGTACGAAGGCTTGATTGTTAAGGCAGTGCAAACCACACCACGGGATTCGAACTGACGACATTTGTATTGTGAGTCCAACTGCCTACCAGCGACTCCACCGAGGCAGGAAAAATGTTGTTCAAATGAAAAAATACTCTTCTGGGTTAATGTTGATTCGAAAAGTACATCAAATTTCCCATAAATTTTCCAAAAAATACACATTACACGGAGAAAAAAGAGTTCCCAAAATCGTGAACAAGCGTTCATGAATTTGGGAACCACGAACAAAGTGTTCAAATTTCATGGTACGTTTTTCAAAATCGTACCATGGGATTTGAACACTTTGTTCTAGGTTCTCATTTTCATGAAAGCTTGTTCACGATTTTGGGAACTCTTTTTTCTCCGTGTACAGTTAAGTAGCAAAAATGAAATTAGTTTTGATTTTTTTTTGTTTTTGATGAAAAATACGTTTTTCGGTACTCTGAAAACGCCATCAAATTGGGCGTCCAACTTTTCATAAAAGATCTTTGACATCAAATTTCTTAATCATCACCATTCATGCTAAAAAATTATTGAAAACGCATCTTTTTCGAATGATCTAAAATGGAAGGGGTCGTACCGTCCCTCCGTCATCAAAAAATCAAATTATTCGCTCTACAGCATTGCCTTGGCGTTCTTGATTGCGAGATTCTTACTCGAAACTAGATGTCGGAAGGCTTGATCGTTGAGGCAGTGCAAACCTCACTACGGGATTTGAACTGACGACATTCGGATTGTGAGTCCAACTGCCTACCAGCGACTCCACCGAGGCAGGGCCCAGGGAGACGACTCCTACACCTGGACTGAGCTAGCGACCTAACCCTTTGGGTTAGACCAGGGCCAACATTTACTTCCCCGTCTGACGGAAGGCGTGATCAGACAAATCCCGTCTCGAAAAATGCCACCGGGGCCGTCTGGGATCAAACCCAAGCCGACAGGGTGAGAGGCAACCACGCTTACCTCTATACCACGGTTCCCGGCAGTCCCTCCGTAATAAGACATCGAAAAATGGAGCTCGGATTCGACAAAGTTTCAGGCAAATCATGTGAAACATATAACATTCTACTTAAAAATAATAAAATAAAAAACAACAACATTTGATAATCATAATTATTTTAAAGAATGGTGTGTTCCTAAGAAAATAATTCTTTACTTTCTTAAAAATAGGAGGAGTTCATTGAGAAGATTCTGAGGTATAATTTTCTGAAAATAAATTCTGAAGCAAGATTTTTTTAATTGCATCTTTCGGTAACCTGGAAAGTATGAATCATGGCTTAAATTTTAAAGATATCGTAGTTTTAGTGAGAAAGGGTAATATTTCCAGAGATTTCCGATAAAAAAAACACAGGCTATTTGGTCCAGACACCATTAAGAAGGAATTTTACATTTTCATGCGACTTTTAGGCTAATTTGTTGAGACTTTGAACTACTTTTCCTTGACATTCCAACAAATCATCATTCAAATGCAACCCGGAGAGCTCAATTTGGTTGAAATCGAGCAAAAATTTGAAATTGCAAATATCGACGAATTTGGCAATATTTCGGACCACCATTACAAGGCATGGGTCACCTTTAGGGCAAAATAAAACAAAAAATCTGGAGGTTTTTATTTCGGCTCAGTCCAATTTTGAGATCGATCCGAGCATATTTGTATTTAGCCGTGCTGTTTCCGTGCGGGATCGCTGAATACATTTTCATTTATTTATTTTATACACGATGAATAACAATGTTCAATTTTACAATAACTTTGTTCCGATTCAATGATGCGTATCCTGCGCAATTTTATGAAAGGTTTCTTGATTGTTTAGTCAATACAAACACCTCCTTTTCAGCTCGTGGCATTTAGTTTGGTTTCAGCTTTCGCAGCAAGCGAGATGCAAGTAATTAAATGCATCGGTTAGCATCTACAAATCCCAACTCTCTTCTTCCCAACTTTCACTTCAATCAACTTCACGAATAGCTCCCACAAAAAAAAAAATCACTTCGATCACATTCCCACGCGCACGTTCTAATCTTCCTAAACTGTTTAACCGGACACATAAAACTGTTCAGATCACTCGCCGGACTGTCCTCTCTGGCTCATCCCCAATTCCAACACATAAATTCAAACATTTTTTCCCGGTCACGTTTCCTCGATAATCATAAAACACTTTTTCCGTTTTCCCCAGCAAACAGCAAACACCATAAACTACACAACACTTCTTCCCAGCAAACTCGCCAAACCGTCGCAATCAATCAACCGTCCACAGCTGGTTGAAGGGGACCAAATGATTTCTCAAAGGAAATATCTTTGCAAATATTTGTCGATTTGACCCGAAGTCAACCAGCTACTGTTCGGTGAAGCTTTTTTAGGGTGGGTGGGTTGGTTTAACGATCCTGTGGCAATGGGTGGTAATAAAAAATTAAATCGTTTCACTTTTTTAGGAGAATAAGCGAGAGTTTTCACTGGAGAAGGATAATCTTTTTCATGTTTATGTTACACTAATCGCATTGATTGGCCACGCTGCAATTCTTCGAGCCAACTCAGCCAGCCAGTAATAACCGTGTCGTTAATTTGCTGCTAAAACAAAGCTAAGCCGAAGGCGAATGAAACTGGGGGGAGGGGAATTATGGAAATTAAAATAATTGCCGTGGCTGCTGGCTGTCCCTAATTGGACCTCCGGGGATATTGTTATTGGTTATGGGCTGACATAAACCAGCAATAATCGGCGGCGACGATGGCCAGACTTCTGGAGCGACTTTCCCGGAATTGTGTTCTCCAACACAAGCTGAATTTGTTTGACAAACACAGGAGAATCAGGTTATAAATAACAGTTGAGGGGCTCGAATTGCGCTATAGTATTACTTTCACCTGGAACTGGACAACTTCTTCAAACTGAGTCATGTTCAAAGCCCACCACTTTTTGGCGCTGATCGCGATCGTGGCAGGACAGAACTTGGAGCAACTGCCTTACGCCGATGTTTATCCGACGATCTTCAACCCAGCGGGTGGTCACTTCCAACTGGTTGACTGTCATCCGAGATTTTCCCAAAGTTTTTACGGGGTAGATCCTTACTACCAAACTGGATATCCGCACGAGGTCAGTCACCGTCATCCCTCGCTGGAGTGGTACCCAGAGGTTCGTGAAGTTCAGAATACTCCAAAGCAGTTTTCGTTCACAGTGAAGTTGTCTGAAAAGAAGAGAGACAAGGAAGTTATGGCAAGACCGACTAAGAAAGTGATTCAGAAGCCGCAAAGTGATCCAGAATTGGTTGGAGCGGTGAATCCAGCTGCAACGAGTCAGGACAACCATCCTGATATTCCAATGGACGATAAGACGTTCGACAAGATTTGTGATAAGATTAAGGTTTGCTGACAATGTTGAAAGTGAGTTAAGGTGATTACGAAATCAACGGAAAATATAAAAATTATCTTTCTAAAAAGGAATTGTCTTTTTCAACTGGTTAATTCTCTACCAACTCACACGAAATCGGGAAAAGTTGCCCTGACCCCACTTCGATTTGCGTGAAACTTTGTCCTAAGGGGTAACTTTTGTCCCTGATCACGAATCCGAAGTCCGTTTTTTGATATCTCGTGACGGAGGGGTGGTACGACCCCTTCCATTTTTAAACATGCGAAAAAAGAGGTGTTTTTCAATAATTTGCAGCCTGAAATGGTGATGAGATAGAAATTTGTTGTCAAAGGGACTTTTATGTAAAATTAGACGCCCGATTTGATGGCGTACTCAGAATTCAGAAAAAAACGTATTTTTCATCAAAAAACACTAAAAAAGTTTTAAAAATTCTCCCATTTTCCGATACTCGACTGTAAAAAAATTTGGAACGTGTCATTTTATAGGAAATTTAATGTACTTTTTGAAACTTTATTGACCCAGAAGGTTCATTTTTTCATTTAGAACAAAATTTTTCATTTTAAAATATCGTGTTTTTTCTAACTTTGCAGGGTTATTTTTTAGAGTATAACAATGTTCTACAAAGCTGTTGAGCAGACAATTACAAAAATTTTAATATATAGACATAATGGGTTTGCTTATAAACATCACGAGTTACCGCGATTTTACGAAAAAAAAAGATTTGAAAAAGTTACTTTTTGCGTTTCTCTTTGTTTCGTCGTCCGTGTCTGTCGCGGGTGACGATGAACGGCCATGATCAACGACGACATGTTCTAAATGAAAAAATGACCCTTCTGGGTCAATGTAGATTCGAAAAGTACATTAAATTTCCCATAAAATGACATGTTCCAAAAAAATTTACAGTCAAGTAACGGAAATTGGGAGAATTTTTAAATCTTTTTTAGTGTTTTTTTTTTTTGATGAAAAATACGTTTTTTCGAAATTCTGAGTACGCCATCAAATCGGGCGTCTAATTTTACATAAAAGTCCCTTTGACACCAAATTTCTATCTCATCACCGTTTCAGGCTGCAAATGATTGAAAAACACCTCTTTTTTCGCATGTTCAAAATTGGAAGGGGTCGTACCACCCCTCCGTCACGAGATATCAAAAAACAGACCTAAGATTCGTGATCAGGGACAAAAAATACCCCTTAGAACAAAGTTTCACGCAAATCGAAGAGGGGTCGGGGCAACTGCTGTGTGAGTTGGCGGAGTATTACCCAACTAGTATAAACAAATGCTTAAAAAATGCCATGTAAATTTTTTTAAGTAAAAAAAACATTGTTTTACTCAATTTGTTGGTGCTTTTAAATCAACTCCTCTCAAAAACTTCTTCCAGCACCATTCCGTAATGAATACATCCAATATCGAATCAGACCCGAATTGGCCTTTTAAATGCACCAAAGCAAAAAAGAATCCATCCCCCCAAACCAATCAACCCAATCCCGCCAAGATTCTGCTCTCTATTAACCTAATTGATCAAACCACTTGAGTCTACTTGTTGGTTTTTCATCCCATCTTCTTCAAGTTAAAGCTCAACAGCATACTGCTGCTGCTCAACTCCCGTTCGTTGGAGGGCTTTGCAAAAAAAAAAAAGTTCCACAAACCGCCATCAAGCTTGGAGGCAAAAAAACCAACCACAATGTTAGCTCCAAGGCAAAGTAAAATGAGAGATAAAAAAACTATTATTACAAGAACCTGATGTTGAACATCCGAGCAGGTTTCCGTAAAGGAATAAAAAAAATCGGAAACCGATAACATTCGATCTGGGGTTGCTTTTACAGGGTTTCTACTTTCTTTGCTAGAATTTTGTATAACTTTTCAATGATTTTATTAAGAGTACTTTTAAAAAGTAGATGAAAACATTTAAAAAACACACATTTGTCTAATTTGAATTCAAGCATATCAAAATATTAAGTAATTAAAGTATTTAAAGCAGATTAAATCGACAACCAACTATCTAAATCCACTAGGTGACCCAACCAAGACGTATTCCCCCTCATCCTACTGCATCAACAGGATCAATCTGGGGGAAATCGCTTCCCGGAAGTAGACGCTGAATCCGGAACAGGAGAGAGAGAGAAAAAAATGCACTAAGAGCATCATTACCGGTGCGTTGCGGAAATTGTTGCTATTTTAATAACCCGTAACGCTACTATTTTAGTTTAGTCACCCGGTCGCACACCGGTCGTTGCCAAATTGGGTTAGCAATTTACTACCCGGCAACCTTACCGGTGGTTGCTAAACTATTTTGTTCGGCAGTTTGATGAAAATGTTTCGAAAACATTTTTTGAATAAAATATAATAACTTTCCCCATATTTGTTTTATAGATTCATAAAACAAAAACAAAAGTACGTTCCTGGAACCACTTTGGATGCATATGGGCCGGTTCCGGTTAACTTAAAACCGGATACCAGAAGAACAGCCAACTTAATTGATTTGATGGAACCTTTTTATATTGTATATTAAACTTCGTGGAATTGAACGAAATGGCAATCTATGACAATGCCGTTGACCTTTGACCGATCCTGGCCAATCCGTAACGTGTTTCCGGTGGCCGAAAATACACTTCCGGAATATGGAAGAAAACCTAGGGACCATCCCCTAGGTAAGATTCCCAAAAAAGTGTCGACGTGGTTTATGGATGGTCCCTGCTGTATTGTGATACGAGGGAATAAAAGACACTTTGTATGAAATACTTTACCAGACTTGTATTTCCGACGACTTCTTGGTTGACCCGACTCGTCCAGGGTCCGTTGACGAAAGAGGACGAATCACTAGCGCAGGGCGCTTTTATAAGATAGTTTTACATTTCTTAACGTTGGTATAACTGCTACTTCCTGACAGCTTAAGGCGTTGACTTACAATGCACTGTCAACGTTACAGCAGCGACTTTAATAGGGTTTGATACACATCAACTCTCCCGGCTTTAATATTTGTTTGAACTGCTACTTAAGAACTCTGACTGACCTGACCTTTTGTTCGACTTGACGACGTTTTTTTGTTTCACCGGCTTTTCGACTTATTTCATGGAATGCGAAGGACTAGCCTGACTTTATTGTTGACTCGACACTGTCAACAATGATTAGCTTCAAGAACTAACCGAATTCATGTTCTGGAAACATTTTTCTACGAATGTTGATCAACACGTGACTAACGACTGACTGACTAAAAGTTCAAAGACTGGCTTGATGAACTTTTCACTGACTGACTGCAAAATGGCTGACTGCCGACTTCTAAACACTGAATTTCAAACACCGTGACTTACCACGTGGAAACTCTTAAAGACTGTACTCAGCTGACATGGCTGAGGCTCTTACGACAAGGATGACCTTGACACCAGATTCGATGGCGGCGGATCGAAGCGACTGCCGACGACCACAAAAAACTAACCGACAGCATGCATGTTAGAATTTACCTGAATCCGCTCTGGACCACTGGCCACCATTCTCCTCCACTAACCTTGATCTTTCCAGGACCATCCTTGACCACGTGTTCACTGGCTGACAATCGAGACACTTCACTGACCGCTTAGTTTGATCTGAGCTAGATCTCCGAACTTTCTCCACCAACAAACAATGACCCACCGAGCACATGTTCGTTTGAGGTTATGTTCTTCCACTACGATGGTAACAACTCACTTTCTTCTCGATTATCAAATAAGCACTCATTATTCCACTCGCATCGATATCTACGCGTTTTCCTTTTCACCTCGTCGCCATTGCTGTATTGTGATACGAGGGAATAAAAGACACTTTGTATGAAATACTTTACCAGACTTGTATTTCCGACGACTTCTTGGTTGACCCGACTCGTCCAGGGTCCGTTGACGAAAGAGGACGAATCACTAGCGCAGGGCGCTTTTATAAGATAGTTTTACATTTCTTAACGTTGGTATAACTGCTACTTCCTGACAGCTTAAGGCGTTGACTTACAATGCACTGTCAACGTTACAGCAGCGACTTTAATAGGGTTTGATACACATCAGTCCCCTATCATCCGATGTCGTTGTTCTCTGACCCATCCTAGCCACTCTGGAACCAGTTACAGGTGGCCCCCTGAGGACACTTCCGGAATATGAGAGAAACCCTATCATCCGACGTAACAAACTTTATGAAATTGAAAGATATGACATTCTACGTTCATAAAGTTTGATATGTAGCATGATATGGTTTATATTCCGGAAATGTCCCCAAGTGGCCTCCGATAAACAGTTGCAAATTGGCCAGGATGGCTCAGCGAAGATTTACATATCTTTCAATTAAATGAAAAGTCAAGTTGCCCGTTCACCAGGTATCCGGAACTCGGTTCCAGGTAACTCGGAACCAGTTACTGTAGGGGCCTTAAACCACATGGACACTTTTTTTATCTCAGACCCCCTCCCCCCTTGTGGACAATTTCCGTACAAAAATTCCCCCCCCCCCCCAGCCTGAGGTGCCCACGTGGTTTATGCATGGTCCCGTACATGTTCTGGCAATCGATTTTTGTATTTTCAGTAATTTTTATGGGTCAGTTCAACTATGCGCAACGGTATCGGATATACGTGAAAAACATTAAAGGATAAACTTGTCGGATGTTCCGAAAACTGCAAAATACGTATTTTTAATTTTCTTATTTTTAAAAATATGATGTAGGGAAATAAAAAAGAAATCTTCTTAGCAATAGTGCGTGATGGTGCAAAATCAGGTTTAGAAGATCAATAGAAGATATGATTTTTGCTAAAATATCAAAAAATGAAAAAAAAATAAAAATATTTTTTTAAATCAATGTCAAGTTTTCAATCGAAAAGTACTCTAATTTTTTTTAAATAAAATGTACCGTTTTAAGTTATACCTACTTTTTGGTATAAATTTTCCGAGATATCGTCAGTTGAAAATTACAGACTAATTACTTGACACTTCACAAAGATCATGTTCATCGATTCGAATTCTTTGTGCAGCTGTCATATTTTCAAAGTCTCAGAAAGAAAATTGTAGGAAACAGTAAAAAAAAGTAGAACCTTCATTTTTAATTTTTTGGGCTTAAATCTTGGAAACGGAACAAGATGATCGAGTGTGTCTTCAGCAATGTTGTAGTTGTAGGTAGTAATTAGGATAATTCAGGAAAAATAGTGCAAATAGCCTTGCAAATATTTAAAATGCACTTAAAAAATTCTTTCAACTATCCGGTAATGCAGATGACTCGGGCCAGGCAATCCACGACTCCCTCGTCCAGTTCATAAGTATATGAGATGGCCCTGGGCTGTTTTGAGACGGTGTTAGTAGTTATATAATGGTTTGATATGTTATACCTTATGACATTATTTCACCACTACGGATCAATTCAGTTCTAGAGCTCTAATTCCATGATGGCCGACTAGTTAGCGTCCCAGACCATCAATCTAAAGGGGTGAGTTCGAATCCCACCTGATTCTTGAAGGTTTTTTTGTTCATATTCAAAGTTCAATTCCTGATTCCAAATTTCAAGGGTACCTACCGGGATTTGATCCCTGAACCTTATGCGTTCGAGGCAGAAGCCGCAACCATTAAGCCACGGAGCCGAGTCACTTTGTTGTTTTCAAAACAATTTGTGTATTCAAACTTATTATGATGTAATAATTACCCAAATATTGCCTATCGATAGTTATGAGTATATGTAGTAGCCCGTGTCAAAATATTAAATAAAGTTGCTCAGATCCACAAGTATATGAAATTTCCCGAAAGAATACTAAATAAATACTTCAACGCATGAAGCTTTTTGCATTTTTTATACACAAATTCAAGCAAAACAATGTAATGGGGCCAATGCGAGTTTATAAACAAAGAGTCTATCCTGCTCACGTCAGTGGTAGAGACCCTAAATAGGGAGACTGGTCTAAGCTTGTTAAATCGATCTGGCAACGTATGTTTTGAGCTTGGCAACACTGATAAGTTTTGCTGGGCGTAACGGCAAATGCTCGTTTGGATACGTCAAATTCGTGCCTGTTTGGGTACGTCAAATTCACTTCGACCAGTCTCCCTATTTAGGATCTCTAGTCAGTGGATGTTTACATTAGAAGTGAGCAGGATAGACTCTTTGTTTACAAACTCACATTGGCCCCTTTACATTGTTTTGCTATTATGAAACACATTCGTTCCAATTAAATGGATTCAAACTGTTTCAGTTGGCAGTTGGCAAATTTCAGAATTGTGACTTTAAGATGTGTAAACTTTTCAGTTTTTCGTCAATTTTACGATTATTTATTTTTAATATCATATGATTTTCAAGTTCCATGATGTTGAAGTGCAAAATTTGTGATTTTTTTTACAAACGGCTTGCTCGCTATAGTACTTGGGCAAGGCCCAACCAGGATGAGCAGGATGTCTGCGAATCGCTTCAAGACGACGTACCGCGAAAATAAGATAATAACGTTCCATATTTCTGCTGCGGAAAGAGTAAGGTTAGTTTTCAAAATTCCACACAAAGAAGCAGTCTGACAACTTACCAAAAAGAAGCTTATTCCGTCGTTCCGGATCAAGATGATGCTTTTGATAGAAGTGGCGTCCACGTCCGGTATGAGGTCGCAGCGACATGTGATACCGATCAGTTTCCGTCTACCCAGCAGGAGGAGTTCCACAAGTGATGGCACGCAGTTTGTTTATAGGCCGTTTTTCGGACCGCTCCGGCTCCGGCCAGCTACATATTGGGGTACGCCTCTATTTTGTTACGCCGAAACCGTCACCTGTGTCACAGGGTAGACTTCCTTGATGGAGGCATGCCGAGAAGTTGACCGAGCAGGGTTGCGGGTTGATGATAGACTTGGTACTGAAGCTGTAGCAGAGAAATAGTCGTCTTGCATATTTATTGCTTTTATTTGTGCCCTCAATCTTCGTCCATTTGCCTAGCTGCCGCAGAAGAAACATTTCCATTTCCGTCAACAATCAATTTTTTTTCATCGAAAAATCCATACTTTTTTATCGGAAACATAGACAATTTATCGCTTTAGAGTTGGGTGGTGACGCGCGGTCAATTATGTGGCATTGTGTGTGAAAAGAAAAGAATTTTATTTCGTGTTTCATCCTGGTTGGCTTGCCCACAAGCAGAAGAAAATCAGTTCAAATTGTTGGGTGGTGACGCGCGGTCAATTATGTGGCATTGTGTGTGAAAAGAAAAGAATTTTATTTCGTGTTTCATCCTGGTTGGCTTGCCCACAAGCAGAAGAAAATCAGTTCAATTAGTTGGGTGGTGACGCGCGGTCAATTATGTGGCATTGTGTGTGAAAAGAAAAGAATTTTATTTCGTGTTTCATCCTGGTTGGCTTGCCCACAAGCAGAAGAAAATCAGTTCAATTAGTTGGGTGGTGACGCGCGGTCAATTATGTGGCATTGTGTGTGAAAAGAAAAGAATTTTATTTCGTGTTTCATCCTAGTTGGCTTGCCCACAAGCAGAAGAAAATCAGTTCAATTAGTTGGGTGGTGACGCGCGGTCAATTATGTGGCATTGTGTGTGAAAAGAAAAGAATTTTATTTCGTGTTTCATCCTGGTTGGCTTGCCCACAAGCAGAAGAAAATCAGTTCAATTAGTTGGGTGGTGACGCGCGGTCAATTATGTGGCATTGTGTGTGAAAAGAAAAGAATTTTATTTCGTGTTTCATCCTGGTTGACTTGCCCACAAGCAGAAGAAAATCAGTTCAATTAGTTGGGTGGTGACGCGCGGTCAATTATGTGGCATTGTGTGTGAAAAGAAAAGAATTTTATTTCGTGTTTCATCCTGGTTGGCTTGCCCACAAGCAGAAGAAAATCAGTTCAAATTGTTGGGTGGTGACGCGCGGTCAATTATATGGCATTGTGTGTGAAAAGAAAAGAATTTTATTTCGTGTTTCATCCTGGTTGGCTTGCCCACAAGCAGAAGAAAATCAGTTCAATTAGTTGGGTGGTGACGCGCGGTCAATTATGTGGCATTGTGTGTGAAAAGAAAAGAATTTTATTTCGTGTTTCATCCTGGTTGGCTTGCCCACAAGCAGAAGAAAATCAGTTCAATTAGTTGGGTGGTGACGCGCGGTCAATTATGTGGCATTGTGTGTGAAAAGAAAAGAATTTTATTTCGTGTTTCATCCTGGTTGGCTTGCCCACAAGCAGAAGAAAATCAGTTCAATTAGTTGGGTGGTGACGCGCGGTCAATTATGTGGCATTGTGTGTGAAAAGAAAAGAATTTTATTTCGTGTTTCATCCTGGTTGGCTTGCCCACAAGCAGAAGAAAATCAGTTCAATTAGTTGGGTGGTGACGCGCGGTCAATTATGTGGCATTGTGTGTGAAAAGAAAAGAATTTTATTTCGTGTTTCATCCTGGTTGGCTTGCCCACAAGCAGAAGAAAATCAGTTCAATTAGTTGGGTGGTGACGCGCGGTCAATTATGTGGCATTGTGTGTGAAAAGAAAAGAATTTTATTTCGTGTTTCATCCTAGTTGGCTTGCCCACAAGCAGAAGAAAATCAGTTCAATTAGTTGGGTGGTGACGCGCGGTCAATTATGTGGCATTGTGTGTGAAAAGAAAAGAATTTTATTTCGTGTTTCATCCTGGTTGGCTTGCCCACAAGCAGAAGAAAATCAGTTCAATTAGTTGGGTGGTGACGCGCGGTCAATTATGTGGCATTGTGTGTGAAAAGAAAAGAATTTTATTTCGTGTTTCATCCTGGTTGGCTTGCCCACAAGCAGAAGAAAATCAGTTCAATTAGTTGGGTGGTGACGCGCGGTCAATTATGTGGCATTGTGTGTGAAAAGAAAAGAATTTTATTTCGTGTTTCATCCTGGTTGGCTTGCCCACAAGCAGAAGAAAATCAGTTCAATTAGTTGGGTGGTGACGCGCGGTCAATTATGTGGCATTGTGTGTGAAAAGAAAAGAATTTTATTTCGTGTTTCATCCTAGTTGGCTTGCCCACAAGCAGAAGAAAATCAGTTCAATTAGTTGGGTGGTGACGCGCGGTCAATTATGTGGCATTGTGTGTGAAAAGAAAAGAATTTTATTTCGTGTTTCATCCTGGTTGGCTTGCCCACAAGCAGAAGAAAATCAGTTCAATTAGTTGGGTGGTGACGCGCGGTCAATTATGTGGCATTGTGTGTGAAAAGAAAAGAATTTTATTTCGTGTTTCATCCTGGTTGGCTTGCCCACAAGCAGAAGAAAATCAGTTCAATTAGTTGGGTGGTGACGCGCGGTCAATTATGTGGCATTGTGTGTGAAAAGAAAAGAATTTTATTTCGTGTTTCATCCTGGTTGGCTTGCCCACAAGCAGAAGAAAATCAGTTCAATTAGTTGGGTGGTGACGCGCGGTCAATTATGTGGCATTGTGTGTGAAAAGAAAAGAATTTTATTTCGTGTTTCATCCTGGTTGGCTTGCCCACAAGCAGAAGAAAATCAGTTCAATTAGTTGGGTGGTGACGCGCGGTCAATTATGTGGCATTGTGTGTGAAAAGAAAAGAATTTTATTTCGTGTTTCATCCTGGTTGGCTTGCCCACAAGCAGAAGAAAATCAGTTCAATTAGTTGGGTGGTGACGCGCGGTCAATTATGTGGCATTGTGTGTGAAAAGAAAAGAATTTTATTTCGTGTTTCATCCTGGTTGGCTTGCCCACAAGCAGAAGAAAATCAGTTCAATTAGTTGGGTGGTGACGCGCGGTCAATTATGTGGCATTGTGTGTGAAAAGAAAAGAATTTTATTTCGTGTTTCATCCTGGTTGGCTTGCCCACAAGCAGAAGAAAATCAGTTCAATTAGTTGGGTGGTGACGCGCGGTCAATTATGTGGCATTGTGTGTGAAAAGAAAAGAATTTTATTTCGTGTTTCATCCTGGTTGGCTTGCCCACAAGCAGAAGAAAATCAGTTCAATTAGTTGGGTGGTGACGCGCGGTCAATTATGTGGCATTGTGTGTGAAAAGAAAAGAATTTTATTTCATGTTTCATCCTGATTGGCTTGCTCAAGTCCTTCCTACATCATCGTTGATCGGGAGGCACGACGTCGTGTGAATTGTTGCATTAAAATAAGTTTAAGTATTACTGTAAATGACTGTAGAAAAGTCCTTCCTTTATCATCAATGTCGTCTGGGTAATCGTGATAAAAAATTACATTTATTCAGTATTTAAATACCTGTGCGCGAGTGTTTTGGTGTGCTAATTAGAAAGACCTTCCTATAGCATCGTTGCTCGGAAGGCTCGCCGACAGGTTTGTTATGAAAGTCCTCCCCATAGCATCGTAGCTCGGGAGGCATCGAAAAGCCAATACCTTATCCTACTAACCCAAAAAAATAATCACGTGATGCTTGAAGGAGATGCTGTGGATTCAACGGTCTCAAGCGGTATCAACAAGTATATAGCGAAAAACTATGTGCTTGATGAGTCTGCAACTTCAACTATCGGACTAACATTCCTCCCTTTTGTTGAACTGCAGGCTTCTTGGGAGGGCGCCGGTATTGACTAATAAAGTCGGGGTCTTCAGGGGTTAAACAGTGAACGGATGGTTGGCTCCCACTGATCATTTTTGATTCATTGTTTAACTTCAGCTGATCTGTCAATAACGGAGTAGCAGCTCATTGGCAGTCAACCATGCTCATGCTCATGCTCATGCTCAACATAGACAATTTATCGCTTTACCGAATTTGTTTGTGAAACTAACCTTGTTTGTTGGTTCAAATAGCATCGGTTCCTCTTCCGGAAGGGCCCCCATACCCGTTTTACATCGCCGAAGGACACTCCTTTTGCAGGTTCCCAATCCAGACACCGGGACCACCGACATCGCAGACGAGCTATTTTCACTGTACTCTTTCGGCAAATCAATTACTTTTCGCGGCGAGGACACTTCAACCCGGAACGATCAACGGAAATTCAAAAAAAAAAACATAAAAACCCAAGGGTTTCCAGCAAGGCCTCAGACTGGCAAGTAATTAATAATTACTTTGATTTTCAGCTGGTAATTAGGTAATTCATTAATTACTTAGTAATTCATGATAATTAGGGTAATTTAAAGTAATTAATTGGTAATTAAAGTATTTTTTGAGTAATTACAGTAATTGATTTTTTTACATTGTACTTTTTCAACGAAACTATTTACTTTTTTATATAATCTATTATAACAGAATCTTATTAATTTCAAATAAGAGTGAAACACAAAGATTACAAAAACTGATTCTGTATGTAGAAGGCCCTTTTCACCATAGTTCTCTCCTAAAACTTTCCTAAAATTTATTTTTATCATGTTGTTTATCGAACTGATTAACAACGAGAGGCCATGATATATTACCTAGTGAAAAATGTTTTGTAAATCCGAAATCTATTCATTTTTATTAAGTTATTATAATAATACGTTGTTTTTTTTTTTTGCAAGAACTACATTAGAATCGATTAATTTTTTATGCTTTTCCTTCTAATAGGCAGTCAAAATTATTTGAAGTTTTTGTGGATTAAATATTTAAAACCAAAATTTACTTAATTATCATTGAAATAAACAAAGTTTTCAAGTGATGGACATTTAAAAATCAATAATACTAAAATATGTTTTTTTTTATATTTTTTTCATCATCTGCAGAAATTGACAGTCCTGTAATATCTCTCAATCAAGAGATTAGCTATTTTCCCGAAAAATTTCCAAATATTTCTGACACAAATGTTCAATGGTAAAAATAAAACTCAGTGAAATTAAAATCGACTAATATTCAGATCGAGATTCAGATGCAATTGAATACAATTTTATTGTCACGTTCCACATTATCTATATTTTCAGTAACAGATTTTTTAAATTTGCTTGAGAAAAAAAATGTAAAATAATGTCAAACCAATGTTTGAAAAACGTTTTAAATTCACAATTCTCAAGAAGAGCCGCTGCAAATATTTGTCAAAGTTTTTAATTAGCTCAAATAATCAGGGGGGCTATTGTGTTTCATATGTTTATAAGACCTATTGAAAAAAAACTCTAGATATCAATTGAGCAACTTATTTTTTACCGAAAATTTTTATAATTTATTACGAATGTCAATTTTATAACAAAATAAAAAAAATCCAAATTTCAAACAAATTAACTCGCTGTAACATCACTCAAAATTTCAGCGCCCACTAGTTGGGGGCATTTTTGACGTTTAATCGCCTATATCTATTTTCAATAAAAATTATACGTGAAAAAACAAAGTAAACAGAATAATTTTTGAAAAAGTTATCGAATGATCTATTTAAATCTGGAGTTTTTTTTTGAAAAGGACCAATGAACCAAATTTTCAGTTTTTGCTTTTTGGGTGTTTCTCAATACCCCTGACTCAAGGCGGTTCTAAAAACACCCAAAAAGCAAAAACTGGAAATTTGGTTTATTGGACCTTTTCAAAAAAAAACTTCAGAAATGCTTTTTATCTTAGTGAAAAGTAATTAAGTAATTTGTGTAATTAATCATTTTGGACCAGTAATTCGAGTAATTAATTGGCAGACTGGCAAGTAATGAACGCTTCTGGAAACCCTTGTAAAAACCAACATTCGAACGCAAATCTACTGATGTCTTGTTTTGAAGTTTGACAGTTCAAAGTTTTAGTTGCGTTGCTAGCGCGTTGCCAAATTTGGTAACTCGCTCCCAACCGGGGCGTTACGTTTTAGTTTAGCAACGCATTTGGCAACGACCGGTGTGGGAGCAAAGTTACTAACACGCGTTACAAAACCCTAAAACCGGCCTAATACTCACGCTGGTAAGGTTGCTCTAAGTGCTCTAGCCTTTGGCTATCGCCCCCCATCGGAACCCAATCAGTTGGCTACAACAAGTTGGAAACCAATACGGGAGTCGCAGAAAAAAAAACGAACGGAATTTTCCCGGTTTTTCATTCCATCGAGGGAAGTTGATAGTGAACGTGGGCAGAGCTTGTGAAAAAAAAACGTAAGAGCCATGTCTTACAAGAAGAGTCGTAAGCTGTGAGGGGGGTGCTGGAGGGAATTTGTCAGGAGGGTGATTATAATTGGATGTTATTGGAAAAGTATATGTACCAAATACTCTGGAGAAAAAGTTAGAACTGGGGTCATTAAAGAGGAACATTTTCTTTTGGAATAACTTTATTCCCAGAAGTTACATGAAAAATGTTGAAATTACAGGAACTAGCATTCCATTTTTTATTTACTCCTTAAAAACTAAAAAAAATCGAAAGGGTGACCAGATCTTCATAGTTTATGACTCATCGGATTGGTCTGTTGATTACACTACTCGACAAAACAAAACTTGTGTCAAGGGATTGACGATATCTCATCCGTTCCTGAGAGAAAAGGCATCCCCGAATCCGATGCAATCGACAGAATTTGATTTTATGTCCACGCGGACTGATGCGAATCTGGTAAATTTTTTAACATAAAAAATCGAACAATTTAAAAAAAACCATGCGTCTCCTCCCAATTATATGAGCCATCTACAAGAATATGGAAGCGCCTGGTGCATAGCCATTTCCTTTAAGCACAACGGAAACAACCAATACAAATGTATAAAAAGTTGTCAAGTTCTCGGGGTCCACAGCTAGCATTTTTTGTACGATTATAAAAAATAAATATTAAAAGTTTAAAATTAATTTATTTAAAAAAAATATATTTTGATTTATTTGTTAACTAAAATTTTATGTATCTCAAAGGTCTATGGGTACTTCGGGATGTCCATGGTCATCCAAGGACTCCCTGGAGTTAAGATCTACGAGTCTACCGCCGTAACAAGCAAAAGGTCGTGAGATTTTGACCCCGGATCATGTGCGTATAGCATCAATGGATATGGTAGAATACTATCTGAATGTGTTGGGATGTTCATGGTCATCCAAGGACTCCCTGGAGTTAAGATCTACGAGTCTACCGCCGTAACAAGCAAGAGGTCGTCGGATTTTGACCCCGGATCATGTGCGTATAGCATCAGTGGATATGGTAGACTACTGTATGAATGTGTTGGGATGTTCATGGTCATCCAAGGACTCCTGGAGTTAAGATCTACGAGTCTACCGCCGTAACAAGCAAGAGGTCGTCGGATTTTGACCCCGGATCATGTGCGTATAGCATCAGTGCATATGGTAGACTACTATATGAATGTGTTGGGATGTCCATGGTCATCCAAGGACTCCCTGGAGTTAAGATCTACGAGTCTACCGCCGTAACAAGCAAAAGGTCGTGAGATTTTGACCCCGGATCATGTGCGTATAGCATCAATGGATATGGTAGAATACTATCTGAATGTGTTGGGATGTTCATGGTCATCCAAGGACTCCCTGGAGTTAAGATCTACGAGTCTACCGCCGTAACAAGCAAGAGGTCGTCGGATTTTGACCCCGGATCTTGTGTGTATAGCATCAGTGCATATGGTAGACTACTGTATGAATGTGTTGGAATGTTCATGGTCATCCAAGGACTCCCTGGAGTTAAGATCTACGAGTCTACCGCCGTAACAAGCAAGAGGTCGTCGGATTTTGACCCCGGATCTTGTGCGTATAGCATCAGTGGATATAGTAGACTACTGTATGAATGTGTTGGGATGTCCATGGTCATCCGAGGACTCCCTGCAGTCTACGAGTCTACCGCCGTAATAAACAATAGGTCGCCGTTTGGCTTAAGTGGTAAGCAAGGATATACGCACAAGATCCGGGGTCAAAATCCGACGACCTCTTGCTTGTTACGGCGGTAGACTCGTAGATCTTAACTCCAGGGAGTCCTTGGATGACCATGAACATCCCAACACATTCATATAGTAGTCTACCATATCCACTGATGCTATACGCACATGATCCGGGGTCAAAATCCGACGACCTCTTGCTTGTTACGGCGGTAGACTCGTAGATCTTAACTCCAGGAGTCCTTGGATGACCATGAACATTTCAACACATTCATACAGTAGTCTACCATATGCACTGATGCTATACACACAAGATCGGGGTCAAAATCCGACGACCTCTTGCTTGTTACGGCGGTAGACTCGTAGATCTTAACTCCAGGGAGTCCTTGGATGACCATGAACATCCCAACACATTCAGATAGTATTCTACCATATCCATTGATGCTATACGCACATGATCCGGGGTCAAAATCTCACGACCTTTTGCTTGTTACGGCGGTAGACTCGTAGATCTTAACTCCAGGGAGTCCTTGGATGACCATGGACATCCCAACACATTCATATAGTAGTCTACCATATGCACTGATGCTATACGCACATGATCCGGGGTCAAAATCCGACGACCTCTTGCTTGTTACGGCGGTAGACTCGTAGATCTTAACTCCAGGGAGTCCTTGGATGACCATGAACATCCCAACACATTCATACAGTAGTCTACCATATCCACTGATGCTATACGCACATGATCCGGGGTCAAAATCCGACGACCTCTTGCTTGTTACGGCGGTAGACTCGTAGATCTTAACTCCAGGGAGTCCTTGGATGACCATGAACATTCCAACACATTCATACAGTAGTCTACCATATGCACTGATGCTATACACACAAGATCCGGGGTCAAAATAAGACGACCTCTTGCTTGCTACGGCGGTAGACTCGTAGATCTTAACTCCAGGGAGTCCTTGGATGACCATGGACATCCCGAAGTACCCATAGACCTTTGAGATACATAAAATTTTAGTTAACAAATAAATCAAAATATATTTTTTTTAAATAAATTAATTTTAAACTTTTAATATTTATTTTTATAATCGTACAAAAATGCTAGCTGTGGACCCCGAGAACTTGACAACTTTTTATACATTTGTATTGGTTGTTTCCGTTGTGCTTAAAGGAAATGGCTATGCACCAGGCGCTTCCATATTCTTGTAGATGGCTCATATAATTGGGAGGAGACGCATGGTTTTTTAAATTGTTCGATTTTATGTTAAAAAATTTACCAGATTCGCATCAGTCCGCGTGGACATAAAATCAAATTCTGTCGATTGCATCGGATTCGGGGATGCCTTTTCTCTCAGGAACGGATGAGATATCGTCAATCCCTTGACACAAGTTTTGTTTTGTCGAGTAGTGTTATCTTTCTAATGATACATATTATGATGGGGTTTGGTATCAAATAAGGTTACTTTTGTGGCATCCGGACATTTACGAAATGACATTTTTTCCTTTCGATCTTCGTAAATATTACGATTCAGCATGAATTAACATCGGAAAAATCGTCAAAAAATCACACGCTTTGTCGCCAAATCGACAAGTTGGCCAGTTGAGCTTCGAATACTGGCGCGAGAATGCTGGCCCATGTAGTTTGTGGCTCAAGATATATTCGTTTTGTAGTAATTTGCCTGTCAATGTTTTGCTCAGCATTGAAGATATCATAGCTTTTCGGTTTCTTTTGCCCTGACCGTTTTTGCATAACTGTTCAATGTTTATGCAAAAACTTTTGTGACATAGGACATTCATCCGGCTACAATCAATTTGTTTCCCGTGTGCGCCTAAAATCACCTAAAATTAGGCTTTATTTTTTCGTGATTTCGTATAAGTTTCTTTAACAGAGTTCATTTTTTCCAATACGAGCTTTCTAAGCTTTTCATCGTTTATATCGTTTTCAAAGTTTTCAATGCTCGCGATGCCAATGGCATTCTACCTAAGGTACTCGCGATTGAGTGTGTTTTTGTTTAGTGTCTGGCACTTACCCGTGGCATGAACCTAATGAACCACCTTGGCTCATACGCCATATACGAAACTGAACCGACGCGTGGCCTGGTGCGCTGGTACGATGAACTAGAATACCAACACACAAATGGACTCGTACCGAAGCTAGAAAAGCACTGGTGTCACTGGCGCATGGGAAGCTTGCTATACTCGCGTTTGTCATAAACGCTTGTTTTATTAAAGAATATATCAAAAATATTCTTTTGGTGAAACTTGCGTTTTTGATTTCTTTTGGAAAACACATCATATATAGTACTTTGCTTTCATCATAAGACTTTTTGTATCATTTCTTTCTTTTGTGCTGTCGATGTCGATGTTATGAATTGAAAGAAGTTCTACCATTTTTATATTCTTTAGTAAGAAAGACTCTACACGAGCATAGGTAAATAACAAGGGAAATGTGTAATAAGACCTTTCTCTGGTATCGATACCAAATTTCGGTATTCCTGGTCCCTTTAAAATTTGTCTTAAGGATTGTGCAAGAGCAAAATTTGGCATCATACCAATTTAAGGTATTGTTCTGATATTGCAAAATTGCAGAATTGGACAATGGTCGGACACCACATTTTGGTATTCTTTAAGTATTACATTATTTTATCAAATTCCTTTGAAACTATGTGAAACTATAGGTTGACAAAATAGTTAATTTTGCGCTTAAATGATGTTTAAAAGCGAATGCTTTCATTGAAAACGGGAAAATTCAAACTTGATTTTAAACATATTTGATATACCCCCTTAAATGACTTGAAATTGTGGAAAATTTTCTAAATCAGGATACCAAAATTTGGCATTAATGTGTTTTATCAAACTCCTCTGAAACTATGCAAATTTTTTTTACCAATTTTTGGCCGATTTTTGCGTGTGTTTTTGTTACATACGCCTTACAAAAAAAAAATATTTTTGAAAATATATCAAGGACCTAGCTTCTAGCTTCATCCTTAACAAACTAATTAACCGAGGAAAAACAATTATGTTGGGCAAAACTATAAAAAATAATGCAAAAATGTGAATAGAAGAAGTCAAAAAAAATTAATTGACACTAGTTTTATGAGATTTTTCTAAGGTCAACTTTTGCATTGTTTTTGAATGTAAAAAATTGAAATGATGTGAACTTTAAGAATCATTTTGATATTTTTTTTTTTAAATTTTTGACATTATCGCTATCTGAACAGCGCTTTTAATAATTTTCACCAGTTCTGGACAATTATTTCAATGCACTTGTCTAATAGAAGTGCGAATTTCTAACAACGTTTTAAATTTCAACGAAACGGCTGTAATTTAACAAAATAAAGTCATGAACATTACCTCCCCAGAGGCAACAGCTGACAATGTTGATTCTTCTCCGTTCCCTTTTCTAAAGAGTATTCCAACATGGACTAAGCAAATACAGCATTGTGGACTTCTTGCACTGCAGAAAAAAAGGAGAAAAAAAAGACTCAAACAAAGCGAACTGCCAAGAGCCAACGAGCAATCATGTTCTCTTAAAGTTAAGAACCCTTCATTTGGTTTACAAGCTGCGCTTGTCACTTGAAGCTCCCCGAAGGAGTTGAGATTTCGAGAGGGTTACTCAACTTGATTTACGGGAAGTTGTCATCAGTAGAATGCTTGAGCCAGGATCAACGTTCAAATCACATTTATTCAACGAAAATTTCTAAAAAAAATCACACACTTGTTTTCCAAACTTCCTCAATCCGTCTGCTCAGTAACTTCCTCCGTGGTGCGGCGATGCATAATGCTGAGGCGCCGCTCCGTAAGCCCCCGTCGAGGCCGCGTACCCGCCGAGGTGTCCGCCGTATCCGCCGGGAACGCACGGGACCTCCCGCACTCGCTTGTGGCACTTCAGAAACAGCGCATGGCCGCACTTGGGAAGCGGAACCGTTCCGGGGAAGGTCAGCACCTGGGCCGGCCCTGGCTGGATCGTGTCGTACAGGCCACCGTGGCCGCCGCTGTGGACACTGGCATAGCCGCCGCCACTGTAGTAGGCGTTGCCTCCGGGGATCGTCAACGCTAGCAGGAGCAGCAGCGCCGAGATCGTGATCTGCTGCATGATGGTCGGGACGGTTCTTGGAAAGGGCAGTTACTGAGGGTCGGTGCTCATTTTGGTGCATCTTTTATATAAGGTGCACATGTTTTTCAAGGGGGGGTTCCGAAAAAGCGCTGATCGTGGTCAACAACTTTTGGGGAAATTTAATACCCCAGGTGTGTTGGCAGATATCATCGGTCAGCAAATAGCTGCACTTTGTAGTGAGTTCAACGGGTGTGCGTGCGCAAAATTGGGCAGTTCAAACCCAACTTGTGGTCTACCTTTGGCTGCGGTGCGTGCCAAATGAATGGAAACTCGTGGGAATGTTAGTATTTAATAACTCGGTACGTACACGCATTGAAGGATTGGGTTTCATTGATGGTTTGTTGGTGTTTTTTTTGTGAATGAGCTTTGAGCCTTTTGCTTTGCTCTACGTATCAGAAGGTAGTTATTTTAAATAACACCGATGGCAACATGAAGATCAAAAAATATTGTCATTTGAGTACTAACAAGAAATTAGTAAGACTTTAAAAAACCGTCATGGAAAACGACTACTCCCATGATTCAATCATTCTCTTCCCATTTCTCAAGAGATAATGTCGGTTTTAATCGTCTGAATGGAGTCATCATGGCCATCCATTTTAATTCCTACAATTGCCTACCTTATTTGCGAGCAACAATTTCGCTTTCTTCTTGGTGGAGGCATTCTCCCCCAGGCTCGAAAAACTCTCAAACGTTAATCCACGAAATTGCCCGGATTCTTCATCTCTAAAGAGCGTTGTCGAAAGTTTCCCCAGGAAAAAGCTCCCCTGCTCGAAAAACCTCCTGCCTTCGGAGAATTCAAACCTAAATCGGCTCCCAGCTCATAATTAAATTTAGCATTAGTATGTGTTTTCTTGCTGGTGGCAATTGTTTTTAATGGCTTCTCGGTTGGGAAAGCGGCCAGAGGGTGTGGTGTAAGATTTAAGTACTGCTGGAAGATTTGGAAGCGGGGGGAAACGGTTTTCCACAAAACGCTCAAGTGTGATTGTTGTTTCATGAGCCACTCCGCCAAAGACTCTTTGGTGTGACTTTTGTTTGTGGCAATAAATTTGTTAAGTTTTTCCTTGCAGTAATGCTAGGGGGAAGGTGGAGTAGATTAAGGGGACAGTAAGTCGCTACGTTCATTATTTTAAGGGGGTTTATTTAAACATTAAGGTTAGGCCGTTAATGTAAAAGTTGTTCCTTTTTAACAGCTATTCCTAAGGGAATGAGGAATCCACGTAAGTTGTTCAAAATTTGTGTGTGCTCATTTTTAAAGGATCAAGCTTATTTGCAGATGAATTCATTCCAGCAGAAACAGTTTGTTTATCTATTTTCTATTTTTTATAAAAATAAAATAAGAAAAATTGCCCCAAATTCAGATTAACATCGGTGAACCTCGTTAGATAAATGTATGACTTGTGCTGAAAAAATCATTTGTTGCAACTTGTTGCATAAACTACTATTTAAAAACCCTGTTCAACAAGACCCCGCTTTTAGAGGGCTTTGATCAAATCAGATCTTTATTCATCTTTTGAAGCAATGCAAAAAAAACTTTATTTTTCAAATGCTACTTGACTTGTTGTGACCTGTTTGGCTTTGCTAATATCTTTAAACAATTTGGTTTTTGACAACCCGAGCAGGCGGAAATAACTTGGGAAGGTCAGTTTTTGATATTGTGAGAAGATCGAAATATGTTATTGGGATGATCGGATTAGTTGTTAAAATAACAAAAATCAATAACAAAGATTTGTTCGAAGAATAACTTGAACTGATATTATGTTGTTATTGCAATAACAAACAAATAACACAGAAGGAATCATGAAGGAATAACAAGATTTGTTTTTTTTTGTGTGGAGAGATGGAGCAGCATAATAACAATTTTTTTTATTGAACTGGTATGTCTTCATAACAAAAGAAGTCATTGTTTTGGTTTATTTGCAATTTGCAAATAAACCAGCAGGCGCCATAACTTCTCTGTACTAGTCAGGACTGCAGAGTCGGGTACCTTCAAAGCGACTTTGAAGACAACTCCGACTTTGGATGCAGGACTTCACAGATTCCGACGCCAAGTGAAAGTTGCTGAAAATTAGCTGAATCTGATGCTGTTTCCGGGGTCTCACTCCAGCTCGAACTTCAACGTCAGCTCCGATTTCCTCGCTCTGTTAAAAAAATAACAGTTTTTGTACCGTCAGTGGGGGTGACTATGGTTCAAAAAACGATACACCTCTCGTATTTTCTTAATAACAAAAACAATTTAAATAACATCGAAAATCTTTCAACGTAGATTTGTTCTTAGATAGTTTACTAACATTTCCCCAAAATATGGTGGATTTTGATGAACACTACCTTAAATGCCAATTGTTTGAAAATTGACCCAATCTCACCCCTTAGAGGAGGTGACATTGGGTCAAATGAAACTAAAATGATGCTCAAATACAACGATATGGTAAAAACAAGTCTTCCAACAGTGTTTCTTGTTCGAGGGAATCGTATTGACATGCTACAATGTTTGAAGTGGAGATTTTCAAACATTTGGGTAGTTTTTGAGCAATCCCAACAAAAATATTAGAAAAATGTTTTTTCGAGAGGTCATTTTTGGCCAAAAACGTATCTCAACTTTAGACAGCTGCCAAAATAATAGAATTTGTTCTAGGAACGAGATTTTTTTCAGCGTCAGTCATCTTAAGATGTCCCCTACACAACCCTTTTAACAGAATTCAGTTCCATTGAGAAGAACCTGAGAAATGGTAAAATCTGTAAAAAATCACTTTGACCCAATCTCACCCCCAGACCCAATGTCACCCCCACTGACGGTTATTCAAATTTCAAAAATTCTCAATAAATAAATCAATTCCCTTAGAGAATATAAGAAACTTAAAAAAAACAGCTTTCAACAGTTAATTTTATCAGATTAATTTAAGCTTAAGGACCCAATTTCATGGTCAAATAAATAACGACGATTAACCCTTTCAGGCCTGATGGGTCATATATGACCCAAAAATCAAAATTTTCTAAAGTAGCCCATAATTTTCGTATGGTCCTAAGGATCATTTTCCCATCATTAACAAAAAAAATTAATTCAGGCCTAAAATGGTTAAATCGGTCAAAATTATGCCATAATTCTAGCCTATTTTGGTAAAGTCCCTTAGGGGGTTCATCAAATAATAAAAAAAATCATCTATAAAAATTTCAACTTTTAAGAATAATTTTAGCTTAAGGACCCCATTTCATGGCCAAAATAATGACGAAAATTGGCAAAATTATCCCATAGTTCTAGCCAATATTTGCAAAGTCCCTTAGGGGGTATATCAAATAATTTAAAAAAAAACAACTTTCAAATTTTAAACTTTTTAGAATTATTTTAGCTTAAGGACCCCATTTCATGGCAAAAATAATGATCCCGACGAAATTGGACCAAATTATACCATAAAAATAATAACAGATTGTGTTATAGACACTTAAAAGCTTTTCCATTTGTGCGATTTATGGTAATTTTATTTCTAAGTAAGAATACCAAACGAATGACAAATCTTATTATTAGGAGAGTTTTTGAAATGTATAACATCATAGCCTAGTTTCACAAAAAAAATCGTTGGCTCACCTTCAAATTTGACATTTTTTCTTAGAGTGTATTTTTTTTGAAAGCCCGTCAAATTTCCTAAAAGTTTGTCTTTGACAACATTTTGTTACGATGCAACGGCTTCGAGATAAAACAAGAAAATCATTATAAAAATATATTAGGTAGAAGAAAAAATGCTGAAAATGCCCTACTGTGGCTCGATGAAGCTTTCACAAATTGCTATGGAGACTTGCCTTACATAAAATTCTCTTAAAAGCTTACATTAATATGTTGATTCAGAAAACAGAAATAATTTTCATTACAAAGGTGATAAAAACATAGCTGTAATTTGAGAATTTTGAAAAGTTTGTGACCTGACCTCATCCTTGACTTGTTCAGGTTTGACAATCGTCGGTCGCTACCTTATCTTCCCCTAATCGAGCGGATTAACAAATACACGCCGTAGGCTATTGTATTCAGTACTCTCAAACAACAGCACAACAATACAAAACAGTTCCAGATCAGATCGTTCGCGCTGGCCAAACGCGCGATCGATCTTCTTAACCTGAAGATTACCACTACACCCGTGACTTGCAACACCACGCGTGAGATAATTTTATTATCTCTTCCCTGACCAACCAAGGGGAACTGCACATAATCTTGACCATATCAATTTGTACCAAATATCACCACTTACAACTGACCGCGAGGAGGAACCCTGTGGCCGATCTACCATTTCTCTTTATGGCACCGAATTCCGCTCACGCTCTCAAAACGATCAGCACGAAGGGTCACCAAGACTTGACCGTCAGACCTGATAAAACTCTTGACCCAATCTGCGACCACTATCAGTGGTTGGTTAATTATCAAGCAGGCGATACCGTACGAGCGTAAAAACAAAAGTGTTCAACACCAAAGTGCTACAGAAGTAATTTTGTGAAATTTCATCATTAATTGCGCCTGACCAACGTAAGCTGGTGATCCCGCTGTACTAGTGGTTTGTTCTAACAAGAATATTTCTCCAGGACGCAGCACAAAGGCTGATTTCTGGGATCTAGTGACGCGTTAACCCAAGAAGCGCAGTTGCGAGCAGGTCTGATAGAGCAATCAAAGCTTAGTGAAAATGACTAAAATGGTTCTTATTCCTTGCGTTTAGAGCGAGGTCAAGTGAGGCTAGGCTGCGGCCGGAGCCGTACACCACACAGCCCGTCTACGTCTACAAAATGGCTGGGCCGCGTGTGAGGATGCTGTAAACCCTGATCGGGTAAAGAGATCGGTAAGAGTCGAGCAAAATGGTGGATTTGAGGGTCAAAGTGTGCATTGTGTGATACTAAGGGTGTTTTTCTTGGACCTGGTGCAGGCCCTTCTTCTTTCTTCTTGTATTATTCCCACCATACAATGGTCCTGCACAAACAAACTTCTGATGGACGTCGCCGGAACGGATGTCCGCCGAACTGGAGACGCCGGTTGGCACGCGAGCGCCCTCGAGGCCGATCGAAGGCCGGGCTGACGCGGTTGCCAGGCTGCCGTGGACGCTGGGATGCCGAGGATTCCCGGCTGCCGTTGAAGCTGGGTTGCCATGGGTGCCGGAAGTGGCACAAAGGCGGCGCACACCTTCGTGGGATACACTTTCACACTACTCTGACACTCACACACCTTAGATTTAACCATGAATCCTTAGATTTAGTTTTGGCCGGCGCATTCGCCTTCTTTTTTTGGCCGGTTTTTGGCATATTGCCCCATTTTCACGATGATCATCCAAAAAGTTGAATATATTTGATTACAAAAGCGCTGAATTTTTCCTATTTCTTAAATAAAATTGCCGCAAGGCGGCGTGATGAGTTCTAACAGTAATTGTGATTTGTATTTTCTAATTTTTTCGGTTTTGGGCGATGACAAGGGGTGAATTTCGAAGGATCTCCAACCAGCGAACGCGAACCTCTCCAACTCGGGGCTGTGGATAAGGAGCAGCGCAATTCTGGTGAGTTGGTAATTCTTTTGTTGTACAGTATTCATGCTTCATATTGGTTAGCTGGTGACAAGTTTTTGAAAATAATTAAATTTTTATATCACCTTTATAAATATTTTATGATGAAACAGAAATTAATACTTTGATATTTAGCTGAAAGGAGATTTTTGATATTTAGCTAAACGGAGTTTCAAACGATCCAAAATATATTTTCTTATATTTTTCTTAAGATCCATATTTTTTTTTGTATTAACAATTTGCGAATATAAAAATAGATGTCAATATAATATAAGGCCAAACATGTGGTTTCCAAGATAAAAACTAAAACTTTTCAAAATATCGACTTTCATGAATGGCAATAAAAACTTGTCCTTTGTTACTAAGCACAAATATTTTTCAATTCTTTGACAAATATGAAACTAGTCCGTTTTGAAATTAAATTCTTCAATATTTTTGATTTGCTCAAGAGCGAAATATGAAACATTGTTTCTTAAGGAAATTATAATTCTACTATCTTATTATATAAAAAAAAATCGGTAAACAGACAACTTACTAACTTTTTTTTATATTTATGAAAAGTTTGTAACGTTTTTTACGTTTTAAATAAAAAAACAATAATAAATTTTATTAGCGATTTGAGTTTAGCACAATTCAGTAAATTGTAGTTTTCAAATTAATTTTCGATGAACTTTGCAAAAATACGGGTAATTATTTTCAATATTTTTGTTATGATTTAGTTATTTATGAAAAAATACATGTCATGGAATTTACACCTGCCCAGTTGTTAAACATTCATTAGATTTCAGATTATTTAAATATTTAAGCAAAAAAAAAAGCTTTTTGCAATATTGCATATCGGAATTTTACTAAAATTCAAAATATTTTAAATCGTGCCATATATCATTTTGAACGCAGGAAAGGCTTCATTCATAAAATACGTCACGCTAAAATCAGCCAACATTCACCGCCTCGCCCCCTTTGTCACGCTTTTCCTATACTTGTAACACGCAATGTCACACTGTTCCCTATAGTGTGACATACTTTACGGATGACGCCAAAATACATTTCAAATTGTTTTCAGTTGACAAGAATTCTTTTTCCGTTAAAATCTAGAAGGCTTTTTGAAAAAAATAAATTAATAAAAAATAGGGGAACTATACCCTTTTTCAGCCTATCAGCACTTTGCTCATTAATTACAGCTTGCATAAAGTGTTTTTGACTGTTCCAAATCAACAAATAGCTCAAATAAAGTGAGCAAGCAACTTTCCCCTACGTCCCGTGTTGCAAACTCTTTTGTAGCCCAAAACAGAGTGTTCCAAAATTATGTTGATTTAGGAATTTAAATATATTTAAATGTTTGTAAAGTAAACCTCGGTGTGCCAGGTTCTGGTTGATGTGCATCGTTAGAGAAATAGATTTAAACAGTTAAGTAAAGTTGGCATAATCTAAAATGTTGAGTTATACTGAATCAATTAAAAATAATATTTTGTGATTCTTCTAGTTATCTTAAGAAATGGTTTTTTTTCGTAAAATATGTTTAAGAAGAGCTGGGAATGCATTGCATCTTTACTCCCACCATTTAACCTTAAAATTTCCCTATTTCAAGCATTATCACCACTCCCAAACCTTTAATGGTGCGTGGAAAATTTGCTTCGGCTGAACTAATGTTACCAAACCTACTTCACTCTCGTACCACCCACAAATGCCCAAAGTTTGCCCGGCAAAATTGGCATTTCCCTTGAATGGCTCGTTTCCCCTTAATTTTCCGACACCCCAACCTCTCCCTCAAACAACTTCCAATTATTGAGGCGTTTAGCGCGCACACACACACAGATCATTGAGAGCTCGGAAATCGACGTTTGGGACTAATTTGGCTCTGGCAAACTGTTTATCGGTGTAAAGTACAAGTTAATATAGCAATAATTTTCAATTTTCATCATCAAAGGTGCTGGTGGCGGTGGTGACTCCAAGGGTGGGGAGGCTAAATATTTAGAGAGGTTTGCTAATTATGCAAATGGGAGTTGTTTTCTGCAGAAATGGGTGTCCCATTCGGGCGTCGGGCAATATGGTCTAAATGAGCCTTTTGAACTTTTCGTCGATTAAGCCGTGTCTAACTCAATTTGTTTGCCAGTAATTATGTACTTTAATTCGAAATTGATGGTGTGTCTTTCCCAATGACGCAAAACCAAGCAATCAGCTTTATATCAGCTTTATATTAAAGGGCACGCTGTGGTACGTTTGCATCGTTTGAAATCGCTAAAATAAAAAAAAAACGAGATCCATTGGAATGTTTTGAAGTGGCCACATTTTTCGACTGTGACTCCACCATCAAACTAGTGGCACAAACCCACTCTTTCAAAAAAAAAGTGCACTTTGGATGCATTCCGTTGCACACACACACACAAACACACGAAACAGCTCGTGCATAAAATTGTTGCTCCCAAATTGCGTAGCTTTGGCTCGAGTCCCCCCGAATGAATAAAAACGGTTGCGCGCGTACCCAGTTTAGGTGCCTTTCGAAATTCCAGCTGTTTTTTTTGCTTCACGGTATGTTAGTTTAAAATTTAGACCATCCAGCGGAATGTGAACTGGAACTAAGCGATGAGTGCATTCGCTGGAAGAGGACGTTGTTGATGCTTGGTAGAATAGTCATCTAAATTGCAATGCATTTTAGAAACTTTTTACTTACACCCAGAACTGGGCAACGGCATACGAGAGGATAAAGGACACGATTCGGTAGTAAAATGGTACTGTGTGCGGACGGAGAGGATAAATCCCGAAATTATCGAGAGTACTTTACTCATGGTTCATTTTCCAAAAAAGTTCATCTATAAAAAAAAAGTACCGGTACCGAGACTCGAACCCAAGACCTTCGGCATATTGCCTTTGCCGTATGGGCCACCATGGTTCGGTGACTAAGTGGCGGTCGTTTGTCCATATAAGCCACTCCTAGGATGAACTGTTCCAATGAACGAATGAACACGCGAGAGGACTATACTCTCGCAATATAGCACTTTCCTCACGTTTCTTTTCGTGAGGACTATCCCCTCGTTCTTTAACTTTGGGTGTAGATATAAAGCAGATTGGGGCAGCATAAGAGTCAGTTTCCATAAACGGTTTTATTCATTCTGCTTCATGCTTCGATTTAGATCCAAGTACAGAGTTTTTACATTGAATTTACCTTATAGAGAAAAAATGGTACATTAAACAAGTAGGTATCCAATAGAGTTATTGTCTGAAAAGGAAAGAAAACAAAAAAAAGTTATTCATTTTATTTTTTTTTATTTTTATTTTTTTTATTTTTTTTTATTTTTTTTTTTTTGTAAGCTCCCAATGTTTCGAATTGAAGATTTCGTGCATTGAACTGTTAACACAGTTCAATGCACGAAATTTTTGTTCGTTATCTTCAATAGTTTCTTAAATTACTCAATAATTCAACACATTTTTGTATTTTGCAGTTTTGTAATATTTTAAATTTTTGTCAGTGTAGGATATTATCCATATTTACCCTTCTCTTTGAAAATAAGAGGCCGGATGAGCATTTTGACAGCTGGCACGTTTTTGCAAATTTTGAGCCAACAGGTAAATTTCTACAAAACTCAAAGTGTAAAACAATAGCTGACCTCCCCAGCAGCCTTTCAACACTGTGGGATTTGTTGAATAATTGTCTGATCTTTTGGAACATGCAAAATTGTACCAGCTTTTGAAATGCGTATGCGCCCTTTTCACATGTTGCTTCAGACTTTTATTTATTCAAGTTCAAAAAAGAATCCTAAGCTATATATAGATATATCAAAAACATTGAAACTTTGTTCATTGCGTAGGAGTAATCTGAATGATGTCTATGGCAAGGCTTATGTTCTTTTTTTAAATGTTTTACATTCAAGGTAAAGCAATCAATAATTTTCAGAAAAAAATGATCATAACTCAGTATTTAGTTCAATTTAACGATTTTTCGAAATCACGATTTGCGAAATGAATCAGCAGATGCCGGTTGTATTCTTCTTGAAGTCCCTGAAAGAATTTTTGATCTAAATCAAATATGTTCCAAAAGTTAAACAATTATGTGAGGCAATTTTTAATGATAATTTTCATAGCTTTAGAATTTTGTGAAAATATTGTAAATTAAGCAAAATTGTTATCGTCTTAGGAAAAATCATGGAATTTAACACCTTAAAAAGTTAAAAAAATGTTGGTTATTTGGTAAAATTATATTTATTCATTACGAAAATTACACAAAACATCCAAAACGTTTTTATACGAAAAAAAATAATCATAGGCTATTTGACCTTAAGTTGACTCATTTTTTTTCTTCTGCTCTCTGAGAATAATTTTATAGTTTCTCGAAGAAGAGTTTATTTTATTTGTTTTTTTTTTTTTCATTTATAGCATTTAATTTATCAATTTAATCGTGAAAACGTAGATAAATGTTTTTGAGAACATTAAGAAACAAAATTCATTTCTAGTGTTTGGCAAAATGAAGGGTTCTTTCCCGACATTTAACGGGGTTCGTCGATATATTTCGTCGGGGGGTCTAGAGCTCAATCCTACAGAATTTTTCTTCAGAAAAGTCGCTAAAATTCGATTTATTCTTATACATTCTCATCTAATTTCTTTTGAACATGCCTTGAGAGATTCTAAATTACATATGAACAATTCTCTACCAAACTCTACCGAGATATCTTGATATAATTTAGGAGACAAAAACCCATAACTTTTGAGCCATAGATAAACATGGTAAAAAAATCTGCCGCCGAGTTATGATTTTAAGAAAAAATAGTGATTTCTGGATTAAATCTAAATTTTATGCAAAAACCGGCTAAATACCGGCTCCGTGGCTTAATGGTTGCGGCTTCTGCCTCGAATGCAGAAGGTTCAGGGATCAAATCCCGGTCGGTTCCCTTGAAATTTGGAATCAGGAATTGAACTTTAAATATGAACAAAAAACCTTTAGGTGGGTGGGATTCGAACTCACACCCTTTGGATTGATGGTCTGGGACGCTAACCAGTCTGCCATCATGGAGTTAATGCTCTAGAACTGAATTGATCCGTAGTGGCGAAATAATGTCACAAGGTATAACATATCAATCCATTATATAACTACTAACACCGTCTCAAAACAGCCCAGGGCCATCTCATATACTCATGAACTGGACGAGGGAGTCGTGGATTGCCTGGCCCGAGTCATCTGCATTACCGATCTTTGTCCGTACAATTTCAGAAGAAATCGTTAGCCAGAGAAAGGTATTCGCTTCAAAGGTTCTTGAGATATATGGTGGTTACTAACCGAACCGTCTCAGTTGAAATATACTGTGGTCATGGCCAAGTCCTGCCAAGGCGGGGGTTCAAATACATACATACATACATACATAAATCTAAATTTTATGCAAAAACAATTTTTTTTAAACGTAATTTGTTTATGTAAAATTGAATTTCCAATCGAAATGTACTTTACAGATTTTTTGATAAAGGGCTCCGTTTTCAAGATTTAGCCACCGAAAGTTTGATTAAAGCAAAATATTTGCAGTTTTTCGATTTTTTTAAAATAGTGACCATGAGTGACCATTTCTAAAAATATATGTTTTAAAGTTCAGAAAATTTGCTATAAAATTGTCTAAGAGACATTGATGATTGGATCTCGGGTTGCTGAGATGCAGCCACTTTAAGAAAAATAAACACAAAATTGAAGTTTATTAAGTCTCACCAAAATAACCCACCATTTTCTAATGTCGATATCTTAGCTACAAATGGTCCGATTTTCAATGTTAAAACATGATACATACGTGAAATATTACGATCTTAAAAAAAAAATTGAAAAAAATTCAATCAAGACTAGCATTTTCAAATGGGCGTAATATTGAATGTATGGGCCTTTTAAAATGGCCTTTCTAAAATGTATAGCATGAAGGGTTTTTTTTTCACAAAAACCAGGGGGTCTTTCGAAGTTTAGATAAAATCGTTTTTAAGCATAACTTTTGAAGTTCTTTTCTTAACTTCATAATATTGACTAGGGTCTTGTGGGACCCCGAGGCGGATCAATTGAAACGGTCCAAATCGGTTCAGCCAGTGGAGCCTAACATTTCAAAAGGGCACAAAACTTTTGTAAACAATAATGAATCCCTTTCGCTCAAATGACAGTTTGCGTAAAGTGTGAGAGGGATACACTCTGAGATAAGATTTGTTCAGAACTTGATTCTGCGTCGATGGGTATACGTGAAGGTAGGTCTGCGAGGTCTAATAAAGAATTTCACTTTCAAGTGATTTTATAGCATTTTCTCATTGAAGTGAGAAGGAAAAACCCCAAAATCCTGACTGGAAACCACAATACGACCGAAAAAAACATTTTCTTTGCACAATTTGTCAGCATGAACACATGAAGCATGAACATAAAACACTGGCAAACTTAACTTAAAGTATTTCATTATCAAGCTATTGATTACCCAAAAGGTTTTTATCCATGACAATTTGAAACATTTTCGAATCGACCAGATTGTAGAGAACTGTTTTCAGAACAATTTTCCTAAAAAAAATCTTTTTTGATTCAATATAAGCAGTCATCTGCCTATTAGTAAGTCCCAAACAGGGTTGTTAAAATATCAAAATATCACCTCTCAGCAACTACAATTATCTCGCCTGAATATTAATGCCTCAAATACAACTGCTCTTCTCTCTTCATTGAAACTCTCAGCGCCGAACATAGCCGAACACGTTTTTGTGTTTACCCACTCGCGACTGACATTTTCCTTTTCTCTCTCATTCTCGCTTCCACGATCATCCTACCGCAACATCGTTTAACCACAAAAGCTGCCACAAAACCAATTAGGCAAACGCAGTTTGAAGGGGCGTCATGCGTGGTCAGCTCCTAATCGCCATCTCGCGTTCTCTCATTGCAGTTTTCGGAGATGTTGAGAGACTAAGCGGTGAGAGCGCATAGTCGAGGAAAAGGGAAGGAGTGATAGAGAGAGAATGACATCGCTGGGAATCACGAGACACAAGAAAAGATCTCACAAGCTATAGTGACGGCCGCTATACTCTCGGATATTTTTGGTGCAGAGATAATCTATTGATAGCTTTTCTATCACTCTTTTGCAACACTGGTCCCAAAAAAGGCTATGTTGCGGAAAATTTTGGTCTAACCCGGATTTCGATGGGTTTTTACCTTACACCCAACCGGCGGTCGCATGATTTTGATGCATGGCAGCATGAAAGTATATCAGAATCTGCATGAAAACTGTCCTCATGCATTTTTTGCGATATAGGGGTATGACATTTTTGCCCGTTACCGACAATTATCGACATTACCGACGGCAGATTGATTGTATTGCAGAAAAAAAACCTTAACAGAACGAGGATTGAACCATCAACTTCTAGGTTGCTACCACGCTACCACCGCGCCATGGACGCTTGATGAATGGTGCGGGACAGAGCGCGAACATAATGTTCTCTCTAGATTGTTGCTCATGGACGCGCCAGCATTCTATGTGTTGGTGAGAACTGCAGATCGCTGACGTGTTTACACGCGGGCAAAAATGATCTATGGGCTTGCTGCAAAAAATGTAATAAAATAGAACATTTTCTGCAGCAAATTCACTGTTGCAGATTTTGAGATATATTTTTCGTTTGGGTGTAGGAACAATGTATTCAAACCGTCATCAGGGGTGACATTGGGTCTTTTGTTAAAATTGCACCGTATATCACTTTAAATCATAGTTAAGAGTCCTACCAATGATGTTCTGTATTCATAAGGATCCAGAAAGCTTACGTCACATAGTCAAATCAATGAAAACTATCGATTTTGCTTGTAAATTGCTGTTAAATACAATGCAAAAGGTTTGAAAACATATAAAATGCTGGCAGTAGCTGAAACAGTGCACAGTGGTGCAAGAGATCTTGGCACTGAAGTAACAAAACATAAATGTTAAAAAAAAGCAAAATTGTTCATAAAATTGTTACCTACATGATGATGGTATTAGTTTTTGCTCAAATTTTTTTTAGGTGGATTTTTGAGAGAAACTCGAAAAAAAACCAGGCAAAAAATTCATTTTTTTCAACTTTAACATGATGCTAATACAAAATACAACTTCCTGGATCCATATGAGTTCGTAACATTATTGGTAGAACACCTTACTATGATTTGAAGTGAAATACGGGGCAATTTTAACGCAATTTAAGGGTTTTTGAACAAAATATGATTTTTTATGAAAACAGACCATTTTCAGTAAATCGCAAATCGCGAGTTCTAAGCGATTTTTCGTTGTATGAAAACATTGTTCCTGAAGGAAAAAACTATCGAAATCCGGGTGAGCCCGAATATTTCCGCCACATTGCCTTTTAATGTGACACACTAATGCCTAACACACACACTAATGATAAACATCGCCTACTCAAATATTTGTCATAATGTTAACATATAGTTGATACATGAAAATTGTACATAGTTTTGTTGAATTACAATGAAATTGTTTTATTATGTTTAAACTAAAATATCAATCAGAGTGTAACGAAATCCGAGACCTCAAATTTTTGTTATGTATTGGAAGAGCATCATGACCCTTATTATTGGTGAAAAAGTGACTAGATTGAAGAGGGACAGGCAAATATGTAATCCTAAATTAAGAACTTTTGCAAAATAAAGTTAACAATAATCATGTTAAAATATTTGCAAAATTTATTCAAATTACTACCTGCTCGTATTTATTTTAGGCGAAATACTGCAATAAAATTTATAAAAATATAAATAAAAGTGTGTGTCAACTGAGCCTGCTAGTCGAAATCCTAACAATGAAAACTTTTGACACAGCATAACTTAGAATGGGCGGAAAACTTTCTCGTTTTCCCATTGCTCAAAACAGTTCCCTCTTAACTGACCAACTTTCGCCAGTCCACCGACAGCAAACATTAATTCAATCACGATCCGATCGAACGACCCCACCCGATTCCCACACCCCATCCACATTCGAGACAACCCCGCAGAAGGGTAAACTGTAACTACTGAAACAAGTTTGGTGAAGCATGCATAAATTACAAATCGTTCCCATTTGTACCGCGCTTCCTGCTGCTGGCTTGTGTGCCCATCCCAAATCGGGTAACCCGGAACGTCCCGACAAACATAGCACAACGGTGCAGGGAAAACCCCCTCGAATGATGGAGGCAAATTTCACAAAATTTAATTGAAAGCAAATATCAATTACATTTTACAGGAATCGGTTGGCTTGGGAATTGCAGTGATTGTCAACCAGGAAGATTTTGTTTTTGTTCAATTTTTATAGTGATGGCATGAATTTTTGGGGAAGATATGATTTCATTCGGAAGAACAACACTAGAATTCGTGGAATTGTTTGCAACTTTGAAGAATAGATTTTTATTTAAGAGTTTCCATGATGTACGATTTCACTTAAAAGTTTTTAAGCAAAATATGACTAAACAAATTTTGATAATTAAATTTGTGGTAGATTCTCAAAAAAAGTTGGGCAACCTGAGAAAATCAGCTACATGTTAAAAGATTAAAATACCAACAATTGACCATTTTATCGTCGCCGTGGTAGCCTAGGCATCTGCAAAAACACGATCCATTAAAATAATTAAAAACTAACATGAATTTATTGGTCCACCGGAGATAGGTGGACCGCCACCCTCTCGAAGCATCCCACTGCCCACAATGGATACCGATGCAAATCACAACTGGAAGGGATTTTCCGGTCTGCCCCTCTTCCCCCAGTATTTGCTTGGACTCCAATTAGTGCCGATGTGCAACAATTTATTTTAGCTGATGTGATGCAATCGAACTGTGGGCACGCGCGCGCTCAAATGTATTTTGCTGTCTGCATTTTAACAATTTCTTTGCCGAAGCATTACAAACCGACCGAGCTGTGTTGCAACAACATTGCACATTTAATTAAATTTGAGACCCTTCCCCCAACCAAGGGGCCTATGGGGCCGTGCCATCAGCGAAATTGCTGGTTATATTACACACAGGATGTTGAGCTTGCAAGTTTTTTTTTGTGTAATGTTTTGTTACAATTTTGTTTGGACTTTTGACCCGTTCTGGTTCGGTGCGATATGGATGATTGGGCTGCAGTTTAAACTTAAAACAAAAAATGTTTTTGAAGATTTTTTTTTAAACTCGAATTTGTTTTTTAAGGCGGAGAAACCTCTTCTATTGTTATGCTTAAGGCTACCAACTGAACGGATTTTTTCTTACCGTACGGATTTTCGACCCTTTTCAGGGATTTCAACAGGTCGGAATTTTTCGCAGAATACAATTTTTTGCGAAATTTCAACATATTTGATCGAATTTATTTCCGTTTTTGATTAGGCCAAAGCTTTTGCTTGTAAGACATTTTATTTAACTGTCAGTTTGATTTTGAAGAGATAAGTTTTTTAGTTTGACTATCAGTAATTGTTCTTTTCAGATTCCTTACAAAACAAATTTATACGATAAAAGATTCAAATGCTTTCTAAAGCATGTGAAAACCTGTGACCATTTGAATCAGCAAATTTAGAGTCTTTTATGTCCTTTAAGAGCGAGTCTACGAGCAAAGCATACCCATCTCGCATCGACCTCACCAATCTGCCTGAAATTTTCAGGGGTTGTTTGTACATATAAAACTAGCATCTGGCCAAAATATGAGCACTCTAGCTCAACGGGAAGTGGGGCAAATCGGGACACAAAGTTTGAAGGTTCAAAAACGTCAAAAATCTTAAAAAGGCTATAATTTAGGCAAAATTTAATTTATTTTCAAAATTCAAAATGCATCTGAAAGGGCTTTAAAAATGCAACAAAATGCAGGATAGAGCATCCCAATTGGTTAAATCTAAAGGGAGCTATTGGCATTTTAGTGAAAAAATAGCATAATTTTCAAACTCAAATAAAAAAGTGTTCCATCCAGATATCAACTCGGATCGACCTGCAGCTTGTAGGGGACATCTGGGACTACCATCTGAGACAGAGAACGCTTTGGGTAAGGCAGTTTAACATATTAAATAGACACTTTTACTTTTAGTGAATTTTTTGGTTGTACATTTTTGCTCGGGGGACCCCTGAGATCCCATTTTCTGGTGATAATTTTATCATATTCGTGTTCCTGAGACAATTTCACAGTAGAAACATGCATAAAAATGTTTATTTTGATCCATTTTAACCCTTTAAAAAATAAAAGTTAAAAAAAAATCTTCGATTCACATTTATTGAAAATCAAGCTCGTTACCAAGGATACTAAATGACACCAGAAAAAAGCAGCTTTTTAATTTTTTTTAACTTTTATTTTTTAAAGGGTTAAAATGGATCAAAATAAACATTTTTATGCATGTTTCTACTGTGAAATTGTCTCAGGAACACGAATATGATAAAATTATCACCAGAAAATGGGATCTCAGGGGTCCCCGGAGCAAAAATGTACAACCAAAAAAATCACTAAAAGTAAAAGTGTCTATTTAATATGTTAAACTGCCTTACCCAAATCGTTCTCTGTCTCAGATGGTAGTCCCAGATGTCCCCTACAAGCTGCAGGTCGATCCGAGTTGATATCTGGATGGAACACTTTTTTATTTGAGTTTGAAAATTATGCTATTTTTTCACTAAAATGCCAATAGCTCCCTTTAGATTTAACCAATTGGGATGCTCTATCCTGCATTTTGTTGCATTTTTTAAGCCCTTTCAGATGCATTTTGAATTTTGAAAATAAATTAAATTTTGCCTAAGTTATAGCCTTTTTAAGATTTTTGACGTTTTTGAACCTTCAAACTTTGTGTCCCGATTTGCCCCACTTCCCGTTGAGCTAGAGTGCTCATATTTTGGCCAGATACTAGTTTTATATGCACAAACAACCCCTGAAAATTTCAGGCAGATTGGTGAGGTCCAAACGACGTCCCATACAAAGGGGTATGCCCTGTTCGTGGACTCGCTCTTAAACTATTGTGTTTCACATGTTTAAAGGACCATTTCGAAAAAAAAAACATTTTTTTCGTAAAATACTGAGAACGATATTAGTTGTAGAAGCAAAAATAAATTTTTAAAAAGCAAATCAAGATGTACGGATTTTTGCTCAGCAAGAGTTGGCAGCCTTAGTCATGCTTAAGGTTTATTTATGAAAAAAAATGTAAAAAATGCACTAGACAATTCACAGTGTTCGGAATGGCAAAATTAAGTGGAATAAATTGATAACCCCTTTATTTGGCGTCCTAGCCAAATGGTGTCTTCGGAAGAGTTGTTGTACTTAATAAGGGCTATCTTTTGAAGTTATTGACATACAGGGTGTCAACCAAAAACTAACATTGTTGGATGACGTTGTAGGGCTTTGGTGTCTTGGGAAAATTTGTAGAGGAGAAAATTTCATGAAAGTTTGTCGAAGGCGCCAAATTTGTAGCTCTTAATCTACTCGAGATATACGCCATTTTTGCAAAAATGGTTCAAAAAAGCACTTTTTTTGGCGATAACTCAAAATGTTAGCATTTTAGCGGCCTACTATGTTCTGAAGAGTTGTTTATGACATAAAATTACACATCTTTGCCGAATACATCAAAATGTTTTGAGGCTTTATTGAGGAGTTATAACCATTTTTATGTGATTTGAGCCTATTTTCAAGTTGCTATATTTTCAAAATGGCGCATTTTGGCGCAAAACCGAACAATGCACCTGAAATTACACACTTTCAACTACATTTCCTGAAAATATCTCCGTGTCTATCCTTGTCTTTTTTCAGATATCTCGATTTGAATTTGACGGTTTTTAATCAATTTATTTAAAAATGTTAATCGAAATCATATTGAATTCCAGTTGAAAACCGGTGAACTGAAGGGTAAATTGATCGATTTTTATGGAAAATACATTGTTTATGCTTAAAATTATGACACACATTCTAAAATTATGAATAAAAACATGTGTAGCCCAAAAATAATGCAAATTAAAATTTTAAATAATTGTTCGTATTTAAAATTAAGTATTTCCTTTTATATTTGGTCACTTTAGAAAGGTTGTCGTATTTTTTCAAAAACATTTTGATGTATTGGGCAAAGATGTGTAATTTTATGTCATAAACAACTCTTCAGAACATAGTAGGCCGCTAAAATGCTAACATTTTGAGTTATCACCAAAAAAGTGCGTTTTTGGACCATTTTTGCAAAAATGGCATATATCTCGAGTAGATTAAGAGCTACAAATTTAGCGCCTTCGACAAACTTTCATGAAATTTTTTCCTCTACAACTTTGCCCAAGACACCAAAGCCCTACAACGTCAAACAACAAAGTTAGTTTTTGGTTGACACCCTGGAAGGTTGTCACCCTGTATGTCGATAACTTCAAAAGATAGCCCTTATCAAGTACAACAACTCTTCGGAAGACACCATTTGGCTAGGACGCCAAATAAAGGAGTTATCAATTTATTCCACTTAATTTTGCCATTCCGAACACTGTGCAATTGTTTTTCAGCAAAGTTTTTTTTTATGATCAATATTTTAGTCGATCTTTTTTAAGCTGTTCAAAATTAAATCGAAAAAATGTTGAAAATCATAAGTCAATTTTGTCCTTGTATTTCTTATGTCACAAAAAGCCAATGTGAATTCTAAGAAAAAAAAAACCGATTTTCTATTTGTCTTTTTATTAAATAAGTCAAATACTCAAAATATGTATTTATTTAAATTCTTTTTTAAATGTTTTACAGGGCTAAAGAAGGCATCTTTCGTGCTAGTGTTGAGGACAATAGAATTTGGATGAGGATTTGGATTAAGCGAAAATATTGCCAAACAAAACAACTAAAAATAAATTTTTAGAGGCAATCTCTTGTTTGTAGTCGTTAATGGCATTTAATAAAATTATTTTTCCAAAAATGATAAGGTTTTGCAATTTAAACGCTTCACATAGAAAAAAACTTCCATTATTATCCAAATGCTGAGATAGGTCTACCATTTTTATTTTTTACATTGTTAAGCTAACTGCTGCTACCGTCTTTTTAAGTTAAATTTACTTAAATTTAGTGAAACGTTACTTTGTTAGTGTCAGTGCTATTTTCAACTCGCGATTTCTCGAAAACTATAAGTTCGAATTTTTAAAATCAAGAGTTTCCCTTTGGAAAAAAAAACTAATATTATATATGGGTAATTCTCTACCAACTCACACGAAATCGGGAAAAGTTACCCCGACCCCTCTTCAATTTGCGTGAAACTTTGTCCTAAGGGGTAACTTTTGTCCCTGATCACGAATCCGAGGTCCGTTTTTTGATATCTCGTGATGGAGGGGCGGTACGACCCCTTCCATTTTTGAACATGCGAAAAAAGAGGTGTTTTTCAATCATTTGCAGCCTGAAACGGTGATGAGATAGAAATTTGGTGTCAAAGGGACTTTTATGTAAAATTAGACGCCTAATTTGATGGCGTACTAAGAATTCCGAAAAAACGTATTTTTCATCGAAAAAAACACTAAAAAAGTTCTTAAAATTCTCCCATTTTCCGTTAATCGACTGTAAATTTTTTTGGAACATGTCATTTTATGGGAAATTTAATGTACTTTTCGAATCTACATTGACCCAGAAGGGTCATTTTTTCGTTTAGAACAAAATTTTTCATTTTAAAATTTCGTGTTTTTTCTAACTTTGCAGGGTTATTTTTTAGAGTGTAACAATGTTCTACAAAGTTGTAGAGCAGACAATTACAAAAATTTTGGTATATAGACATCAGGGGTTTGCTTATAAACATCAAGAGTTATCGCGATTTTACGAAAAAAAAGTTTGGAAAAGTTGGTCGTCATCGATCATGGCCGTTCATGGTCACTCGCGACAGACACGGATGACGAAACAAAGTGAAACGCAAAAAGTAACTGGGTCAATGTAGATTCGAAAAGTACATTAAATTTCCCATAAAATGACATGTTCCAAAAAAATTTACAGTCGATTAACGGAAAATGGGAGAATTTTAAGAACTTTTTTAGTGTTTTTTTCGATGAAAAATACGTTTTTTCGGAATTCTTAGTACGCCATCAAATTAGGCGTCTAATTTTACATAAAAGTCCCTTTGACACCAAATTTCTATCTCATCACCGTTTCAGGCTGCAAATTATTGAAAAACACCTCTTTTTTCGCATGTTCAAAAATGGAAGGGGTCGTACCGCCCCTCCGTCACGAGATATCAATAAACGGACCTCGGATTCGTGATCAGGGACAAAAATTACCCCTTAGAACAGAGTTTTACGCAAATCGAAGAGGGGTCGGGGCAACTGCTGTGTGAGTTGCGGAGAATTACCCACATTGAAAAGTAAAGAAAAGTGGTGTTTTGATTCATTACCTTTAGATTATGTGAAAACCCTCAAATTAATGTCTAACTTTTGAACAGACCAATGAACTCCACTCACTGATCAGACTCAAAAAAACAGAAGCAACGGTTCAACTAGCGACATGCTGATCGCGCAATCTGCCCAGCGGGTCCACCCGAATTTGTACTTCCTCCGTGCAACAGTACCAACGCCAGCAAAAATCGCCACGATTATAAAACCCCCGTTCGGTGATCGATTGCACCATCAGTTCCAGTTTGTCCTTCGAGTAGTCCAGCAGCAGCAGCAGCAGCAGCAATCACCATGAACAAGTTTATCGCCCTGGCAGTGTTCTCGACGGCCCTGGTTGGCGCCTTGGCCAACTACGCCCCGGCCGCTCCGGCCAAGTACGAAGCGCCGAAGGCCAGCTACGGCGGTGGCCACGGAGGATACGCCGCCCCGGCTGCGGCCAGCTACGGTGGTGGCCACGCTTCCGGCGGCTACGGAGGACACGGAGGATACGGCGGCGGACACGGTGGAGCCGTTCCGGTGGTGCACACGTACGCTGCCCAGGCCCCGGCGGCCAAGTGCGGAGCTAACCTGCTGGTCGGATGTGCCCCGAGCGTGGCGCACGTGCCCTGCGTCCCAGTCCATGGCGGTGGCCACGGAGGATACGGCGCGGCTCATGGCGGTTCGTACGGCGGAGCATCGTACGGAGGCGCCTCTCACGGAGCGTCCTACGGTGGAGCTTCCCACGGAGCGTCGTACGGAGCCCCGGCTGCCCACGGTGGATACCGTGCCAGCGAGGACGGTTCGGAGCCCTTCGACAAGTTCGAGGAATAAGCGTGAGCCGACGGTGACGCCCCCTGGATGAATACTCGACGAAGTACGGAAGCAACGATTTGGATGACGATGCGGCAATTGTGTAGGAGTTAGTGCGAAAAATGCGGGAAGAATTGTGTTGGTGCAATTTTTTGGAAACAATAAATGCTTATTTAAATTTAAATAATCTGGAGCTTGTTGTTTGATGAGTTGAGAAAATGGTTCGAGAGTCTGCTGGATTTTTCACCTTGTTTGGTATTTCGACTTTTTTCCGAAATTACAAAAATGAAATAAGATAAAACATAACTTTTGAGGTATGACTGCACTAAGGGTAAAATGTTGCGTTCAGCTTCAAAACTTAATACGTATTATTTCCATTGAGTTTTTTTTACAGTATTTACCTACACCATTAAATCTCTATTCATCAATACATTTTGGTGAAATTAAAGATCATTGAATGATCATTGAGATTATTAAACTGCTAAAATTAATAAACTCTTTTTTCCAATGAGTACTCAAAAAAATTGTTGTAAGGTATCGATTATTCGATCAATTATAGAAATTTTGAAAGAAGTTTTTGCTAAATTAATAATATTTCTATCGAAAAATTAAGGATTTAGACCAAACTCTTCAATTCAATTGAACTCACTGAAACTTTATGAGAGAAAAAAAAAATTACACCTTGGATATCTGAGTAATTTTTGGAAATTGTTTTTTCGTGACGGTGGGGTGGAACGATTCCTTTTATTTTTCTGGATTTTTACTTACACAGAAAAAAAATCATGGTAATATTACATCTGGGAAGGGGTACATCTTTTATGTCAGAAAAAAGGTGTAATTTTACCTCTGCACCCAGAACTGGGCATCGGCATACGAGAGGATAAAGAGCACGATTCGGTAGTAAAATGGTACTGTGTGCGGACGGAGAGGATAAATCCCGAAATTACCGAGAGTACTTTACTCATGGTTCATTTTCCAAAAAAGTTCATCTATCAAAAAAAAAGTCCCGGTACCGAGACTCGAACCCAAGACCTTCGGCATATTGAACCGTGCCTTTGCCGTATGGGCCACCATGGTTCGGTGACTGAGTGACGGTCGTTTGTCCATATAAGCCACTCATAGGATGAACTGTTCCAATGAACGAATGAACACGCGAGAGGACTATACTCTCGCAATATAGCACTTTACTCACGTTTATTTTCGTGAGGACTATCCCCTAATCTTATTAACGTTTGTAGTGCGCCATTGCATCGGAATGCATTGAAACATCACAAGCGTTAAAGCGGCCAGGCCTACTGCGTAAAGCCGTATCGCAGAGATGACTCGTAATTGGGTTGTGTTTGAGCACTGAGTGTTCGAACAACAACACAATTCTGAATCGACAGGGGAGGAAGAAGCGTGGGGACACACCACCATACGCTCCGAGATTTGGTTGTATTCGTTGGGAGCACCATGCTAAGAAGGTTTGGTACTCCGGGACCCTCTGGGATGGGACATTGTATTACTACAACTTTTGGAAAACGTATTCTATATCAAAAACAATGGAAAAAATCGCTGCCATTTGCTGTGTCTCAAATGTCAAAAATCAAGAAAGACATTCATTACTCATATTCGGGACAGTTTTCAGATCGCCCAAAATTTAAAAAAAAAAATCATAGAAAATCGATAATTCAACATAATTTAAAGCTTTAATTTTCATTTGAAAGCATTCGTTGAGATCATTCGATCGATGGGTTTATGCAAATACTGCAAAGTTTAATGTTTCACATCTGGGTGCTGAATAGTGGTTCGCAAAACGGTCTCAATTTCGAACTGTCAAAGTTGAACCAATTTACCGTTCGCCAAAAAGTAGAAAGTATTGTTATCGATTATGGAAAAAATGTTTTTTTTTTTAAGAATGAAAAATTTGTGGCTTTTTAGGACCTGGAGTTGACGTCAAAAAATCTTTAAAAAGTTGAGGCAAGATCGGCATTTTTTATAATTATGAATTGATGTTGTTATGGAGTCGATGCGGTTATATCCATCCAGAAGCTGTCTTAATCTTAATTTGATTCTCTTTGACAACCTACTGGTTTAGTAAAAATCATCTCTGTTTGTTGCATCAGCTTCAGTAGAATGAGTGATGTTTTTCGCTGGACCAGGAAGAGCTATAGGAATCCAAAATCAGCCAGGAAAATTATCTGGGACATCGCAGAATGACACTCTCGCCGCAGTTCTTCGTCATCCGTAAAAAAGAAAAACCTCTTCTAACCGATCCAAACTTGAAAACACACACAATTTTCCAGCAAAAATATCGAAAACTAGTAAAAATGAAACACAAACAACTGATTATAAAACTGCTCATTTACCAGTAAGAAAAAAAGTCATGCTTGTGCTTGAACAGCTTCCTACTATGCAGATGTAAACAAAGTGGGTTCATTCGAAAATCACGTTACGCATTCGCTCTATTCATCACCCAGTTTCAAAGAATAACAGTCATCACTACTTTCAAAAGTGTTTAACAGGATTTTTTTAAGCTTTCTTATGCTTCAAAGAGCAAAACGTTTAATTGAAAAAGTTTTATTTCTAGAGTTTTTTTGAAACATATGATAGACAATAGTTTGTTGGAAAATTAAAAAAAACTCTAGATTTGTTTAAAAATCTTTCGTAATTTATTGTATTTTTTTAAAATAACTTTCCAGGAGACTTGTCAAACGATGTGTTTAATGTGTCATTAACATAACATAATGTACAAAATCAGACAAGAAACAACTTTGTAGAAGGTTGCAAATCGCTAAAGATTTTGAACATTTAGCTGAAACTTAGTTTTTTAATGTGTGGGATTTTTTCAGATATGAAAATCATAAAACTTTATCAAAACACGATTTTAACAAGAATTAATAGATTAGGGTAGAGCAGTCATCAATGAGACACGGGGAACAATGATAAAATGGCTCTCACAAGTCGTAGTTTCAACCAATCAGGCTCATATTTGGGGAAAAGGTGTGTCTACTGGATACACGTCTGTCATTATAGTGGCTTTGGTTATGTACGCTCCCTTGAAAAGTTATTTATAAATGTTTGATTCTGGGGTGTAAAAGTAAATTATGGACAAAAAATACTTTTTCGTTCGTAGGCGGCCATTTTCACCAAAACTAATGTTTCTACAATTTTTTTTCAACGATCCATAGGGATTGAGTTGAGCTACAATGTCCTTTCATTAGGTTTGACAAAAATTTAGAACATACCCAGAATTCAGGGCTGTCTCATTGTTCCCCACTCATTTTAGCCCATGGGTAACAATGAGACACTTTGATTTTTCTTCATTAAACATTTCAAAATCCATGTAAATCTTTCAAAACATGAATTGAAGTGATTTTTGGCATATTTATAGAGTTTTAACTTCATTTAACCAAAAATACAAAGTTATTTGGTATAAATATATGGATTTTACAAAATTTTAATACTTTTAAGCATAACTTTTGTTAATTAAACTTCCATGTTGGCAAAATTGCTCAAAAATGTTCAAGGCAAGTCAGCTGTAATGGAACAATACAAAAACATGATGTTTTACTAGAAAAGTATTGATTTTCGTAGAGTGTCTCATTGTTCCCCAGCTGTCTCATTGTTCCTGCTAAGTGCGTCTACAATGAGACAGTTAAATAACTCTGGATGTAGATGTCGGATCGATCTCATATTTTGGTCAATGCAAAAGTGTCTCATTGATGACTACCCTACCCTACTACAAAATATGACAAAACCAAAATTTTCGCAGTTTTTTTAATTGTTTTTTTTTTTAAATAAATAAACATCATATTCATGAAAAATAAGATGTTTGAAGCTTGAAACAGTAATATGTGGATCAATCTCGATTATAAAACATGTTTAGTATCCTTGTTTTGTTTTAAAGCCATTTTATGACTTTAATATATAAATAAATCCCACATTTTCAAAAACATTAAACACGGCATTTGACAAGTTTCCTGAACTGTATTTAACAAGTTTTCAATAAATAATGAAGGAATTTAAAACAAAAAAACATAAAAAAAAAGATATCTCAGAAATTTCTTAATGGAACGATTCGCTCTTTCAAGCATTGGAAGTTGAGAAGTTTTCCTTTAAGACACTCTTGACTTCTTTTTTTCTTCTCAATGTTTTAACAGAAACGAGGTAATTTTTCATTTAGAACATAAGTTTGCATTTTGAAAATACGTGTTTTTTAACTATTCAGAATTAAATCATACAAAAACACTAAATTTTTGGTATATAAACATTTTACACAACAAACGTCCAAATGGTCAAAATTGGCTAAATCATATAATGGTATTTTTTCATAGCTATGATTTCAACCTAAATATAAATAAATAGAAAAAAAAATAATGATAAGATGGGAAATAACAAACACATTTTAAATAAGTAAGTAAAATTTCAATTCAAGCCAACATTCTTACTGTACTGTACTGAACAAATCAAATCTGCAACTCTCATCTCAAGATAAACCCAACAAACGGATCCAATTCAATTTGCATTGTTTGTTAATCAATCAAATTTGCTTTCCCGCATCCCGATGATATTTCAATATCCGCCAAACATCGAAGTTTATCAGCGCTGGGAAGTTCATTTCCGAGTTTTTTTTTTAAACACACACACACACACACACACACACAAATTGTGTGCCACTGACGATAACGAACTCTCCCTCCACGCCCTCTTCAAAAAGCTCGAAACGGCCAATTATGGTTATCCATTATAATCGAACTTTCGATATTCATGCACTTTTGCTCGCTGCTCGATGTTCATCAAACATTTATCGATTTCCACGTCCCGACTCGATAACACACTCTCATCACCATTTCCAATTTCAGCGTGGGGCCATCATCATCATCACTATTTGTAGAACTAGGGCAATTGATCGTAATTTTGACAAATTTTAAGTTCCATACGAAGCCTAACGGGAAAAGCTTTCCATTACCCTGCCCCAAAACAAGCTGGTCGAAAATTTCAATTTCAATTTCGATTTCCGCTTCCCGAATGACCTTAATCAAATAGACTCACATCCACACACACACACTCTCACAGATTGCTCCCTGTTTGGCCAAGCACTCTCGGTTGCATCTGAATCTAGTTAAATATGCAGCCTTTTTTTTCGTCGAGCACTCTTTGCACTGCAAATGATGGTTGTTTGTAACTGCTTCTTTAAAACCCAATCCAGACCAGCTGAAAATACTTTCCACGATGGTTTGCAACGGTCAACAAGAGCTTGGCTAAACGAATGCCAACAAAGACTGTGCTTTATTGTTCTGGGGTAAATATTGCATAATGCAATGTGGACAAGTGCGGACGCAAACTGGGGGGTGAAGGATGCTTCAGGGCTTTTTTTTGTTCGGGATGATTTGAAATGAATTTTTAAAGTTGATTTTAAATTTAAACAAAAAAAAACTCCAAGGATACCCAAGTTCAGAAGCGTCAATTCAAGCTAAGGAAAGAAAAAAAATCTATGCAAAATACAGACATTCATCATCTGTTGTTGGGAGTCTAGCTTACAGTTTTTGTTACCATCTTTTCTTTTCAAGCTTTTTTTGTTTGAAATATCTACAGTTTCTAACGAACCAACGGACGGGGTTCATCTGTTGTGCCACGTGCTGTGGTGTTTCAGATACATCAAAAAAGGCTTGAAGCATAAAGAATGGAAATAATTCATTTTAGAAAACAAATTTATTTGGGCATCCTTGGCAGTCCTCTACAAATCTAGGTCGAGCGGTAAAATTGAAGGAGGGTTGAAGAATTGAAGCAAATGCAGAAGTGCCTCAGATTAGAAATAATTTATAGAGTTTTGTAGAATAACCCTTGTCTTGTCATCCTTACTTGTAATTAAAAAAAACTAATTTGAGCGAAATTACTATATTTCCAGACTGCTTTCAAACCATTTTTTTCAGCAGAAATTTAAATTTTCAGATTTCAAGCACAATTTATCGAAATCTTTAATCAAAAATATTACAAAATGCATCAATGATATACAGTCCAAACTCGATTATCCGAAGCCTCGATTATCCGAAGTTCGATTATCCGAAGGTTTGTATGGGACTTCGGATAATCGAATCACGAACAAAAAAAAATCGTATTATTTCATTTTCTTATTGTAACACGAATTTTGAGTTCAACTTGAGTTGTTGATTGCCTTTTGAAAAATGAAATGCATTTTTTCGATATTGCATCACCGTCATTTTGGCCGCCATCTTGGATTTAAAAATTCGAAATTATTTTAGCGTAGTTTAGGTATGACCTATGCTCAACAAACAAAAATTAGACAACGAAATTTTTTTTTCGTGATTGGGTTATCCGAAGTGAAATTTTTCCGAGGCCTTCAGATAATCGAATCTGGACTGTAGAACTAATGTCATTTTTTATTTAACTCAGACGATGAAACATTTTTATTTAAATCATTTAACGTTTTTCCGATCTGTGGTCTCAAATATCCTTATTTGTATAAATCCAAAAAATGCTCCATTTTAATTAAAATTTAAAAGAATAAACTTTGTCTAATGCAGTATGAATTTTCTTTGAACAATTTCTGGATTAAATATTTTTTTGTCCATTGATTTTTTGGGATTTTGGAACATTTAATTAACTTTTTGAATTTGTAGTAAATAAGAAAATTTAGAACAATCAAAAATTAATTTTGAAATAACGCGTTTTTTGTAGCATTGCTCAGTAGATTTTTAGAATGGTGCAATATTCTACAAAGTTGTAAAACTGAGAGAAAAAAAAAAACAAAAATTTCAATGCCTGAACAAAATTTGTTTGTATGCATTCTTCACGTGTAATTCAAATTACAAAAGTGCTTTGAAAGGTTTTCTTTGTATGTTCAGCGAATTTCCCATATAGAATGATGTTTCATTATAAAAAAAAATCATGGAAAATCCTCGCATTCGGGCAATTCATGAACCACAAAGAACGTCAAAAGGGAAATTTTAAGAAAAACTAGCTAAAAATTTCAAATAAAAAGCAGTCAAAAGCGTACAAATTAGTTTCAATCAAATGATATTAATATGAAGATAAACAGTTATGTTAAAAAAAATAAATCCTTGACAATGAGATATTTATGGTACACACAGTCATAAAGCAAAGCAATCCACTTTAACGAACCCCGGGTCTTTTGTGGTCTTTTTGTGGAAAACGAAAAGCCATAATAAATTCGGAAAGTCTTTTTGTTATAATCATAAATTTTCCAGATTTAACTGATTTTCTAATCAAAAAATTGGAAGAGCAATAAAAAGGTTTAGCAGTAGATTTTTTAAAGTATTTTGTTGTCAAAATTGGTGGTTATAAGCAACCATGGGTCCTGAGGGTGAAATACAAAAGATTTTAGCTTTTACTAGTAAAAATAATGTTATGTTGAAAACCGTACATTCTTACGTGTTAGCCATTCAAACTCTTTTCGATTGATTCAGTCAATATTTTAGAAACTTTTTTTGTTTTTCTTGTGATGACATTGTTTTTGTCTTGTCTTGTGTTTTTGTTCCATACCATATTTTGTGTGAGATTTATTATCTCTGTACTGTATTTTGTTTGTGTTCTTCAAGAAAATAAATACATTTAGAAAATCTCAAAATGTCATATTACAGAACATATAACGACATACTTCGAGTTTCCCGGATGCTTCAAAATCTGAACACCTCATTTTGTTTTATACATTATTGGGATATAAGTTTGCATGATAATTGTCATAACTGTGTGATTTGATGAATATTCACATAAACTTGAATTTAAAATTTATTTGGAGGTTGTAATCCATGCCAAAATAACAAAGCAAATCAAAATATGAGTTTTCCTAATATATGAAACATTTGATAGCCCGAGCATGGGTAAACCTTTCTCTGGTATCAATACCAAATGTTGGTATTCCTGGACCCTTAAAAATTTGTCTTAAGGATTATGCAAGATCAAAATGTGGTATCATACCAATTTAAGGTATTGTTTTGATATTGCAAAATTGCAGAATTTGTCAATGGTCGAACACCACATTTTGGTATTATTTTGGTATTAAAGTGTTTTACCAAATTCCTCTGAAACTATGGGAAAATTTTGACCAATTTTGACAAAATAATTAATTTAGCGCTAAAACGAGGTCTCAATGCGAATGCTTTCATTGAAAACCGGAAATTTCAAACTTGATTTTAAACATTTTTGATATACCCCCTACACAAATGACTTGAAATTGTGGAAAATTTTCTAAGTCAGGATGGCACATTTTGGTATTATTTTGGTATTAAGGTGTTTTATCAATTTCCTCTGAAACTATGGGAAAATTTTGACCAATTTTGACAAAATAATTAATTTTGCGCTAAAATGATGTCTCAAAGCGAATGCTTTCATTGAAAACCGGAAATTTCAAACTTGATTTTAAACATTTAGGGGGTATCTACACAAATGACTTGAAATTGTGGAAAATTTTCTAAGTCAGGATGGCACATTTTGGTATTATTTTGGTATTAAATGTTTTATCAAATTCCTCTGTAACTATGGGATAATTTTGACCAATTTTGACAAAATAATTAATTTTGCGCTAAAATGATGTCTCAAAGCGAATGCTTTCATTGAAACCCGGAAATTTCAAACTTGATTTTAAACATTTTTGATATACCCCCTACAGAAATGACTTGACATTGTGGAAAAATTTCTAAGTCAGGATGCCACATTTTGGTATTATTTTGGTATTGAAAGGTTTCATCAATTTTCTCTGAAACTATGGATTTTTTTTAAATTTTTGACGAGATAATTTATTTTGCGCTAAAATGACTTGAAACCCAAAAATGTTAAAGCTGATTTAATTTTTTTTGTGATATACCCACTAATATTTTTTTCAAAAACGTTGAAATTTTTCTATGTTGGGATAACCAAATACTTTGAAAAACGAGTCAATCAACAGATTATTGAATTTCGGTGAATTTCAATCCAGTTTCATTTTAATAATTCGGTGTGGTGAAGAATATCACTAAAAACAACATGGAATCATCAGGTGAGTAGATTTGGTTGTTGCATAAGGATCATTTACGTTTTTTTCACTAACTGCAACTGCTGCACTAAAAATGGTATGAAAATAGCAAATTTTGGTATTACTTGTTCAAATAACAGGGGGGGGTCGATTGTCCACGATCCATACAAAAAGTTGTTTTTGTATGGACAATTGTCCACGGGGAGGAAGGGGGGAGGAGGGTTGAGATTCCCAAAAAAGTGTCCACGTGGTTTATGGATGGTCCCTCCCGAGCAGGGGTAAATAACACGGGAATACCAAATTTTGGTATTACTTGGGCAAATAACAGCGACCAAAATGTGCCCTTGGTTGCCCAGTAATAGATGGTAAAAAACCATGAAATCAAACCAATATCATGTTTGTGGAAGACCACAGGAATACCAAAATAAGATTTTCCAAGGGCGAGGGAATACCTAAAAATAAAACCATGACAATACCAAGTTTTGGTATTCAAGCAATGTTCAAAAATCCAGAAGACCTCAACTTGGTATTGAAATGATTTTATTTTGTGGTATTATTTTACCTTTGGAATAACATGGTATGGTATTGTTGTGCCCTTCCACATACAAGCTTTTGGTATGATTTCATGGTATTTTACCATCTATTACTGGGCAACCAAGGGCACATTTTGGTCGCTGTTATTTGCCCAAGTAATACCAAAATTTGGTATTCCCGTGTTATTTACCCCTGCTCGGGAGGGACCATCCATAAACCACGTGGACACTTTTTTGGGAATCTCAACCCTCCTCCCCCCTTCCTCCCCGTGGACAATTGTCCATACAAAAACAACTTTTTGTATGGATCGTGGACAATCGACCCCCCCCCCCCCCCCCCCCCCTCTCTCTAAAGTGTCTACGTGGTTTATGGATGGTCCCATAGGCGTTCTAAGTAAAGCGAAAGTAAAGGTTCCGATTTCCTTGAATTCTAAGAAATTGTTATGTAACATATCAATTGTCTTGATGACTTAGTGTCCGAGATTTGAAGCAGAACAGGTCCTTTTTAATTTTAAAATTCTGATGAACCAGTCGTTTTAAATTTGACATTTAGCCTTGCGCAGAGCGAACATTCAAACTTTCTTAGCGTTTTTCTCGAACACACAGAGGTAATCTACGGGTGTTGAGATGTAATTTCATCCAATTTTTGAAACTGATAACTAGTACTGCTATCTGTCTGCTATCTGCTATCTGGGTACATATAACTATCAAGGATAGTTTCAACTTACTCACCATTATATGCTAGCCACGCCAGGTTGATTTGAATCATCACGACAATCCTGAAAGGGAAAGAGAAAAACAAAAAATTAGTTAAACATGAATCACACGATAAAGATAAAGTTAATTACAAATTAGCTTCGCTTCAAGAAGCGTAAAACACAAAATTTAATGCTGTCCAGCGGAGTTTTCACTGCTGATGGTAAATGCAATGTACATTTCAATTATCCATCTTCTTCGTCATGAAGCATCATCACCACCACCACTGCTGGTCGGTGATGACGATCATGATCAGCAACTTTCAGCAGCAGCTTCCTTTAATCAACTCGTCGGAAAGTTGAAACCTTCCAGCAGGATCGGGACCGGCCCTTCGACAGGGGCGGCTGTTTTATATTCATGCCTCGTAATGATATGAAAATTATGATAAATTCAAGGAAATAATGAGCGGGTTCATTTTATTCGCATCTCGTTTGAGGCTGGTGCTTTTTTTCTTCTTTCAACCAACATTGAACGGTTTTTCTTTTTTATTATATTTTCCTCGTAGAAACTGGCCGCAGGATGAAAAACAGACGACGAAAGGATAATGTTATGGAAATAAACACACCGACTAGCAAAAACAAGCAGCAGCAGCAGCAGGGAGGAGGGCAAATAAACGATTCGTTAGGAAAAACACACCCTCACCCCTTCCAGCTGTGTGGAAAATGATGTTAAAACAGAGGATTTTATTATTCTTTGAGTGAACTGTTTAAATTTAAAGCTCGTTTGATTTCATATTTATTCCACGTTCCCTGCTCTAGAGGGAGTCGGTTTATTTGCGGTTGCAATTTCATCAACCTCAGAATACAAAGTCGAGAAGTTGTCGATGAATAAAAGGTGAGTCGCAAATGTGTCTTGATTACATGTAAGCAATGGTTAAATGGGACACATTTGCAGCTTATGGATGAACCGCAAAAGTAGTTTCACTATTTGTGGTTAACCACAAGGGGTTGGTGAACTCACTCTCGAACTCTCGTCCAGCCACGAAGAATGATGATATCTGGCTAACCGCAAATCAGAAGGACCAAACTTATGGGGTTGTGTCCAGGGCAATGACTGATGAGGGGAAAGTTGACTCCGGTCAAGTGGTTCGACTGTGGCCAATTTAGGTCAATATTGCATTTTTCTGTGGTGAAAATTTTGAAACTGATTAATTTAAATTTAACATTAATTAAATCATGTTTTATTAAATATTTTGTGTAGAAATTATTAACCAGTAAAACTTACTCAAGGGAATCGTATTTAAATTCTTCAAATTAAGAAGTGAAGTACTTTTTAAGCAACTATAAAACAAATATTTAAATAGGTTAATCATAATTATTTGAAAGGTAATTTCTGGCCAAAATCGTACCTCAATTTCATGCAGCTGATAAAAAATACAGGATTTCGATTCATTGTTATTTTTGGGTTCTAGCCAAATGAAAATAAAAATCAAGCTTGCAGGCCAAATGTAAAAAAAGTTTTTTAATGCTGAAATTACGTTATTTTAATTTAAAAGATTAAAAATACATCTGTCAGTTGAAAAACCATGATTTTTTTTTTATCATTTTCGTCAAACAAAAATAAATGTTCTCTGATAGCTGAGCCGAAAAACAAACTTATTTTAAAGAAAACTGAAAACGGTAGTTCTCTAACAGTTTTGTTGATATTATCGTTTTTGGAATTTGAAAAAAAACTGTATTTTGTTGAATGCACTTGTGTTTTCATTGAAATTTTTAAGTGTTTTTTTTTATGTTTAGAAAATGATGACATAAACTGTGAAAAATTTATGCAACGGCATAATTTTATCATAAAATAAAAAGTAACAATTTTTTTTCGAAATTATTTTCCAACAATTATTTTTAAGATTTCAATAAATTTTGATCTGCCCTGAATCAGATGGTAGTCATTTAGGCTCGTTATCCAACTATCATGAGTTTGAATAACAAAGAAGAATGATTTTATTTGCAGAGCATGTTTGGTTCTCAATTTATATAAACGGTCATTATGACTTTTTAATTATTATGGTATCCTTTTTTTTTAAATTTACCGAGTTAATTACAGTTTTCTGCTTTAGATTTTTATTTAAACGTATTATAAATCTTTTCTGAAAACGTTCAAAGCATTTTTAACGAAATTTACAATTTTTACTCACATGGAAACGTGTTAAATTGTTCAATTAGAATGATTTTTGAACAAAATATTTGTGTCGTCTAATGAGGATCACAATATGCAGAAATCTTTAGATTTAAATAAAGCAAAATTGCAAAAATTGCATTAAAAAGTTTCTAATAAACCTCCAGGGTTCACAGGGCCATTTAACATGAAAATACATCTACAATGGGTCCGCAGACCACATAAAATCCAACTTGGCCCGCGGACCATACTTTGGTCATCTCTGATTTAAAGCGTAATGTTGGTTACTTTATCAGTTTGTATATTTTTAATTTAAAAAAGTAGGAAAACTCAAATGAAAAAGTCTTCATTCATACCACCAATCTCTTTTTATTAGAATTTTAATTCTGAAATTGCAGAAAAAAAACACTTTTAGTTGAATGACTTATCATCATAACAAATAATAAATTTTAATTCAAAAATAATTTTAACGGTATGGTTATGGTACATTCATTTTTGGGTAATTGTCGCCTATTTTGGACCATTAATTACACAAGATGTTCATAAATCAAAACCAATAAATTATTCCCATTTCCGTATTTGGTTGGTTACATTTGTGCACCCTTTAGCGCTACCAACCCAAACCATTTACAAAAATGTTTTTGAGAAATTTTACTGAAAACCTAATGTTTTATAATGCAGATTTGAAGAACTTTCGATTTTTTTTGTTTGAAAAATATTGTTACATTGAAAATATCAGTTTATCGATTGAGCGTTACGAACTCCAATTTTACTTTCAGTTAGGTCGTTAGCGCTAAAGAGTACAACAATTTCACCAACCAGCCATGGTTTTTTCAAGAACTTCATTGTTAAAAAAATAAATTAAATTTTATTTTTTTAAATCTTGTAGAAATAAAGGCCCACTTCCAGAGAAAAAATACTGAAAAATAAATCTAACGATAGTAAATTAGCATTCTGTTTTTGTGTTTACTAGAAGAATTTCAACAAGTATAATTTTAGGATAATTATTCAAATGTATTTATCCAGAATCCATTAACATTTGAGAAGGTTGAAGAGCTTTTCTCAACCGAGACAATTTCATTGAACATTTCCCAGCATGCAACGCACACTTTTCACCCCACCCAGCGTGGGATGGCCGAGGGGATGGGAAATCGCGTGAGGGCTCGGTTTCAACGCACAGCAACAAATTGCGCGCCAATAAACACAATTTATGATACCTTCGACGACGACAACATCGACAACGATTGCCAATTGGCGTCGTTTGTGACCGTAGGCAAAAAAATGTTGCCATCCTGCCGCGAGTGCCAATTGAATAAATTTGATCAATTTAATCGGGCCGAGGCTGATTTTTTTATCGATTTGCCTTTTTTGCGTTGATCACTTTATTTGATTGAGTCGCGATAAAAATTTCGATCGAAAAGCAGAAAAATGTTTTGCATGTTGGTGTTTTTTTTTTTGTGCGCGCACCCCGGGAGTTATGCTTTTGCGGCAGAAAAATATTTGGTTTGGGCCGTAGGAAGCAAACACAACAACATTTGGCTGATGAGGCCTCGGTTGAAGAGCCGCGACTTTAAGGTATAAAACGGCAGGTTGTCGGCCGTAGAAGGTACAGTTCAGCTTTGGTAGCCAAGTGTGTTCCAGAATCAACTAGCAGCTCTCCAGCAAACAATCCTTCAAGATGAAGTCCTTCTGCGTTGCCGCCCTCTTCGTGATCAGCTCGGTGCTGGCCGTTCCGGTGTACGAGTCAGCTGCCCCGGCCTACGGTGGCCACGGCGGAGGACACGGTGGAGCTGCCCACGGACCGGTGTCGGTGCACACGTACGCTGCCAAGGCCCCGGCTGTCAAGTGCGGAGCTAACCTGCTGGTCGGCTGCGCTCCCCACGTTGCCCACGTGCCCTGCGTCCCCAGCCACGGCGGATACGGAGGTCATGCTGCGGGAGGTTACGGTGGACACGCCGCCGGAGGATACGGCGGACACGGTGCCAGCCACGGCGGATACGCCGCTCCGGCTGCCCATGGCGGTTACGCCGCCCCAGCTGCCCACGGAGGATACGCCGCTCCGGCTCCGGCTTACGGCGGTGGCCACGGAGGATACCGTGCCTCGGACAGCGACGACGAGTAAAGCTCGAACCGCCCCTGGGAATCGGAACGCAACGGATGAGAGGCTAAAGACTACGACAGCTATGAGAGAGCGAGAGCGCAAGTGAGGAAGAGAGGATGAGAGCGAAAGAGTGTGAGCAGAGCGGCGCGGAAGCAGTGACACCAGTTCGCTTGGATGAACGGATGAACTTTGGAATGAACTACGATTTTCTCTTTGTATCTGTTAGAATTGGTTAAGACTTGGTGTGATAATAAATGCAATGAGGAAAGTTAAATTTCTGATGTAGCGTGCTGATTTGAAGTTTGAGAAAATTGCCATTTGGTTTCCTGAGTTTCGGTGTTGAATTGTTCACCTTTGGCTTCTTGAGTTTCTGGTTGAATTGTCCACTTCTGAATAATTTCCACCTTGACTATCTCTGAAAAATAGTTCTGCTATCTGAGAAGCAGAAAGCATAACCTTAATTCAAATGGAATCGAATTAAAATTTGGCTATTAGCAAACAATTTATAAAATTTTCTTGGTGTTAATTTTTAAATTCATCATAAACGGCAACGACTATTCAAGGAAAAGCTTTTTGCAGCTCGCAAAAAAATTGGAAGTTCGATATATCCTTCAAGATGCGTGTGAGAAGTTAAAAAGTATTTTAAAGTGGATTTACTTGTTTTTCCAACACTCAGAAAATTGCTTAAAATTATTTTTGAAAAAAAAAATCTCGCTTGCTTTTCAAAAATGTTCTATGCACATAAAAGACTCATGTCGGTTGTTCTGAAAAAGTACTTTAGAAATTAATTCTTATGTTTAAAACATATTTGTCATCTTAAATTAAAGATGCATGAAGCTGGATTTGTAAGTCGTTTTATATATTTTTTTTTATTTTTAATATTGAATAATCTAAAAGGCCTCTGAAAATATTTTCGATAGATTAATTATGTCCCTAAACTCTGTCAAGTCTCCCTAACATGCTCAATTTAATTAAAAAGGCAGGAAAATGCATTGAAAGTAATTTTTAACTTCTAAGTCACCTATTAACTTTTGCTTGTTTTTTTTTTTTTTTTTTTTTTTTTGTAAAGCTACATAATTTTTATTTCATTTTGCAACTGTCTTAATGCATATTTACATTAAACGTTTTGATAAACTTCGTACAAGCAAAACGTAAAATAATCAAGAATTATAAGAAATTAGAAAATATTTTTTTCAAAATGTTTCTTGACATTACAAATTCAATCAAACGCTGCTGCTGCAGAATTACCTATAGCAATTATTTTCAATAAAAGGAATCTGATTGATGATTTGATGATTCTAAATATTTAATTCAGATGGAAACTACATTCAAAAATGAAAATGACAAAGAATTCTTTTAAAACTTGATTTGCACGACTAAGAATCGATTCTAGAAGATCTTTCATGTCAAATAAGATGTATTTGAGCAATTCTCTACCAAAACCGGAAATGGATTTTATTTGTATTTTTTGATTTGGCTCAAACTTTGTGGGGGCCTTCCCTATACCCAAATATGCTATTTTGTGTCATTGGTTCACCCATACAAGTCTCCATACAATTTTGGCAGCTGTTCATACAAAAATGGTATGTAATAATCGTGAAATTGTCCGATCTTTTCGAAAAAAATATTTTGAAAATTTTAAAATCAAGACTAACATTTTAAAAGGGCCAAACATTGAATATTACGCCCATTTAAAATGCTAGTCTTGATTTAAAAATTTTCATAATATTTTTTTCGAAAAGATCGGAAAATTTCACGAATGTTTTATATATTAACATTGAAAATCGGACCATTAGTTGTTGAGATATCGTCATTAGAAAATGGTGGGCTGTTTGGGTGAGACTTAGAAAACTTCAATTTTCGTGTTTCTTTTTCTTTAAGCCGCTGTATCTCAGCAACCATAGGTCCAATCTTCAATGTCTCTTAGACAATTTTATAGCAAATTTTCTGAACTTTTCAAAAAATATATTTTCAGAAATGGTCACTCATGGTCACTATTTTTAAAAATTGAAAAACTGCAAATATTTCGCTAAAATCAAACTTTCGGTGGCTATATCTAGAAAACGGAGCCCTTTATCAAAAAATCTGTAAAGTACTTTTCGATTGCAAATTCAATTTTGCATTAAAAAATAATGTCAAACTTGTTTTTGTATGAAACTTAAATTTTTTCCAAAAAATAACTATTTTTTCAAAAAATTATAACTCAGCGGCAGATTTTTTGACCATGTTCCTCTATGGCTCAAAAGTTGCGGATTTTTGTCCCCTAAAACATATCAAAAAATCTCGAAAATCAAAAAATACGTATTTTGGGAAATCGAGTTTTAGTGAAAAAACGTTACTTAATCCACCTTTAGGTGGTTGGTGCCTTCCTCTCATTTATAAAGTGATTCCAACCCCCCTAAAGTATTCACATGGTTTATGGGTCGCCCCTAACGTGATCGCAGCACCAAAGAGGTCCTAATATAAATAAGTGATGAGTTTAAAAAAACAGACAACCTACAGACTTTTGTCAAGATTGTACTTGCTCTCAAACAGTTGCTTCAGGAAACGTTTGGCGGACCTCAAGTCTTGCAGGTGCTCGATAATCAGTCCGGAATTTTTCATGGTCATCGGGTAGACCGGCAGGTTGCGGATGAATCCTGTGGCACCATACAACTTATTCGAGAGGACCATTGTCATGGAGCCGTGGTCTAGATCGAGGACTTCGACGGCGTCCAGGGCAAAAACTTCCGTTAATCTTCTTGTCCGCCAGAAAAGTCTGTGTTGTCAAGAACCGCATCGCATCCAGATCATCGGTCCACGGCACTTCCAACTTTTTGCTTCTGCAGCTCGTTCTTGCGCTCGTCCGTCAGTATCCACAGTGCATTGGAAAACCTTCTCTGGATCGACCTGCTCCTTGGCCGCCGATTTGCCCGACTCGGTGTCCTTCTCGTCAGAGCCTTCTTCTTCCGGCTCTCCGGCCTCCTCATCTTCTTCCTGGCTGACCTTATGCTTCCACTCCTTAACCGGATTAATCTTCTGGTTGTCGTCGTGCTAGTACTCCAGCAGTGGATCTCCCAACGAGTGGAAGATCAACCGGGTCAGCGCGGACATCATCGTGAACATCCGAAACGTTCAACCGTGTCACAGTAAACGTCAGTTCCATCGTGCGTGAGTTCAAGACGAACGTTAGAGGAAAGTTGTACGAGCTGGTCGTGTTGTCACAGAAACAACCCAACGGAATCTTAACGTCCTTGTACGGCACGTCATACAGTCGAAGCTCTTCAACTCGACCATCCGGATCCGCTTCCGACGGTGTACACTTTGCCCGTCCTGTATGACCATCAGACTCAGTCGTACACGTGGCAGAATCTCCGAAAGAAACGTTGAACAGATCGATGCGTACCTGTGTAAATCAACCATTAGTTCTAATCCGCCATCCAAGGTCCAAACACCTTACCCTCTCCCCAACGGATGCCTCAAACCGGTACAAACAAGTTATGTTACTCGCTCCACCCCGCCCATGCAGGAACACATTCCGTGGCGATTGAAACTCTCCCTTACGCTTCCGGAACACCCTTGAACAGAGCAGCGGAACATCCTCTCCCTTCTGCCCAAGGTACGGCTCACCGCCGAGCTCCGTATCGACAAACTCGTACTTGATGCCGAAGCTGGACGGAAACAGCGAAGTTCCCGTCATCGTGTGGAACTTGATTTTCTGCGAAGAATCCCCAATTAAGTCCGGATTCAAATCCCAACTTTGTAAGAACTCACCAAATCAAACTTTGTTTATTTTTGTTTGAAAAACACAGGGTAATACTAAAAAAAATATGTTCAACGACACACGTTGATCGACCAATCGAGAAATTAAAAGTGAGAGTGTGTGCGTGCAACATGGAGTTAAACTTTTCAAAGTGCCATGGTAATCTTCACAGCAACTTCACAGAAAGTTTAACTCCATGTTGCACACACTCTCACTTTTAATTTCTCGATAGAGCTGTGCCCTGCTACGTGCTACGTCATTCTGTTTCATCCCAGTCGCGGCGTTCTGGTAGGATTCGGGCAAAGTTCTAACCAAGTGAATGATGAACTTTAATACCAGTACAAAGCGGTTTTGTTAATTCGAATTAGCGAATCGAAATTAGAACGACTGACAGCTGTCAAAAGCCAAAAACCACGTGCTCAGAAATCGTCTGGGCAAGTGTGACATTGCGTGTTATAGTATGAGAAAAGCGTGACAAAGGAGGGGAGGGGGGGTAAATTTTGACTGATTTTAGCGTGACGTACTTTATGGATGAAGCCTAAGGAAGCGTTCTTTTATTACGTAACGCAAAAAATCGGATTTCTCCTAACAAAATTTCCATACAAATTTTAAAAATTGTATGGAGCGTAAAGGTGTATTCACATTATTTTTTTTATTTGGCTTAAACTTTACTGGGGCCTTTCCTTTGACCAAAGAAGCTATTTTGTGTCATTGGTTCACCCATACAAGTGTCCACACAATATTGGCAGCTGTCCATGCAAAAATGGTACGTAAATATTGAAAAATCTGTAATTTTCTAATGAATCTTCTGATCAATTTAGTGTCTTGGGAAAAATTGTTGGTATTGTTGAGGAGTATTCAGAAAAAATATAGGTGCACGGAAAAAGCCAATTTTTCCAGTGTTTTCCACGATTTCCCAAAATACATACTTTTTCATTTTCAAGATTTTTTTCTATGTTCTAGGAGACAAAAACCCTTAACTTTTTAGCCAAAGAGAAGTAAAAATAGTGAATTTTGAGATATAGCCACCGAAACTTTGATTTAAACGAAATATTTGTAGTTTTTCGATTTAAAAAAATAGTGACCATGAGATTCCATTTCTGTTTTTTTTAAAGTTCAGAAAATTTGGAGCTGCTGTGGTTGGCCATATTCCTGGTGTCACCGGGGTATCTGAAATCGGTTCCAAAGTGGCCAGATGGTTCAAATACGTTTGTGGTGGTCATAAATGAGAATTATTTTGAATGCGTTGTAATTTGCATCCTGTTTTGCTGGTTTTTTGTTTGATAAAATGTTGACCACTCCGTAGGTTCCGCAAAATTCTCCGTAACCGGTTCCGGGTTGGCCAGTGGCCACCAAAGCATTCCCACAGACCAGTTTTAAGTTGGTGCTTCAAAACCATGAATTTTGACACCCATATTGTTAGGTTCATAACGGGAAACATGCGTTTTAAAACCGAATACTGTATTTTTTAAAACTACGTTGTTTATGGACCACTCAATTTTACTAAAAATCATCCAAATTGCTTCAAACTTTAACCAAATATTTGCAAACATTTATACAAGCTTATATTCTTGGATTGTTGATATCCATCGTTAAAAAAATTCTAAAAAAATCAAAACGTTTAAAATATTGCCAGGGTTGCTTTCCTCCTTTTATGAAAATATGGCATAAAAAAACATGGGTAATTCTCTACGAACTCACACGAAATCGGAATTTTTTTCTGTAATTGTCTCCTCTACAACTTTGTTTAACATTGTTACACTCTAAAAAATAACCTTGCAAAGTTAGCCTACGTCATTCTGTTTCATCCCAGTCGCGGCGTTCTGGTAGGATTCGGGCAAAGTTCTAACCAAGTGAATGATGAACCTTAATACCAGTACAAAGCGGTTTTGTTAATTCGAATTAGCGAATCGAAATTAGAACGACTGACAGCTGTCAAAAGCCAAAAACCACGTGCTCAGAAATCGTCTGGGCAAGTGTGACATTGCGTGTTATAGTATGAGAAAAGCGTGACAAAGGAGGGGAGGGGGGGTAAATTTTGACTGATTTTAGCGTGACGTACTTTATGGATGAAGCCTAAGGAAGCGTTCTTTTATTACGTAACGCAAAAAATCGGATTTCTCCTAACAAAATTTCCATACAAATTTTAAAAATTGTATGGAGCGTAAAGGTGTATTCACATTATACTGCATCCGCAGCCGCAAGCGCATCCATATAAAATTTGACAGTACGGACGCACAGTGCGGATGCGATTTCTCCAATGCATTTCATATAAAGCCATTCACACTGTTACGCATCCGTATCCGCAGTACGGATCCGTATACCGATGCGGAACAGTGTGAATGGCTGCATATGAAATGCATTGGAGAAATCGTTTCCGCACTGTGCGTCCGTACTGTCAACTTTTATACGGATGCGGCTGCGGCTGCGGATGCGGTATAATGTGAATACACCTTAACACGGCATCCGACCCCCCCCCCCTCTTCCACAACTACGTTACGTAATAATAGAACGCTCCCTAAACACTTAGGGCTAGTATGCAGATCGGAAGGAAAGTGGTCAGGAAACAGCTTTACGAACAGCAGAACAAAGGAGAGGGAGCGTTTTCTTGGGGCTTTTCTTCACGCTCTCTGACTTGCTTGCGCTGCTGCTGCTGCCCATTTTCGTTTTTTCTTGACCGGTTCCTTCCGAAGTGCGTATACCGCTTTAAACGCGTTTTTCTCGGAATACTTGATTTGGCATAATAGCCGAATTTTCAATCATGGGCAGTGTAGCGGGTAATAGATTTTGGCGATTATCTTAAAGCCCGAATAATATGAGCGCTTGCCAGCCGCAATGCAAAACGTAAACAAACGCTGGTGTATGTGTGTTTGTATCCGCAAAAAAAACACTACACTCAAAGTAAAAAGCATCCTTTTTTTCCTATTTCACCCGTCGTCACCCTTTAAAAGGGTATCGAAAATGTACTGATTTTGACATACCCTTTTAAAAGGGTGACGTCGGGTGAACTTTAAAAAGGATTGAAAGTACCCTTTTGAGCAAGGATGCAAAATAATCTCTTCTAGCGAATATGATTGCCTGAAGAAAGGCCCTCTGAGTATGCTTTGATCTCGGTTTTCATGACTGTCACTTGATCGTTGAGTGTGGCAGGGGCGATTAAAAATGTTTATGATCGGGTTTAGTCGTCAACTTGCTGCGATCAAAATACAATCTTGCCCCTTTACCATCAGTAGTCATGGGTTGTTACAATCATCGACTGCACTCTTGACGAATGACAGCTAGTCGTGGCAATTTGAGAATCAAGACTATTCTCAGCAGTCTTATTCGTTAGGTGTAACAGGCAGCGATTAATCGCAAAATTAATCATAGTCGCCAGGTGACGATTAATCGCTAATTTAATCATACACTGTAACTGAAAATCGCACTTTGCTGAGTTCGTTTTCGCACTTTTTCATACGATTTTTTCAGTTCAACTGCGATTACACTTTTTTGTGTAATCGCAGTCGAACTGAAAAAATCGTATGAAAAAGTGCGAAAACGATCTCAGCAAAGTGCGATTTTCAGTTACAGTGTAGTCGTCGGCTTTTCAACACTGCTTTTGAGGGATACTTCTGATTTTGAGTGTACTTTTCGTTACCATAGACATCGTATAAGCCTTCCCGTTAAAAAATCAGACAGCGGTTTCGGCCGACTTATCGGCCAACGAGTCTGAAGGAATCGGTTATTAAAACAACCGGTTCTTAACCAATTGGGTACTAAAGCCCTATGTAAATTTTTATGTGCAACGGTAAAAAACACGATTAAAAACCATTTCTGATCACTTTTTTTCATTTTAATGCAAACAATTTTTTTGACTAGACAACATTTTTTCGATGGATCAACTATGGTCCCCTTGGAAAGAGCTGTCAAGTAGGAGCTTTTCTGTCAAGAAGGACCGTGAGGTTAATATTTCAAAATTGATTTAAAAATCCATTTTAAACTCTTTGTGGTCGTGCAAAGGGTCATTGTACTCAGAAAAATAAGCTTTATCGCTGTAAACAATAATATCAGAAATCTAAGCTTCATTTTAGGACCCAATTGGGTCTTAAAATTAAGCTTAGATTGCTGATATTATTGTTTACAGCGATAAAGCTTGTTTTTCTGAGTACAATTACCCTTTTTACGACAACAAAGAGTTTAAAATGGATTTTTAAATTAATTTTGAGAAATAAACCTAGCGCTCCTTCTTGACAAAAAAGGTCCTACTTGACAGCTCTTTCCAAGGGAACCATAGTTGCATCGAAAAAAGTTCGAGATTTTAATCGTTGTACATCAACATTTACATAGGGCTTTGGGACTCTATTTAGTCTGTGAACAAAAAAAATCTTACTCAACCCGATTTGATCGGTCCTTTCATAAGGCAACAAAAATCATCCCCCACCCCTCAACAAATTGCACAGCTAAAATTACAGCAGGAAAAAAATATTTGAGACACACACCCTTGTTCTAGCATTTTTGCTTACCAATCCAAAGGACGAGGGATCGAACCCACCTCGAGCGACTTTGATTTTTTGTTCATATTCTGTGTGGGTGCATACTGTGCTTGTTGATTATGTGCCCCTTCACAATGTTACGCTCGCATCTGCGAGCTGTCAAAGCAGCGAGCAGCGCCTGCCCCCTGTCATCGGACAGCCGTCATCGGGTCGAGTTCATCGTCGTGGCTGCGAGGACGTCGGCAAGAAATCAGCGTCCCCACATATTCAAAATTTCAAATTTCTATGTTCTTAACTTTCTCGTTGGGAGCAGATGGGAATCGAACCCATAACCATTCGCTAACCAGTCAGCAACGGCCGCTCCCATACTCGACTAAAATCTATTTCTGATCACTTTTTTTCATTTTAATGCAAAAAAAAAAATGACAAGACAACATTTTTTCGATTGATCAATTATAGTCCCCTTGGAACGAGCTGTCAAGTAGGACCTTTTCTGTCAAGAGGGGCCGTGATTTTTTTTTAAATTGATTGAAAAATCCATTTAAAATCCTTTGAGTTCACGGCTTAATTGGGTCCTAAAATGAAGCTTAGATTGCTGATATTATTGTTTACAGCGATCAAGCATATTTTTCTGAGTACAATGACAGGACAGGTCCTACTTGACAGCTCTTTCTAAGGGAACAATAGTTGATCCATCGAAAAAATGTTGTCTTGTCATAATTTTTTTTTTTTGCATTAAAATGAAAAAAAGTGATTAGAAATGGTTTTTGATCCTGTTTTTTACCATTGTACATAAAAATTGACGTAGGGCTTTAGTACCCAATTTAAGGACATAATTCACTTCGACCAGTCTCCCTGTTTAGGGTCTCTAGTCAAATTCACTTTGACCAATCTTCCTATTTAGGATCTCTAATGTTGAATAATACCGCACAGCTCTATTCGTCGTTCATCGACTGTCATTTCATAAGTTTTTTCTTTTGGATCACCCTGTGCATTCAAATTTGAAAACCAAAACAGAATAAGAAAAAACAAATCAGTGAGGTTATGAAAATCCATTCGTTTTTTTAAGTGCTCGTAACTTTGGAAAGGTAAGTCTGATTCCAATTTCCTTTAATCCATCCGAAAGGTCTTTTTATATCCTTTCTAAAAATATATAACATGTGAGGGTTTCATGAAAAAACCACCCTTTTTACCATAATTTTATGTTTATATGAAACAGTTTTTTTAACATAACTTTTTAAATACTTGATAAATCTTTATGATTTCAAATAGGAAGATGTGCGAAGCTAAGACGGATCTAATGAAACCTCTCCGGCCAAAATCGGTTCAGTCAGTGACGAGATATTCCAGTGACATTGATTCGGTACACATGTCTACATACAGCCAAACACACAGACATTTGCTCAGCTCGTGATTCTGAGTCGATATGTATAAATGACGGTAGGTCTAGAAGTTCTAATTAAAAAGTTCATATTTCGAGTGATTTTATAGCCTTTCCTCAGTAAAGTGAGGAAGGCAAAAAGTTGATAAAAAAATCCTCAAATTTTTTTTTCCGTGTACCTATTTTTTCTCAAAAGTCCTCAACAATACCTACAACTTTGCCGAAGACACCAAATTGATCAGAAAATTAACTCAAAAGTTACAGCTGTTTGAATATTTACATACCATTTTTGTATGGACAGCTGCCAAAATTGTATGGAGACTTGTATGGGTGAACCAATGACACAAAATAGCATATTTGGTCATAGGGAAGGCCCCCACAAAGTTTGAGTCAAATAAAAAAATACAAAAAATAAAAATGGTCGAAATCGGCCGATTTCTTAGAGAGTTGCTCATTTCAATTTTATATATTTTTTCTTAATTTGTTTATTGTTTAAAGAAGATTGGAAAACGATCATCGAAACTTCATGAACTCTGCTCCAACCTTTTTTCAGGCCTTTAATGTTTGTAACTTACCGTAAAGATTCTCAAAAAGTGTTCTCGTGGTTTATGGATGATCCCGCATTTTCTCGTTATTAGTGGAGTGATTGTGGTAATCGAATAATAGCATCATTGGTGCGCTGGAAGTGGGGACGCGAAGTCGTGATTATGCAGGTTAATTTTTTGTGTGTGCTTTTGTGTCGCTTTTCGTATGGGGTGAGTGATTGTGGTAATCGAATAATAGCATCATTGGTGCGCTGGAAGTAGGGACGCGAAGTCGTGATTATGCAGGTTAATTTTTTTTTTGTGTGCTTTTGTGTCGCTATTCGTATGGGGTGAGTGATTGTGGTAATCGAATAATAGCATCATTGGTGCGCTGGAAGTGGGGACGCGAAGTCGTGATTATGCAGGTTAATTTTTTGTGTGTGCTTTTGTGTCGCTTTTCGTATGGGGTGAGTGATTGTGGTAATCGAATAATAGCATCATTGGTGCGCTGGAAGTAGGGACGCGAAGTCGTGATTATGCAGGTTAATTTTTTTTTTGTGTGCTTTTGTGTCGCTATTCGTATGGGGTGAGTGATTGTGGTAATCGAATAATAGCATCATTGGTGCGCTGGAAGTGAGGACGCGAAGTCGTGATTATGCAGGTTAATTTTTTTGGTGTGCTTTTGTGTCGCTATTCGTATGGGGTGAGTGATTGTGGTAATCGAATAATAGCATCATTGGTGCGCTGGAAGTGGGGACGCGAAGTCGTGATTATGCAGGTTAATTTTTTTGGTGTGCTTTTGTGTCGCTATTCGTATGGGGTGAGTGATTGTGGTAATCGAATAATAGCATCATTGGTGCGCTGGAAGTGGGGACGCGAAGTCGTGATTATGCAGGTTAATTTTTGTTGGTGTGCTTTTGTGTCGCTATTCGTATGGGGTGAGTGATTGTGGTAATCGAATAATAGCATCATTGGTGGGCTGGAAGTAGGGACGCGAAGTCGTGATTATGCAGGTTAATTTTTTTGTGTGGTTTTGTGTCGCTATTCGTTTGGGGTGAGTGATTGTGGTAATCTAATAATAGCATGCCTTACTGAGTTATTTGTGTCTTGAGCGTTATTTTCGTTGAGTAATTGGTGTTTTTTTTGTGATCTTTATTAATTGTTTTGTGATTTTTAAAGCCCTTCCTATATCATCGTTGATCGGAAGGCACGGCGTCGGGTAAATGGTGTATAATTTTTTTGAATAAGGTTTTATTTTTTATGGTGAAAAAGCCATTTCTATATAATGATCGAAAGACGCACTGACATTTTGGATTAATTAATAGTGAAGTGAAATAATTGTGAGTGAGTGATTTTGTGTGTTAACCAGAAAGACCTTCCCATAGCATCGTTGCTCGGAAGGCTCGCCGACGGGTCTGTTATGAAAGTCCTCCCCATAGCATCGTAGCTCGGGAGGCATCGAAAAGCCAATACCTTGTCCTACTAACCCAAAAAATAATAATCACGTGATGCTTGAAGGAGATGCTGTGGATTCAACGGTCTCAAGCGGTATCAACAAGTATATAGCGAAAAACTGTGTGCTTGATGAGTCTGCAACTTCAACTATCGGACTAACATTCCTCCCTTTCGTTGAACTGCAGGCTTCTTGGGAGGGCGCCGGTATTGACTAATAAAGTAGGGATCTTCAGAGGTTAAACAGTGAACGGATGGTTGGCTCCCACTGATCATTTTTGATTCATTGTTTAACTTCAGCTGATCTGTCAATAACGGAGTAGCAGCTCATTGGCAGTCAACCATGCTCATGCTCATGCTCATGCTCCCGCATTTTCTCGTTATTAGAGTAAAAAAAACTGTATTTTTTTTCAATGTACTGTTTTTTTGAAAGTACTTAATTTTTTAACAATTTGCAATATCGGTATCAAACTAAGCTAATTTTTTTATGGAGCATACAACATTTGAATGTATGTATGAAGCATGAAAAAAATCGTTTTGTTTAAAACCCTTAAAGCGTATTTTGAAATTTTGAGTATTTTTTTAAGAAAAGGTATTTCGTTTCGTTTGATACCAATAGTTCAGGTATAAGAATTTTAGTTTTTTTTCGAAAAAATACGGTAATTTTGTAAAAAAAGCATACTAAATTTCGCTCCGTCTCATACCCATATTGCAAATTCTGAAAATTTGAATATTTTCGATAAAATACGGTATTTTGTGATAGTTTTAGTATTTACAATTTACATAAAATCGTTTATAGAGTGAAAAAGCATTCAAATTTTCGTTTCGTTTGATACCTATTTTTCAAAACTGAGAGTTGTAGTGTTTTCTAAAAATACGGTATTTTGTAAAAAAAATGATATTTTAAAAAATCCAATTACGTGAAAAAGCTAACAAAATTCCTTGTAACACCCATTTTGAAATTTCCCATATTTTGTGAACAATTTTGAGTATGTTATGCTTAGTGAAAGCATTGGAAATTTAACATGATATGGTTGAATGAAGTCGATTTTAGAAAAAAATTAAAAATAAGTTATCGTCCATTATCGGCGATGAGTTAAAAAATAAAATAAACTGATAATTTGAAAAAAATCTTCAAATAAGAATTTGTTTTCTTGGAAAAATTCGTGACTATTTTGGAGTGTTGGATTTTTTTAAACGTTCCCTTGAGGTACTTAAAATACTTCTCTACCAAGCTCTGAATAATTCAAAGCCCATTTTTAACTGTGCTAAACGATGTCCAGCCTATCATAGTCAAACTTCTGGTTACGCCATCAAGCTTCAAGATTTTACTGATACTGACCATGAAAGTAAACAATTCGACAGATATTATTGCTTATTAATGCATTACCGTCATACTGTAATTGTCTGTAATTAAATCATGTGCAAATTTTTTATAGAAATTTCCAAAGATTTGTTTATTTACATGCATTAGCAAAACTAATTTTCATGTAGACAGCAACATTTGAATTGTGAACAAATTAATTTGATGTGTATTATGTCAAACTGTACATCCTTAAACTCCCTTTGTCTAGTTGTCGCAATTTCAGGTGTAGTAAAAATAAAACGATTTAATCGGAACTATTTTAAAGGGTATTGAGGATACGTTTATTTGCATGAAAATTAATTGTTGTAAAACTAGTTCAAAGAATTTTAGTTCGATAACCTTGAAGTGTTTGTCTATTGTGATGTACAAATTTAATTTGCAGGATTATTTTTTAAATTCTCTGTATTTGTTATCAATAATTGAAAATGGTTAAAAATTCCACGTTTGTTTAAACATTTTTCGTTATATGCTTTGTCTCAGAGATCGAAAGTTATCGCCAAGTTGATGTTGTCTCGCAAAAACAAGCAATAAATTAGTATCCCTTCCCCATCACAAACGAGAAACAATCAAACACAACAACAACTATCCATTAGCAGAGCCAAATCGTCAGCCTTCGCCGGAGGGGGCGTGCCCAACTTCCGCCAAGTTTGACCCCACATTACCACAATGAAACAAGATGTGTCTGAAATTTTGTGATAAATAATAAATAAAAACTTTTTCCGTCCAAAGTACTTTTGTTGTTTGCGTAGGATTTCTCGTCGTGGGGGTGAAATTGGGGGGAGGGGTGAATTTCCACGATTCTTCATCCTTCTTTTCGTGACGATGACGTCTTCCGATGACTTGCGGGCAGATGCGGGAGAAGGAATAAGAAAAAAAACTTGCAAGTTTTCCAATTGTATGAGAACTGACAACTTTTGCTGTCTGTTTGTTTGTTTGCGTTCACTTCCTTGTTGTTTATCCGGGGGTTCTCGTTTTGGCTGGCTTTATCTCTGTGTAGTTGAGATTATTTTTCTTTGCTTTTCTTTCAGCGCGGGAAACTTTTTCACTTTTTGTCTTGTTTTTTTGCGGGCTTTGAAAAGTCATGATTAACCCTCAAATTAAAGATTAGGTTAAATTCTATAAATTTTGCTTAGGAATTCTTTTTTTTGAAAATTTGTGAAACAAATTTATCACACAAACAGGCAATCGAGGGTTAATCTTACCAGAAGTTGTTATTTCAACTGCAAAAGACATTAATTCCGAACGCGGCATTTGATAGATGGAGGCGAAAAACTTTCCCAGCGAAAGTGGAAAAGTGAAACAAAAGAAGTGGGTGGCAGAAGGGAAGGGTGGGAAATGAAACGGGAAATTGTTCGCGCAGAACAAAAGTTTCACTCTTTTCACTGTTTGCGCTGGAAATAGGACAGAAATTGTGAGTGGCGTCATTTTCAAAAAGCTTTCTCTTTGTAAACAAGCTTGTTGTCCTATCAGTTGCACTGTTTTTGACGGAGAGAATAAATGCTGCAAGAGCTGCAGCAATAATTGCTGAGTTTTTGGTTTGTTTTTTTGACGAAATGAATTTTGACTCAAATTTGTTAATATGATTACAACGTTAAATAAAGTTTATCACTAGTGCAGTTTGTACAAGAGAGCATAAAATCGAATTTGCACTCAAAAAGTACTCTAAAAAATTTATCACATAAAACTTTTATTTCATTCTACTTGGAAAGTTTGAAAAACAATTTAGGTAAATTTATACTGCAATGTAACAGTAATTCCTTGTCATGCATGCAAACAAAAGTTGGCTTTCCAGCGGAAAACACTCCGTTCCTACACCGGAAAACTCACAGCTCGGAATAAACGGATTTACCAGTAATTTACGGGTGCAAAACAAACCAAACATATTCACCCCTTTCCCAGGAAGAAGGAGGAGGAGGAGGTCGTCTCGGTGGTCATGTTTTCCCAGCTCCACATTCATTCAGATTCACATCAGCTTAAATTATCCCCTCGAGGACACGAGAGAGGTTGACTGGTTGGTGAAAACTCCGCGCCAAACGAAAAACGAAACACAGCCCCAACCCAGAGTTTGCTCTGTAACAGTGGCGTTGATTTTGATGTTATTAAACGTTGTTACGAGCGCGCGCTCCCCGCCACCCCCACCGGGTCGTGGAAAATGTTGCGGCATTTGCACGATGTTCTGAAATTACTTTTCCGGGGTTAAGGGGAATACTGAAATGAGCAACGCGATATGAAAAAAAGGTGGTGGGGAGGGGCGAAAAATCCAATACAGTTAATACCTCGAAACCGCGGCCAAAACTGGCCACTGCTGGAAAACCGAAGCAAAATGCAATTATTCACGGCCCGGGTGCCGTGGTTGCTGCCGGGTTCGGTCGTGACCGGGTGGGCTGACCCGTTACTGTGAAGGAGGTCTCGCTTTGTGTTTTGGGGAAAATGGCACCATGCACGGTGGGAAAGATTGTTGCGTTGAATCGAATTTTGAAAATTTTAATCTTAATCTTATTTCGCCCAGATATCTTTTGACTAAGTTTCATTTATTTTTCTACAATTTAGATTTATATCAACTTGCCTGGCATCACTGTTCAATGTATGAAATTAGTTCTAAATAATTTTTCGACTTTTTTCAAGAACCTGCCATGATGTCATGAAGCTGGTAACACTGGTCTGGAATGTTGCAATTTACGTGACATTTAAGGAACTTTTCAAATCCAGATACAGTCAATTAACAATTACCTCCGAATCACTCCTCTGTACCCTTCTGTATTGGAGAGATTATTGGAGTCACTTTCCTTAATGTTAAATATTTTTTTGCTCTGGCAAAACTGTTAAATGATACATAAACTCAAATAGTATTTATTTAATTCCTAAAACCAGACAATTAACAGGCTATTCAAAAGTTATTCGTGCAAATTTTTTTTGTCACGCTGAAGCTTATGAAACCGAGGAAAGCCTACCCAAATAAATAATCGAAATTTGGATTTTTGAAAAGACTACATACCAGCCGAGGAAGTAGATGTCTTTTTCTTCCAAAAGTTTTAAAATTATAGACACAATCTTGATGCAATTTGAGGACTGTTCATAAAAAAAATGCCGCGACCGTGTTGTAGGGGTAAGCATGATTGCCTCTCACCCAGTTGGCCTGGGTTCGATCCCAGAAGGTAAAAAAAAAACGAAACTATTGGCACTACGCCCCCCGGGGCATGGCCTTCCTCTAACGTGGGATTTCTGCTCCAGCGCCTCTGACGAGACAGGAGAAACCGGGACCGACGTTTTACTTCACCATCCGATAGAAGCTCAGTGGATAAGGCGGGAATCGAACCCGCGTCTCATAGCATCATCGGGATCGGCAGCCGAAGCCCAGAAGGTCCCGGTGGCAAATTTTGAGACGAGATTTGTCTGATCACGCCTTCCGTCGGACAGGGAAGTAAATGTTGGCCCCGGACCAACCTAAAAAGGTTAGGTCGTTAGCTCAATCCAGGTGTAGGAGTCGTCTCCCTGGGTCCTGCCTCGGTGGAGTCGCTGGTAGGCAGTTGGACTAACAATCCAAAGATCATCAGTTCGAATCCCGGGGTGGATGGAAGCTTAGGTGTAAAAAGAGGTTTGCAATTGCCTCAACAATCAAGCCTTCGGACACCTAGTTTCGAGTAGGAATCTCGCAATCGAGAACGCCAAGGCAATGCTGTAGAGCGAATAATTTGATTTTTTTTTCATAAAAAAATAATTTGCAAATATTCCGAAAACATAATCTTAAAAAGAAATTTTGTGATAAATTTGGGGTCAAATTATTCGATGTATGCCTTTTTGAAATTTAAAGAGATAATTCTTGTTAACATTTTTTTAATGGTAACGAAAATTCAAATTCTTAGCATTCAAAATTTGATCAATAGTTTCCAAGATATCATCATTAAATTTTTGTAGTGATGGACGAGGATAGTTTTTATTTTCAAAACATGAAAAAAAACATGTTTTGACAATAATAATCCAGAAATGACTTAAATTCGAGAACGGTGCATTTTATCAAAAATTGAAAGATGAACTTTTTGATTCCAAATGTTATTTTATATCCAAAAATGTTGTTTGAACATTTTTTCTAGGGAATTACCATAAAACAAAGTTTGCAAGGTCTGAACAGAAACAAATCAGTCAAAATAATCAGGAAAAAACTGGCAAGAAACTTTTTTCTAAGTAATTAGCAACATTTAGCTCAAAAATGGTGTATTTAATTTTTTTTGCGTTTAATTTTCACAAAAAAAAATTTAAATTAATATAATAAAGTCTGGAAAAAATGAACTAAGAAAATCTGCTATGCAAGATTAATCTGGCAATCTGGTAATCCTTCCTATAGCTAAATAAATTGCAACAAAAAAGAAAAATAAAAAGAAATGATTGCAAATAAAAAAGGTTTATTATTGTATAAAGATTTGTAGAGAATAAATATTTCACATCAATTGTAACTTCAAATTGCATCAAAATAAGAAAAAATTAAAAAAAAAATGATTGCAATTAAAAAAGTTTTTTTTTATTTTAATAAGATTTGTAGTGAATACAATATTTTGAGATTAAAAATTCATCAAAATTTGCATACATTTCCAAAAATAGCTGATATCTGAATAGGGGAAATATACCCATTTCTAATCAAACACCTATCTGCGTCATATGAAGAGTTTGATGCTCGATTTAAGCTCCAAAAATACTATTTCGGCTATAAACTTACCAGCAACAGCACCACCTCAAGTAGGCACGCAAATTTATGCCATTTACTGGCCAAAAAGATCAATTTTAATGCACTTTTGATCATAATTTCTATTTTGCGAGACCATTTCTCGTCATTTTGGTGGCACACACATCCACACGCAAGATGAGAGGTTAACTGCTTAACGAAAGTCGCCATCAATATCTTTTCACTTGCGCTAACGATTTCAAAGCGCTTAAGATATAAAATTGCTTCCAACTACCGGCATCATGTTCTTTTGCACATTAGTTAGTCACTCACTTAAAAAATAATCCCGAAACATGTAAATAATTAGCAAGCACCATCAAAAAAACAAACGCGCAAAGTCTTTTGACGTTTGAATTTTGACTACCCATTCCAATCAAAGGCTGAAGAAAACCGAGCGAGAAGCGAAGGCAAAAAAAGAACAAAGGGTGGCCGCCAACACCACCAGCAGCGCCGGTTGGAGTGAGCCAGTGATGCCAGGAAATTTTCTCTATAAATGCTACTATTCGTGAGTGTTCGCTTAAAATTCCATCAGTTTTGGCAGCACTAAGCAGACCCAAAAGAGCGCTAGAAGAAAAAAAGAACTAAGCCGAAAATAGGAAAATGGGCTTGGCCCAATGCACTTGACTGATTACCCGAGCATGGGTAAATAACAAGGGAAATGCGTAATAATACCTTTCTCTGGTATTAATACCAAATTTTGGTATTCCTGGACCCTTTAAAATTTGTCTTAAGGATTATGCAAGAGCAAAATGTGGTATCATACCAATTTATGGTATTGTTTTGATATTGCAAAATTGCAGAATTTGTCAATAATCGAACATCACATTTTGGTATTCTTTTGGTATTACTGTATTTAATCAAATTCCTCTGCAACTATGGGAAAATTTTGACCAATTTTGACAAAATAATTAATTTTGCGCTAAAATGATGTCTCAAAGCGAATGCTTTCATTCAAAACCGGAAATTTCAAACTTTATTTTAAACATTTTTGATATACCCCCTATAGAAATGACTTGAAATTGTGGAAAATTTTCTAAGTCAGGATGACACATTTTGGTATTATTTTGGTATTAAAGTGTTTTATCAAATTCCTCTGAAACTATGGGAAAATTTTGACCAGTTTTGACAAAATAATTAATTTTGCGCTAAAATCATGTCTCAAAGCGAATGCTTTCATTGAAAACCAGAAATTTCAAACATTTTTGATATACCCCCTATAGAAATGACTTGAAATTGTGGAAAATTTTCTAAGTCAGGATGGCACATTTTGGTATTATTTTGGTATTTAAGTGTTTTATCAAATTCCTCTGAAACTATGGGAAAATTTTGACCAATTTTGACAAAATAATTAATTTTGCGCTAAAATGATGTCTCAAAGCGAATGCTTTCATTGAAAACCGGAAATTTCAAACTTGATTTTAAACATTTTTGATATACCCCCTACAGAAATGACTTGAAATTGTGGAAAAATTTCTAAGTCAGGATGGCACATTTTGGTATTATTTCAATATTGAAAGGTTTCATCAATTTTCTCTGAAACTATGGGAAATTTGTTAAAAAAATTTTACGAGTTAATTAATTTTGCGCTAAAATGACTTGAAACCCAAAAATGTTAAAGATGATTTTAAAAATTAGTGTGATATACCCACTAATATTTTTTTCAAAAGCGTTGAAATATCCCTAAGTCGGGATAACCAAATACTTTGAAAAACGAGTCAATCGACAGATTAATGAATTTTGGTGAATTTCAATTCAGTTTCATTTTAATAATACTTATTTTTCAATCTTGTTATTTTTCAGAAGCTTCAAGAACTTCAAGCACAGGCCGTTCATCAATGACAAATGCATTCGGTGTGTTGAAGAATATCACTAATAACAACATGGAATCATCAGGTGAGTAGATTTGGCTGTTGCATATGAATAATTTCCGTTTTTTCACTAACTGCAACTGCTGCACTAAAAATGGTATGAAAATACCAAATTTTGGTATTACTTGTTCAAATACCAGCGACCATAATGTGCTCTTGGTTGCCCAGTAATAGATGGTAAAATACCATGAAATCATACCAAAATCATGTATGTGAAAGACCGCAGAAATACCAAAATATGATTTTCCAAGGGCGCGGGAATACCTAAAAATAAAACCATGGCAATACCAAGTTTTGGTATTCAAGCGATGTTCAAAAATCCAGAAGACCTCATCTTGGTATTGAAATGGTTTTATTTTGAGGTATTATTTTACCCTTGAAATAACATGGTTTGGTATTGTTGTGCCCTTACACATACAAGATTTTGGTATGATTTCATGTTATTTTACCATCTATTACTGGGCAACCAAGGGCACATTTTGGTCGCTGTTATTTGCCCAAGTAATACCAAAATTTGGTATTCCCGTGTTATTTACCCCTGCTCGGGTAGAATACGTTGGGGAAATATTTTTTTTAAATGCTTTTAAAAGAAATAGCATAACTTTTCATAAAAGTGAAAATAAACAGAAATGTACACAAAAAGTTGCTCTACTCGCCAGTGAAGTTTGTTTTAGAAAATTTTAAGGAACACTCCAGATTATTCATCATCATTCAAACAAGACCGCTTATTAGGCTTAAAATTGGTATATTTCCCCTACTTCCAAGAAATCAATTATTTTAAAAATATTTATAAACTGAAATATGAAAAGAAGCTACAAAAAATATGACGGTGTGATTGAATTAGAACAATTTCACAAAAAATTTGAGGTTTTCGTAAAACAACGATAAAATACATGTTGATTGAGAATAAAAGCAGTTATTATTAGCGTTATCGTTGGATGATAATATAATTTATAATCAATTTTGGAAGAAAACATAATTTATCCATTGTTCAAAATTTCCAAATTTTTAAATGAAAAATGTAAAACAAAAACATTTTCATTTAAATATTATCATTTTTCAATAAGTTACTTTATTTTGGTTTTATTTGTTTCGTCAACTTACCCCTTATTTTTATATATCAAAATATTTGTAATTGTCTGCACTACAACTATGTCTAACATTGTTACACTCTTAAAAATAACCCTGCAAAGCTGAATAAACACGAAGTTTTAAAAGGAAAAAAAAAATACTCTGAATGAAAAAAATACCCTTCTGGGTTATTGTAGATTCGAAAAGTACATTAAATTTATCTTAAAATGACATGCTTAATTTTTTTTAAAGTTGAGTATCGAAAATGGCAGAGTCGTAAAAACTTTAACGTTTTTTTTCGAAATTTTGAGTGCGCCATCAAATCGGGCATCAAATTTTACATAAAAGTCTCGTTTACACTAAATTTTCATTTCATCACCATTTTAGGCTGCAAATTATTCAATAACACCTCTTTTTTCGCATGTTCAAAAATGGAAGGGGTCGTATCGACCCTTCGTCAAGAGATGTCAAAAAACGGACTTTAGATTCATGATCAAGGACAAAAGTTACCCCTTAGGACAAAGTAGCACGAAAACGAAGTGGCTGACCCCATTATTTTTGGCGGAGAACGACAAAAATAATGCTTGCTAAAATTTAAATAACTACACTAACAAAATTAATCTATAATTCACGATGAAGAGAAACGTATAACATATAATAATAAGCAAATCATCATGTTTAAATAATAAGACAAATTGTATTTAAATTTAACTAAAACTATTTGAAAAAAATTACAGGAATTGCGTTTTTTTTTACAAGCGGAATAAGATATATTTTTGTTCGTTGAAAGAATTCAAACAAAATTTCAATAATTCATTATTTTAAAAATCTCTAATGCCTTAAAAATCAAATTATTAATTAATGAAAACTCGTTTTCAAAAGTAATAATATTCATCTATGGAAGTATTTTGCGTAATCCATACAAAAAAAAAATCGGTCAATTGTAAAACGGCTGAATATTTTTTTCAAGTACAAAACAATTCCCATCGACCTCGGTTTCTGTGGCCACCTCGGAACATCGCGAACCAATGGCGTTGGATTATAATTCACGATGGTCGGTTTTCCAGCTCGTTGACCACCGCATTGGTTGGCCGTAAAAAAACGAGAGGGCCACCAGGCTCGGTAGCAAAAATGTCTGCGATTTACCAGGGAGCAACAACAAAAAAGTGGAAAAATATTGTACGAAACTGGCTGAGAAGTCGAGTCGAGCGTTTTTTTTTTGTGGTGTCCCATTGTGCTGGCGGGAATTAAATTTGAGTAATGCGATATTGGCTTTTTGGAGCGGGCATTTTTTGTGTCGCTCCTGGCCAGCACAATCCGAACCAGAGGTTGTTCACCGGGGTTTTGCTGCGTGTCCGAATGTTTGATAGGGGGACAATTTACGATTATTACTTACATGGTAGGGAAAACAGGGCAGTTGACTTGGGAGGGCTTTTTGCGTTAACTATGGAGACCATGAATTATTGAGGTTGGGTTTTTCCAACTTTTTTGGTTATTGATGATTTGGGGAATCAATTACTAATGTGGAATTGAACGTTTCCTTAAATCTTCTAGCACAATGTAATTCCAAAATCTTCAAAAACAAAATATTTAAACCTCTAACTCAACCAATTTACCTACCAAATCTGTCTAAAATTGAGTTCTTAAAATAGCGTCGCAAAAAAACCTAACCTCTCCCAAAACAAATGGACTATAAAATCGATTTCAAACAATCGGGTGACACTTTTCACCCGCCAGACAAGTAAGCAAAAAACACACCACAAACACACAGAGACACCAAAGCCCCCGGAAAATCCTCCAAAACCGGTGACATAATTCTTGGCCACTTCGCAGCAGGCAGGCAACGCGACGGCCACTTTCATTGACTAACGCACCCACCACGGTCCCGATGTCCTGGAAAGACTACAGCTGAAAAACAAACGGCGCGACAACTGGCCAAGTTTTTGTGTTTTTTTTTTTCCTTTCTCTGCTAGAAACGAAATTTTCCCCTGCAGAATGTGTGGCTCTATAATGTAGTTGTGGGAAAAACACACTATGTGGCTTTGCAAGGGGGTGATGCGGGGTTGAGTGGGTCAATCGAATAAATTTCAATTTCCATTTTTTATATTTGATGATTTTTACTTGTTTAAACTAGATGTTATAAATTTCGCTTGAAATGAATTTGGTTACTATCTACAAATAAATCTTTGAATAGTGTTTTGAAAAACCGTTTAAAGTTTATCGAAGCGTCGATTGATTGATTGATTCAAAGATAAGTAGTTGTTTTTGCAATACTTATACGTACAGTTTTAAAATCAACCTGCTTTGTCTTTTTTTTTGATGAAAAAAATATTTTTTTCAAATTTTGGATTTTTGTTTAGTTTTGTTGTGATCGATAAAAAAAAGCTTTGCTAATTTCATGTCTTTTTTTATTAATTTTTGTATCAATATGTGATTAAGATCTACACAATCTACAAAGTCTAACACTTGATCAATTCTCTACGAAATCGGTATTTTTTTTATTTTAATTTTTTATTTTTTTATCCGGCTGAAACTTTGTTGGTGCAATTTGGCATCATTAGTTTGTCCATATAATTTTCTATACAAATTTGGCAGCTGTCCAAACAAAAATGATACATGAAAATTCGAAAATCTGTATCTTTCGATTTGGTGTCTTAGACAAAGTTGTAGGTATGGATAAGGACTACACTAAAAAACATGATACACGTAAACAAAATTCGTGATTTTTAATTTAACTTTTTGTTACTAGAACTTGATTAGCAAAAAACACTATTTTTATTTTTTTTATTTTATGATATTACCAAAGGTCATAAAATGCCAACTTTTCAAAAATTTCCAGGTTGTGCAAAAATCTTTGACCGAGTTATAAATTTTTGAATCAATACTGATTTAAATAAAAATATCGAAATATTGGTCGCATAAATTTGTCAACTTCATTTTTCGATGTAAAATCGAATTTGCAATCAAATAATACCTTAGTGAGTTTTTGATAAAGTGCACCGTTTTCAAGTTGTAGCCAGTTTTAGGTAACTTTTTTGAAAATAGTCGCAGTTTTTTCATTATTTTTGATTAGTGCACATGTTTGCCCACCTTTGAAAAAAGTATTTTTGAAGAGCTGAGAAAATTCTTTGGAGACCTGAGAAAATTCTTTGTGGCTTTAAACAGCAGGAAAATTGATGTTTTCTAAGTCTTACCCAAATAACCCACCATTTATTAACGTCGATATCTCAGAAACTATTGGTCCGACAAAGTTAAAATATGAATACTCGTAAAATTTTTCGAACTTTTCGAAAACAATACTTTCAAAATTTTCAAATCAAGGCTAACATTTCAGAAGAGCGTAATATTGAAAGTTTAACCCTTTTGAAATGTTAGTCTTGATTGGAAAATTTTGAAAATATTGTTTTCGAAGAGATCGAAAATATTTATTTCTCAAGGTGCGTAACTTGCACTACTTTCAAAAAATGGTTACCTACAAAAAAAAAGTTACTTACAAAAAAAAAGTTACCTTAAAAATGGCTATAACTTGAAAACGGTGTACTTGATGAAAATTTCATTTCAATACTTTTTGATTGCAAATTTGATTTTACATCGAAAAATGAAGTGGACAAATTTTTGCGACCAATATTTTGATTTTTTCAAAAAATCAGTATTGATTAAAAAATTCATAACTCGGTCAGAAATGTTTTGCACAACCTGGAAAGTTTTGAAAAGTTGGCATTAGATGTCCACTAAGACAAATCAGAAAAATAATAAAAATAGTGTTTTTTGCAAATCAAGTTTTAGTGACAAAAAGGGTAACTAAAAATCAACAACAAAAATATACCGTGCATCACTTTTTTCATTGTATTCCTTATCCGTACCTGAGCAGTTCTCTACCAAAACCGGAAATGGATTTTATTTGTTTTTTTTATTTGGCTCAAACTATTCAAACAGCTGTAGCTTTTGAAGGAATTTTCTGATCAATTTGGGGTCTTTGGCAAAGTTGTAGGAATTGTTGAGGACTTTTGAGAAAAAAATAGGTACACAGAAAAAAAATTTGCAGATTTTTTAGTCAACTCTTTTTTCACTAAAACTCAATTTCCCATTTTTTGTTATGTTTTAGGGGACAAATATCCGCAACTTTTGAGCCATAGAGAAACATGGTCAAAAAATCTGCCACCGAGTTATGATTTTTTGAAAAAATAGTGATTTTTGGAAAAAAAATCGAAGTTTCATGCAAAAACAAGATTGACATTATTTTTTAATGCAAAATTGAATTTGCAATCGAAAAGTACTTTAAAGATTTTTTGATAAAGGGCTCCGTTATCAAGATATAGCCACCGAAAGTTTGATTTTAGCGAAATATTTGCAGTTTTTCAATTTTTAAAAATATTGACCATGAGTGACCGTTTCTAAAAAAAAAAAAAAAAGGGTGGGTCTCGTGGCGCAGGGGTAGCGGCTTCGGCTGCCGATCCCGATGATGCTATGAGACGCGGGTTCGATTCCCGCCTTATCCACTGAGCTTCTATCGGATGGTGAAGTAAAACGTCGGTCCCGGTTTCTCCTGTCTCGTCAGAGGCGCTGGAGCAGAAATCCCACGTTAGAGGAAGGCCATGCCCCGGGGGGCGTAGTGCCAATAGTTTCGTTTTTCGTTTTTCGTATAAACATTGCTTTTTCTAATTTTTAATTTTAAAGGTATTCAGTGATATGTGATCGCTACGTTATGCATTATTACGGTAAACTTACCCTTTCGACTTGCACGACGCGTCCTTAAATTGCTCAGGGAGGAAATGATCGGAGCAGATGAACAGGTTTTTCACCGTCCACAGCATTTTGGGATCGAAGAGTAGCGACCAAGCAACAAATTCCGAACTGTGGGAGACATTTTAAGCATTGAGCTATCCAAAATTAATTCGACATTGTTTTTCCTATAGTTTCGTTTTTCGACCGTTTCTAAAAATATTTTTTTAAAGTTCAGAAAATTTGCTATAAAATTGTCTAAGAGACATTGAAGATTGGACCTTGGGTTGCTGAGATAGAGCCGCTTTAAGAAAAAGAAACACGAAAATTTAAGTTTTCTTAATCTCACCAAAACAACCCACCTTTTCTAATGACCATATCTCAGCAAATAATGGTCCGATTTTCATTTTTAATGCATGAAAAAATCGTGAAACTTTTCGATCTTTTCGAAAAAAAAATTTTGATTTATTTGAAAAAAGACTAACATTTTTTAATTTTTTTCATAAAAGTCCTCAACAATACCTTCAACTTTGCCAAAGACACCAAGTTGATCAGAATATTCACTCAAAAGCTACAGCTGTTTGAATATTTACATACAATTTTTGTATGGACAGCAGCCAAAATTGTATGGAGACTTGTATGGGTGAACCAATGACACAAAATAGTTTATTTGGTCCAAAGGAAGGCCCCCACAAAGTTTTAGCCAAATCAAAAAATGCAAAAAATAAAAATGGTCGAAATCGGCCGATTTCGTAGAGAGTTGCTCACCTACAACTTTGCCCAAGACACCAAGTCGATCAAAAAAATCCTTCAAAAGATACATTGTTTTGAATTATCAAATATCATTTTTTGGGACACCTGCCAAATTTGTATGGAAAATTAAAATTAAAAAAAAAGATCGATTTCGTAGAGAACTGCTCAAATATAAATCATTATCTTTGGTGTATTTAAAAAAAATCCTACAAATATGCTTAATTGTTACATATTCGGAATCCTCGGGAAATTTCAATTAAGTTTGAAGTAAAGGAGTTGATAATTTGATTTAAAAAAGGAATTTAAAATAAATTCAAATATTTTTTTACATTTTGTCGGATTCGAGGTAAAACAGATATTCGCCTTTTTTCTACAGCATTTGACGTTTTGATCACAGGGTAAACAAAATCTTTTTTTTCCAAAATATTTTATTAAATTATTTTCAAAATCAAATTTATGACTCGAATACTTCAAACTTACTTGAAATTTCCCATGGATTAAGAATATGTAAAACTAAGCCCAAAATGTGGCGTCTTCTTGGGCTACAGGGCAAAAGCTGACGTTTTCAAAAGTTTGTTATAGAAAAATCGTAAATCTATGAGAAAAAATGCAATTGGCCAAAAAGTTAATACCGTAGGCTTATAGTTCATGTAATTACCTATCTTTTGACCTATTGGAGTATGGGTGTTGGAGGCTGTTTCAAAATGATGTTGGGATTTTAAAAATATCAATTTTCAACAGTAAGTTTATGAAATGCAGCCAAGGGTGGAATGAATCAATAAATCTAGAGAACTGTTCCAGAGGCTGTATATCAGCAACCATAGGTCCCATTTACAATGTCTTTGAAGCAAATTTTATTTAAAAATTCTGATCTTTTCGATTTTTGTTTTTCATGTTTTTTTTTAATTGGCAACGTCAACTTTTAGAGTTTTTTATACAAAATTCGTACATACAAAATTTTTACTTTTTACTATTTGGGTGTTTTTGAATACCCCTGACGCAAGGCGGTTTTAAAAACACCCAAAAGAAAAAAAATTAAGTTTTGTTAACAGGACCTTTTTTTAAAAAAAGATAACCTAAATTTCAGACAAATTATCTCATTCTTGGGAGGATTACTTTTTTAGTACATCGTCGCTTTTTATGTTTTAATTTGTAACACGTCCTATCTTTTTGCAGCCAACGCACAGTGGAAAAAAGGGCCCAAAAAATTACCGCAACATGATGTCGCGCAAACCATCCGACGCGTTATAATACATCACACCAGCGACGACATCTCAATTGCATTTGAAGGAAATTCTTCAATAGGTGGTTTTTCAAAATGTTGCTCTAGCGACCTAATTTTTACTTTACTTATTTACTTAATTTCAATTATCATTCCAAATCTCTAAAATATTTTTTGAAAAGCTTCTCAGAATTGTATTTTTTTAAACATTGACAATTGTAAAAAAAGACACGGCCGTTGAATTTTCAACAAAAAAAAACTTTTAAAACACATTTTAGACTTCTGAAAAGATGTTTTTGATTTTTCATGTTTTAAAAATACTTGAATAGTTTCCTATCTCAGTCGCAACTCCCCCCAAAACAGTGCCCTGCTGTGCCGCAGCACGAGTCCACGGAATCATCATCAAGCCGGTCGTGCCCAGGCTCGTTAAAATATGCGAGCATAAACATTTTCGCACAGGGACACAAGTGTCATTCTGTGCCACTGAACCAAACACACATTGCTTTCGATGCCACTTCTGGGCCGCCGCCGTCTGCCGCCATTTGTCGCAGATGAACACTTGCTCGGGCAGAACGGCAGCAATTCCGAACCGTCTAGTCATCCGTTAGTAGGAAGCGGATTCAACCGGAGAAACGTTCGAACACACACACACACACGCCGACACTGGATTATGAGTCCTGGAGGATCCAATCCAATGACGATGATGACGATGGTAGTTCGGCCCATGTGTGGTGGTCTTGGTGTGTATGTGTGATTTGGGATCCACTGGGTCCCTTTTGTGTTACACATCTTCTGGAGTCCCGGGCTTTGTGGCTTTTGACCCGAGAACAGCTCCCTGCGTGGAATGCTCGCTGGGAGGGAAATGATTTCTGCTAATTTGTAGCCCAGCTGGGAGTCCGTACGTAGGACGTATGAACTCTATATGCGGACCAGTCTGCTCTACGGGAGGCGCAGGTTTGTACAGTGGACCACCGGATTGTCGGAATCACCCCGGAGAGAGTGGTGAAGTTTATGGTGATTGGTGTATCGTACTGTAGATGCAGAAATGTTATTATGGTTTTGCGAATGCGGGCAGACATTTGTTGCGCCGGTTGAAGATCATGGGTTTATTCTGAATGCCAATTCAGTGATTAGAAATTTCAAACTTAGATATGTAAGGAGTAGTTTGCTAACTCGTGCCAATTTTTAAGCTAAAACCGTTATTTTTCATTTCAACAATATCAAAACAACAAAATATCAGACAAACTTATAAAGATCTTATGTCTTCCGTGTCGTAGCATTTCTTCGATTTCCAGCCAAACGGCAACAAATTCTCATCGATGGAAACCCCATAATTTTGCAAGTATAATCACATAAATATTTCACTCAATCTCGCACTCCCTTCATCTCATCCATCCCGCAGAGGAAAGACGGAATCCAGCAGTCCTCGGTCATGCATGTCAAGCAGGACCCAGATTGATACCCGGAAGGGGTTTCTGGGTCTTCCAAATCGATACAAACCCCCCATCCGAGACACACACATGATGTCGACCCCCTCCTTCTTCGGTTTCCCTCGATCTTGCTCAGATTTTCCGCACAAAAACCAAAAACCGGTTCGGTTTTCCCGACCCAGATTTTTACGAGCTGAGATGAATAAGTGATGTCGGAGATGTAAATTTCGACGCATAAAAATATGATTCCGTCAGACAGACAGTTTCGGTTTCCGTTGTGTGATTTTATTTGCATAAATAAAATTGCGCTCTGCTTTGTCTCTGGGTGTTGAATTTCACCGAAAAATCAGTTCTGTGAAGGGGGTTGCATTAAACTGGGTGCCCGGCATCACTCTTGAAAAAGCACTTTATTTTCGTTTGGTTTCGGCACCGATTTCCAGAAGCGAGCTTTGTATATTTTATTTTGCACTCGTCAAAAGCAATATGATATTTTTGTTTGCCGTGAGCTTTAACAACCGCAAACAGCAGCAAAACAAACACAGCGAAATAAAGCCACCGGAACCGTATTGCCAGTGCCAGCAAGTTTTGTGTGCTTGATTTTTTTTCTTTTTTGCCGCGAAAAGCTTATTTGCACGGAATTCGAACACACACGCTGAAAAGAGCAAACGACTTTTAACACCTTTTGCACAGTGGTCCGAAACTGAAATCTAGCGTTACAAAATGGATAGCAGGCACACGTTAAGATTGGTATTGTGGCTATTAGGGTGATCCAAATTTGAGGGTGGTTCAGAATTTTTATTTTGGCGGGATGACTAGATAGCGCTTTGGCACAAAGCACTATCTTCAAACGGGAAGTTTTTAGATCCATTTTTGAGATTTAGGTTAAGGTGTTTATGAAAAAAATGAGTTTTTTGAATTTATCAACTCCGGCTTATGTCGTAGCTAGTAGGTGTTTTCTAGAGCTTATCAAAACACACATTTATCTTCCAACAGAGCGATAATCGGACTTTTGAAACCAAAGTTATAGCAAAATTACGAATAAAAAGACGCCATTTTGAAATGTTGATAACCTAAAAAGGTGATGAAAATCGACCTTGTCCTTAACACCTAAACTCCCAAACTCGAGAAAAAGGTGAAATTTCCATACAGATTCTATTAAAAGTATCTGAAAGAAATTATTCTAGAGCACATTTACTGAAAATATCTCGTAGATCTTTTTTGTTTAACTCATTTAATCTTAATTTGAAAATGAGCATTTTTGTATCGTTTTTTCGCCCATAACTTTTGATAGAACTCACCAAAATTTTGACAAGCTCTACAATTGTCTGGGAGGGCCCGAAAATGTACAAACTGATCAAGTGTGAAATGTTTTAGCAGAAATATTTCAGAAGTCAACAAAACTAATAAAAAATCCAATACGAAAAAAAAATCAATTCAAAGAGTGTTTTTTGGAACCTAAAAAAACTTGATTTTCCACTTAATAAATCTCGTAGACGATTCAACTGTTGGACGAATTGTTGGACCAATTTGAAATGTAAAAATATGAAACATTCCTGAAGCTTTCTGATGTCTCCGATGAAAATATTTTCATTTTTTTTAAATTAAAAACAATTTTTCAGCAATTCCCTTTGAAAAGAGCCTAAACCGAAAAAAAGTTCTCCGATCGGGCTCATTAATTTTCTGGGGGTTCCTTGGCCAAAATAATTAGACCCATTTTTTTTTTGTTTGGCCATTAAGGTAACCTACATCGTACATTATAAAATTATATTTATATTATGAAATGAAAAAAATAAATTTGTTTTTTAGGGAATATTTTTTTGTTGTGTTGATTTTTTGCAGTGTAGTCCACATTCTTAATTACAACTTTACCGAAGGCACCAAATCAATCTTATATCAATCTCTCTAAAAATATAGATTTTTGCATTATCGTATAGACAGCTGGCGAAATTGAATGGATAATTATATAAAATATATGGAAAAAGAGTCATTTTCTAGATGGGTAATTCTCTACCAACTCACACGAAATCGGGAAAAGTTGCCCCGACCCCTCTTCAATTTGCGTGAAACTTTGTCCTTAGGGGTAACTTTTGTCCCTGATCACGAATCCGAGGTCCGTTTTTTGATATCTCGTGACGGAGGGGCGGTACGACCCCTTTCCATTTTTGAAGATGCGAAAAAGAGGTGTTTTTCAATAATTTGCAGCCTGAAACGGTGATGAGATAGAAATTTGGTGTCAAAGGGACTTTTATGTAAAATTAGACGCCCGATTGGATGGCGTACTCAGACTTCCGAAAAAACGTATTTTTCATCGAAAAAAACACTGAAAAAGTTTTAAAAATTCTCCCATTTTCCGTTACTCGACTGTAAAAATTTTTGGAACATGTCATTTTATAGCAAATTTAATGTTCTTTTTGAATCTTCATTGACCCAGAAGGGTATTTTTTTCATTTAGAACATTTTTTTTTTCATTTTAAAAATTCGTGTTTTTTCTAGCTTTGCAGGGTTATTTTTAGAGTGTTACAATGTTGTAATTGTTTGCTCTACAACTTTGTAGAACATTGTAACACTCTAAAAAATAACCCTGCAAAGTCTGGGTCAATGAAGATTCAAAAAATACATTAAATTTCCCATAAAATGACATGTTCAAAAAAAATTTACAGTCGAGTAACGGAAAATGGGAGAATTTTTAAAACTTTTTTAGTGTTTTTTTTTCAATGAAAAATACGTTTTTTCTGAATTCTGAGTACGCCATCAAATCGGGCGTCTAATTTTACATAAAAGTCCCTTTGACACCAAATTTCTATCTCATCACCGTTTCAGGCTGCAAATTATTGAAAAACACCTCTTTTTTCGCATGTTCAAAAACTGAAGGGGTCGTACCGCACCTCCGTCACGAGATATCAAAAAACGGACCTCGATCAAAGGACGCCACATAGCAATAAGCCACCAAGTGGCCGGAAAATATCTTCAAATTTGGCTTCAGAATTACATTCAGCGTTGTTAAGGTGTTTTTTTTATCAAATATCTGGTTGAATAATGTGTCCTAGGAATAACAAAAACGCTTTAAAAGCAAAAAGTTATGATACCCTTCTGCCATGTGGTGGCTGATTGCCATGTGGCGTCCTTTGATCGAGGCAGCCTTCTTAGCGTACTTTGATTATCCCTATACATTTTGCTGGGACCATGAGAATTTCTGCGACGCCGGAATGAATCCGGTTCACGGCAAGACCAGGGGCCTCGGATCGTTTTGCACCCTTCGGAGGAATTGTTCCGCAGATCATCCCCTAGGACCCCATGGTATGCAAAAGTCATCATTTGTTATCGGCTGTCTCGTACAGAGCAATTTACCTAAATGCTCAAATTTTACGGGTTAATTCCCATTTAAACTTGTTCCTGCTCAAGGCAAGCCAGTTTTCAACCAAATGAGCTGAAATTTTGGCCTGAACCTCCATTTTTGAGTACTCTTTCGGGCAATCTCATATAACTTTCGATTTGAGCAACTTGACCCGGGCTAATGGGCACTAATTTAAAAAAATGAATAGCTGAGACTATTTTCATAAAAGTTACCTAAATATGGCTATAACTTAAAAACCGTGCACTTTATCAAAATTTCACTAGAATATTTTTGATTGCAAATTCGATTTTACATCAAAAAATAAAGTTGAAAAATTTTGCGACCAGTATTTCCAGTATTTCCAGTTTTTGAAAAATCAAAAATTCATAACTCGATCGAAATTTTTTTGCGCATTCTAAAAAGTTGACATCTAATGTCCCCTAAAACATATCAGCAAGTGAAAAAAATAAATAAAAATAATGTTTTTTTTTTGCAAATCAAGTTTTAGTGATAAAAGGTGAAATTAAAAATCACCAATTATGAGTACGAGTATGATTTTTTTTCAGTTTAGTCCTTATCCATACCAACAACTTTGCCGAATACACCAAATAGATCGAAAAATTTCTTCAAAAGATACATATTGTTGAATTTTCATAAATCATTTTTGTATAGACAGCTGCCGACTTTGTATGGAAAATTATATGGACAAACTTATGATGCAAAATGGCTTCTTTGGACAAATTGAAGGCACCAAAAAAGTTTTAGCTGGATTAAAAAATACAAAAAAAAATCATATGACCGAAATCTCAGTAATTGCTCTCTAGTTGTCGATTTAGTGTTACAAGGTACAAATAGTTACTTCGCTCTGGGTTGGAAAAGTTATGCAGGAATTACTTAAAATTAAACAAAAAAAAAGTTTTACAAATTTTCAATTTTAGGCATTTTCATAATCCCACAATTCCATTGGCAGGTTCGTCACTGTTTTTTTCCTTCCACCAAACCCTTTTTTACCTTCAAAATTCAAGCCAAAAATCTACACACACTCCAACTTTAGTCTTTAGCGCGGCTTCGCTCGCAGCTTGTTGATGTTGTTCACAGCTTGCAGGATTCTGCTGCTGCTGGAAGGCAATTTTCCGGCAGGGTGCGCAAAAAAGGCAAGCAAAGAAAAACAAGAAGCTCTGAGCAGGTGGTTGGGTGTTTGTGCAAACATGACACGGTTTCGTTCCAAACCAACCGACACCTCGTTTTCTGCGCCAAACAGCGCCAGTTTCCTGCTTACGGCCGATTTTTTTTCTCAGATGTTCGACTTTTGGCGCAAGGTATACGAGGAACAATTTGGACCAAGACTGAGTTTGAATGGAGCGTCTGATTGAATTGAATTTTGGGACGCTTTTTTGTCGATAAACGGGAAATTGAAGGGAAACGAGTGGATTATGATTTTGAATGTATGACTGTAGCTTTGTGGATTTCATAAAAGCGTTATGCAAACTTTTTATTTAATCTCTGTTGATTTTAGTTATTTTCTATCAGATTCTAGTATTGAAAAAAGGGTAAAAAGAAAAGCATTTTAACACTTCTCGTCGTTACGTGATTATCCTCACAGGACATGAGAGCCACAGAGTAATTCTACATTAAACCCAGAACATCACCACACCGGAAAATAAACAAGGCGCGAAAAGTCCGTTAAATATGCAACAAACCTCCTGCTTCAGGGCGGAAATGGTTGTGGCCGTAAATAAAACCCGGAGCATCATCCTCGGCCGTAGTGTTGAAAAGTGTCCATCATTAAACAATTTTCAAGACCAAACATTTCCGGGGAAATTTTCCCTTCTCTGGAAAATCTCTTGTCATACGAGGAAAACCATCCGCTGGGAACAAAAAAAAAAGAAAAAAAGAACAGAGCAAAAGTCAACACGCTGGTCTTGTCCGGGAACATTTTGTTTGCCATCAGGTCTAGTTTCAGGTGCTAGAGAAGTATAGTGCAGTAACTCGCGGTAGAGTACGAGCATCGGATGACCAGCAACTAGCGTTGAGCTGAACGTTGATGGTAGAACGTTGATGATGATGACGGTGGTGACCACCGGTAACCGAAGACCACAGCTGGATCTCAACTTTTAGGAACAAAGAACGGCATCAGCTTACTCAGCGTGGAATTTGAGGACTTCATGTTTGCTCGCCCGATGATTTGGTAGAAAAACAACAAGTTTAGAAATGGGTCACTTTTGGGAAACATCGTCAATTGGCTATTATATTATTATTATTATTTTTTTTTTTTTGAAAAGCATCATAATCAGAAAGAGTGGCTAAATGCCATCTTCAATAGCAGACACTCAAAATTCCATTTCAAATGAGTTTCTCCTAGAATAATGATTCGACTACCGCATGTATCTCATTACAAATGATGAATAATTACTCGATCCAACATTACCCATTATACGTGCTCGTACTTCATTTCACAGTCGTTACATTTTTCCTTCCCTCCCTTCTAATCGCAGTCGAAGAACACTTGCATAATTAAGTCGTTCCCTCGCGGGCTTTGCTACCTTATCGGCTTACAAGATAATTCGTCCTCCTAAACACCTAATTACTCAGAACCTCGGAGCCTCAACCAGCAGCGGCAGCAGCAGTTGGGGACTCATTACTCATGCAATCCCCCGTCCCTCTCTTCTCGCTGGCATGCGGATTGACATCCCAATTATCAAGAGCTCAACGTGTTCCAGAGTGTGTCACCCGGGGAGGTCACGTTCGGTTTCGAGCTCCCGTGATGTTCATCATCGTCCAATGGTCCGGCGTTGTTCATCTTGGTCCCCTCGTCCCCTCGGCCGGGTATGATTTAGTAGCACTGTCAGCATAATACAACTTTATTTATGCGCACCAATTATCATCAGCATAAATTACCATTCCAAATGCGTGCGCCAATGTCGGGTTCCGGGGGACAATTCGAGAAGGGGATCACGACTGGACAGTGGCAGGACTTGGTCTTGGGGACATGATTGTTGTATTCGAGAGGAAAACAAGAAAACGAGAAAGAAAAATTCCATCAAATCTGCTGATTGGATGTTAACTTGGCTACACGAAAAACCCAAAAGTTAAAGTTAAATTTAGATTATGTTCAAATTAACTTCAAGTCCAGTTCAGGTCAAGTAGAAATCTGTTGTTGTTCAAGTCATGAAATTCAAAACTTCGAGCAACTTCAAGAAATGAAAAAAAAACTGGGCAGCACTAGTCCGAGAGAATAATGGCCTCGAGACGAGAGAATAGTTGTACAGAATAGTTGTACCATTCCCATTCCCGAGGTTAATCTGCAAAAAAAATCATCCGCCAAAACAAAAAAAAACAAAAGTGTCGATTACGAGAATCGAACCAGAGACCTTTGACATACAAACCCAATGACTTAACTGCCTCGGCCACCACAGCCTGGTAAACAAGTAGTGGTCAAATGTCGATGTATGGCACTTGATGGAGATTTGTTGTTTCAATTAACGAATGAACACATTTGTTATGGTGGTGTTAGTTGGTAGGATTATTCTCTTGATTTTGGCGATGAGCCCTAAATAAATTTTGATTGAACGATTCTCTTAACTCGGAATTTTGGGTGTGGGTAATTCTCCGCCAACTCACACAGCAGTTGCCCCGACCCCTCTTCGATTTGTGTGAAACTTTGTCCTAAGGGGTAACTTTTGTCCCTGATCATGAATCCGAGGTCCGTTTTTTGATATCTCGTGACGGAGGGGCGGTACGACCCCTTCAATTTTTGAACATGCGAAAAAAGAGGTATTTTTCAATAATTTGCAGCCTGAAACGGTGATGAGATAGAAATTTGGCGTCAAAGGGACTTTTATGTAAAATTAGACCCCCGATTTGATGGCGTACTCAGATTTCCGAAAAAACGTATTTTTCATCGAAAAAAAAAACACTAAAAACGTTTTAAAAATCCTCCCATTTTCCGTTACTCGACTGTAAAAAATTTTGGAACATGTCATTTTATGGGAAATTTAATGTACTTTTCGAATCTACATTGTCCCAAAAGGGTCATTTTTTCATTTAGAACAAAATTTTTCATTTTAAAATTTCGTGTTTTTTTCTAACTTTGCAGGGTTATTTTTTAGAGTGTAACAATGTTTTACAAAGTTGTAGAGCAGACAATTACAAAAATTTTGATATGTAGACATAAGGGGTTTGCTTATAAACATCACGAGTTATCGTGATTTTACGAAAAAAAGTTTTGAAAAAGTTAGTCGTCATCGATCATGGCCATTCATGGTCACCCGCGACAGACACGGACGACGAAACAAAGAGAAATGCAAAAAGTAGGGTAGAGTAGTCATCAATGAGACACGGGGAACAATGATAAAATTGCTCTCACAAGTCGTAGTTTCAACCAATCAGGCTCATATTTGGGGGAAAGGTGTGTCTACTGGATACACGTCTGCCATTATAGTGGCTTTGGTAATGGACGCTCCCTTGAAAAGTTATTCATAAATGTTTGATTCTGGGGTGTAAAAGTAAATAATGGTCAAAAATTACTTTTTCGCTCGTAGGCTGCCATTAACACCAAAACTAATATTTCTTCAAATTTTTTTCGACGTTCCATAGGGATTGAGTTGGGCTACAATGTCCTTTCATTAGGTTTGGTCAAAATTTAAAATATACCCAGAATCCAGGCCTGTCTCATTGTTCCCCTCTCATTTTAGCCCATGGGTAACAATGAGACACTTTGATTTTTCTTCATTAAACATTTCAAAATCCATGTACATCTTTCAAAACATGAATTGAAAGTGATTCTTGGCATATTTATAGAGTTTTAACTTCATTTAACCAAAAATACAAAGTTATTTGGTATAAATATACGGATTTTACAAAATTTAAATACTTTTTAGTATAACTTTTGTTAATTAAAGTTTCATGTTGGCAAAATTGCTCTAAAATGTTCAAGGCAAGTTACCTGCAATGGAACAATACAAAAACATGATGTTTTACTAGAAAAATCTTGATTTTCGTAGTGTGTCTCATTGTTCCCCAGCTGTCTCATTGTTCCTGCCAAGTGCGTCTACAATGAGACAGTTGAATAACTCTGGCTGTAGATGTCGGATCGATCTCATATTTTGGTCAATGTTAGAACACATTAAAAGAAAGATAATGCAACAAAAAGCTCATTAAAACATGCTCATGAAAAAATGAGAAAAATCTTTGAAAGTTGAAAACCAAAAGTGTCTCATTGATGACTACCCTACCCTAACTTATTCAAAACTTTTTTTCGTAAAATCGCGATAACTCGTGATGTTTATAAGCAATCCCCTTATGTCTATGTATCAAATTTTTTGTAATTGTCTGCTCTACAACTTTGTAAAACATTGTTACACTCTAAAAAATGACCCTGCAAAGTTAGAAAAAAACACGAAATTTTAAAATGAAAAATTTTGTTCTAAATGAAAAAATGACCCTTCTGGGTCAATGTGGATTCGAAAAGTAAATTAAATTTCCCATAAAATGACATGTTCCAAAAATTTTTACAGTCGAGTAACGGAAAATGGGAGAATTTTTAAATGGTTTTTAGTGTTTTTTTCGATGAAAAATACGTTTTTTCGGAATTCTGAGTACGCCATCTAATTTTGCATAAAAGTCCCTTTGACACCAAATTTCTATCTCATCACCGTTTCAGGCTGCAAATTATTGAAATACACCTCTTTTTTCGCATGCTCAAAAATGGAAGGGGTCGTACCGCCCCTCCGTCACGAGATATCAAAAAATGGACCTCGGATTCGTGATCAGGGACAAAAGTTACCCCTTAGGACAAAGTTTCACGCAAATCGAAGAGGGGTCAGGGCAACTTTTCCCGATTTCGTGTGAGTTGATAGAGAATTACCCGTGTAGAAAATATTCAGAAAAATTCAGATAGTTCTGATAATATGAAAGTTTAAATCAAAACATTAACTCCAAAAAATCAGAACACTCAAAAAATTGGAGAAATTGAAAAAAACAAGAAGTAAAAAAAAACAAGCGTTGAATTATCAGAGAATATTTTTTTAAGAAATCATATCTTTGAAGAAAAAACCTCGAAAAATCCCCCTGGTAATTAATAATTTGAAAAGAATCTTGAAATTAATAAAACATCATGACATGCATAATCATTGGGAATGTAAATAATTCAAGAAATTTTCAATTTTATTCAATTCGGTTTTATTGTTTATTATCAAGATACAATTATTCAAGAAATTTTATTAAATAAATTCATTCAAATAAATAAAAAAAACAATGATTTGAATTTAAAATAATTTTGAATTAATCAAAAATTCTTGAAACAATTCTATAACTCAAAGGATTCAATAAATTTGCAAACTTAAAGCATTCTGCAAATTCAAGAAATTCAAGAAATTCAAGAAATTCAAGAAATTCAAGAAATTCAAGAAATTCAAGAAATTCAAGAAATTCAAGAAATTCAAGAAATTCAAGAAATTTAAGAAATTCAAGAAATTCAAGAAATTCAAGAAATTCAAGAAATTCAAGAAATTCAAGAAATTCAAGAAATTTAAGAAATTCAAGAAATTCAAGAAATTCAAGAAATTCAAGAAATTCAAGTAATTCAAGAAATTCAAGCAATTCAAGAAATTCAAGAAATTCAAGAAATTCAAGAAATTCAAGAAATTCAAGAACTTTAAGAAATTCAAGAAATTCAAGAAATTCAAGAAATTCAAGAAATTTAAGAAATTCAAGAAATTCAAGAAATTCAAGAAATTCAAGAAATTCAAGAAATTCAAGAAATTCAAGAAATTCAAGAAATTCAAGAAATTCAAGAAATTCAAGAAATTCAAGAAATTCAAGAAATTTAAGAAATTCAAGAAATTTAAGAAATTCAAGAAATTCAAGAAATTCAAGAAATTCAAGAAATTCAAGAAATTCAAGAAATTTAAGAAATTCAAGAAATTTAAGAAATTCAAGAAATTTAAGAAATTCAAGAAATTTAACAAATTTAACAATTTCAACAATTACAATAAATTCAACAAATTAAAGAAACTAGGATTCTCTACGTCACTGCATCTCGCATCCAAAGTATAGCAAGTTGACAAAGAGTGACAACAACCTGCTGCTTCTTTCCCCTGAACCATGGGGGGATTCACGTTGTTCTATTTGTTGCAACTCGCATCGGCGAGGACTCTATTCTCCCGGCACTCATGCATATTTACTTACTCATTAAACTAATTGAGACTAATCTCGCTTCGCTTTTTCTCGGCTCAGTGGCTGAAACCAGGAAAATGAGAGAGCAAAACCACCACCAACAGCAGTTCTGCTGCATGGAAAAACACTGGGAAAATTAAGCGCACAACGAGAGTTGAGTGAGCTTTCAACGCATTTGTCGAGCTTGGGGATTTGGAACATTCATTCAGCATGGATGTAACTGATGGGTGTGTGTTTGAATTCATGATGGAATGGAATTTGATGGGATATGCACCCCCCCCCTTTACCCACTACTGCTGTTCGGTGTAGTCAGTTTGGTTTGGTGGTGGGTGGAGGCAAAAAATGCAAGGTTGTCGAAGTTGGCAATTACATGAATTGAGATTGAGCAGAGCTACACAGTGTTCACTTTGAATGTGTTTTGTTGCAGATGGATAATTAAAATGGACATTTTGATGAGTTTTTTAAAACAATGCGTTTCACCTTATTTTGTTGTTATTGTTGTAGACACAAACCTGCAAAAAGAGTGAGAATTTATACGTTAATAATGATTAATAATAATTTTAACTTGAAAATAGCAGCAATACATTTAAAATTGGTTTTTATTAAAGCTTGACTTGAATTTGACTCCTTGATATAACAATAAATGTTGAGGAATTATGAAGACAAACCTGTATGTTCCTCCAATCTTTTGTAAAACATGGTTATTATTATCTTTAAGGCTACCAACTGTACGGATTTTTTCCTTACCATACGGATTTTCGAACCTCTTCGCGGATTTTTAATAGGCCGGAATTTTTGTAGGGAATTTTACGCATAACACGGATTTGTATGGAATTTTAACAACTTTTTAAGGTGAAGCCGTTGATCATTTTCGAAGAAAATTGATCATCACTATATAATATTTTGTATTAAATTCAATTCAACGAATTTCACTACCAAAAGGAATCAGCATGTGCCAGTTGTTGCCTTCTTGAAGGCACTCAAAGAATTTTTGATCTAAATCAAATGTACTTCAAAATTTACATAATTTTGTGGCACAGTCATTGACGTCCTAGTTGGCAATCATTGATTAATGACGATTTCCATAACATTACAAGGAATGGGATAATCGTTACCAATGGAATCAGCATGTATAGGGCACTGTTCTAAACAATTTGTAGAAGGAATTTTGTCAAAATATTGATAGCGACGCAAAATTTATATCTTTGAACGAAAAATAATGACAATGATGGAAGTCTTCACGTTAACACTGGAACGCCCAACGCATGTCCAACTTACACGGACGCCCAAGCCTCCCAAAAAAGTTGGAACGGTAACTTCAACACGCCCGTTCTCGGGCATAACTCAACCAATCGGGACGATTCTTGTTCCCAGTGATTTGTAAGAATGTCTAGATGATCCTAAAATTTTGCAGAACTTGATTTGAACAAATCTGTAATTTCTGCGACTGAAAACATCGTTCCAACTTTTTTTAAACGACTGCCTCCGCGGAATTTTCGGCGATTTTTTTTTACACGCGAAAAAAAAGTTGGAACGATGTTTTTGATCGCAAAAATTACAGATTTGATCAAATTAAGTTCTGCAAAGGTCTAGAATCATCTAGACATTCTAACAAATCACTGGAAAGAATAATCATCTTGATTGGTTTAGTTATGCCCGAGAACCATTGAGTTGAAGTTACCGTTACAACTTTTTTGGAGCCTTGGGCGTTGGAATGTTAATCATTGAATTACTTTTTGATTTGGTCGAAGCTTTTGTTAACTAAAAAATTTTATTTTTCTGTGAGTTTGATTAAAAAGGGAGAGTTTACCGGGGTTTCCTCAATTAAAACTTGATTGTCTTTCATATGTTGATAGGACCTTTAAAAAAACTCTAGAATTGTTCTTTTAGAAATTCCTTACTAAATAAATCCATTTCCAAAGGCTTTCTAAAACTTATGAAAACATTTGAATTAACAAATCTAGAGTTTTTTCAAAGGTCCTATAAACTGTTGTCTTTTCAATAAAAAAAAAACTCTGGAAAAGTGTTGTGAAAACACTAAGAACGATATTATTCTTAAAAGCAAACTTGACATTTCGTAAACTTTTAAACGTTTAACAAAAAAATTGAAGAACAAAATGATTTGATTCAAATCACGGTTTGATTTGATTCAAATCACGGTTTATTTTATGGATACTTTTGAAAGTGCAAGTCATAAGCACTCTGATAGCATTTTGTGAAATTTGTTAGCTGTAAAAACGACACAGTTTCTCAAACTTCTCAAATTTATTTAATTTCATTAATATAAATAATTCCTTGACAGTCTTTGTTATACCATGCTGTCATATCGTACGGATTTTTGCTCAGCAAGAGTTAGTAGCCTTAATTATCTTTTATATGAGTAATTCTCTCAGATTTCGGTCATTTGATTTTTTTTTGTACTTTTTAATCCAGCTGAAACTTTTTTGGTGTCTTCGGCCATTTTGCATTATTAGTTTGTCCAGATAATTTTCCATTCCAATTTGTATCTTTTGAAGGAAGTTTTTGATCGATTTGGTGTCTTCGGCAAAATTGTAGGTATGGTTACGGACTACACTAGAAAAAATGATAAACGGTAAAAAAATTGTGGTTTTTGATTTCACTTTTTGCCACTAAAACTCGATTTGCATAAAAACACAAATTTAATTTTTTTAGTTTATTATATGATTAAGAGGATATAAAAAGCCAACTTTTCAGAAAATTCCTGGTTGTGTAAAAAATCTTTGACCGAGTTATGAATTTATGAATCGAAACTGATTTTTTCAAAAAATCGAAATATTGGTCGCAAAAATTTGACAACTTCATTTTTCGATGTAAAATCAAATTTGCAATCAGTGAAATTTTGATAATTTTGCACCGTTTTCAAGTTATAGCCATTTTAAGTTAACTTTTTTGAAAATAGTCACAGTTTTTAATTTTTTCAAATTAGTTTACATGTTTGCCCATTCTTGAAAAAAAATATTCTTGATAAACTGAGAACATTCTCTTTATTTAGCTTTTTTGAACTTTGTTGATACGACCTTTATAAAATATAAATAATGAAATAACAAGCTATAGTTTCAGAATTTGCATGGGAAAAGTATTTTTAAATGCATTTTACACTAGTTCAGTTGATTTGCAATCATCAGTTTTCAAAAAATGCAAGATTTGACAAAAACAAAAATTACAGCAAAAAATAACTTATGCATCGAAAATTTTCAAAAAATCAAGAGATTTTTAAATCATTTCAAACATACTAAAAGTGATTCTAAACGCAGGGAAAATAATTTTAAATTGATTTCAGCAGATTGAATTTCCATTGAAATTTTAAAATTTTCTGAAAAAAAATTGTTTTGCCCCCTGATTAACTTTTTTTTATTTTAATACTTAGAAAATTCTTAACATTTTTCATTTCATGACTTTGAAAATCGGGTAATAACGTTTGCTAAAAAAATTGACAAAATACTTTAAAAAGGTGAAAACACAGATTATGAAATTTTACATGAAATCTTAATATGCTACTAGCTATAAAAATTATTGTTTAGAATGCTGTTTGACATTTAAGAAGGTTGAAAATTTGGTTGGTGGAATATTATCTCTATTTTGAATTATTTTACCTAAAACATGTGAAAAATGTGAACCTTATGAAATTTCATAAGAAACTGATGAAAATATTACACATTTTTTGACACAAATTCGGCCATCATTCCCCAATGAATATAACTTTTTTTTCTGTGCATCTTCCATGATGACAAACAATTTTCCAGCTATTCCACGTTATTTCCGCGAATCTAGTCGTTTCAACGTTCTCCAAGTAGAGAAAGCAAACGAAATTGATTTTAAATCTACTTATGAACTTTACAGAAAAGAAAGAAAATCCTCCGATCAAAGCAGATTGCTCCAATTTGTGTGTTTTCTCTCTGCCAACGTGTATACAAACTATATCCGAAGCGATCTGCTTGAAATTGAATATGTGTGAGTTCAGGGGTGCGATGTCACGGGGTGGGCCAGGGCTCCTGTTTTGACATTAGGGTGGTACATTTTGTAATCATTTCAATTGTGCTTTTTTTCACGAAATCACTAGTTGATAACAAAAATGAAAGAAATTGATTCAAAAAAAAAAAAAGATTTTTATGACACAACAACCCTAACTTGACACGCGGTGATCCAGAAGAAAATCAATATCACTGTTGTAGACTCTTCACAACGTGCCAGAAGGATTTTTTTTCCCGACTAGAAAACTGATCCCACGTGGGGCGGCTCGGAGCGCACCAATTCCATGGAAGGGAGAAAATTTGCTGATTGTGGCGATAACGATGTAATAAATGTTGACTCTGCGTCTCGGCGGCTGGGCTGGGGGCATGCAACCCGAGAACCGTGAAATTTTCCGACCTTTCAAGACCCAGATTTGCACGGGGCAGATAAGGGGATCCAATTTCCAATCTGTTTTTCGCAGAAGCAGAAGGGAAACCCGTCGGCCAATCGTGCTTTTCCCCGTGGGTTTATGTGTAGAGGGGGGGAAGGTGGTTATGATTTGATTTTGTGCCAATTAGCAAATAGTGTGCTGCTGTCGATGATGATCGTTGTGGAGGTGGTGGTAATCGTTTGCTGGTTTTGGCTAGGTAAACTGGGGAAGAAACATTGTTTGCACTCTGTTGTAGACACATTTTTTTGGCTGTTGATAAGCACTTGTTCTCAGATTGTGGAATTTGAGTCTCAATAGGGAAAATTGATTCTCAATTTTTGAAAAAAGACTAAAAATTTCTTATTTCAAGACAAAAATTCTTAGTATTGTCAATACAACTCAGAAAGGTTTCTTTGACGTATTTCTTTGAAAATTTATACACTCACGTCTGTTCCTCATTGGAATCAATTACTTTCCGGAAAACTTTTCCTTCTGTCATAGCAGATGAAAAACTACCAACTATCATCAATATTCCACCACAGTTCAGGTTCACCAAACTCTTTCTCTCTCTATTCCTTCACCCCAACACCATCGGAATCCGGATCAGGATCCTTCAATGGTAGATAAAAACATGAAACAGGAAAGATATCCCGTCACGATGACGACAGGGACGCAAAAGTTTTCGCCCAACTTTGAAGCAAAATTTATTGACAAAGTTTTTCCAACCTCACACACACACACAGTCACACAGTCACACACTCACACATGGCCCACCCACAGAACCTCAAATCCATCTCAATCTCGGTGTCAGAAGCTTTCGCTCTAGATTGCTTTCCCCCCTACCCTCAAGGCGGATTTCAACCACCTTTCCTGGAATATCTCACCCCTCCCAAACCGCACCGAGATTTCTCTCCCAGGGAGTCGTGTCTCAAGGCAGACGGAGGTGTAATTAATTATTTATGATAATGAAGAGCACATAATTCCTCTTATCAGAAACACGCTCGAGTCATTTAAACTTTAATCCTGGCGGCGACGGTGGCGTGTCGTTCCACGTGGGAAAGATGGGCAGGAAAGCCGTACGTGGAGCCAACGTGCTGAACCCAAGTAACAATTTACGTTTTAATTGACTCTGGAAGTATATTTTAAGAGTCTCTGGAAAGATTCGAGCAAAAAACCGCTTTATCTTGAAAGCAGCAATAAAGAAGAGTTAAAACAGCATTAAGTGTAAAATGGACTATTTTAGGAGGTTGTCAAGATCGTATTTCAGGAGAGTTCTAGAGCCAAACAGTATTGCTGTTGATTTTTAACGGACTCTCCAGATACTCTCAAGAGATCTAATAGAACTTATTCTAAAGCTAATTAAATTTATGGCTTGATTGAAAATCTCTTGGTAGCCGCAATAAAACATATTTTAAACTTGTTCATTCTCGGTTAGGATAAATTAGATTTTACCAAGAAAATATGGGTGCAAGATTTATTTTATCAAATCCAACTATTCTTTGAAAATATAAACAACAAATGGTTAACTTTATTTGGTGACAAGAATATAATAATTATATAAATAAGTGTTTGATTATCTATCCAATCATATCGAGAAAATCCATGCCATTAAAATTTCACCTATCAATTTCTTGAGATACCTAAAAAAAATAGACACCGAATACATTATTATATCAAAATAACTCTAATTTTTCATAAAATTGAAGCAAACTTTTCTTGTTAAGCTGTAAACACCATCATGGCGTCCATCTAGGTCGCTATTTTTTCATTAAAACATGGCGAAATTCTTTGAATCTATTTGTTCTTACTTAAAGCTATTAGAAAAACATCTTTTCTGGAGACGCTCTCGATCAAGAATAACGTTTCTTGAAAAGCTCTTGATTAAGATTAAGCAAGGGGTTCTAGACTGAAGTGAGCTTTGATATAGTTTTAATCCAGAGTAAAATGCACAATACTGTGACCGTAGCGCATGCAAGTTTTAGCCCACTGGAGGTAGATCCAAAAAAACATTTGTTGGCACATTTTCGTCATTTTCGTGAATTACGAATAGCGAGTTTTCGTCATATTTGAATAAAACTAGGATTACGTTCAGTTCACCGTTTTTATTTATTAACAGAAAAGAAAACTTGTCACTTTTCTTCAATTGATGATTCGGAACCGTCTTCCAATTTTCTATGCCGGAAGCTCAGAAAGAAGGACAACACTAACAAGTTTTTCCACCACACGAATCTTAATTTGGCACAATTACATCACTAACTCACATAACAATTACGAAAGCAGTATGATCTTTTTGCATAATAAGTAAATAATAAAAGAGTTTGTCCGGCACTTTGGAAACGTCCGATCTTCTCGCTGCTAAATGTAGACTGAGTTTGACATTTGAAAAGTCAAGTCAAAAAGATTTCGAATAAAGCTTTCCCTAAACAACTTGGATTTAATACTGATTTAGTGAAGTCAATTTGTTCTGGGAATATCTTCTTCAAGATAACTGTAAGTAAATAAAAAAGAGATCAATAAAACTTTGCTCCATGATCTTCGAGAACTTTTCAAGATTTTTTCAAGATATTTTTAGAACAGTATTCTGCTAAGCCTAAAAAGATTTGATAAACGCTTTTATAAAAGCAAGAAGCTTTTTTCAAATGTGTTATAAAAACTGATAAAACTTAGGAGCATTTGGATTGCTACTTGGGAAACCAACGTGCGAGGCTGTTGCTGTCTGGGGCAGAATCGATGCCGATAGCCGCGCTTCCAACTTGGAGAATGGACTTTGTAACGAAGCTAGTTGGCGCAGACCGGTGAGATTCGTGACTGAGATTAGCGAATGGCACACGTGCGGTGAACTTGGGGGAATTGATAGGATTGTAGTGCTCCAAAGCTTGCACACGATGTGTAAATTATAAAATATTTATTGTTGAAATTGAAACTAATTAAATTGATACTGGTTGAGAAAAATCATATTTTGTGGTGCAGAGCTGCCCATAAAAGCAAATTTGTCCAATGTGCATTATTGAACAATTGAAAAAAACACACACATTAGGCTATTTTTTCAATCAACCTTAGAAACGATTTGCCTGATCATATTGATTTTTTTCTGGATCCAGAGGACGTTTTTGGATCCAGAGAACGTCAATTCTAATTGACTTTCTTCGAAAATTAATAACTCACTAATGACAAAACTTCATTTCAAAATTATTTTTTCGTAAAATCGCGATAACGCCTAATGTATTTAAGCAAATCCCTTGTGTACCATTTTTTTGTAATTGTCTGCTTTACATCTTTGTAGAACATTGTAACACTCTAAAAAGTACCCTGTAAAGTAAGAAAAAACACAAAATTTCAAAATGAAAAATTTTGTTCTAAATGAATAAATGATCCTTCTGAGTTGATATAGACATTTTCCATAATTATTTACAGTCGAGTAACGGAAAATGGCAGAGTATTTAAAAAAAATCATGTTTTTTTCGATAAAAAATAAAATTTAGTCCCTTTAGCACTAAATTTTTTTCTCATCACCGTTTCTGGCTGCAAATTATTGAAAAACGTGTATTTTTTCGCATATTCAAAAATTGAAGGGGTCGTATCGTCCCTCCGTCACGAGATATCAAAAAACGGACGCCGGATTCGTGATCAGGGACAAAAGTTATCCCATAGGACACATTTTCACGCAAATCGAAGTGGGGTCGGGGCAACTTTTCCCGATTTAGTGTGAGTTGGTAAAGAATTGCCCATATCTTTTTTGCTTTTTTTCCTTCATTTCAAGAGTTTTATTTGAAAAGGTCCTAGAAGCTATAATGTTTTATATGTTTTTAGGACCTATTCAAAAAAAAATCTAGATTTGTACTTTTTCTACTTATGTCCCATTTCCAAAGCAATTGATGCAAGTTATATTTTTTTTATTTTTCGTGCTCTAGTTCATAAAAAAAAACATATAGGCTGCAATAAATTTCAACATTAAATCAAATACGAGGAACTCTAGATCTATAGATCTAGATGTTCAAAATCTACTTTGATTATTCACAATTAAAAGTTTCCGAGTTTTTGAGATTTCATAACAGTTTTCTCCAGAGCACAAACTCAGCACTATTTTTGCCCATTTTTCCACTTTTTAGAACAATGATAAATCAATTTAAATCAATGAAAATCACTTAAATTTTGGAAGAAAAGTAAACTTTCAGTCCAGCAGGGCTATTTAAAGTAATAAAAAGCAGAACCACAAAAAAATTACACTGAGCAAAAAGTATGAAATCTTTTAAAATATTGATATCTGCGATGCAAAGAACGGCTTGTCTTTATTCAGCAAACGTTTGTGAATTTTCGAGAAAGACATTTTCTTGTATATTTTTTGCAATCCAATCTCTAATCCATTTTTATAGTGTGAAGAAAATTAGTTTTGTATGAAAATGTTAATTTTAGAAAAAATCGGGTGTTTGGAAAATCTTACTTTTCAGGAATATTTTTGGGATTTTTTTGCTTCTAGAATGCTGTTTGGCATGCCTTCCACCAATAAATTTGTCAATAACTAGCAATCCCTTTAAATCAGTTGTAACGTATCAATTCAGGGTAATGTTTTAAAGAAATAAAATTTAATGAGTTCTTCTAGAACTCTCAAAAACAAACATTTGGATTAAAAAAAATATACAGCCTTAAGTTATATCAGCTAGTTTTTTACACTTTTTCCTGCTTTAACTTCATCTTATTCTCTTCTAACCATATCTTTAGATTCTAATGTACTTAGCCAAACCTGCAAGGAATCTCATATCACTATAATTTGTAAACTTAGTACCACATGTTTAGTCTGATAGGCACAACTAATAAACACAAATTGAAATTGAAAAATTACAGCCATTTAAAGATGTCGATATGTGTCTCAGGTTGATAATGATTATTCAATAGGGTTAAATTTTCAATTCAATTTTTTTTTTGTTTTTTGCAACGAAGTGAAACTTTTCAATTCAAAATGTTTGTTTTTGAGAGTTCCAGAAGAACTCACCAAATCTTATTTCTCTGAAATATTACCCTCAATTGATACGTTAAAAAACTGATTTAGAGGGATTGCTCTAACGCTATTGAAATTTTTTTAATGCAATCCAAAACAAAAAAACTAACTACATCTACCATAAAAGAACTTAACTTCAATTGATAGAGTTTTTCTTTTTCGTAAAATCGCGATGACTCGTAATGTTTATAAGCAAACCCCTTATGTCTACATATTATTATTTTTTTTTTTTGTAATTGTCTGCTCTACATTTTTGTAGAACATTGTAACACTCTAAAAAATAACCCTGCAAAGTTAGAAAAAACCTGAAAAATGACCCTTCTGGGTCAATGTAGATTCGAAAAGCACATTAAATTTCCCATAAAATGACCTGTTCCAAAAATTTTTACAGTCAAATAACGGAAAATGGGAGAATTTTCAAAACTTTTTTAGTGTTTTTTTTTTCGATGAAAAATACGTTTTTTCGGAATTCTGAGTACGCCATCAAATCGGGCGTCTAATGTTACATAAAAGTCCCATTGACACCAAATTTCTATCTCATCACCGTTTCAGGCTGCAAATTATTGAAAAACACCTCTTTTTTCGAATGTTCAAAAATTGAAGGGGTCGTACCGCCCCTCCGTCACGAGCAATGCTTGAAAAGGGATCTATGACTGAACGGGACTGCTAAATATTCGCTGGAACTTTCTGTCAGCGATCATTTCCCAAAACGATATTTGATCGCTGACACACAACGCCTATCATGACCGTTATTGCTTGGCGACGGTCGATGAACGTAAACACGAAGACGAAACGAACGAAAAATGAACATCACTCAAGCAGCCGCCCGAACGAGACAATGTGCTCTTTCTCTCGTTTTTGTCTCTCTCCTCCTAGTGTATGCTGCGTGGTGATAGAAATCATATGATTGCTATCATTGGAGAGATGATTGGAATCTCGGTAGAATGTCAAACGACCGCTCTCTAGGTTATTTTTGTTCTGGAGGGAAGTCAATGATTGTGTGAGTCACTTTGCGTAGCACTCATTCTTTTGTGTGTGAAACGAACGAAAGCAGAATGTAAAAATCAGGTTGTCGTGGTGGAGACGATTGGAGTGCTCTGTCTGCTATCACAAACAAAGTCAAAATTTCGCAAGCCCTGGTCACGAGATATCAAAAAACGGACATCGGATTCGTGATCAGGAACAAAAGTTACCCCTTAGGACAAAGTTTCACGCAAATCGAAGAGGGGTCGGGGCAACTGCTGTGTGAGTTGGCAGAGAATCAGCCACAGAAAAAAAAGTTGAATTTTGGAATGTTGAAAATTTTGTAGGTTGAATATTACCTCTTTTTTGAGTAATATTACATAAAAAATGTGTAAAAATGTGAACCTGATGAATATTCATCAAAAACTGATGAAAATTCATCATTTTGTGGGGTAAAATTAATCATTTTTTGCCACAAAATCTCATCATTTTTTTCTGTAACGGTAATTTTCAAAAGTAAGTAAAAAAAACATTGTTTGTGCACACAGCAAGAAAAAAGTTGATTTTTGTTTTGGTTGGTTGAATATTAATCATTTTTTGAGTAATATTACATAAAAAATGTGTAAAAATGTGAACCTGATGAATATTCATCACAAACTGATGAAAATTCATCAATTCCTGATGTAATATTACACATATTTTTTGCCACAAAATCTGTCACCATTTCCTCCGGATTCATGTGGACCAAAATGAAGCCATTTGTCAGTCTTCTTGGTAACGACAAAAAAGTATACTTGATCACGATAAAATAGCAAAAACTTCTCATCGACTTCACAAATCTTTAATTACGCTAAGCCCCCTTTGAGTTGAAGTTTTTCCTCCATATCAAGATTAAAGTTTTCCGCCAAGCTGATGGATTGTTTCCACATCAATTCAAAGAAATGCAAGCAATCACTTCCCCAACCCCCGGCTCGGAGATTTCCACCACGCAAAAACGAAAGCACTCTCGGCACTTCAGAATTAATCACCTTTCAATAGTTAATCGCTGCTCCCTGGTACAAGTCGCAAGCGCCATTTCCCACCATACTCGAGTCACTATAAATTATCCGAAGCACTTTTCCTAATTGATAGACCTTTCCCGACTTCCGTTCTAACTCTCTCTCTTTCTCGTCAGGAAAAAAAAAACTTCCGTTTCTGGGTGCTTTCAAATTTCAACATAAATTGTAGCTCCCGGAGAGAACACGAATTCCACACCCACCTCGCCTGTTTCATTTTCATTTTTTTTTTCCAACCCATCCAAAGTCGATAAACTTGACTTGATGGCTTGAACTAACCCGACTTCGAAGCTGGTACAAGCTCGGTTGGTACACTTTTGTGTCGGGAAAATGCGGAAAAGCTTGCCCCGGATAAAGGAGGTGGGGGAGGAGGGGGGGGGGTAACTTCTTCAAAAAGGATCACAGATTTTATCGCTAATTTAATTTTTAATCATTGATTAGCTCGACGAAGGCCCGGCTGGAAGTTTTCCAACCTCGCCTGGTTGGTAGGAAAAACTCCATGCGGAAGATTGATGGAGTTGAGGAACGGGGGCAGGGGGGAAAATGTGGTAATTTGCCGTGGCGAATGAATAAATAATGGCTCTTAATTCATGGTGGAGAAAGTGAATACTCTTTCGTTGGTTCTGAGAGAGAGAAAGGGGAATGAGAAGCTTTTTAAAGTTACGATCTTCTTTTGCTCAGGGTAAAACGATCCCAGGCTGCTATGGCTGTTGCTGCTAAAGTGGAAAAGAGTGATATTAAGTGCTTTTTAGTTTCCGGCAGAATTTCTGGCGCCATGAAAAGTGGGCACATCTGAGCTCAAGCGTGTGTGTTAGTGAGGGATGGTCTGTTGGTGAGTGTCTCAATTTGTGAAAGTATCCAAATTTTATAGCATTTCGAAAGAATAGGGGTTTGATGAGATCTCCTCTAGCCGTTTCATAAGACTTCGGAAGCTTAGCGGTAATTTTGTTGATTTCACCCACAATAAACTTTTTATAGAAAAAAACTACTTGAGCAACTCTCTACGAAATCAGCCGATTTTGACCATTTTTATTTTTTGTATTTTTATATTTGGCTCACACTTTGTGGGGGCCTTCCCTATGACCAAATAAGCTATTTTGTGTCATTGGTTCACCCATACAAGTCTCGATACAATTTTGGCTGCTGTCCATACAAAAATGCTATGTAAATATTCAAACAGCTGTAACTGTAATTTTCTGATCAATTTGGTGTCTTCGGCAAAGTTGTAGGTATTGTTGAGGACTTTTGAAAAAAATAGGTACACGGAAAAAATTGCAGATTTTTTAATCAACTTTTTTTCACTAAAACTCAATTTCCCAAAATACATATTTTTTGATTTTCGAGATTTTTTGATATGTTTTAGGGGACAAAAATCCGCAACTTTTGAGCCATAGAGAAACATGGTCAAAAAATCTGCCGCCGAGTTATGAATTTAAAAAAAAAATAGTGATTTTTGGAAAAAACCGAAGTTTCATGCAAAACAAGTTTGACATTATTTTTTAATGCAAAACTGAATTTGCAATCGAAAAGTACTTCACAATTTTTTTGATAAAGGGCTCTGTTTTCAAGATATAGCAACCGAAAGTTTGATTTTAGCGAAATGTTTGCAGTTTTTCAATTGTTAAAAATAGTGACCATGAGTGACCATTTCTAAAAATATTTTTTTAGGAAAGTTCAAAAAATTTGCTATAAAATTGTCTAAGAGACATTGAAGATTGGACATTGGGTTGCTGAGATAGAGCCGCTTAAAAAAAAAACACAAAAATTGAAGTTTTCTAAGTCTTACCAAAACAACCCACCATTTTTTAATGACGATATCTCGATTTTCAATGTTAATACATGAAACATTCGTGATTTTGAAAATTTTAAAATCAAGACTAACATTTTAAAAGGGCCAAACATTGAATATTACGCCCATTTAAAATGTTAGTCTTGATTTAAAAATTTTCAAAATATTTTTTTCGAAGAGATCGGAAAATTTCACGATTGTTTCATGTATTAACATTGAAAATCGGACCATTAGTTGCTGACATATCGTCATTAGAAAATGTTGGGTTGTTTAGGTGAGACTTAAAAAACTTCAATTTTCGTGTTTCTTTTTCTTAAAGCGGCTCTATCTCAGCAACCCGAGGTCCAATCTTCAATGTCTCTTAGACAATTTTAGAGCAAATTTTCTGAACTTTCCTAAAAAAAATATTTTTAGAAATGGTCACTCATGGTTAGATGGTGACAATTCTCGAGATTTTCAATTTCCCGGGAATCGAGAGTTGAATTTGGCCATTTCCCGGGAATTCCCGGGACCCGGGAGTTTTTTTTTTCTATGCCAACAGTGGCAATAATTCAAAAGACAATGTAATAATATTGTTTTTTTTTTTCAATCAACTAAGTTACATTTAATTCATATTTATTCTAAGAAACCTTAACTTCAGTATCCTTTTTATCTGAGGAACTATAAGTACCATTTGATTTTTTTTTTTAGCTTATTTTTATTAGGTCCTTTTAGGTGCTGTGACCAGGTTGGGACCGAGGATCAGTAAAACAAAATATAATAACAAAAAAAAACTCCTTAAATTCCATACTTGGAGATCATGTAACTGACGAGGGTTACTTGGTCCAAGCGGGTCTTGCAGGTCTTGAACCTGCCGATGTACTCGGAGAAAATCCCCCACAGCTCAGCCGAACTGTAGAGTACCTCCCCGGCTTCCTTCTCCGTGGCTCCACCGTCTCGGGGCCACCTTGGCTGCTTCCTGCGGGACGAGGGCGATCCTTGGATTTTCCGTCCGGAACTGCGCCCGGCAGCGGAGGGAACTCCGCCGGCGTAAACGCCGGAACTGCTGGACTCTGCTTCTCCGCCTTCCTTGCCGGCGGTTTCGGTTTCGACGCCTGCTGGCGCCTCCGGATGAAGTCCGCACGCTTGGGGCAGCTGCGGTCCCTGGCTTCGTGGGCTCCAGAGCAGTTGGCACACCGCTTCGGCTCGGCTTCTTGGACTTTGCACTCGTCCGTCTTGTGGGGACCCCCACAGTTGTTGCACCTGCCTTTCAGGTGACAGTTCCTGGTTCCATGACCCAGCTGCAAGCAGTTCCTGCGCTGGGTCACGTTCGGCCGCTTGTTCCGGTAGGCCTCCCACCGGATGATAGTGCTTGCCACAACTTTCATTGCAGAGAGCTTCTTCAGATTGGTGTATCCCTTGGGGAAGACCACAATGTACGGAGTTTCGTCCACGGTGGACTTTTCCTTCCGCTTGATGACATGCACCTCCAGCGCGTCCAGCTTGAGATCCCTCTTCAGAAGGTACTTGACCTCGTCCGGTTTCAGTTCATCAGGAAAACCACGAAGAACCACCCGATGACTTCGTTCGCTCCGTCGATCGTGGGTGTAGAATTCCACTTTCTTCTTCTTGAGTAGCTCTTGCAACTTGTCAAAATCTTTGACAGAGAAGCAGGTCACCTTTGTTCCAAATCGGGTTAGTTTGTAAATCGGTTTGAAACCTAATTTACAACTTTCCACTATCGCCACGAGCTTGTAAAAATCCGTGGAGTTCTTCACCACCAAAGGTGGTTGCTTTTGTTTACCTGCCGACTGGCCGGGTGGTGGAACCGCCGGGGCGTCCCCTCCTCCTGCTGGGCTGGCATTGTTGTTGTTTTTTTTATCCGCTAGCGGGCTGAACTTGTTGTTGTTGAGCAGGGTCTTCTCAACTTTTTCTCCTTCGATGCCGATTCCAGTGACCTCGCTGGACTTCTTCCGCTTCCGATTCCCGTGGACGGGACGAAAATCTTCCTCCTCGGAGGATTCCTCCACCTCCATCTGTCAAAAACTTCCAAGCACGCGAGATGACAACACGAGCAAAACACGTCTTAACTTGTCGCTGGCTGGCGACTGAGTGTGATTTTTTTTCTGAATCTGCACATACAGGATCGTTTCTTGAGATTTTTCCGACTCAAGATTGTGGTTTAAAATGTTAACGAATCTTTATTCGCACTGAGTGATTTTTTTAAAGTTTCACAAGCTTGTTGCATGATTTTTGTGAAGTAAAAACAAATAGCTAATATATAATTTCCCAGTATCGGGATATTTGCAATATGAAAAACAACGAATTAAAAACAACAATTTAATTTTTTTTTCTTTTTAAGGTTAACTGTAAATATTAATTTAAAAAATATTTACAGTTATCAGGGAAACCCGAATATTCACAATTGTTTTTTTCTTTAATATAATTGAATATTGAAGTTGACATGAAACACTAAATGACTTACTGACATCAAGAAAGTAAATTACCTTGATACAGCAAAATTACCCTAGAGAAGATTGCTATGCTCGAGAGAGGATATGGAAATTGAACTTATTGTGAAAAAGCTCTTAGAATAAATTAATAAAAATAATTAGAAAAAACTTTAGATTTAATTTCTGGGGTATAACTGCTAAGTATAAGATAAATTTTGGGATCCATTTTTTTTGGCTTCTCTCAATTATAGTTATTGGAATTTTTGATAAGTTAAATTTTAAATTTTTGAATAATAAGAACAGAGAAGCATTGGTTTATTTTAACTTGGACATCGAACATTGAACTTCTAATGTTCTATACAATTTAGAGTTTATAATTTTGCTTCGATATTTATAAGTATAAAATTTTCCGGGAGTCTCGACCGAATTTCCCGGGAATCGAGAGGTCCAAAAATGGTCGATTTCCCGGGATTTTTTTCCCGGGAATTCCCGCTCATGGTTACTATTTTTAAAAATTGAAAAACTGCAAATATTTCGCTAAAATCAAACATTCGGTGGCTATATCTTGAAAACGGAGCCCTTTATCAAAAAAATTGTGAAGTACTTTTCGATTGCAAATTCAATTTTGCGTTAAAAAATAATGTCAAACTTGTTTTTGTATTAAACTTCGATTTTTTCCAAAATTTCATAACTCCGCGGCAGATTTTTTGACCATGTTTCTCTATAGCTCAAAAGTTGCGGGTTTTTGTCCCCTAAAACATATCAAAAAATCTCGAAAATCAAAAAATACTTAATTTGGGAAATTGAGTTTTAGTAAAAAAAAAAGTTGATTAAAAAATCTGCAAAAAAAAAAATTCCGAGTACCTATTTTTTCTCAAAAGTTCTCAACAATACCTACAACTTTGCCGAAGACACCAAATTGATCAGAAAATTCACTCAAAAGTTACAGCTGTTTGAATATTTACATACCATTTTTGTATGGACAGCTGCCAAAATTGTTTGGAGACTTGTATGGATGAACCAATGACGCAAAATAGCTTATTTGGTCATAGGGAAGGCCCCCACAAAGTTTGAGCCAAATCAAAAAATACAAATAAAATCCATTTCCGGTTTTGGTAGAGTATTTCTCACTTGAAGGTTGTTCAATTTTATTTAAGTATTGAAAACTATCAAATCTAATTTCATTCAATATCAAGATTGTTGCTTTTATGCCAATCGAGAAACGGTCAAACATGATTTACCCCCCAAACTAATGAGCACCCTTAGAATCTCGCATTTGTGAAAGCTTCCCAGAGCTGTCAAACCACAAAGGGCAACTAAACCCCCAGGGGGGGCTCGAGAGAAATCGCCCTCATGGGGTTTCCAATTTTATGGCGCTCCACGTTTTCTCATTTCGTTTTTCAAGAGTGCAATTTTCCAACAAAAAGGGGAAGGCCAGCTTTAATATTCGCGCTCATACGTTGGGTCTGCTGGTGTGTGTTCTTCAAGTGGAAAAAAAGCCTCGGGAAAAATCTTCTAGGGCTACAACAGGAAGTCTCACTGGGGGGTAGTCGCTTTGGGTGGCAATGAGAGGAAAATTGCTTCCATTATTACTCGAGCGAGCAGGAATAAGTGCTCTGCTCCGGCATAAATTACTGATAACGGTTGGTGGTCATGGTGGTACTAGGAGGACGACCCTGTGCAATGTCCCGGAGGCAGCGCCGACTTTTGGTTGGCTGGTTCTTGTGTTCTTTTTTTTTTCTGGGGAGAGTGAAAAATTTACGGGAGCCTACGGAGCCGATTTTTTTTGTATTTCTGGCAAAAGAGGTCAACCTCTGATTGTAAAGGGGAAACTTTAAGAGTCGATTTAATTATGGTTTCTGATTCCAACTTGTGCAGTGTGGAGAAATTACATTCTTGGTCTTGTGGGTCAGTAAAAATATGTTTTTCCCATGACCCATGAAGACCATGGGGATTGCATTTCAAAGGGAATTCAGTTGCTATTTCTTCACATGTTAAAATGTTAAGGTTAATGTTAACATTCTATAGGTCGCCTTCCTTTAGCTGTATTTTTTATAGTCCAGCTTGTGATAATACACAATCCTAGCCCTTTACTAAGCAATCGAATCCAGGAGGAAAAAGATCACCAGTTGTGTTGGTCCTAGCCGGGATTTGAGTTTCGATCTACCGCTTACGAGGCGAAAGCGTTACCACTAGGCTACTTGGCTTGGTCTTGTGGGTGGTCCAAGCAAAAATTTTGAAGAAGGTATGAAAAAAAAGTTTTATCAAGAAATATAATTTTCTAGCAGAAATCGCTAGGAGACGGTGTTTGGCAAGCCAGAAAGGGTAAATGCTTAACTTTTTTAGAGAGTCAGGGAAATTCCCGCTAGGAGTTGGATGGTTTTTAGAAAGGTAAAGGGTCCAAGGTGCCATCTTAAGCGTAGGAGGAAAAAAAATTCTATCTTTTACAAAAAAAATGTTCGGAGTTTGTCAAGCCTGGTATTTCTTTGATTTGGCAACACACTTCCAAATTAATAATGTGCCATTTTTGTCATTCCAGCTATTCTCTACGAAATCGGCAGATTTCGACCATTTTTTTTTTGTATTTGTGTCAAATTTTGTGGAGACCTTCTCTATGACCAAAGAAGCTATAAAATTGTACGTAAATATTCAAAAATCTGTAACTTTCCAAGAAATGTTCTTATCGATTTGGTGTCTTAAGCATAGTTGTAGGTATCGATGAGGACTATTCAGAAAAAAATAGATACAGTCATGCCTCGGTTTTGATTCGTTCAGCTGCCTCGGTTAAGCAAGGCCCAGTGCTTAACTGAAGCACAGAGCTTATGGGATTTTTGCTAAATGAGACACATTGGCTATAATCATATGAAAAATCATGAAAACATATAAAATTTATAGTGTTTGGATGACGTCTGCTATCGATGGCACTCATAATTACATGAAATTTTTAAAAAAAAAATACGTATTTTTGCTGTATTTTGGAAATGCAATATTTCTCGAAAAAATACTCCAAATTATTGTTATTGAGATATGCACTGAAAAAACCAATTCTCTAAATCGTGAACTAAATTCACGAACGCGAGAACTGCGAAGGAATATATTCACGTTTATGGTGCAAATGCACCATACTCATGAATAAATTACTTCATGGTTCTCACATTCGTGAACTTAATTCACGATTACGAGAATTGAGTTTTTTTTTTTTGTGTGGGTATCAAATGATCGGGATTTTTCTTAAATTTCGAAAGCAATGATTTTTTTTTATATAAAAATACTAAATATTTCAGTTTATAACAATATAGCTATCAAATGATCAGGATTTTTTCAAACATTTCGAAAGCGTTCACACATTTTTTTGAAAAAAAAATCTCAAATTTTTCACAAAATTACGTATTTTTGAAAAAAATTACTGAAAATTTTAGTTTTTCACAATGATCGAAATTTTTTATATATTTCGAAAGAAATAACAAAATTTTATGAAAATACTAATAAGTTTCAGTTTTTTACAATATGGGTATCAAATGATCGGAATTTGTTCCTACATTTCGAGTGACATAAAAATCCAAAGCTACGTATTTTCAAAAATTTACTCAACATTCGAAGAATTGAAAAAAAAATCCTATCATTTGTTACCAATATTGTGAAAAACTGAAAGTATTTTCGATTCAAAAACACGTTGTTTTGTGAAAATTATGAAAATTTTCAAAAAAATTGTTTGTTGAGATGTATGAAAAAAATTGAGCGTAATGAGAAAACTAGGAGTATTTTTTAGGAAAATACGTAGTGAAAATTTTCAGTTGTTTTTTTTTTTCAAAAAAGCTGTTATTAAATTTGAAATGCATGAAAAAATCCCAATCATTTGATACCCATATTGCAAAATATTGAAATTTTGAGTATTTTTTTCAAAAGTACGTTGATATGTGATTTTTTTAAAGCATTTTCAAAAGAATGGTATGACATTCGAAATGTATGACAAAAACATCATTTCAAGATTACTTTTTCAAAACAACCTATACGCCATCGGTTTTCTATTTACATAAAAACCTTTTGAAAAAGTAAGAGATATTTGATACCCATGTTGTAATAACAATTATTTTGAGGTTTTTTAGAGTAAAAAAATGCATTTTCAAAATACAGGAAAAATACATATTTTTGTGAAAACCTGTTTAGTCATTTTTATGCATAATGTTTTGATTTTTTTGATGGGTTTTGGTAAAAACAGGACCAGGAGAAATCAATAAGTATACAGATCTCCAAATTAATTCTTTTAAAATCTCCTGTACTTATTTAGACTTTTGTCCCATTTTTTTTGATTATTTATTCAAGATATTTAAAATTTTCTAATCATGGCATGTTAAAAAAATTAAAAATATGTTTTCATAAGAGACTTATTTAATTTGAATCACATATGATTAGAAATTATATTAAAAACCAAAGCACAACAAAGAACAAACAAAATCTTTCAAGCTATCTAAAAACTCTAATCTAACTATCTGTTTAGATTGAAGTGTATTGAGCTAATTCTATGTGTTTTCAGCTTGTTTAACATGACCAATATAATGCAAGCATAGATATTATTAGTGTTTCAAAATTTTCCCGGGATCCCGGGAATTTCAGAGATTTCAAAAATATTTTTCCCGTTTACCGAGAAATTCATAATCTGGGAAAATTGGACGCCGTAAATTCCATCTTCCGAAATCCGTATTTTAATTTTTTTTATTTTTTTGACATGTTTTAAGGTACATAAAATCACAAATTTGAGCCATGAGGAAAAATGACAAAAAATTTGAGCCTGGTTAGGGCGATGCAAATATTTTTCAAAGTTTTTGTCTCTCGGCTCTGGCCGGAAAAAGAATAATAAGAAATATTCAAATTGGAATAACAAGCCACAGTTTAAACATTTACACGAAAAAGTGTTTTATAATGCATTGTATACAAGTTCAGTTATTTAGCAGTCATTAGTTTTAAACATATGTAAGGTTCGAGGAAAAAAAAATTTCAGCGAACATAAAAAGCTTGAAAAAAATTGTTCAGTGAAAAAAAAAATCCAGTCATAAATATTTTTTAAATTTCAGCCAAGCATGAAAAATGAAATCAGCTTTCAAAAAAATTTTATAATAAAGTGCACCGATTTCGAGATAAAGCCACTTTCAGCTTGATTTGAACTGAGAAACTCCTGTTTTGCTATTTTTGTTAAAAAATGTCTATGATTGTCCATTGCCAAATTTACTTAATAATAAAATCCTTTCTAAAAATTTTGGAAAATTCAATAGTCTTTTATATGAACAGCTGCCAAATTGCATAAAGACATGCATGGACAAACTAATGATGTAAAATATCTTCTTTGGCTTTAGAAAAGAGTGTGTACGTGTAAGTTTCATCCCAATCAAAATAACAAAATTATATTAACAAAATGTTGACTTTTTCTTAAGAGAGTTGGTTCTATTTTTTTGAACATTTAATGCTACAATTTGTCGTACAAGGATCATTTTTTGCCAACTCACAAGAAATCGGAAAAGTTTGCCCCGACCTCTCTTCGATTTGCGTTTTGGTCCCTGATCACGAATTCAATTTTTCAATTTTTCGATACCTCGTTGTGGAGAGGTGGTACGACACCTTTCATGCTTGATTTTTTTTTAAATTACGTGTTTTTCAATAATTTGCAGCCTGCAATGAAAATGATTTGGATGTCAATTTTTTTGTGAATAAAATTATGTAAATTTATGAAAAAAAATAGTTTTGAAAAAATACTATTTCATTATTTTTGTTTCGTCGTTCGTGTCTGTGGCGGTGACCAAGAACGGCCATGATCAACACAACCAACTTTTTAAAACCTTTTTTTTTGTAAATTCACAATAACTCGTGATGGTTACCAGCAAACCACTCATTATCACGTTTAACAAATATGAAAATAATGAGATTTCCATCCATTTCCGCAACTTCAACTTATTGGCCAGCTTGCTGAGCACAAACTATACTCATCAGTTTTCAGCTTTTTCCGCAAAATCATATCAACCACACAAACTGCATCACAAATTAGCGCAGCGCATTTTTACCACCGGAAAAACTCTACCGCTTAAAACAGTGAAAATCATCGACGGCTGCTTCAACAACCGCGCCACCCCCAAAAAGCAGCTATTATGTATTGAAAGTTTTTCTTTTCCTCCCACAACCACCCACTTTTCCTCAAATTGCGGTGAGGTCACGCGCCATGTTGGCATTTAAATTGAAACTTTTGTGCCACCAGCTGAACTCCCTCCCCACTGTGAAACGTCGACAATTTTCCGAAAAAAGTTTTCCACGACCTCCCTTCCCGGATAGCGTTTCGCCCAAAGCATTGTATTTTCTTCGGAAAAGCTGCGAACGAAATATCTTGAGAATTTCAATCTTTTTTTTCCTCCCGGGGGTTTCTTTTGTGAAAATTGGTGGCTGGAAGGAGGGAGATAGCGCCTTTAGTTTGCCGAATACATAAATACCAGATGCCAAAGTCAGCCAAAGCCGGAGGAAAAACAAAAAAAAAACGTCCCGATTTTCATTGAAAGTGCAGTAGCAGCAGTGATTTTGGTGAAAAGAATTTTGCAAAGAAAAATAAATCTTGGCGCGGTGGCTTCTTTTCCGGGGCGGGCTAAAGTTTTCTTTGAAATTAACATTGCTCGAATGGTTTTGGCAGGGCGGCGCGCTTTTCGCCGCCTCAATGAAACAATTTCAATTCGGACATTCCAAAGTGGCTGTTGGTGCGCTGGTTCAGACAAGATCAGAGCGTTCGGAAAGCGAATTGAGGATTCCTTGGAAACATTGAACCTCGAAGACTTTTTGTTGGCACAAAATTTGATAGGCATTTAAATTAAAATCAATCGAAAGTTATGGTTGAAGTCAATGAGCATGGAAGAAAAATTTCCCAACTAGGCAAAACTAACTTGAATGTTATCAAAATCTCAAAAATCTGGCCTTCCCAATGTCTAAAGAAGTAATTTAGTGTAATTGATTCAACCATAAAAATTTCCATACAATTTTGGCAGCTGTTCATACAAAAATGGTACAAAAATATTCGAAACTCTGTTACACTTCAATTTGCTGAAGACACCAAATCAATAAAAAAATTCGTTGAAATGTTACAGACTTTCGAATAATTACGTACCATTTTTGTATGAACAGCTTTCAAAATTTTATGGAGATTTGTATGGGTGAACCAATTATACAAAATGACTTCTTTGGCAATAGGAAAAAACCCCACAAAGTTTGAGCCAAATAAAACAAAATTGCCGATTTCGTAGAGAATTGCTCAATTGCAATTCAAATATTTCTGCATATGGACTGCATGAATCTTCAGCTGCAGCCGGAAGGGTGTATTCCGAAATTACCGAATTACCGAAGATTTAAAAGTGTTCGATTTATCCGTATAAGATTTAAATTCTGCATCCTGTATGATAGAAGGACTATTTTATCTTTGCCAATTAGGCTTCTGATAGAAAACTTTATGAATTTAAATAAAATACAAAGAAATGAAAGAAGATGAAACTGAAGACTATGGAAGCAAATCGCTGCTGTAAAAGTGATAATTCATTTCAAATAAAATCACCAAATCGATTTATATTTTTATCATTTTTAACTATGATCTACGAATTCCTCAAAAATTAACTTTCATAAAGCATTTCAAAGAAGAAGAGGAATTATTTAATAAATTAAATTGGATTGCAAGATTTCCAGAAAAATCTGTGAATGCTAGATTTTTAAAGTGTCAGCAAGAACACAAATTTTGACTGATTATGACAGATTTTCTTACAATTCTGAACACGCTTTCGATTAAATTGAACCATGAACCATGAAAATTCGAAAATAATACTTAATGTTTGTTGAAAAATATTAAATTCAACCATTTCTACAAACTTTTGAATCAATTCATATCCATTCTCCCTTGAGAAAATTTCTGATCCTTTGAAAATAAAAATCCAAGTTTTTTAAACAAACATAAGGAGATTTCCTAATTTCATTATTAAGACCCTATGTTTTTTTTGCGAAATATTTTTATTAAAGAAATCAAAAAATTTCGCAAATGTTTCATGTTTAACATTGATAATCGTAAAAATATGAAAAAAATAAGATAATTTCAGCATTTCAAACATATTTTTTCAGGTGTAAATAAAACAAAAATCAGGTGTAAAATAAACACTAAATCTTGAAAACGGTATCAAAACATGTAAATTTATTTTTGATTGCAAATTCCATTTTGCATGAAAAATTATTTTATGTATTTTTTGTACAGATTTTCGATATTTTCAAAAAAAACACGATTTTTTTTCATAAACTCATATCTCCTAAACCAGATTTTCCCAATGCATTATTGATCAGAAGCTGTCTTTTTAAGTCCTCTTAAACTTATCAATATATTTCAAAAATTGTGAAATATGTATTTTGGTAAATTCCATTAAGTGATATTAAGCTATAAAAAAGTAGAATAAAAAATCGTAATTTTTCCTACAACTTTGCCGAGGATGTGCGACCAAAGGTCAAAAGACAAAAGATCGAATTGCCAAAAGGTCGAAAGACACGAGGTCGAAAACCATGAGGTCGAATGGACAAAAGGTCGAATGTGAAAAAATGAATCTAATATTTATAGTTATAAACTTCTAAAATTTTCTTGAATAAAATATTTTATTGCAAAAAAAAAAACATTTTTTTTTTGCGAGTTTATCCATTATTTTAGGAATGACCTTTTTTTTAATATTCAGATTAAATTTCATTTTTCATTTTGTTATAATATTTTGTTATAAATATTGTATGTTAAACTATTCTCTCAATTATGATTAGTTCTTTAAAAAATGCGACTACTAAAAAACTAATTATAAAAAACAACCTATTCTTGATTATCGTAATATTTATGTGAGTTTTTCCATTCTTTCTAACATGAGCAGTTCTCTAAAAAAAGCAACTTCTTGAAAACAACCTTTTCTTGATAGGCATAATTTTATAGTGAGCTTTTACATTCATTCAAACTTGAGCAGTTCTTTGAAAAAAAGTTCGACTTCAGAAATATCTGAAGGTTTATTTTTATTGAAAAAACATAAGATCGGCATAATTAAATAGCGACTTTTTTCATTCTTTCAAAAATGTGCACTTCTTTGAAAAAAAACATGACTTTTAAGACATTTGGAAGTTTGTTTTTATTAAAACCTTGTCTATTCCTATTCTACCTAACCTATTCAACTTTTTAAATATTTTTTTAAGTTTTTATTTTATCTTGATTCAACTGATCAACTGATTCTTGTTTGTCGTAATAGTTTTGGGAATTTTAAATTTTTAGAACGAAACGAAAAAAAAACGAAACTATTGGCACTACGCCCCCCGGGGCATGGCCTTCCTCTAACGTGGGATTTCTGCTCCAGCGCCTCTGACGAGACAGGAGAAACCGGGACCGACGTTTTACTTCACCATCCGATAGAAGCTCAGTGGATAAGGCGGGAATCGAACCCGCGTCTCATAGCATCATCGGGATCGGCAGCCGAAGCCGCTACCCCTGCGCCACGAGACCCAAAATTTTTAGAAGCTGTTTTTTTTTAAATAATACTTCTAAAATATTCCATATGTTTTAATTCTATTTAAAAAAAATGTTGGAATATTTTAATGATTATTCAATTCTTTCAAATGTAAACAGTTCCGAAACATGAAAAAGTCTTGCATCCTATTTCAATCTAACTTTCATGGTCAAATTAGATCCTTAGACAAATTTGACTTCAAAAACATAGCTGTATAAACAAAAAAACGATCGTTTTTATTTATATTTTGACAGATAACTTCCCTCCCCCTCGCTTACAAAAAGTCTCCAACAATCCGAGACAAGTATTTATTCAGCAGACCTCTAAATTTTCAAAAATAAAGGAGTAAAATCAATGAAAACCAATAAAAACACTTTTTCATAGCTGCTTTTCAATGTGTATGCATCAACAGCTTTTTAATTCGACCTATTGTCCAATCGACGTTTGTCTTTCGACTTTTGTCCATTCGACCATTTGGCATTCGACCCTTTATCAATTCGACCGTATTTCTTTCGACCGTTTGTCATACATTCGTAGAACTATTCTGATTGCCTTTTTATCACACAGAAGAACTTTTGAAGTATTTAATATTGAGATATTTTACCAATACTATTTTTTTTTTTGAAAAAAAAAAATCATTTTAGTTATTATTCATGCTTTTAAAAAAATCTTCTTGAAAAATAATGAAAATTAACTTTTTGTAAAACAGAATAAAAGCTGTTTATGGCTAACTCACCTTAATTTTGCTGAAATCCTTCCTGAGTTTAGAATCCGATTATGGCCTGTAAAGAAAAAAAAGATTATTCAGTATGCATGTCCTTTCCCTTTGCAGTGAAGGTAACCAAACAAAGCTCCCCTACTTATACACAGCTTTAAAGCAAAACTACAACTACTTATTTTACTTTAGCCATTCCAACTTCTTTAATTACACTTTACACCCACCTCTCTACCGTGGGGAGGGGGGGATCCCCATTAATTCCTGTAGTGCAACAAGGCTAAACAACAGTGCACTCGGTTTTCAAAAACAATTTCCTGTTCTCGTTTTGTTGGCTGTTCCAAAAAAAAAAACAGAGAAAAAGAACAAGAAGAGGGAGGTTTCCTTTTCGAGGAAAATTCAATAAAAACACGTTGCTACAATCTCCCCCACCAGCAGCACTCGGAACACGTGGGTGGAAAAACAACAGCTTTTCCGAAACGCTTTTCCGAAGGTTTGTTGCAAAAAGGCGAGGGGGTTTCCGAGGCGAAGGGGTTGGAAAATTACTTTTCAATTAAAAAACTTTTTTATTAGTTTTTATTTGCTCAAGCTTTGGCTCATTTTCTGTGCGCTGTTTTTCCCACCTTAAGGGTGGAAGGGGGAGGGGGAAGACTGCACTTTTCCGCCTCAATCTGGCTTCGCTGGCAACCGAAACCTGATGGTTCCAGGGGAGGGAGAGCTTCACCGTCATCATTAGAGTTGTGGTGGGGAGTGAAATCTAGGGCGTGAATTAAAGTTGGCCAACAACATGGTTACGCCACCACCACACGCCGGAAGTTGTACGAGCACGCCCGGATTAGAAGAGCTCTAACTAGTAGCTTTTAAAAAGTGGCAGAAGGTGGGGGTGGGGAAAATCTAATTACTCATTTGAACCGACTTTTCCGTTGGTCTGTCATTCGGGTTGACCATGGAAAAGAAAGGAGAAAAGTTGGCACCCTTCCGGAAGCGGAGTTGACGTGACCTGCACGCCTGCATTTGGTACCAAAGTGTAATTATAACCTGTGAAACTCTTTGGATGTGTAATCAATTTACGAACATTTTTTACTGAATGATGATGGCAATACCAGTTGATGTGCATTATGGAAACGTCAGCTAAAAGTCGCACCACGGCAACTGATGCCCCCTCGAAAATTTGTCCCCTCAACGGTCAGCACTTTTCGCTCACCCAACTTTGTCGCGTGCCCGTTCATGGAAGCCACCGTTCGATCGACATCAGCAAATTCGATCAATCGTCGATCGATTATAAAACCCGGCCGATCGGCAGCCAAAGTCATCAGTTCCAGTTCGAGTGCAGTCCAGTGCAGTACAGTCGTCCAGAGAAGTTTCGCTTCACCACCAAACAAAAACCAGCATCATCATGAACAAGTTCTGCGCCCTGATCGTCCTGTCCGCCGCCCTGGTCGGCACCCTGGCCGACTACGCCCCAGCAGCCCCGGCCAAGTACGAGGCGCCCAAGGCCAGCTACGGAGGTGGCCACGGAGGATACGCCGCCCCAGCTGCGGCCAGCTACGGAGGTGGCCACGCTGCCGGCGGTTACGGAGGAGCTGCTTCCCACGGAGGATACGCCCCGGCCGGTGGCCATGGAGGTTACGGCGGCGGTCACGGTGGATACGGAGTTCCGGTGGTGCACTCGTACGCTGCCAAGGCCCCGGCTGCCAAGTGCGGTGCTAACCTGCTCGTCGGCTGCGCTCCCAGCGTGTCCCACGTGCCCTGCATCCCGGTTCATGGCGGTGGCCACGGAGGATACGGCGGTGCCGCCGCTCACGGTGGTTCGTACGGAGGCTCGTACGGCGGACACGGTGCTGCCGCGCCCAGCTACGGACATGCCGCGTACTAGGAAGCTGACCGCGAGGACCTGATGGACAACGAGAAACTGGACCGGATTTAACAAGTGAAGTGTGCCTTAGTTTGGTTAGTTGAATGCAATAATTGTTTCTTTTTGGTGATGTGATTGAGGGCAGTGCGTTCAAGACACTGCTGGGGGAGTGATGAATTGTAGCTAGAACTGAATAAATTGTTTTATTTAAGAAATTTAACTTTTGCTGTTTATTTACGCTTTCCGAAACTTGTTGAATCTGGTGGTTGGTTTGTTGGGTTGAAAGTCTACTCTTAAAAGTTACAAAGATAGTCAATCTTTAAATAATTCAACTGTTGCTGGTATTTATTTTAAAGTTAACTACAAATTTGTAAAAGGCTCTGCAAATGGATGTATGAAAACGACGCTCTTACATCCGATGTGAGCTCGGTACCACCAAATTTGCAGAAAATCAATTTTTAACTCATGAAAAAATAAATCGGACCATTAGTTGCTGAGATATCGACATTAGAAAATGGTGGGTTGTTTGGGTGAGACTTAAAAACATCAATTTTCTTGTTTTTAACCCTTTGCATGGCAATATCTCAGCAACTACACAACTACAGCAACTACAGCAACTACACAAAGTCCGAATAAGCAAAATACAGAGAATTTCCTAAGCTCTTCAAAAACATTTTTTTCAAAAGTGAGCAAACATGGGCACTATTTTTAAAAAAATCAATAACTGCGACTATTTTGAAAAAAGTTACATAAAAATGGCTATAACTTGAAAACGATGAACTTTATCAAAATTCCACAGAAGTACTTTTTGATTGCAAATTCAATTTTACATTGAAAAATGAAGTTGACAATTTTTTACGACCAATATTTCGATTTTTTGAAAAAAATGTATTGATTCAAAAACCATAACTCGGTCAAAGATTTTTTGCCCATTCTGGAAATTTCTGAAAAGTTGGCATTAAATGTCCTATAAAACATTTAAAAAAATAATAAAAATAGTGTTTTTTTACAAATCAAGTTTTAGTGACAAAAAGTGAAATTAAAAATCAACAAAAAAAAATTACAGTGTATCATTTTTTTTCAGTGTGGTCCATATCCATTAGGGTGTTTCATCCAAACAAAAAAGTTCTCAGAATCAGGCAAACCGAGGTTCCCCTAGTAGAGGATACCCATAGGGACTTTCATGCCAAATATCAACCCAATTGGTTGAGAATTGGCCTGTCTTTATTCCGAGTGAATCCATGTTGTCCCCAGACCTGTAGGAACGATTGAACAAAAAGCATAAAAATCCCATAGTAATTTACATGTAAACTTTGAACCGCTGGGGACAGGCCAATTCTCAATCAAATGGGCTGATATTTGGCATGAGAGTCCCTACGGGTATCCTCTACTAGGGGAACCTCGGTTTGCCTGATTCTGAGAACCTTTTTTGTTTGGATGAAACACCCTAATATCCATACTTACAACTTTTCCTAAGACACCAAATCGATCCAAAAATTCCTTCAAAAGATACAGATTTTTGAATTTTCACATATAATTTTTGAATGGACAGCTGCCAAATTTGTGTGGAAAATTATATGGACAATAATCTGGATTTAACCGAGTCAACTTCGTTTTTTAACCGAGATTGAAACTACATTTTTTCTAAAATAAAACTACAATTCTATCTTAAAAAATAAATGGTTGTCAAATTGATATTCCAAAGAATGTAACTTGTACATGAAACACTATCATTAGTTTCCACGAAAAAAAATCGAAAAGAACTCTTTGCCGAACTGTACATAGAAATTTTACTAATATTCAAAATGCTTTTAAACGAACCCAATCGTGCTAAAACTGTCAGTAAATGGAGAAAAATGCATTTGTTTTCAGTTGAATGTACCAATATTAATATTTAAAAGTAACCAGAAAAATAAATTGTTTCGTCTCTGGAAATAAAAAAAAAACTATAAATATTAATTTTAAAGCATTTTTTAGGTGAAAAGTATCTATCAATGCTTTATACATTTAAACAGTTACGTAGTACTGTGAAAACAGTTCCAAATCTTTAAATTTGTTATAAAGCCAAAATTCTTTTAAAACGTTGAAATAATCAAAGTACAATGTTTAGAATCGACTGGAAAATTTATATTTTTAGGAATTTAATTTTTACGTTATTAAATTGAAAATAAATCAATTTTGCACTTAAAATGATTGTTGACAAAATATTTTTTTAAATAGTTTTTTTTAAGCGTTGATTTCCAAAAAACCTAAAATTTCACGGAATGTCGCGGAAATGGATGAAATTGTGAAAATTCACGTACCTTAATCATAATCCATTTTAGTACAATTTTTGCTTGTAACTAAGAGGTTACCAAGAGAGTAGTTCTTTACAAAAACAGCCATTTACAAACAAAAAAATATTTTTTTGCGATTTTAAACTGCCTGAAACTTTGTGGGTACCTTCCCTGTGACGAAAGAAGACATGGGTAATTCTCCGCCAACTCACACAGCAGTTGCCCCGACCCCTTTTCGATTTGCGTGAAACTTTGTCCTAAGGGGTTACTTTTGTCCCTGATCACGAATCCGAGGTCCGTTTTTTGATATCTCGTGACGGAGGGGCGTTACGACCCCTTCTATTTTTCAACATGCGAAAAAAGAGGTGTTTTTCAATAATTTGCAGCCTGAAACAGTGATGAGATAGAAATTTGGTGTCAAAGGGACTTTTATGTAAAATTTGACGCCTGATTTGATGGCCTACTCAGAATTCCGAAAAAACGTATTTTTCATCGAAAAAAACACTAAAAAAGTTTTAAAAATTCTCCCATTTTCCGTTACTCGACTGTAAACATTTTTTTAACATGTCATTTTATGGGAAATTTAATGTACTTTTCGCATCTACATTGACCCAGAAGGGTCATTTTTTCATTAAGAACAAAAATTTTCATTTTAAAATTTCGTGTTTTTTCTAACTATGCAGGGTTATTTTTTAGAGTGTAACAATGTTCTACAAAGTTGTAGAGCAGACAATTACAAAAATTTTAATATATAGACATTAGGGGTTTGCTTACAAACATCACGAGTTATTGCGATTTTACGCAAAAAAAAGTTTTGAAGGTGTTAGTCGTCGTTGATCTTGGCCGTTCATGGTCACCCGCGACAGACACGGACGACGAAACGAAGAGAAACGCAAAAAGTAACTTTTTCAAAACTTTTTTTTTCGTAAAATCGCGATAACTCGTGACGTTTACAAGCAAACCCCTTATGTCTATATATCAAAATTTGTGTAATTGTCTGCTCTACAGCTTTGTAGAACATTGTTACACTCTAAAAAATAACCCTGCAAAGTCAGAAAAAAACACAAAATTTTTAAATGAAAAAAAAAATGTTCTAAATGAAAAATTTACCCTTCTGGGTCAATGTAGATTCGAAAAGTACATTAAATTTTCCTTAAAATGACATGTTCCAAAATTTTTTACAGTCGAGTAACGGAAAATGGGAGAGTTTTTTAAAACTTTTTAGTGTTTTTTCGATGAAAAATACGTTTTTTCAGAATTCTGAGTACGCCATCAAATCGGGCGTCTAATTTTACATAAAAGTCCCTTTGACACAAAATTTTTATCTCATCACCGTTTCAGGCTGCAAATTATTGAAAAACACCTCTTTTTTCGCATGTTCAAAAATGGAAGGGGTCGTACCGCCACTCCGTCACGAGATATCAAAAAACGGACCTCGGATTCGTGATCAGGGACAAAAGTTACCCCTTAGGACAAAGTTTCACGCAAATCGAAGAGGGGTCGGGGCAACTTTTCCCGATTTCGTGTTAGTTGGTAGAGAATTACCCACATTTTTTTTCTCCTTACAAATTGACATTTGTCGATACAAAAAATGGCATGTAAATATTGACAAATTTATATCCCGCGAAGATTTTTTTGAATGCAAAGTTGTATACATACATGTATTAGTGAGGACTTTGTGAAAAAAGAGACACACGGATATTTTTATGTTGATTTTTTAATAAACTTTTTGTCTAAAGGACGTATAAGACTATAAAAAACAAACAAACAACCAAACTCACACTTTTTCGTGTTTGACAGTTGGCCAAACTCGCAAACAAAGCCAAATAGCATGCCAACTGACGTTTCTGCAAACAAATGCAGGCAAACAAACATAGCAGGCAATCAGCCAATCTGTAAAAATGTTTGTTTTTTCGTGGTCTAATACGTCCTTTACTCAAAAACAGTATTTTTTATATATTTTTTTTTATTCATTTCATTCATGTTTCACAAGACAAAAATGACATATTTTAAGGTATAGCTCATAAAGGGCTAACATTATGTTTAACGAGTTAGGCTAGGTTAGGTTAGTTAGGGTACAACTATTATTCTTAAAATTTTGTGATCGATAAAAGGAATCTAATAAAACATCAGCTCACATCATCACATTTTGTAGATGGGCAATGTGTGTAAACAAAGTGAATTAAGTGATTTTAGGTGGTGCTCTCTTGGAGAATATCGCGAGTGATTTTTTTTTTTTGCGTGATTCGCCTCCTCTCTCTTTTGCGGGTGAAGAAAGTTTGCAAGCGAAAATGATTTTTTTTGCGATTATTCCATCCCTGGCTAAGAGTAATGGAAAGCGATTGGTCAGTGAGTGAAAAGGGCAGAAGAGAGATTATTAAGTAGTAACTACTGTGGAAGTGACGCTTGGAATTCGTCCCAGCAGAGTGGCAAAGTTCACCAAAATAAGTTCCTTAAAACTCTTAAAGCTGTGCTCCAAAATCTCTACACATTTTTCAACCTCCTGCCGTCACACATCACATCTCAGCATGATTATAATGAGACAATTTGGTCCTCCAGCTGAGAGCTGTGGATAGTGGATGGGTGTATTACGAGAGTAGTCGTCCTCAGGGTGGTCCCTCACACCCACCCACAAGGGTGGAGGTACAAATTCGTCCGTGTTGTGCGGTGTCACGCAGACATGACGCAACAAACGACTTTAACGTGAGGTGCTAATAATAATCGTGATGATGGTCGTCTTTTTTCCTCCCTCGAGGTACCTGCTACCTGTGGTGACGGAATCTTCAATGAATCCGACTGTGGAGGCTCCCTTTTCAAGAACGAATTCGTTAAGGGCTCACTCCGGTGTCAGCCGTTAACGAGAGACATCGCTGACACGTTGACGATAATGACATTTTCGTGGTCGAGTCAGAACGTCACGCGATGAATTCAGCGCGAGCACACACGTGACAAGCGTGGCCAGGTATCATGTCTTAAGGTGAAGCCTCCACGGAGCATGAAGACATGGCGTTTTACTTTTCTTTGTTTGGCAGGGTCGGGGAGCGCTGTCAACTTGGCACGGATGATTAGAGTGATGATAATGGCTGGTGGTGATGGCGGTAATAATGTTTTATCTAATATATCAAAACAGGCTCTTCGCGAGGGGAAAGGAAAGATGAGAACACGTGATGGTGGGAAAGCCACGTGGGATTTGTCGAAGGATGGGAATAAATCAGGTCGGTGTCGGGGCGTGAAACAGATTTTCGGTTGGATCTATTGTTTTGTGGATCAAAGTGGAAATACTTTGAAATGATTAAACAGCGAATCAACAAAAAAAAAACAATTCCTTGAAAAAAAAAAATACGTTAATCAATATTACCACCATTTTTTTTAAGTCGTCAACCAAAACTACCTGAAAAGCAATTCTGACTATTACTTATTCGGCGTTGTCGTGCTATCTTGTCGCACGTCACTTTTTTACGTTCCGAGAAAAACGCGTTTTTATATTTGACCTTGAATAAACAAAAACTAGAGCAGGCAATGTAAACAACAATCACGTTTTAATTAATTGTACGTGTGTCAAACGCGTTCCTACATCAATTTTCAGGGTGTGTCAAGACAACCTACAAGATTATAACTTCTTTCATATAAAATGTGACAACAATGGACGGAGATTTTTTGGGTTTTATTAAGTATCTCAGGATTGAAGTTGAATTTTAGGGATCTGTAAAGGTTAAAAGGTGAGGCATTTAGAGCTGCAAAAAATGGCGTTCTTAAATCAATTTGGCCCAAATTTATTGAACTTTTTTTTGAAAATAACATCTCTGAATTATGGTAAAACTTAATCAAGTATTTCAGAAAATACCTATCGTTACAATCAATCTGCAGCAGCAGTCGCAAATGTTCTGCAAACAATTTTCTCCAATCAAACGTCCTCGTCGTAAAACCTGAGTCCATGTTTGCTCAAACCAGTGTCGCTCAGATCCACAACCGAGCAGCATCAGTTTACGCTCGGACATTCAAGCTACAACACACGTTATTGAGAGCGCTCTACAACCAAGTCGGTTCGTGTTCGACACACTTCGTGTGTTCATAACCTCACTTCGCGGAATCTATTCAAGGAATAGATAAAAATGGACAAAACCCGTAAAAACACCCTGAAAATTGTTTTCGCCAACGGAGCAAAGATTCCACTGCACCTGGACGTGTTAAAGTTCACTGCGCAGGTTTTGAAGATCCCGGCACCTGACGTACATTCCATCTATCGCGATGAAAATGACCGCTGCTTCTACATAAAGTTCATCGACGAGCCCACGTTCAACGAGTTCACCGGAAGAATCGACGACCAGTACAGATTCAAGTACGACGATGGAGAAGGAACAACCGTCAAGCTCGAGGTGGCCAGCCGCCTCTTCAGGTATGTCAGAATTTTCAATTTACCGCCGGAACTGGAAGACAAGGACATAGCTGCGGTTCTATCGCAATTTGGAACCATCAGACAACACGTGCGGGAGCGCTATCCCACTGACGGCTACGCTGTCTTCAGTGGTGTCCGCGGCGTGCATATGGAAATTGCCAAAGAACTTCCGCCGAACCTGTTCATCGGGCATTTCAAGGCACGACTGTATTACGATGGCCTCAAAAACAGATGCTTTTTCTGTAAAATGGAGGGCCACGTCAAGGCAAACTGTCCCAAGGCTGCCAGTACAAAGACCTCGGCGGCTCCTGGCTCGTACAGTGGTGTAGTCGCTGGTGCTATTGTCAACAATCTCGCTGATCTCTCGCTCCCGATGACGCTAACTCCGCTGACCTTGAAACCCAAAGACACGCCGTTTCCAGATCTCTCTCGCGAGATTTCGCCGACTCCAATCGGACCGTTTCCGAACAACAACGACAACAACGAAGACAAAACCGACGACATCCGAATGGAGAACGACGAAGCAGCCGACGCGAATGTGGTGGTAGAAGCTGGAACAAGCCTGCTGAAACCGCCACAGCTGCCACCGGCTGACCAAGCCGGAGGAGAACGCAAGCCACGAGCACCCGAGCGGAAGCAGGACGGCGTTCTTGCCGAACTAGAAAACCGATCAAGATCACGTAGTCGCATCGAGGTTCCAGGTAAAGAAGGGGGAAAGGGGGGAAAGGGGGGAAGGGGGGAGAAAGCCAAAGTCAAAGTAAACGATAATGGGGTTGCTGGGTATTTGGTGGGAAGAGGAAGGGATTTTTTTCTACGGGAAGAAACGAATCAGTTCGCTTAAAAGGGAAAATGGGTATGTAAAAGGAAAAACCGGATCTCAACTCATGATTATCTCACTGCAAAGTCTAACCATCAGAAAAATCTCGCTCACGTTTAGCTTTAAATTTGTTAGGGTGTCCCAAACATTGTTCATCGCGGTATCGGTGACGAATTGATTCAACTACTCTTCTGCATCTGTTAAGCAAAAAATGCCTTTTATTCGTAAAATAGCCACGGTTAATCTGAATGCCATCAACTCTGACGTAAAAAAATCTCTGCTTAAAGATTTCATTTGGATAAACGATTTAGATATTGTTTTTGTACAAGAACTTGCTTTTGAAAATTTTTCTTTTTTGAATACACATGCAGCAATCGTCGACATTAGTGAAGACGGTAAAGGAACAGGGATCCTTCTTCGGAACAATATTCAATTTTCAAATGTAGTTTTAAACACAAATGGTAGAATTTCATCAGTTTGTGTGGATTCTACGAATTTTATAAACATTTATGCTCATAGTGGTTCAAACCAGAAAAAAGAAAGAGATGAACTATTCAATGATACAATACTTATTCACTTAGCTCATGGAAAAGAAAACGTTTTATTGGGAGATTTCAATTGTGTACTTCTTCCAGATGATATGAATGGCACGACGAAAAACTTCTGTCATGGATTGAATTCATTGATAACTTCTCTTGAATTGAAAGACGTGGAAAACACATTTTTGAAAAATAAAACAAATTTTACATTTTTTAGAGGAACTTCATGTTCCCGTTTAGATAGATATTATGCCTCAACTGATTTTATTACTCAAGTATTGGATGTGCACACTGTACCATTATCATTTTCAGACCATCATGGTGTTATTTTGAAATTAAATATTTTGGATTCTACAAACATATTTTTTACTGGTAGAGGATTTTGGAAACTAAACTCATATTTTTTAAAAAACGAAGATATTACGGCAAGATTCATGGAAATGTACAACGGACTCAAGAATAGGAACTCTTTTATGAATATAAGCACCTGGTGGAATAACGATTTTAAATCAAAAACGAAATACTTTTTCAAAAAAGAAAATCAAGAGCGCAATCAACAAGTCTGCAGAGAAAAAAGCTTTTATTATCAGTGTCTAAATGAACTTGCCCAGAAACAGAAAGATGGAGAACGCACATGCGACGAAATGAAAATAGTGAAGTCTAAAATTATGGAAATTGAACAAAGAAATATGATTTTTTACCGTTCAACTTACAAAAGTAGTAATATTTTAGAAAATGAAAAGCTTAGTTTGTATCAAATAACATCACGGATTAAAACTCTACACCATCAAAACTTTTAAGCCTTCGAATAAACGATGAAATAACATCTAAAGTATCAGCTCTTAAACACGTTTTATATGAACATTTTAGTAATATTTTTAGTAAACAACCAGATATTGACGATAATTTTAGAACAATTTTGGATAACATAACAACTACGCTAAATGATGAAGACCGAGATAACTTATCAAAACCAATTGACGAAACCGAATTGAAATCTGCAATCTACTCTGCGTCCAACAATTCGTGTCCAGGGCCAGATGGCATAAATTATGATTTTTATAAAACTTTTTTTGAAATGATAAAAGATGATATGCTTAAATTATTTAATTCATACTTAAGAGAGGGCGAATATCCACCAGCGCTTTTTTCAGCGGGAATTATTACTCTTATTCCCAAAAAAGGAGACATCTACGATCTTAACAACCGGCGTCCCATAAGCATGTTAAACACGGATTACAAAATATTTTCGAAAATTTTGTGGATTCGATTACAACCTCTGATGAAAAAAATGTTAGGTCCTGGTCAATCTGCATGTATCAATGATTCGTCATGTGTTAACAATTTACGAATTTTACGAAATATTTTAATAAAAGCGAAACAAAGTAAACACTTTAAACGCATGTTGCTTAGTATAGATTTAGAAAAAGCCTTCGATCGAGTGGATCATGAATTTTTATGGAAAATTTTGGAACAATTTGGGTTTCCAGCCAATTTTATTGATTGTTTAAAAAAGCTGTATAAAAACGCAACTTCGAAAGTTTTATTTAATGGTTTTTCACTGATTTCTTTCCTATCAACAGCTCAGTACGTCAAGGCTGTCCATTGAGTATGGCACTATTCTGTTTGTATATTGAACCACTGATACGCATGCTATATGCGTGTGTTGATGGGTGCTTGATAAGCAATTGCTTCGTCAAAGTAATTGCATATGCAGACGACATCAACATGCTCATCCGAAACGACCATGAGTTTGACACGGCCCTTGAACTAGTCAACTATTTCAGCATTTATGCTAAAATTAAGGTGAACATCGTTAAATCTCAATTCTTGAGGTTTAACAACTGTCGTTCAGGGCCCCATCAGATCAAGGAAGTTGAGCATCTAAAAGTGCTGGGAATTGATTTCTACCGAAACTTTGATTTGACCGTAACTTTCAATTATGATGATTTAATAAATAAAATAAAATATGCAATCTCTTTACACTCCCGCAGAAAACTCAATCTCTACCAAAAGCATTTGTTTTGAACGTATATGTACTTTCTAAACTTTGGTATATTGCTCAAATCTTTCCACCGAATAACAAACACATAGCTTTAATAAGGCAAATATGTTTCAAATTTCTCTGGCAAGGTTATTTTTATAGTGCAGCAAAATGAACTGTATCTTCCGATTTACAAAGGAGGTCTGGCTTTACAAGATATCGAATCAAAAACAAAAGTTTATTTATCAAAAATTTATTGTTCACGACAAAGGATCCCAACCCTACCTGTGACGACTTCATGCTTAATCAAGAAAATAACCGGATATTAACTCGCAACGGACGTGAATGGATTAAAAATGCTATTGAACTGAAGCCGAAAACGAATTTAAATACATGTAAACTAATTTATAATTATTATATTGATCTACTAAACATAAAACCACGAATGCAAAATGAATTACCTAACCTGCAATGGGAAACTCTTTTCGAGAATATAGACAAACCATTCATATCAACAAGTACAAAAACAATACTATTTATAGTTTATAATGATTTAATATCAACTAGAAGTAAAATGTTCCGTCATAAAATAGCAGGAATCGACTCTAACAACTGTATTTTGTGTGGAAATATTGACACAATTACGCATCGCATTAGATGCTGCGGAGACGCGAAACTAGTTTGGAAGTGGATCACAAATATAATAAAAAATCGTTTTAAATTAGGGTAATTCTCCGCCAACTCACACAGCAGTTGCCCCGACCCCTCTTCGATTTGCGTGAAACTTTGTCCTAAGGGGTAACTTTTGTCCCTGATCACGAATCCGAGGTCCGTTTTTGATATCTCGTGACGGAGGGCGGTACGACCCTTCCATTTTGAACATGTGAAAAAGAGGTGTTTTTCAATAATTTGCAGCCTGAAACGGTGATGAGATAGAAATTTGGTGTCAAAGGGACTTTTGTGTAAAATTAGACGCCCGATTTGATGGCGTACTCAGAATTCCGAATAAACGTATTTTTCATCGAAAAAAACACTAAAAAAGTTTTAAAAATTCTCCCATTTTCCGTTACTCGACTGTAAAAAATTTTGGAACATGTCATTTTATGGGAAATTTAATGTACTTTTCGAATCTACATTGTCCCAGAAGGGTCATTTTTTCATTTAGAACAAAATTTTCATTTAAAATTTCGTGTTTTTCTAACTTTGCAGGGTTATTTTTAGAGTGTAACAATGTTCCACAAAGTTGTAGAGCAGACAATTGCAAAATTTTGATATATAGACATAAGGGGTTTGCTTATAACCATCACGAGTTATCGCGATTTTACGAAAAAAAGTTTTGAAAAAGTTGGTCGTCATCGATCATGGCCATTCATGGTCACCCGCGACAGACACGGACGACGAAACAAAGAGAAACGCAAAAAGTAACTTTTTCAAAACTTTTTTTCGTAAAATCGTGATAACTCGTGATGTTTACAAGCAAACCCCTTATGTCTATACATCAAAATTTTTGTAATTGTCTGCTCTACAACTTTGTAGAACATTGTTACACTCTAAAAATAACCCTGCAAAGTTAGAAAAACACGAAATTTTAAAATGAAAAATTTTGTTCTAAATGAAAAATGACCCTTCTGGGACAATGTAGATTCGAAAAGTACATTAAATTTCCCATAAAATGACATGTTCCAAAATTTTACAGTCGAGTAACGGAAAATGGGAGAATTTTAAAACTTTTTAGTGTTTTTCGATGAAAATACGTTTTTCGAATTCTGAGTACGCCATCAAATCGGGCGTCTAATTTTACATAAAAGTCCTTTGACACCAAATTTCTATCTCATCACCGTTTCAGGCTGCAAATTGTTGAAAAAACCTCTTTCGCATGTTCAAAATGGAAGGTCGTACCGCCCCTCCGTCACGAGATATCAAAAACGGACCTCGGATTCGTGATCAGGGAAGTTACCCCTTAGGACAAAGTTTCACGCAAATCGAAGAGGGGTCGGGGCAACTTTTCCCGATTTCGTGTGAGTTGGTAGAGAATTACCCATTAAGTATTGTCGATCCAGAAGAGTTGTTGGCATTGCAGATAAACTCGAATAATTTTAGATACAATGCGGGTTTATGGCTAACCACAAGAGCAGTCCAATTCATTTTGGAAAATTTTGGAAAAAGTGACATAGATTGGGTAACAGATTTCAGAAGCAGTATTCGGGACGAACGATGGAATAATAGAATTTGCTTTAGCAAATTTTTCAAAAATGTTTTGGACATCTGTTAGGTTACAAAATTGTATTAATACAGCGAGTTAAGAAGGCAGTGAAACAAGTTTTAGCTTTAATCAAATGTAAAACGTATTCATGAGTAAATAAACACGGTGTAAAAAAAAAAAAAAAAAAAAAAACAGCAGCAGTATCTATCATCACGCTCATCAATCCATCGACAACCGACCCCTCAACGCCTCAAACCGCACACATGTTCCCGATCAATTTCAATCACTGTGATTACGGGGGTGGTTCACTGCCGTCTCTCCTCTGGGCGGGTTGGATGCTGCAGCAACAACAAACTAAACAGCTCGCTCCGCAACATGACCGAATCCGGCTTTTACCGCAGAATCATGGCAACACTGCTGCCGCCCCGAGGGTGTCGTAAATGCGTTGGCGAGCAACCCCAACCAGTTACTGCTACGCTGCTACATGACATAACACCATAATCACGTTCCACGCGTCATGTGTTGATCCTTGCAGGTCCTGGGAGCAGGACCAATAAAAAGGCGGTTCCTTGCCTCATCACGTTCCGTCGGCGTCGTCGTTGGTTGGTAGGGTCGAGCGACGAACACGCAAACAAAATTATCATCCTGCCACCGGTCTCCGGTGTTGGTTCTGCTTCTCGTCAGAGCCACACAAGGATGTCCTCGTCTTTGATGGCAGCACATCAACCGCCGGGGCGGTGTCGTCATCGTCAACGGTGAGAGGAAAGCCTTGCTTGGGAATCTACCGCAGAGATGCTGGGAATGTTCGTCCCCAAGAGAGAATTGAGACTGCAGAGGTTCTTTTGGGTAGGTTCGAAACTTTTTCAATACTTTTTTCAATTAACAAAGTAAGAAACTCTGTCGCACATGGGATTTTTTATCACTGACCCTGAATCTGAGGTATTTTTTAAGCATTTTAAATTTGATGATCTCCTTCGTATTAGCCAACTCTTTCCCCACTTCCAACAAATGTTGAAAGGTTCACATAAAAAAACATACTAATACTCATCACGGACTGATGACAGATTTTGTGTAAATAGAAGTATGATATTACACATTTTTGACGTTAAATTGCTCAAAAAACAGGTAATATTCAACCAACCAAATTTTGAACCTAAAAAAATATTTTTTTATGTGTCCATGTCCATGATATAGCATTAAAGCAACCTTAAAAATAAAACGAACAAAAAAAATATAAAAATTCAAACAACAAGCCATAGTCTCAAAATGTACATGAAAAATAGTAGTTTATGCAACAAGTTGCAAAAAGATGATTTTTTCAACACGAGTCGTACATTTATCCAACGAGGTTCACCGAGTTGGATAAATACGAAGAGTGCTGAAAAATTAAGTTTTGCAACGAGTTCCATACAACATTTTTTGCAATTCCAAAAAACACCCACTGAGTGAAATTTTATGTCAAGTTTTCATGTATTTTGTCAATAAATCGTTTAAATCAAAAAAAAAATGTTGAAAAGTGTTACTTTTCGAAACAAGTGCTGAAAAGTTCAACTTTTCAGCACCCATTTGAGTGCTGAAAAGTAGAACTTTTCAGCATTTATTTTGAAAAGTGTTGCTATTCGATTCTGTTATTTTTGGTACAGAAAAGTAGGCTATTTCGTCGTTCAAAAATGACAGGAAAAGTAAGTCGTTTCACGACGGAATTGCAAAAATGATTTTAAACGCAAGAGAATGTATTTTAGTTTGATTTCAGCTGGTTGCACTTGAATTTTCATTGAAATTTTGAAGTTTATTATAATTTTTTTTTGTCCCCTGATTTTTCGGGCCAATTTTGAAGGGGGGGGGGGTGACAAAAACTTTTAAAAATATTTGTACCAGCCTAATATTATTATGTTTAAGTAAAAAGCTAATATTTCTATAAAATTGAGTATTTTGGCCAAAATAAAATAAGAAATGAAAATTTCTAATTATGAAAATAATCAATGTTCTCTTTGGGTTTTGTTCGAATACTGAAAATACACATGCCTATTTTTTAAATAAATTTTAATGTATTTTTTATAAATTCTGTTTTTTCTGTAAAAGCAAAACGCAATTCTAAAATTGGATACATAAAAAAACTAATTGATCCTGAATCGTCCTCATCATGATGAGTTCAAAATATTAAATTAATCAGAACATCTCTTTCCATAATACGGTTTTTAGCTCCTTGATTTTATGGATTTTATGGAAACCGCTAATTTAAACAGATCAATGATCAAAATCAAAAATAAAAACAAATGAAATTTATTTATTTATTTTGTGAAAAAATTAATCAAATTATCTACAATCTGTCTAAATAAGAGCGAAGGAAATCGTGTTTATAACTTGGAATTTTACATTTCATCCGCGAAATCATTAATTTCATAGAAATAGCTTGTTTCATTAGTTAATTTTTTTCGAAAATTTCTTAAAAGTTAGTTTTTGTTCGATTTTGATACATTGCAACGCACAGTGGAAAAAATCGAGTCAAAAAACGAACTTAATTGATGCCGGTCAATTAAAACTTTCAACCAAGACTTTTCTTGTGTGAAATATTTCGAGGAATCGATTATCGAAATCGAAAAAGTTATGTTTATGCATTGAACATTACACATCAATTTCTCATTACTGAATTCAGTAAAATTTACTGAAATCTGCTCTACTGAAATTTTCAGTAAATGAAAACTTGCCGAAATTTCAGCAAACTTTGACAGCTCCATACAAATTTTAACTGAAGTTAAGCGAAATACTAACTGAAAATCTCAGTAGTGCAGTTTCCAGAAAAAAATAACTGGAAACAAACATCTGAATTTTCTGTGTACAGCAACATATTTAAAACTAATAAAAACATTAAAATATAGTTTAAATCGGCCGAAAAGTCTTAATTAAAGTTCTAATTGACCGGCCTCAATTAAGTCCGTTTTTTTTTGACTCGAATTTTCCCACTGTGCAAAGTTTTGTGTCACAGCAATATTCAAATTTTATCGATCTTTTCACTTTACTTCCAGTATACAAAACTGTGTTAAGTAAACGTATGATGTCATTTTAGTAAATTTCATTAATATCAGAAGTAGTCGGCAGAGAAACTCTTTCGCAAAATACAAATTTTCGAATTTGTACACACTATTTTTTGTATGTATGGATGCCTAAATTGTATGGGTGTATGGTAAATTTGTTTTTTTGACACAGGGAAAGTTCCCACAAAGTGGAGAGTCTGTTTGTCTGTGTAAGGAAGAAGTTCGTCGTTCGGCCGGTCCTCGATAATTTTCATTTTCGGCGTGTTTTCAGTGGATTTATTAGTTTCCGTTGTGACGAAACTATTAAAACTGACTTACAGAAGAGAAATTCAATGAAATCTAGTGCAAATTGTAGAGGATTTTAAAGATTTTCATCAATTTAATGCAATTTTTTCTTCTTCTTGTTTGTTTTGTTATTGTGCTTCGTGTAGCTTTCCTTGGCATATTTCGTTTAAACGTCAGTTTTGCTGCGTGGGCAAGTCTGGGCTCTCACGACACTCACCTCTCTCTCGGAAATATGAGTGCTTGTTTTGATTGTGGTACAGTAGAATTAGAATTTTGTCAACGGTTTTCTGGGAACTAAGGCAGTTTTATCTAGATTTATTTATTTTTTCTCTTGTTTTGACAAGGTTTAAATTATCGTCCGCGTTGTATTCGGGAGTTTTCGGGATATTTAAGATTCCTAGCAAAAGTGAACATATTTCGGTCGTTTCGCGTCGTAGTTTAAGCTGTTTCGTTATATGATGGCATATTGTAAATTTGCGTCGCGTACGGAAAATTACGCTGTCGAGCATTACATCTAGGCGAAGAAACGACGCTGGATTTACATTTTTTAATTGGACCTGGACATCATCACCATAGGAGAAAAGGAGAAGGAAAGAAAATAGTGGCAGCTGCTTCGAAAATTTGGTGAGATCAGTCCATATCGGACATTTTTAAAACTGATATATTTTTACTTGCCACTTATTAAATACGCGCTGATCCCTGTTTTGCCTGATGGGATTGGAAGTTTAAAGATAGATCGAGGACCCGTCTGGTTCTTGCTTTATCTTTAGGCGGGGCCAGACAATGCCCAGTGACCTCGGAATTGGACCGCAAGGAGCTCTGTCATTCTGAAATGGGTCACTGGAAGCAGCGCGAGGGCTAACACCACCTAATACCCGGGACTGAGATAAGCTGTATCAGCATAACCAAGTCTGATACAAACTATGCTTTCCCATAATTTCGCTGCCGGCCAGCGGGTATTGGATTGGACCACACACACACACACACACACACACACACACACACACACACACACACACACACACACACACACACACACACACACACACACACACACACACACACACACACACACACACACACACACACACACACACACACACACACACACACACACACACACACACACACACACACACACACACACACACACACACTCAGGGAAAGTTCCCACAAAGTCTAGTAAAAATAAGGATTTAGAAAATGTCAAGGGTTGGCACAAGCAAACACTTATTTTTTTTCAAATCTCCAAATTTCAAATTTTCTGGGCATTAAAACATACATTATCATCTTTTAACAACACTAATTTCAAGACAATTAGTTACAACATTTCCAAAATACAACTATTTGAGGGGAGCAGTTTCAAAAACGGGTGTCATGATATCTCAACATTACTTTGACTTAATTAAGAAAAATCGTGGCCCCCGTAAATTCATCCGTTATTTAAAGAAATAACAATCAGATTATTTGACAGTACGCTTTATACTCACTTAACCACGAAAAAAAATCTTTATTAAACTTTCAGGAGTGATGGTAAATAATAATCTTTTAAATAGATTCAATAATTATAAGTATAGCTTAACTATGTAAATTAAAAAAAACATAAAATATAAAACTTATTTTATTTTGAACATGCAAATTTCAAAAAATTTGTAATAAAACCCATGAAATGTTAAAACATTAGTCAGAAGTGGCCATTTAAAATCTCGTTGCAAAACCCCTGCCCCCATCCCGGTGCACTGACTTGAGGGAAATTAAATCTTCTAACCGAGCAAGACTTCCGTCACGAGAGGGCGAGAGTTTTTCCTTCAGGTCACTGGTAGGTGGGCCAACACTTTGTATGGCGTGTACAAGTGTGGTAAGTACAAATTTATTGCAGCCACACAGGAAGAAGCCAGGGGAAAATAAAATTTGCTCTAAATTACCTTAATATGCTTGATGTGGTGTGGGGGCGTGGAGCTGGATTGTGGCAGCTCCACAGATGTGAGCAGTGGGAAATGGCTTGGTAGGGGGAAATTGCGGAAGACATTCTGAGAAAATTCGTGTCATGATGAACGAGACTTTGGAAAGGTGCAAATTAAATTATTTCTGCGGTGTCATTTAACTTTGTAAGCCACCAACTAATTTTGAAAAAAAATGTGTGGACAGCAAGATAATCTAGGAAGTATTTGTGGTTTTTGAGAATTTTTTTTTAATTGCTCCTTGCTCCTCTAAATTGAATTGCAATAAATATCGAACCTGGTATTTTGAGCAACCTGGATGATGTTTCTTTACTAACCTGGAAAAGAAGAGAGAGATTTTTTGTTAGATTACTCTTAGTTTAAATTTATTAATACAAATTTTTTCTATTAATATTTGTGATGAACGTTTCGCGTTTTAATTTTTTGCAATTTTAAGCATTTATCCAGTGCTCAAAAAACGTCTAAATCATCAAGTGTTGGTCATTCTTCAAATTTCACGTTCAAAGTTAATGCCCCTCAAATGACCAGTCAACAAAAAAAGAACATCAACCACAAAAGTGCTTGAACCATCAACCGGCGCTCAAGTGTCCCACTTAGGCATAAAATTTGCAAAATTTGCACTCCTCAACAGTTTCATTTCCTTTTGCAAACTTTGGCCCCGAACACGGCAGAAGCACCTGCGCGTCTCACGACAGCCAGTTTCGCTTTTGAGTGTTGACAAATTTGCAAGAAGCCAGGTGGGGGGAAAACATCCGCACTTGGAAGCGCTTCTCCAATAGCGCTGAATAGCGCTTATTTCATTATGCGGCGTCTGTCGGTTGATGGCATCGGGTTCGAGCCAGGTGGAACACCTTTCGTGGTGTTGACTTTGACGAACTCGCCCTCAGGTTTTCTTCACTAGCGAGAAGATGACCCACTTGAGTTCGAAGTAATTTCGACGATAAATTTCGCAAGCAGCAGCAGATTTCCTTGCAAACAAGCCTCATCGAAAGCTCTGAAGCAAAGTTCAGGCTTGATGTCAAGCTAGCGATTTTTGTTGAATTTTTATTTAACAACATTAAAATATCCAAAAATTTCATTTTTGAAATATAAAGTTATGAAAATGAAAAAAAAATGATTCTCCCGAGTCAGATAAATACGATAAGTGCTGAAAAAATCGAGTTTTGCAACTGGTTTCATAAACACATAGGTAAAAAAGATGACTTTCCTTCAAACATGCATACCGGGTGAAATTTACCCTCAGGAGGACTATTTCAAAGCTCACCCACTTGGCGAAGCCTGCTCCCAAGAAGAACAAGCAGAACATAATAGAAGTGGGCCACTTGAAGCGAATTAAATTAAATTTTCTCCACTGTTGGCAGAGACTCCTCAAACAGGCTTCGACAGGCCGCCAAAGTGTTGCCAGCTGCTGCTGCTGCCATTATGTGGAGTAGCAGCAGCAGCTCAAGTGTTGCATATGCTCAAACAAATCAAATTTGAATACACGTTCCGGCACACCTGCATCCGCACAGAGAGTTGAGTCTTCTCCAATCACCCTCCTAGACCTATGCCAGAACAAGTTGGAAGACGTCTGATCCGGTGCAGCTCACGGTTAGAGTAGCAACAGCGCAGCTTCCAAGGCAAAGTGTTTAATCTAATTCTCGGGAGTATGCTATCCTAGTCTGGTTGGGAAGGGGCGAACCACGTGGCGGTTGCACTATGACCTGGGTATTGGCCAGGTTCCAAATTCTTTAGCACATTGTTTCAAGACTTCTTGCTTGATTCTTCTTTGAAAACTAAGCTTCTGAAAAAAACTTCAACAATTGGTCATCTACCCCTAGTGATCTTTTGAGCTCAGCATCATCTTCGAAAGAATTTGTCAGAAATTGGGATGATTTCGCTGAAATTCCCCCACTCTCCTACCAAGTTCACCAAAAAATCTATACGTTCGATATCATTTCCAATTGTCGAACCGAGTTTATGCAAACAGGAAACCCACCTGGGGGGATTCTACAATTTCCACAGTCTTGTCGAGGAGCTGACGCAGCTGCTGCTCCTACTTGTGGCACTTCTGCTTCTGCCGAAATGATATTAAAATTCCAAAAGTGGTTTCACCAATTGAAATAATCTCGTTATTCGCGAGACACTCGATACACACGTGAGTGTCTCCCAGTCCCGTGAGGAGAAAAGTCGAAAAATTGCTATGCTTTTCAGTGCACTCTGAAACTTCACAATCTTCTGTTTCGATGTTCGTTGCATGGCATTTGGTCTTTGGCAAACAGTTGATTGGTAGTCGGGTGGAACTGAATTTAGGGAAATTTGAACCAAAAATTATGTTATCTTTCTTGGATAGATAAAATTGATCCTACTTTAAAATAGTTGTGCGTAGAAAAATGCATTGAAAAAATGACAAAAATGATTTTTTTTTTGAGAATACTGCTAGCATTGAAAAAATCCACAGTCTAAAAAGCAGCAAACCAGACCAAGGAGTGATCGAATTTAAGAAAATAAAAATACAAAATTTTCAAAATAAAAGTATTTTTTCAATTTTAATTTCAATTAGTGTTTATTAGAATTTAACAACTCTGCTCCAGAATGTTACATTTGCAATTCAGAGATTTCAAGAACCTTTCAACTGAGATTAATTCATAAGCCTTTACAGGGAGGGTACATGTTTCTAAGTTTAGATTTTGCTAGCTGAGTGGAAAATAAATCTTGAGAAACAATCCAAGATCTACAAATGGATTTTTTTTAACATTCAAGAACCCCCAGAATCGAAAAATCATCAAAACAATTGAAAAAAAGATGAAAAAACATGTTGAGGTACAGCCAGCAACGAAAGATCCAAAATTATGTCTTCAAAAATTAAAAAAATGATTGTTTCATATGCCAGATTACTTTTTCAAAACATTCAATGCGCTATGGTTTTCCTTTAAACAAAGGACCGTTTGAAAAAGTAACCGAGAATTCATTAGAAAACTATTTCAAAACAAAGAAAAAATATTGCTGATAAAGAATTTGCCGCGTTTAGCCAAATTTATTTCAAGAGAAAAAAATTTTATTGCAAAATCTAAATTGGAATCGAAATTTTTAGGTATTTAAAAAGAGTTTTTTTTTGAAAAATGATATTTTTTTTTAAATTTTAAACAACTTTATGTAAGAAAAGCACAAATTTTTTAAAATGCTGAGAAAATTCCTACATTTTTTGACATTATTGTTTGAACTACTGGTTGCTTCTATAATTTAATTTTTATGAAAAGATTGTTGTTGTCATAGTCATATAATATGCCTTTATTTTCCAACTCAATGTAAAAAATAAATCTCTTGAGAAATTTTTTAAACATTTCTACACAACATTATTTTGATTTTTTGGAAGCAAGGGTAGCCAGTTTCGAAAATTGAAAACTATTTTATTAGAAAATATCTTAAAATATCACAAAAAATCTGTTTATTCAACATTGAAATCACAAAAAAAATGTTTCCGAGATGTCGCAAAAGAGATGTTACACTACGGCAAATAAAAAAAACTCTCATTTTTTGACAGTTTGACAAAGCAAATGCAGGCATGTTTGTTGAAACGTCAGTCTGACAAATTGTCAAACACGAAAATGTGCGAGATTGTTTGAATGCTGTAGTCTACTATCTCCTTGAGTTGAAAATGCGTACAGTTTAGATGACACTGAGAAAAACTCATTTCCATTAGTCCAGCCAACAAAGTCAAAACAGAAAATTAATGAAAGTTTCACAGCTTTTCAAGAATATTTTTCGCAGGTGAGCAATTCTTCAAGATTTCGGTCATACGATTTTTTTGTATTTTTTAATCAGGCTGAAACTTTTTTGGCGCCTTCTGTATGCCCAAGGAAGCCATTTTGCATCATTTGTTTGACCATATAATATCCCATACAAATTTGGCAGCTGTCCATACAAAAATGATTTATGCAAATTCAAAATTCTGTACCTTTTGAAGAAATTTTTTGATCGATTTGGTGTCTTCAGCAAAGTTATAGGTATGGAAAAGGAATACACTGAAAAAAAATGATATACGGTAAAAAAAATTTGGTGATATTTAATTTCATTTTTTATCACTAAAACTTGATTTGCGAAAAAAACACTAATTTTATGTTTTTAATTTTTTGATATGTTTTAGGGGACATCAAATGCCAACTTTTCAGAAATTTCCAGGTTGCGCAAAAAATCTTTGACCAAGTTATGTATTTTTGAATCAATAGAGATTGCTTCAAAAAATCGAAATATTGGTCAAAAATTTTTCAAATTCATTTTTCGATGTGAAATCAATTTTGAAATCAAAAAGTACTCAAGTGAAATTTTGATAAAGTGCACCGTTTTCAAGTTATAGCCATTTTCAGGTAACTTGGTGGTGAAAATAGTCGCAGTTTTTCATTTTTTTTAAATAAGTGCACATGTTTGCCCACTTTTGACAAACATATTTTTGAAGAGCTGAGAAAACTCTCTATATTTTGCTTACATCTCAGAAGGGCGTATTATTGAATGTTTGGACCTTTTGAAATGTTAGTCTTGATTTGAAAATTTTCAAAAAATTGTTTCCAAAAAGAGCGGAAATTTCACGAATGTTGCATATTTTAACATTGTTGAGCAAAATAAAAAGAATTTTTTCAGCTTTTCAGAAATATTTTTTCCAGAAGTGGCAAACATGTGCACTAATTTAAAAAAATTCAAAACTTCGACTATTTTCAAAAAAGTTACCTAAAAATGGCTTTAACTTGAAAACGATGCACTTTATCCAAATTTCATTGCAGTACTTTTTGATTTCAAAATTGATTTTACATCTTAATTTGAAAATGAAAATTTTTTGCGACCAATACTTTGATTTTTTGAAAAAAATCAGTATCGATTCAAAAACTCAGAACTCGGTCAAAGATTTTTTGTTTAACCTGGAAATTTCTGAAAAGTTGGCATTTGATGTCTCCTAAAACACAGCAAAAAATTAATAAAATTTTAAATCACCATTTTTTACCGTGTATCATTTTTTTTAGTGTAGTCCTTATCCATACTTACAACTTTGCCGAAGACACCAAATCGATCAAAAAAATTTTTCAAAAGATACCGATTTTTGAATTTTCATCCATCATTTTTGTATGGACAGCTTCCAAATTAGTTTAGAAAATTATATGGAAAAACTTATGATGCAAAATGGCATCTGTGGGCATAACGCAAAAAAATTCAGCCGAATAAAAAAAATACAAAAATTAAAATAAAAAAAAGATCGATTTCGTAGAAAACTGCTCAGGTGTGCTTTTCCTTTTTTTAATTTCCCGAATTACGCATTTGTTTCAAAATGTTATGTCTTGTTCTTGTTCATTATTCTAAACTTTAGCACAAAAGATGCTTATGTTAGTACCCTAAATCATACTTTTTTTATTCTGTGTACCTTTTTTTCTGTAAAGTCTAAATCAAAACCTACGACTTTACTGAAGACATCAAATCGATCCCATTTTAAGATACTGATTTTCGAATTTTCACATGGCTATTTTGTATGACCAGGCCGCAAAATTGTTGTAGCCTTTTACGGAGAAACTTATGATGCAATAGGGGAGAGTGGGGAGACTTGATCCCCGGGGAGACTTGATCCCAAGCCTGTATCTCGTCAGCATGTGGGTAAAACAATTAGCTGTGTTCTAGAAAGTTGTGCGAAATTGACTAAAACTCATTGAAAAAAACAAAAAAAAAATGTTTAGATTGAGTTACACACATTTTTCGAAGAAGTGCTGCAAAAAACTTCCAAGAGATCTTTTTTCTTTGTTTTGATAAGTATAGAAAACACTCAAAAATTATTCAAAAAAATATTTTTTATACATGAATTGTTTGATAAACATATCAACTCCAAAACCCTTACACATTTGACGTTAAATTTATCGTCATACTATTTTTACAATCAATTGTTTAAAAAAGTGCGTTTAGGGAGACTTGATCCCTGCATTTTTACAGTCACTGGAATCAGCCTCAAGATTAAATAATATGGCTGGGTTTTCGTACGTAGTTTCCTTTAGTATAGTTGTACATAACTAACTGCAGTTTGAACCATTTTTCAAAAGTTTTGTAAACAAAAATTACCAGCTTTTGTAAACATGCTCAATTTTGGTCTAAAAAAGAAAATTTTAAGTTTTTAAATATTTTACATGCTAAACTTGTTATATTTTGAACACAAACGTACAAGTTTAATGTGAAATTGCTGTATCTTATAGAAAATTAAAAGTTTGGATTAATAAGAAACATTTTGCTTAAGATTTCTTCAAAATGTTGAAAGGGGGATCAAATTACCCCCAACGTTTTGAAAATGCCAGTTTAAAATATTTTTTTAAAACGCTTGTCATTATTCTAAGAGTTTATCTGATGAAATACCCTTATCAGCCAAACATAGTTGAATGTTTAAGCTTTCAATTCATGCAAAAAGATCATAGTTTTGTGAGAAATTGACAAAGTTTTGTGCGATACAAAAAAAGGGGATCAAGTCTCCTCACTCTCCCCTATGGCTTATTTGACATAGGAAACGCGCTGAATATAAAAATTGAGAAGTGAAAATATTGGACATAATTTGGCCTCGGAGAGATAATCATATCAGAAAATGTAGTTAAAATAATCTTTTTTAAAAAACGTCTTAAAATTATTTCAAATTCTCAACAATGCATCAAACATCGTAAAGCGTAACATTACTTGCAATATCGTTACCAAAAGTTCCCAGTTTCTTATTTACCCTCACGTGTCCTTCAAGCCAAGACCCGTGGCACCCGACAATTTCAGCGCCGCACAATTTGTTCCAAATGGGGCCTTTTCTCTGACTCTGGTACCCAAAAGCCCCTCCACACCGAGTAAGTACTTTCATTCAAGTGATTGAGTTGGTTTTATTCGTTTTGAACGGCGCGAGCTGGCAGCAAAAAAAAAAACCCTCCACAATCATTTTCCTTCCCTTCACAACGGTTACCATGTGAGTGTGCCCGGAAAATTGATTTCAATTGTTAGTGTTATTCGCGCCGAAGCTCGGTGAATTTTGGATGATGATGATGATGATCGTCATCGAGTGGTGGTGGCTCGGTACTCGACTTGAAGTGATTGGGTTGGATTTGGGCTTTTTCGAAATTGAAGTGGCTTTAAGGATTGATTTTTTTTTGTTGTTGAGGGGAGGCCACTTGTGGGTGGATTTATTGTGAGAGCTTTTGAAATCGAAATTGAGCAAATTTTAACATCAATGTGATACATTTTGTCATTGCAAACTTAAATTGCTGAAGAAATTTTTAAAGAATAGTATTTTCGTTCTAAAATGCATAAAGCTTTTAAGATTTCCTTGAAAGTGGAAAATCCATTTTGCAGCACAAAGCACAATGGCAGCCTAAACAAGAGGAAATATTTTCCACATAACATACACACTCATACCCAACTCTATGCCATAAATGGAAAACTTTTCCCGTTTCATTACTTCTTTTCTGCAGCCCCAGGACCAGTTATTGTACACGAACAAAGTACATGTGGTACGGCGCCAGCCATGATTATATCGAGCAAGTACTGCGAATGCATTTTCTGACAAGGAAAAATAGGAAAAGAAACCTTTAAGTAGAAGGAAACAGTCAGTTGTCTTATAAAAAATCAATTAATTTTCATTATTACAACATTTTTTTTTTTGTTGGAAATGATCATTTAAATTGAATCAGCATGATACGAACTTGAAATGTTCAGCAAATTATGAATTTTTTACCTGTTACTGAGTTTACATAAGCTGCACAATAACACACACGAGCAAACGTTGTAGCAAGAAGCAACAACAAAAAAGAAGAAAAAACTTCCAAAAACACATAAAACTAAACAAGCGAAACAAATTTTGTGGGGCAACACTATTAGTGTACGTAATGTTGATCCTTTTTCCCAGTCAACCACCCACCAGGAGGGTACCAAGGAATTTTCCTCCCTTTAAAAATAGCAACAGCAGCAACAGCAGTTATGGGTATGGAAAACCCCAAGTTGTAAACCAGGATAAGCCATTCAATCCTTCTTTTTTTTTCTTTTTTTCACGTTTTCACTTTTCCACTTGCACTTGCAAGTTAAGCCAAGTCAAGTCAACCCCGGGGGGAGGGGAGTGTTGCCAGGTTAAAGTTTATAATGATGCAATTTAATGCATACTTGAGGGTGCAAATGTGTGATGACGATGCTTTTGCACATTTTTCATGATTTGCACTCGAAACCGAGAAGGGAACGAAGGAAGATTTTGTTGATGGGGGAAATTTTTGCTGGAGCATGTTTTGCCCTTGGTATCGGTGTATACTCTACCAGGGTAAAAAATTGTGGGACCATGACATTGAAGTTTCGTGTAAATTAGAGGAGCAAGTTTTGGGCAAAACTGATGGGGATTATTTTGCCTTCCTCACTGAGGTAAGGCTATAATCCTCTGAAAACGAACTTTTTATTAATATTTCGGAGACCAACCTTCATGTGTACATATCGATTCAAAATCAAAAACTGAGAAAATGGCTGTGTGTATGTGTGTGTATCTGACCAATGAACTTACTTAATTATCTCAGCACTGGCTAAACCTTTTAAAGCCAAATTGGTCGCATTCGACTCAGTTTAGAGTCCCATAGATTTAGTTTAACTTTTTTTTTGCAGTTTCGATAAGTACATAGCTCAAAAGTTATGTATCAATATGTGTTTTCAAATATATCCGGATCTCACTTAAATGTATGTGAACTTTATCCGGATCCATCATCCGTCCTATCGTTGGTTAGGTAATCGAAAGACCTTTCCAACGAGTCCAAAACATTTTAGAGATCAGGCAACCCTGTCTGAAGCTATGATCATGTAAACGACATTTATGTACTTTTTTATTAAGAATCTAAAAAAATAGATAATATTTGTGTCCCAAACCCATCATATCAGCGATTGTAGGTAAAAAGTGAGGAAGGCATCAACCACATAGGTGGATTAAGTAAGTTTTTTTTTATTAATTAGGCTTTAATAAAAACAATTTTATTTAGATAAGGTTGTTGCAAATATTTTTAAAAGCTTTTGCATAAATTAAAAAAAATCAATGTAATTTTAAGTGTTATCATCTGGAAGCAACATCAAATGCATTCCCCAGCGTTAATAGTCATTTATAACATGTTTTAATTTTTATAAAAATATTTTGAGTTTTTGTGAATTGTCGATGTAAGTAACGCAGAAAGTTATTTTCCCGCAAAAAAACTTTAAAAATTTGCTGTCCAAACAAAATTGGTACGCAAAAATAGGAAAAAAATCTGAAATTTTTTATGGTATTTCCTGATCGATTTAATGTCTCGGGCAAAGTTGCAAGTATTGATGGTACACGACAAAAAAAGTTTGATGATTTTTAAATTACCTTTTGTTTAAATGAATCAATTTAAAGATTTTCTGATAAAATGCACCTAAAGTTAAATTTTAACTAAAAAATCTAACTTTTCGTGCCCACAATTGGCAAAGCCATTCTTGAAAATACATTTTTTTTTAAATTCAGAAAATTTCAAATAAAATTCCCGAAGGCGTCATCCATATGCTATGTCACGCTAAAATCGGCCAAAGTTAATCCCCTCCCTCCCCCCTAAGTCATACTTTGTCACACAGACTCCGATCCCCCTTGAACAGTGCGTCACATTTTTTGGACCCCCCTCCCACTCCCAATCTGGATTTTTTGTACAATTTTGGCAGGATTTATATAAAGATTTTTTTTTAAATTCTCAGTTATATCGAAAAAGTTTATCATTTTGGTCACCATCAGAAGATTTTTTTGGAAAATCAGATCATTTAAGCATATAAATCTATCATTAAAACTTGTGTTTGATTAATGAGTTGAATGATTAATGATTATATTTCAAGACTTAATTCTCAGTATTCAAGAAATAATCGAGCGTGACGTCGCGGTCTCGTGGACCCCTCCCCCCTCTCATCCTTTACAGCGTGACGTACTTTAAGGATGACGCCTAAGAGACATGAGAGATTGAACTTCTGGTTGCTGAGTTATAGAGAATAAAAAAGGAAGTTTTTTAAGTCTCATCCAAAAAGCCTTTGATTTTCTAGAACCAATAACTCAGAAAACAATAATCCTATTTTAAAGGTAAAAAATCAAACATTTGTGACATTTTTTTTAAAATGAAAACTACTATTTTGAAAAGGTCCAATATGTAAGAAAACACCCTTTTGAAATGTTAGTTTTGATGCCAAAATCAAAACAAGTTTTTTTAACAATATTGAAAATAAGACGATTAGTTTCTGAAATATTAGTACTAGAAGAAAGGCTTTTTGAATGAGACTTAGAAAACCTAAATTTTCTTTTTTCTTATTTTTAAAACCACTGTATTTCAGCAGCCAGAGGTCCAATTTTCAATGCATCTTGGTCAATTTGTATTGGACAATTTCTAAAAAAAATATTTTCAGGATTGAACAATTGGGGAAAATTTAAGAGCGAGTCCACGAGCAAAGCATACCCATCTCGCATCGACCTCACCAATCTGCCTGAAATTTTCAGGGGTTGTTTGTACATATAAAACTAGCATCTGGCCAAAATATGAGCACTCTAGGTCAACGGGAAGTGGGGCAAATCGGGACACAAAGTTTTAAGGTTCAGAAACGTAAAAAATCTTAAAATTGCTATAACTTAGGCAAAATTCAATTTATTTTCAAAATGCATCTGAAAGGGCTTGAAAAATGCAACAAAATGCAGGGTAGAGCATCCTTATTGGTTAAATTTAAAGGGAGTTATTGGCATTTTAGTGAAAAAATAGCATAATTTTCATACTCAAATAAAAAAGTGTTCCATCCAGATATCAACTCGGTTCGACCTGCAGCTTGTAGGGGACATCTGGGACTACAATTCGAGACTGAGAACACTGTGGGTAAGGCAGTTTAACATATTAAATAAATACTTTTACTTTAGTGATTTTTTTGGTTGTAAATTTTTGCTCGGGGGACCCCTTAGATCCCATTTTCTGGTGATAATTTTATCATATTCGTGTTCCTGAGACAATTTCATAATAGAAACATGCATAGAAATGTTTATTTTGATCCATTTTAACCTTTTAAAAAATAAAAGTTAAAAAAAATATTAAGCTGCTTTTTTTCTGGTGTCATCTAGTATCCTTGGAAACGAGCTTAATTTTCAATAAATTTGAATCGAATTTTTTTTTCACTTTTATATTTAAAGGGTTTAAATGGATCAAAATAAACATTATGCATGTTTCTATTGTGAAAATGTCTCAGGAACACGAATATGATAAAATTACACCCAACTGGCAGTCGCATGATTGTGATGCATGGCGGCATGAAAGTATATCAGAATCTGCATGAAATCTGTCCTCATGCATTTTTTGCGATATAGGAGTATGACATTTTTGCTCGTTACCGACAATTATCGACATTACCGACGACTTTTTGGTTGTATTTCACAAAAAAAAACACTAAGCAGAACGAGGATTGAACCACCAACTTCTTGGTTATTGATCCGACACGCTACCACCGCGCCATGGACGCTTGATGAAAAGTTAGTGATAGAGCACCAACATATGCTTCTCTTTGGAGTGTTGCTCGGGGACGGGCCAGCTTTATATGTGTTGGTGAGAACTGCAGATCGCTGAAATTTTTACACGCGGGCAAAAATGATCTACGGGCTTGCTGCAAAAAATGTTATAAAATATGACATTTTCTGCAGCAAATCCAATGTTGCAGATTTTGAGATATATTTTTCCTTTGGGTGTATCACCAGAAAATGGGATCTAAGGGGTCCCCCGAGCAAAAATTTACAACCAAAAAAATAACTAAAAGTAAAAGTGTTTATTTAATATGTTAAACTGCCTTACCCAAAGTGTTCTCAGTCTCGGATGGTAGTCCCAGATGTCCCCTACAAGCTGCAGGTCGAACCGAGTTGATATCTGGATGGAACACTTTTTTATTTGAGTTTGAAAATTATGCTATTTTTTCACTAAAATGCCAATAACTCCCTTTAGATTCAACCAATTGGGATGCTCTACCCTGCATTTTGTTGCATTTTTCAAGCCCATTTAGATGCATTTTGAATTTTGAAAATAAATTGAATTTTGCCTAAGTTATAGCAATTTTAAGATTTTTTACGTTTCTGAACCATAAAACTTTGTGTCCCGATTTGCCCCACTTCCCGTTGACCTAGAGTGCTCATATTTTGGCCAGATGCTAGTTTTATATGTACAAACAACCCCTGAAAATTTCAGGCCGATTGGTGAGGTCCAAACGACGTCCCATACAAAGGGGTATGCCCTAGTCGTGGACTCGCTCTTAAATAAACAAAAAACAGATATTTGAATAAACATTAGAGTGTAACAAAAATGACTTTTTGGTGGGCATTCGGGGGCTGGTTCCGGTGGGCATACTGAGCCCAAATCCCAATTATGAGCTTGATTGGACGTAGCTGGAGCTGGAGCTTCGCCCTTCAATTTCAAATGGGATTTAGCCCGTAAAAAAAGTTTTTTTTTTTCAAAAATGTCTGTTTTTGAGGCGTTTTGGCCACTAGAGCGTTTGTTTTCAACTTCACTGGCGTGTTGGCCAGATCCTTACGCATCTTTTGGTAAACATAACATTGAAGTTTAGAGCACCCTGGAGCTGGGTAACAGACCTTCAAAATTTGGCATTTTTTCGAAAAATCCGTCCAAGCAAAATCAAATGGCGTCTCGGGCAGTATTTTTCCTCTGACAACTACACGTGGACTGATTTTGGAGGCCTGATATCGGGCCTGATATTTTTTACGGGTTGAATCTCATTTAAAATTGAGGGGCGGAGCGCCAGCTCCTGTTACGTCCAATCAAGCTCATAATTGGAATTTTGGCTCAGTATGCCCACCGGAACCATCCCCTGAATACCCGCCAAAAAGTCTTTTATGTTACATCCTAATAAACATATTGAAATTGGATAAAGTAAATAACAGTGGACTCTTTCGTTGTTGATATTGAAGGGACCGTCGATATCAGGAGCTATCAAATTATAGAACGAAAAATCAAAGCAATCTAACGTTATGATTCGAATTCCCGGACGCTTCAAAACCCGGACACTTCAACTTGTTTTATCATTTATTTGGATATAAGTTCGCATTATGAATGTCAAAACTGTGTTATTTGATTAATTCTAACACCAACTTTGATTTAAAGTTTGTTTGAACGCTGTAGTTAATGCCAAAACAATAAAATAAAACAAAATTATAAGTTTACCAAAAATGCGAAACATTTCAACGGAAATATTTCATAGGCGTCCGAAGCACCGGGAAAGCAAAGCAGAAATTTATGTTTTTGATTTCCTTAAATTCTAGCAAATTTTTATGTAAACTATCGATTGTTTTGATGTTAACAGCTTATTTGAGGCTTAAAGAATGCCATTCACTAACATTTCAGTCCAAATTTGTGCGATTCATAAGCAAAATCGAGTGTCCGGAATTCGAAGCAAAAGTGTCCGGATTTCGAATCAGCTTTTAACAGTGTCCGGGATTCGAAGCACAACAAGTCATTTTAATTTTCAAATTCTGATGAAAAATTGTCTGAAAAGACATATTTTGCATGCATTCTCTTAAAACTGACTGTTTATACTAAATCCTGATGATATTTCTACATTTCCAACTTATTGCATGATTTTTTGCCAGCTATAACAAAAATAATATGGTACTAAGCGTCCGGATTTCGAATCATGACGTTATTTGAAGGGACTAAAAAACAGCTGGAGCAATATTGATATCGAGAAGATCGACAGTCAGAGAGTCCACTGTATTTCCAACTTTTGGTGAACAATTTTTTTGTATAGTTATGAAGCAAAAAACTATGCAATAGATTGCATTTGTACTATATTGCAACAAAAATCAATTTAAATTATTAAAAATATATAAACACATTCGTTATTGAATAAAAAATCGAACTACGACAAAAACTGTCACATCAAAACAAATGTTTGACAAGACATTTTTTTTCCATAGATCAGCTATGGGTCTCCTTGGGGTGCAAAAAAAAATAAAAATTTTAAAACAAGGTCCCAACATTTGAATAAAAAAAGTGTTTTTAATGCAATTTACACTGGTTCAGTAGTTTTGCAATCATATGTTCTCAAAAAATTGGCGAAAACAAAAAAATTAAAATTTCTTTTAGCAAAAAATAAACTTTTTACGGTACTGTACATCGAAAATTTCCAATATTTCAAAAGAATTTTGAATAAATCCAAACATGCGTAACATGATTTTAAACGCAGGGGAATGCAGTTTAAATTGATTAAAGCTGATAGCATTTAAATTTTCATTGATATTTTGAAGTGTCTTGGGAAAAATTGACTTCCTGATTTTTAGACTATTTTGAAAAAGAATGACAAAAACTTTTGAAAATATTTGTACCATCCTAAGTTAATACCTTAGAGTTGTACAACTATTTCATAATACCTTAAAAACCCATCACCACTGCCTTCAACGCAACCATGTCTACCTCCGGATATGCAATGCATGTGTTCCTTCCGGTTGCAGTAAAACTTTTCCGTCTGAGGGAAAGGAGTGGCACCAGCTCCGTTACTGCCTTGGGAGGGTGTTCGCTCTCGGAAATAAACGCGTTGCAATTCCGAACCGGCAAGTGCGCATAAATTGTGCCTCCTCCTGTTACCTTCTGGTGCATATTCCGGAACAGTGAGAGAGAGTGAGGGTGGTGGGTTGGGTAAATTTACTTCCTTCCGCAGTGGGAACTACCTGCTTCCCAGGTGTACTAACGATTAATATTCCAGGGAATGTGTTCGTTTTTTCTATGAATTTTACAACGAAATCGTCTGGGGATCGAAAAAAGTTACGATCCTAACCTAAAAATGATTTTTTCTACCATGAATTTGCATAGCCTTTTTTTCCTCCCAGCGGATTAGAAGCCGTGAAAAACGACGCTCTTAATTGAATTTGGCCATGCAGACACATAAATATCTACGAAAAAGCAAATCCAAAGCGAAAAAAATCCCCAGAATCTAGTAACACCAGCTGTTATAGCGTTAGAAACCCGCCAGCAAAAGGGATCAGGATTAGTCGGAAGTCGACATCTTGAGCTCACCGTTTTTCACCACCCAAAATTTCCCAACCAACCTGCGGGACCAAACCCTTTTTCCCCGGTGGAAGCGCTCTCGAGCAGAATCCTAAGCCGAAAGAACAACACAAACTTTGGCCCCAAAACCCGCCGTTGAACTGTTGTTTTTCTTTGTCCCTCGACGGTGGGGTTGCTATGGGGATCGGCATCCAGTAGAATTTTGGGAAGGTCATTTCCTGCCGATTTAGGGATTTGGGGGTATTGGATAAGGAATAAAAGTGGGGAGAGAGGTGTATTGATTTTGCTAATCTCACCAAGAGGGGATTAGGGAGGGCGTGAAAATTGGAAAACGGGATGATTTAGTTGTTATGATTATGTCCTAAGATATTATTTAGTGGATAACATAAGATTAATTTAATTGCATCACGTATTTGATACTTTCTACATGATAGCATCACTTTATTGGAAGCGTTAGTTATCTTAAACCATGAATTTAATCAACTAAACATAATTGACTAACCTCAATTTAAATAACTCACAATGTTCAACCAGTTCACTCACTTAAAAATTCAAACTCAATGATTGGCTTATCTTATTTCCCCAATCACACAATCCGATATGGTTCTAAAATTGGCGTTGGCGTACAAAATTACCTATCGCCAGATCGTGAACAAACACGACGGCCCGGTTTATTGATTATGGAATAACTAGTCCGGGAGGGTTCCGAAACCGCACACCAAATCAGCATAAATGTCGCGTCCTCCCTTATCATCGGCATTTCAATCGTCAGTGAAATGGTATTCGGGTTGTGCCGGGAGGGAAACTGATTGAATATCCATCCCGAAAAAAATTAATCCATTTCGAGTTGGAGTTGGTGAACTGTTTCGGGATGGTGATGGTATTGACCCCCTTTTTTAGGGAAAACACTGAAAAAAGCTTGTTGATTATGTTTGAACTACAGTAAATATGATTCACTAATTTCCAATAAAATTTAGATTTGAATTCCAAATCGTCCCATTTGGTCTAAATCAATACTTCAAATTTTGCCCCTTTTCCCTCCGTGTCACCGCTTCTACACCACGGGGAGTGGCACATTCAATATCCTGAACCCACAAAACCCCAATATCAGCCCTCCAAAATCAGTCCACGTGTAGTTATCAGAGGAAAAATACTCTTTGTGTTGACGAACCCCGACCGGTTTATCTCCCCGCAACAAATCTATGCAAATTAGCCAATATATGGGGGCAGTGGCAGGCAATTTGCTACGGCCCTATGTTCGGAACGGCGTTTTTTTTTTCGTCACGCCCCACTGCTAACGATGTGGGCTGGAAATGGAAGGAGAGGTGTTTACATTTGGCATTTTGATTTGTAAAAATAATTTTTTGTTGAGAATTAGGCTTTCTGTAAATTTAATGTCGCGACAGTTCAAGAATTTCACCTTTTAATTCAAAATTTCCAACCTTCTGTCCATTGTCAAATCAACTTTAGGTGAATTGATCCATTTTTTTTCTCAACTCACAAACATGCCGTTGTACAAATTTGAATATCAAAATCGGTCGTGTGGGGCAGCCCACCCTCTGGGGAATACATAAACCGAAAATATGTGGGCCAACATAACGAGCCCATCATCGACAACACTTCCACCCCCTCCTCGCTGCCCTCACAACCCAACCGGGTGGCCAAATTCAAATCCAAATCCAGCGCAAAAAAAAAAAACTTTATTCGATCAAAAGAGATTATGTAGATTATGATAATTTTCATATTGTGAAGCTCTCGTTTCGGGGACTCTCACTGACTTGGAGGGGACGAGGATTACAGATCCTCGTCTGGACGCGAGAGGACAGGGAAGAGCAGGGTTGCATTTCTCGATGGAAATATCCTAAAACAACAGCTTTCCGAATTTCCCCATCGGTTTCGGGTGACCCTACCGACGGCTAAGGGATGAAATTAGATTTGTTTGGCCAAGATTTATCGCTGCTGCTGCTGCTGAAATGCGTCCTAATCTGGTTTAGTGTCGCAGGATTAGGATCTGGGAAGAGTTTTGGAGTGGATTTGGGATGGTTTTTTGGAAAGAGAGGTATTTGTGTGGTTTTCGGAGGGTCAGCCTCGCAATACTTTGTTTTTCGAAAGAGCATAACTTTCGATATAAACAAAAAGATTATCGAACTCATTCAAATGATAATGATAAGCTTTTCGTTTACGTTAATTGTTTCTCCCATTTGCATTTATTGATTTTTAAGAACATTGTTATTTCCCAAGTAACCAATTTTTAAACCGACTATCCACCACCTACATTTATTGAGGTTTTATGGTAGTATCTTGACTGCTTAATAGCATTACAACCGCAACCAATAAGCAAGAGCTAATTTATAGGTTCTAACATGGTTTTTTGCCTCGGACATAAAACCTGGTAAAAATATGACTAAAATTTGATGAAAACACACAATAATAATGAATTTCTGACATCGTTGCATAGCCATAAAAGTTCGAAAATAATTTGAATTTTTTTTGCAAAAAGTGCGAAAAAGATTTTTTTATTAAGAACTGTGATTGCAGAATAAAAATGATGATGAAGTGAGTTGATTTATTTGGCTCTATCTCTTTTTTTTTTCTCAGCATTCTATTCCTCAGAAATTTTGTTTTTCCGGAGTTATTAAAATCAATAGAAATACCATTTTATTCATAAGTTATGAAAATTAAAAAAAAACTCAGATTTTACACATGGACTTCAGAAGAATTCTGCCAAAAAGTGAACAAGGCAGCTCGGCAGAGAAAAAGCAATCTTTGATAAATCAAGTTATTTTACCAAATTCAAGCTGAAATACGACAGTTTACTTGTCGAAGATTGTATATTCATTATATCAAGCAATAAGTTTTTCTTTCTGATTTCGGCGAAATTCTGCGTAACTAGAAATTATAAATTTTGAAGTTTTAAAAATTTGAAGATTTGAAGATTTGAAGATTTGAAGATTTGAAGATTTGAAGATTTGAAGATTTGAAGATTTGAAGATTTAAAGATTTGAAGATTTGAAGATTTGAAGATTTGAAGATTTGAAGATTTGAAGATTTGAAGATTTGAAGATTTGAAGATTTGAAGATTTTAATATTTGAAGATTTGAAGATTTGAAGATTTGAAGAATTGAAGTTTTGAAGATTTGAAGATTTGAAGATTTGAAGATTTGAAGATTTGAAGATTTGAAGTTTTGAAGATTTGAAGATTTGAAGATTTGAAGATTTGAAGATTTGAAGATTTGAATGACTTGAAGATTAAGTATCAGAAAAAGGATAGAAATTTAATTTTTTACATGAAAATTTGCCGTCCATTGCTCTTAAGTTTCTTCAAAACCTTGAAAACGTTTTCAATTTTATGAAAGTCTCCTAGTTTATTATTGGCTTTTAACTTGACATTTTTTACTACAGTAGATTCAAATATTTTTGTCAAATTCTTATTTGAAGTTTAATGTTAAAACAAACAATACAAAAATGAATCAAATAAACTGTTTTGAAATAGTTTGGTATTTTGCCTTCCTCACTGAGGTAAGGCTATAATCCTGCTCTGAAAATGAACTTTTTATTAAAAGCTCCTAGACCCACCTTCATGTATACATATTGACTCAGAATCGAAAACTGAACAAATGTCTGTGTGTGTGTATGTGTGTGTGTATGTGTGTGTGTATGTGTGTGTATGTATGTATGTGACCAAAATTCTCACTGAGTTTTCTCAGCACTGGCTGAACCGATTTTGATCGAACCAGTTGCATTCGACTTGGTTTAAGGTCCCATACATCGCTATTGAATTGTTTGAAGTTTCGATAAGTAGTTCAAAAGTTATGTATAAAAACGTGTTTTCGCAAATATCCGGATCTCAATTATATGCACGTAAACGATGTCCAGATCCATCATCCGACCCATCGTTGGTTAGGTAATAGAAAGGCCTTTCCAAAGAGTCCAAAATATTGAAGATCTGGCAACCCTGTCTCGAGTTATGACCACTTAAGTGATATTTATGTACTTTTTTGAAACCGGATCTCACTTAAATGTATGTAAACTATGTCCGGATCCACCATCCGACCCATCGTTGGTTAGGTAATTGAAAGGCCTTTCCAATGAATCCAAAACATTGAAGATCTGGCAACCCTGTCTCGAGTTATGACCACTTAAGTGATATTTATGTACTTTTTTGAAGCCGGATCTCACCTAAATGTATGTAAACTATGTCCGGATCCATCATCCGACCCATCGTTGGTTAGGCAATTGAGAGGCCTTTCCAATGAATCCAAAACATTGAAGATCTGGCAACCCTGTCTCGAGTTATGACCACTTAAGTGATATTTATGTACTTTTTTAAAGCCGGATCTCACCTAAATGTATGTAAACTATGTCCGGATCCATCATCCGACCCATCGTTGGTTAGGCAATTGAGAGGCCTTTCCAATGAATCCAAAACATTGAAGATCTGGCAACCCTGTCTCGAGTTATGACCACTTAAGTGATATTTATGTTCTTTTTTAAAGCCGGATCTCACCTAAATGTATGTAAACTATGTCCGGATCCATCATCCGACCCATCGTTGGTTAGGCAATTGAAAGGCCTTTCCAAAGAGTCCAAAACATAGAAGATCTGGCAACGCTATCTCGAGTTATGACCACTTAAGTGATATTTATGTACTTTTTTGAAGCCGGATCTCACTCAAATGTACGTAAACTATGTCCGGATCCACCATCCGACCCATCGTTGGTTAGGCAATTGAGAGGCCTTTCCAATGAGTCCAACACATTGAAGATCTGGTAACCCTGTCTCGAGTTATGACCACTTAAGTGATATTTATGTACTTTATTGAAGCCGGATCTCACTTAAATGTATGTCCGGATCCATCATCCGACCCATCGTGAGTTAGGTAATTGAAAGGCCTTTCCAATGAGTCCAAAACATTGAAGATCTGGCAACCCTGTCTCTAGTTATTACCACATTTATACATTATTATATCTGTGTTTTTTCTGGAACTAAAAAAAGCTGAAATGTGTGTCCAAACCACTCATATTACCCATTTTTGGTAAAAAGTGAGGAAGGCATCAACCACATAGGTGGATTAGGTTAGTTTTTTTTTAATAAACTGATTTAGAATTTTTATCAATATTATTTTCATATCCTATTATGTTTTTTTTTTATTGGCTTATGCTTCAAGAATAATAGGACCAATTTATTTGTTACCCTAACTTCAAAAATGTAAAATTGTGGGCATTAAACTATTTCACCAAATTCAATATTGTTTCAGATAAAAAATATGCATGAAGTCTCTTCACAATCCACACTAATAATTTCGAAAAAGCTACAAATAAAAACAATTTCAAAAATAATATTTCCAAAATTTTGATGTTGTGCCTGACCAGAACAACCTTTCCCATAATTTACTCAATACTCAATAACTTTCTTTCTACAAGCACTGTAGCAGCTCAACATTCTCTGCTCCATCTTTCACGTTTGACACCATCGAAAATTCACACCAAATATGATTACCAAACTCTCATAGAACCAACTCTCGTTTCCTTTTTTAGTCTGTTTGGTCGTTCGCAAGAACAAAATTATGCTGGCAGCAGCAAATATGTACACAAAGAAACACATCTCACCAGAGTACCACCGAGTTATGCTGCGATGATCCACAAGACATCTCACGAGAAGACTCGTGCTATCGTCTCGTTGGGGAAAAGTTTGTTCAAAGCTTTTTCTCTAAGTGATGGTGGTGGTGTTGAAGATAAAAACGACTCACACAGCCGGCGGCGGAAACTTGTTTCAAGCACAGAGCTAGTAGTGTGAAAACATCTCACCCCCATCGTACACGTACACACGCAAACAGAAACGTTTCTTTTGACACCAGGGCGAGAGCGATAAATACAAACATACATATATTCAAATTTAAAGCTTGAGATGATGTTGCTTTGCGTCAGACACTTCAAGATGAAGAAAAATGGATTCTGCAGAATAATAGGGGAAGTGTACCTATTTTCAACCTATTGAGGACCTATTTTGGTGTTACTTTAAATCAATTTCGTTTGTTATTAAACTTTTTCTGACATTTCAAGATGCTTTTTCATAGGTCCAAAAAAACGTCCATTGCCCCTATTTTCGGTACGTACTCTTTCTGATAGTCGGAAAAACCCTTCGGGGGCAAAACCAACTGCTTCGTACTCTGCTGCCACGTCAACATCATGCTGCTGCTCCTTTATCTGAACAACTTGTACAACCGCTCTCTCTGAAGGCTGCCTTTGTTTTGCTAATTCAATTGTTTTATTATGAAATCCAATTGTGGGGATGTAGAGCGCCTCTGGTATGAGCAGCAGCAGCAACGGCAGTGTGTACGTATGCAGATATTAAAACATCATACAACGTGCCGCAGGAGATTTGTCCGACTGTGGAAAAGTGATACATCTAATTGAGGAATGTTTAGCAGAGGATGGGAAAACTTTTCATCGTTAGAATCAACTTTTTCTACTTTTTGAATGTTTTATTTTTATGGAAAAAAATTATCTCTTATTCATACAATATTCCAGCAAAAAAAAAAAACGCTCTCGTTTCAATCAATGTTCGTCCCATTCAAGAATATCTCAAGTAATTGAGCAATTTTTCGTAATCCGCTCTCAGTTCCTCTCACACAATGACCACCATTTAGTGCCCATACAATAAAGTACGTCGTTGAGATCCTTTTCAAAAGGGCCACCAAGTGGAACCAACTTCCCTCTCACTCTTCGTTCGATATGTCCCTTAAAAGAGACCTCATCTCATTCATTCCCTAATTGAGTTCTCCCAGCAGCAAGCGGTGATGGCAGAGGCAACCTTACAATAAGGACGGACCTCCGCCATCAAATCATCATCGATTCTGTTCACAAAAGGGACCACCAAGATGATCTTCCGGATCCCGGGCTACCAGCAGGCTGTGTGGTATAAGGTGAGGTTGGTTCGTCGCCACGGTTCTTGTCGGAAACGGTTCGATTCCGCTTTCGTTTTTACTTCCCAAAGTCATAACTTTATTCGGCGTGAGAGCGCTGCTGCTCTTTCAAGCTGACATTTTTTTATGATTTATGAATCTGCTGCATTTTACTGGAGAAGGAGATATAAATTTCTTGTACAGCTGTGGGGATGGGCATTGTCAGGGTTGGGAGACTTTTAAGTATCTGATGCATTTGTTTAACAATTAAAACCAAGATCGGAAAACATTTAAGAACTAAAGTGTTTAGAATGTTTAATGAGCTTAATTTGTTGGAAATACAAAATAGTTTCAAAAATATAATATTCTTGAAAAGATTAAAAAAAAATATTTGTAAAAAAATGTTTGTTGAAACTAAAGAGATTGTTGAGTCCTAATAGATTGAATGTTTAATGAATTTAAAAGCAAACAATGTTTAGAAAGGACATAATATTTTTAAAATTTTAAAAGTAAGAAAAGTATGAAGAAACTGACAACATCAAAAGTTAGCACTGTGTTAACAAATTTTAGCATTTACAAATGTAAGATGAATGTTTGAAAAATTTTCAAAACATGAAAATTTTGAAGTGAAAAAAGTTTGAAAGTGTTAAAAATGTTAAAAATTTAGATTTGTAGAGCAAAATTTTCAGAATTTTGTTTCAGGCATTTGCATTATATGTATAAAACCAGATTTAAAAATTGATCGCATAAGATCTTGTCAGCTTTAAACCATTCAACCAAATTCCAAAAGCTCATTTGAAAGCAGGAATTGTAGGGATGAAATAATGTACGTTTGATATTGTTTAGGTAAGTCTGGATGTCTTTTTCTATATTTCAGCCATAAGAAAACATAAATGAGTTTGACAAGTTTTTTTTTTTGAGCTAAATGAGTATAAATACATTTCAACAGTTTCATAAGATTGAAGAGCTTCAACAGTGAACTTTGTGTTTACAGGAACTAACAAAAACTCTGATTTCAGTTTAATTTTAGTTTCAAAAGAAGGTTAATAAAACAAACTTAAATAGTTCATAAGAAGTAAATTTAAGTTTTCAAATATTTCAGCATGCTAAAAAAGTGATAACAAAGTTAATGAAATGGAAAAATGATCAGATGTAGACAAAGTTAAAAATAATGAATGTTAACATAGTTGGTAGTATTGAACAATTAAATTATTTTAACTATTTGAACAGTAAAATCATAAAAAAAAATATTTAGAAAATGAATAATCTGATAAGTATTCAAATTTCAAAATAAGATGAGTAGAGTTTAGTGGTTTCATTTGCATAAAAATTGTGTTCATTGGAGGAGCTGATAATAAATAACCATTCAAAAATTTGCAAGAAAATTCAGAATTCTAAAATGATTAAGAAATGAAGAAAAATACAAGGAAATGAAGAGTTTGAAGGATTTATTAACACTGGAACGCCCAACGCATGTCCAACTTACACGGACGCCCAAGCCTCCCAAAAAAGGTGGAACGGTAACTTCAACTCGCTGGTTCTCGGGCATTTCTCAACCAATCGGGACGATTCTTGTTTCCAGTGATTTGTAAGAATGTCTAGATGATCCTAAAATTTTGCAGAACTTGATTTGAACAAATCTGTAATTTCTGCGACCGAAAACATCGTTCCACCTTTTTTTTAAACGACTGCCTCCGCGGAATTTTTGGCGAATTTTTTTTTACACGCAAAAAAAAAGTTGGAACGATGTTTTTGATTGCAAAAATTACAGATTTTATGAAATTAAATTCTGCAAAGTTCTAGAATCATCTAGACATCCTAACAAATCACTGGAAAGAAGAATCATCTTGATTGGTTGAGTTATGCCCGAGATCCATTGAGTTGAAGTTACCGTTCCAACTTTTTTGGAGCCTTGGGCGTTGGAATGTTAAGCTATCGAAAATAAATATCTCTTAAATTTTATACATTGATGAGATACAGCCTCTTGAACTCTAAATTTTGTAATAAGAGTGACTTTTTAAAAGAGATAAAAACACTTATGTTGGACTTTTTCAAAAGTTGTACTTAATTTTTTAATTCAAAATTAACATCATTGGAATAATGAAGAAGATCAATTTTTTTCTTAAATGTTTAACTCAGAATGCTTTTAATTTGCTCTTTAGGCGTCATCCATAAAGTACGTCACGCTCTAGGGGGTGAGGGGGTTGTCGTAAGCGTGACAAAGTGTGACAAGGGGGGAGGGGGGGGCGGGGTACGCGAGACTGTGACGTCACTCTGTGTTTAATGTTTGATAAACTTTACTCATAAACGAAACCCGGTACAACGTTTTAAGGAACAGACTTTTTGATAATTTACAGTATGTTAAAATAGTAGTTTATGCAACAAGTTGCAAAAAGAGGATTTTTTCAGCACGAGTCGTACATTTATCCAACGAGGTTCACCGAGTTGGATAAATACGACGAGTGCTAAAAAAAATCAGGTTTTGCAACGAGTTCAATACAACATTTTTTGCAATTCCAAAAAACACCCATTGAGTGAAATTTAAAGTCAAATTTTCATGTATTTTGTCTATCAAACGTTTAAATCAAAACAATGTTGAAAAATGTTACTTTTCGAAACAAGTGCTGAAAAGTTCAACTTTTCAGCACCCATTTCAGTGCTGAAAAGTAGAACTTTTCAGCATTTATTTTGAAAAGTGTTGCTATTCGATTCTGTTATTATTGGTACAGAAAAGTAGGCTATTTCGTCGTTCAAGAATGACAGGAAAAGCAAGTAGTTTCACGACGGAATTGCAAAAAAGTATTTACACCCCTTGGGCTCTAAGCACATTTTGTGATGAAACTTGTAACAATTTAAAGTTTGACAAGAACCTAGTACTACGTTTTTTTTCAGAAACTCATGCCGAACATTTTGCCACAAAAAGCTCATAAAAAGATGTTTTCTATAAAAAGTTATATAACAAATACTATTACAAAAATAAAACAGGTGCAAAAAAAGTTTGTACACCTTTCGAAAAATTAACATATATAAAGTTATTTGTTGACAAATCACCATAAATCCAGTCTCTCAACTCCAAATAAGCTTCCTTGACTGATTAAGAAAATAATTTGGATTAAATATAAGGTTTACTAATTACTTAATATAAAAGTTTATATAACTCTGGAAATTCTATATAAAACTTATGTAAACTTAATTTTGCAAAGTTTCAATTTAACTCAGGGGTGACCAAAGTATGGCCCGCGGGCCAAACGTGGCCCGCGAGGTGATTTTTTGTGGCCCGCGGACCAACTTTGAATGTTCATGTAAAATGATTTTAAACTTTTCCAAAATGTAGGTTTATTTTAAACTTTTTAAACTGATGTTTTTTTTTGTTCATACAAAACTAATGATTTACCATTTTTTAAACCCCATTTTATCCATTTATGCTGTTTAAAAGTCATTATTAATGAAACAATTTTACTAACTAAGGGACTAAGGAAGAAATTTGTAGTAATAAAAAAAATATAAGAATTGTATGTTAATTTCAAAGCTTTTATTAGTCTTTTTTATAAACCGAGCCACAAACTTACTTTGCACATAAAAACCTTCCATCTCAGGATTTGAACTCATGAGAGTATGATAACGAATCTAATAGATTACCATCTGAAACATGGGGCAAAACATATCTAAAAAACTACAAAATTCCAATGAAAATTTTAATGAAATCAGCTAAAATTTATTTAAAATCCATTCTTCTGTGTATAGAATAAATTTAAGCATGTTTGGCTTTATTCAAGACTACATTGAATTTAAGTGAAATTTTGAAGAACAGTTAAAAAAAAGATTTTTCGTCGAATCTTACATTTTTTTTCGAAAATTATGATTGCAAATCAACTGTACGGGTGTATAATACATTTTAATTTTTTTCTTAAATGAAATGTTGAAATTCTGGCTTCAATTTAAATTTTTAAACTTCTTTTAATTTTGTGCCTCCCCTTGACCATGGCCAGAGTCGAGTGATTTTTTTTTTGATATTTGGATTGGCCTAATTGTTGGAAAATAATTTCGCAACGATTGTTCATTCGTTCCAATTAATGGAAAGATAAAACTACGCCGTTACTTAAATTGTTTAGATTTTATGTCACCACCGTAAAAATATTTAAAAAAAAATGTCAATGAATACACAAGTACATTCAACAAAATACCTTTTGTTGAATTCTTAAAATATTAAAATAAACAAAACTGATGGATAACTGTCATTTTCTGTTTTCTTTTATTTTAAAATAATGAATATGTTCATAAAATAAAATAAATTTAAAACATCTTCATGTGCCGGTTCGAATCCCGCGGCGGGCGCTCTAAAATTCTTTGTGTAAATATGGGTATTCAGCGCCGTCGCTCCGTGCCATACTTTCATACACTTAGGAGCCCAGGGCGGTGAAGTCCTTGTAGATAAAAGGAAGACACTAGTGGTTGGTACTAGCAATGGTTGCCGACAGCTATAAAGTCAACTTCGTTCATGTGATAGATTTGATAATGTTGAAGAGCAATAAGTCTACTTTTTTCAAATTTAGGTTATCAAATTCACTGGTTGCGAAACTAGTTCTTAAAATTTCAAATTCACTTGTTGTGAACCTTGTTTTTTTTCAAATTTAGGTTATCAATGACTATTGACAATTCTTTTTTTTCTAATTTAGGATATGAAATTCACCCTTATTTTAAGATATAAGTATAGATAAACGAAATGTTATGAAAAAAATGATGTATTTTTAAGTCTGTTAAATTTAAATAACGCAATTCAATTTTTCAAATAACCAATTTAATTCATTTGGCCCGCAAGCTCATTTGAGCTTCAAATTTGGCCCGGCATCCAAAAACTTTGAGCACCCCTGATTTAGTGCCTTGTACGGAAATACTTATAATGCGAAACTGCTTCTCTTGACATGCAAGTTTAAAAAATATACAATACAAATCAACACGAAAAATTCCAAAGAACACATTTATTTGAAGTCTGAGATCCTTAAAATATATACAGTGCCATCCCGTTTTTGGCAACTCCTGTTTTGGCAACATTTAAATCATCTCATGTTGCTTAAAATGGGATGGCATTGCAGTATTTCTGTTAGACTTTGCAATGTTTGATAAGTTGGAGAAAAATGTAAAAAAAAAACATGTTTTGACAAAATACAAATGTTGAACATTTTCAATGTATTTTGATATTTTAAAAGAATATTCTTATGTAAATAATCAAAAGCATTTATTGAGTATAAAACATTCTTGAAATATGTAAATAATCAAAAGCATATATTGAATATAAAACATTCTTGAAAATTCACTCATTCACTCAAAATTTACATCCCTGACTCCGTCTCCACACCCAATTCAACATCTCCTCGAAAACGGTCCAAACCGCGCACAGTTGGCTCCCAGGATGAATGGCCGTTCCGTCGTTCCCGGTCGTTATTTTTTCATCTTTTTCTCCTCTCTCATCCCAGACGACCAAGCAAGACGACAGCGAAAAATCAGTCCTGACGCGCTCTCGGTCATTTCGCTTTATCTGTCGCCCAACTGTCATCCGGTGTGAATGTCCCGGGCGACGCCAAGATGTGGTGGATTTATGGGGTGAACCAAGGGGGTGGGGGGAAGCTTTATGTCACTGCAGACCGTGTCGCGACGCCGTTGGCTTCTGCGGTACTACCGGGTGAGAAGAAAAAAAAAACCCCGGTGGTGAATGTGAAAAATATGCTGGAAAATTGAGCTGCTTCCTTTTTGGACGGGAGGGAGTCCTTTAGGGGAGAGTGGATTCGCAAAATTTTGTAAATTTTTCAAGTTAAAAATCACCTAAATTTAAGGAGAAAAATTGGTTACGTCCAACGAAGTAACTGTTAGAATCAACCTGCCTCTCATGGAGTAAGTACTACTGCGAAGGCGATTCTTCAACGGAAGAAGCTCCAGAACCGCATTTTCTTATCGCATGTCTCGAAAAAGAACCGAGTGACCCCCGCACACCCATCTCGCTGTCAACTGTCCCCAGCACCAGGATTAGTGGCTTCCGGATGTGCGGCACTTTAATCGCACCGGATTAAGACGTCACTGTCCTCGACTCCAGCCAGCAGTGCAAGAGATTCGGTCGTGTAATCGGTCGGAGCAAAACGATGGAGTGTGGCCCCAAGATGGGCATCAGATATGGCCACTACTCCCGGTGGGGGATGTTGTTGTCAAGCGGAAAGTTTTGGTCATTTGTTACTGGCGGAGGGAACCGCCGGACCATCCAAGATAAACAAGTTTATTTTCGATGGCGGAATTATTACATTTCCGAGGAGGATTTGTAATCGATGGAGTGGATGATTCGAGTGGATGTTTTGCGGAAACTGGGACGCCCGAGAGAAGACATCAGGAAGCACAGATCTGGGTCATCAATTATGTTTGCTGGGGGGAAGGATGTTGGCTACTTGGAAGTAAGATAAACCAGTTTCTTGGGTTTTGTGGGGGTATTTCTCCGGGAATTGCTTCTCTAAACTTTGATAAAGCAATTGATTGATTTTTACAAGTTCCGTTTTACGATTTGTTTGGACTGAGGGAAACTCAAGCTTTTATTATCTTGATTAGAGTTGTTTTTCTTGTAGAGCTATGTCAACATCTTAAAATATAATTCTTGTTGTTCTTCCGGCGTTTTCCGAATAGCCCAGAACATTACAATGTATCAGTAATGTACCCTGCAATGATCACTGTAGCTACCTGAAGCGATATCGACGATGGTAGACTTCAAGGCCATAACTCCCAGAAGTTCTTGGATGACCTAGATCATTCTTCCAAGTCAACAAAGTATCCAGCATAGCTTACTGAACTTAACTGAAGCTACATCATAAGTAAACGTCAAAACCTAGAGAGTTCTTGAGAGTTCTTGAATATCCCAGAGTGTCCTAACATTGGTTACTGTGGCATTCTGATACTATACCGATGTTTAGTACATTTTGTGAAACACTAAGGATTTCTAAAGAAATGGTAATAACAAAGCATTCAAGATTTATTTCCACTTATTAACCAAAACCTTCTCAATCCCGAAGAACGGATACTCAAACGCAACACTCCAAACAATCCCAGCCAATGCGCTCAATCCAACCAGTCCAAAGATGGACTGAAGCAACCCGTAAACTGTGAAATAGACTGGAACCGTAACTTTCATGGTCACGGTAACCATCTGAACCCAAATATGCACCAAATACATGCTGTACGACAGCTTCGCCCACGGTTGCCAGCCGGGCCAACCCAAGAACTGGTTCACCATCCCTCCGTACCCGTTGACGCAGACAAAGATGATCCAAATCAAGCAGAACGTCCAGAACGATCGGTGCAGCGATTCGTAGAAGGCGTCCACGATGGGCGGGATTGTTTTGTACTCTTCGGTGAAGACTTTCTTCGTGACGTAGCTGATTACGAGAAAGATGGCAACCGTGAAGGTCCAGCCAACGATCTGAACGGTTTTGGTTATCCGGACGATCGTAAACCGAGTCTGGTGCAGGTAATACCCAAAAATGACGCCAAACAACCACGCGGCCATCCGGGCGTGAGTTGAGTAGTACGTATTTGCTCCCATCTGGGCATCAGTTGCATTCAGTCGATAGTCGTTGTCTGTGAAGGTTCCAAACACCCAGCACATCGAGATCAGCGCCAACAGCACGATCACGCCAGCGAATCGTCGTCCAAACTTCCACAGCGGGATCAGAACCAGCGGAGACAGCAGGTACAGCTGCATGTCCGCCGAGATGTACCACGTGTGCACGTAGCACATCTCGGAATGATCGATGTAGTTGTGGAAGAAGAGGAGCAACTTCCACCAATTCTTGAAACACGGGTTGATCTCTTGCGAGATTGCTTGGTAGAAGTTCCGGTCACCAAAGCGAGTCGAGAAAGCCAGTGTGAACAGCAGCAACGCTGCGTAAGCTGGAACGATTCGAATGATTCGTTGCAGGTACAACCTCAGAAGGTTGAGCTTCTTATCCTGATCAAGCTCGCGGAGCACCTTCATAGCGACGAGCATTCCGCTCAGCAGCAGGAACGTATCCACCGCCTTCTCGCTCAGCTTGTAGAGCAGAACTCCAATGGTCGAATTTCGGTACTCAACCAGCATGACTTGGTTGACCGTTGGCGTGGCCAGCGTAACGTCGTGAACGTGGTACACGATTATACAGAACATGGAGAGGGCACGAACTCCGTTCACGCAGTCCATCGTGCCGGACTTGGTGGTACTCTTTGGGGTCATCTCAAACAGCTTCTTCATGTTGGTGTTCACGGAGAACCGCTTGATGCAGGGTGGAACGTCTTCTAGGAACCCGTTGAAGATCAGGTCAGCAACAGTCGCCGTTAGCAAGACCGCTCCGTAACAAGAAAACAACACGCTGAAAAGGTTGTTCGTTATTTCATAATCGACTCACCGCCTCAAAACTCACATCGCAACAATCGTCAGCGTTGAAAATGGCTTCTCCTCATCCCTAAAGCAGTACAGTTCCAAATCGTTCATAACCCTCATCCACCGCGTCCGTAGAAACGAGTTCGCAAGTTGCTCAATCAGCAGTGGTCTGCAAACGGCGGGCATGCAAACGCCGTACCAAACGGGATCGACGTTCAGCTCCAGCACGACCACGTCGATCTCCAGCGAACAGTGCTGCCCGGCTATGGCGTGATACCGGGCTCGGCGGCACTGGTCGTAGTTGCCCACTTCGTACGTGTTGCCGAAGAGGACGCCCGCCGGGACCTTGCCCCACGAGTCGTAGACTGCAAATTTGATGGATTTTTGTAATCTTGAATAACATTGAGGTTGACTTACTCACAGTTGATTGCCCACGGTTCATCTTGTTCTAGAGACTCTGAAAATTTTGCTAGTTGTTTCAGGCAGATTATATCAGAGCGACTTAACGAAGTGTTGCTCAATTTTAAATCTTGATCTCCCAGGAATTGTACGAAGTCCAGGGATAGGTTAAACAGCTCAGGGTTTAAACAATTTCCGTACAGAACAATCCAAAGTAATAAAACTGCCACTAGACGTGCCATAGCTGCTGTTTGCGCAATCTGTATTGCTTATAGGAGCAAGCAAAAGTGCTGATAAGAACTTGGTGTAACCGATTGAATTTTTATGGATTAGTCGCTAATAAGTCTTATCCCTTTAAGACCCGAATTTTTGTTGACAGCGTATTATTTTATTGTAGCGGTATACATTTAAAAATATCTATACCACCTTTGATGCACTATGAGATACTATGAGACGGGATGTTCTGGTTCATTTAAAGTACTCTGAAATTAAAAACTGCTAATTCGATCCTTTGGACTTTGTAACACTTAGAACTATTCTAGATCATTCAAACTGTTTTTTTAAATCCAGAACTTCCTAACTAACTAACTACCTACAAATTACAAATTACAAAGTGTTTTTCTGCATGAAAAAACATTTATTTAAAGTTTGGAAAACTACGGCAATTCAAGATATTAAAGCAAATACCTAAAATGGGGTGAGTGGGGCAAAACGAGCCTTTGCTGTCGTTTGCCGCTTATGAGAACACCACCAATCGATTCCTCGCAATTTTCTACATAAAATAACATACTTTAAAACTGTAGGAAACTACAGTAATTCAAGATATTAATGAAAAACACCTAAATAAGGTAAATGAGGCAAAATTGGCCCTTGCCGTCATTTGCCGCTATTGAGAGCGTCACCAATCGATTTCTCGTGATTTTTTTACATAAAATAAAATGCTTTAAAAGTGCGGTAAACTACGGCAGTTGAAGATATTCGAGAACACCCTAAAAAAGGCAAAATGGGGTAAAATGGACCACCACTACTATCAATACTAAATACTTTTGAGCTATGGCACTAGTTGGTCGAAATTTTTAAGGAAGTGTTGCCAATTTTTCAAAAGTTTACTTTTGAAAAACGTGAAAAGTAGTCAAATAACTTGTATAATTTTAATTTAGCAGTATTTTTTGTTGAAACGTGACCATTTTTACCTGCAGAAATCATGCCCATTCTTGACAACCTTAGAATTTTTCTTCGTGATCACAATATTTCCTAGAATGTTGTTGTTGTTGTTAATTCATTTATTTCTGGCAGCTTTAACCTTTTTGGTCATTCGCTGCCCTATTTCCTAGAAAGGTCAACATAAAAGTACTCATAAAGTTTCAACCAAATTGAAAATAACAAAAATTAAATTTGCGGAAAATTACTTATTCTTAGGAGCATTGCTCCATGCCACAACAAATGTCCAAAGGGTCATTCTTATACAAAATTTGCTGACAAATTCTTTCCACAGCAAACTTCAAAAAAAATGGTCAAAGTGGTCAAAATAGTCATTCTTTCACTGTTTTTTTTGTAAAATTCTAATAATTCGTCTTATTCGTTCATTCGTTATTTTGTTTGTCTGTTCTGCAACTTTTTGAAACATTGTTAACTTTTAAAAAATCCTAATAAGTTAAAAAAACTAATTTAAAATGCAAAAGATGATCCATTTGGAAAAAAATGACCTCACTGGGTTGTTGTAGATTAGAAAAGCAAATCTCCCATAAAATGACATGTCTTTCGACTTTGGACAGTTGAGTAACGGGAAATGGCAGAGATTGTTAAACAATTTTTCACATATTTTGATAAAAAATATGTTATTTTTTTTATATTGAGTACACTATCCAATCGGGCGTCCAATTTCACTCAAAAATTTCTTTGACACCTTATTTCTATCTCCTCACGGTTTCGAGCTAAAATTCACTTAAAAAACGTGTCTTAGTCAAAATCCAGAAAAAAACGAAAAGGGTCGTATCGCACCATAACTGTGAGATCAAAACATGGACCTAAGATTCGCGATCAGCGACCAAAATAACCCCTTTGAGTAAAGTTTCACGGAAATCGATAAAACGATTCGTGTGAGTTTGCAGAGAATGACCCTCTTAAAATTATAAATTTTCTGTCCAAAATATATATATGACAAAGAAAATTTCAAAAGCTAGCTAAAAGTATAAAGCAAAATTCTGAGGTTTTGTGGAAGCGGTACTTAGTGTCTTAGTAAAATAAAGTTAGAGATTTTAAAGTTGGTATTTCAGCAACAACATCAACAAATACATGTCAGTTAAAGTTTCTCAGTATCAAACGCTAAGCTAGAAATCTTCAAGTTTGCACTAAGCACCACTTGAAACTCAAGGATACATCTGGTCGGAAGTAAATCTCCAATTTTCTCGAATCCAACTCAAACTTCTTCAACTAAAGCGAATATCCCTCCCCCAGCTCAGCAAAGTCGTGACTTCAAACGAGAGTAAAAGCCCCTTTTGCGTCGAGAAACATTTGTTTGTTTGGACGTCACGCCAAATCCTCACATTTTTTTTTATTTTACTCGTTCCGAGCTTCCAGAACCAAATTGGATGAGGCTGGCGATAAGCACTCTGCGTCTGGCGTGGCTTTGATGTGGAAGAAAAGAGCAACAGCTCAAGCTTGGCGTGAGATTGCGCTTGGGTAGGAAGGAAGTTTGCACAGAAAAAAAATAAAAATTAAATGCAAATCATGTCATAGGATAGTCACCAAAAGGGTGGGACTAACACCATTCATAATTAATAAAATGTTGGAAAAACTCTGTGGACTATGAAATAAACTAAAATAAAAGTATCTTTGTTGCAAATCATGTAACTAGCTAGTCACCAATAGACAAGGACTAACCATGACAGAAATAAAAAAAAACCAGATTTGGACTAACCTAACTATCATTTACTAAAACTTTCAAGGCAAAATCGCACTGACAATCGCAACTGTGCCCAGCATCAGCACAGTATTTCACCAATTCTCGCCACAAATCCCCCACCCTCACTTGGGTCCAATCTTGCGCTGCGCCATCATTCGGCCGGATTTTCCTCGTAATGACTTCCAATATATCCAACACCAAACACGTACAACGAACCACATGTTTGTATACGTCTAAGCGGATTCAGCCCGAGAGAAAAGCCCCAAAGTCAATCGGAAGAACTTTGTCAAAGTGGTGGAGATGTTTGCTTCCTCTTTTTCTTCACCAACTTACACAGAGTAGTCGCTCCCCGGAAAAGGCCGGAAAAGCGATGTGTAAATAAAAGTGGTAGATTTGCCCGTTCTGCCCCGGAAGGCTTCCGCTTCCCGTCAGTTAATCATGAGGGTTCGTCGTGTGAGTTCTTGTCGGGGCGCTGCGGCTTACACGAGTCGAGAAGTGATTGGGTGCCTCCTACGCAAATACGCCGCCCAACAAACCCTCGAGAGCGTTTTGCGAGTGATGGCGGGATAACAGCGTCAATATTTGACGGGAATATCAATATCGGAGCGGGATCAATCGTGTCGGATGGGCGCTGTCAGATCCAAGCTCGGCGGGGGCCAAATTGGGAAACAGGGATCGATCACAAAGTGGGGACTAAATGGACCCGAGGATGGACGTTCCCTTTGAAGCCAGGTCAGAGTGAGGACGGAAAAAAAAAGAAAAGTTACACTCATAATTGGCAGGTGGTGAAAGGTGTTTAACCTTCGTCAGGGTTGGATGGTCGGGGAAAAGTCAGGTTTAATCTGTTGTAAGATTTGGTTCTTGACAGGACCCATGAAAGAGAAAGGATACACGATTAGATTACCCGAGATGATGGACAGGGGAAATTAAGGTCGGAAGGGTTGATGTGGATCGCCAGAGGTAAACCTGTTTTTAGAAGAAAAAAGAAATCCGTTCTACACCTTCAAAAGTGATTCTCAAAATCAGAGTGATAAACAAACCATTAAAAACCTTTCTTCTAGTGATGCTCTGTATTACAAAATTTTGATATTAACCAAATTGATCAAAATAAAATACAGAGCAAAAGCAGATAAGGCCAATACAAATTTTATTTAAGCTTTTCGTTCTTTAACCCTGATCGAAAACGTGAAGTGACTACAAAAATTATTTTTTTTTTCAGTAAGCTAAACGGTGTTCAATTGGGTTCAAAATGGAAAAAAAGGAAAAACTCACTCGCGAACACAAACCTAACGCGACGCCAAACTGCTCTGACCGTTTCCTACCGTTTGTCACTTCCACACCAATCGCTACTGAATACTCCCTCTTTGCTCTTTCTCTCTCACTCCAATGGGGTAGTACAGCGAATGGCTCAGAGAGGCCGATTGCGCTATGTTGCTCAAAGCCGACTCGAAATAGTCTGCGATCGGCTTTGTTTTGATCATTTGTTCATCTGTTTAAATCAATTTGCAATTTTGTTGATAACTCCACATCAAAGACACAATTGACAGCATTTTTCACCATGCCAAATATAAATTGACAGCAAACTGTGGTAGCGCAGGCCAGCGAGGTGCTCTCGTTGGTATTTTGTTAGATTCTCTCCTCTCTGAACATATTCATTTGTGACTCGAGTCGACGGACAAAGTAGGCAAAGAAATTCGCGAATTGTTTCACTAGGTGGAGCAAATGGCTAAGACGCTGGCAGCTAGTGTGTCGTGTTCGCTCGCGAATGGTTGCATGCTTCAGTCGGCAAAGAATCGTTCGGCGATGAGTGAGTGATTGCTGTTCTTTGAGTCGAAAATCAGGACCCTTGCTTAAGAGTGAACATGGATCAATTGAGCAACCTTTTTCAAAGAACATTTCTACATTTTCCATTTTTTATCCTGACTTTGAATTTATACTTGTATAACCTAACTTGAAAATCAATTTTTCAAATAGATTTCCTTTTACCAAATTTAAAGCTTTAGCTTTTAACGCAAACCGAAAAATTCTTCAAAGATAATCCAATGAGGTTTTCTTTTAATAAATTATGCTTACGTATCTTCATACTGACGTAGAATGTTTTCCAAAATAAGCTATAATGCTTAACTAGATGCTCAATTTACCTGAAATGAAAAAAGAGAAGTTCGTGAGTTTTTTGGTTTCTTGGCTTGTTTTTGTGCGAAAAAAAAATCTAATTAAGTATAACCTTAGTTTCGCAAGAAGAAATAATTATTTAGGTAAAAATCATGTCTCTTTGATAAAACATTCAAACAAAACAACGTAACAAATATGACTTTTTTTTTTATTTAGCAATTAATCATCATTTAACCCAGGGCTGCGGAGTCGGATCATATTTCAAGCGACTCCGACTCTGACTCCGACTCCGGCTTTCTGGGATTAGCCGACTCCGACTCCGACTCCGGCTCCGGCTTTCAGATCCAACCGACTCCGACTCCGACTCCAACTCCGGCCCACCAACCCTAGCCGACTCCGACTCCAGCTTTCAAAAAATGGTTGGCTCCGACTCAGACTCCACATATTTTTAAATATTTCAAAAGTTAGTTTACTATTATTTCGAAAACATTGAAAAGTAGGATTATTTAAAACTCTTTAAGTGAAAAAAACCGGAAAAAAGTTTCTAGTTTTACAAGTTTTAGACGTTATTGAAACAGAAATAAAAAAAAACGCCAGTTTTGAAGGAATTTTCAGAAGAACAGTTTGGCAAGTAAATTTGGATTTATTTTCATAACCTCAAATTTTCATTAAATTGATTAAAAGCTAAAATATTAAATTGTTATTTTTTATGATCATTAAAAGAAAGCTGTCCTTAATGATTGATTTAACATATAAATTCAATTTGCTCACTTTTAAGTTGACATTTATAAGAAGCACAGTGACTATCATAGTCACCTTGTATTTTTAAATAACAATTTTAAACGAAACTATTTTTCAAAGCTCCATTGAAATTTTTAACACGTACATGGACATCACGCCAAGGTTGAAGAAGTTTATTATTACAAATCAATGTACCGTAAAATGGGGCGAATTGGGACAATTTTTGATCATTTTTGTTAGTAATTCAATGGTAAGAAACTGTTGGAAGCCTAATTTATTTTTCATCCATGTAATGGATAATTACCGTTACAAATGTATCAGTTTCATCCTTTATCTGCTTTGTTAAATTGATCAAATAAAAGTTTTATTAGCTGTCCCAATTCGTACCGACCTTGGGGCGAATTGGGACACTTTATTTGTCTATCGTTTTTTTTTAACAAATCACTTTATATATACAAACTAGTTCATATTAATCAAATTTCGATTATATTTGAACATTTATGCTACTTTTTATCAAAAAATTTCACACTTAATGTTTGTTTTATACAAAATTAAATTTATCCAGCAGCCATAAGAATAAAACTTTTTGCTGCTATCACAACAGCATTTAATTGCATTATTTATAGTAAAACAGATGGTAGAACTACTAAGTTGACTGATGTATTACAAATATCTCATTAAAATAACGATTAAATACTAAAATTAGCATTAAAATTTTTTTTTTTTTGCTAGTATCAAATCGACCTAGGATTTGGAATTACTCTTTTATTTGTAAGTTCATCACAGAGTGTAGATAATTTTGTAAACAAAACATGCATACAGTCACGATTCGATTAGTACGGTTACGATATTTTGTTCGAAGATTTAAGTAAGCTTCTTAGCAGTATTTCAACATTATTTTGCAGACATATTTATGTGATTAATATTTTAGTTATTTTTTTAATTTATCGAGGAAAACTCATTATATGAAGTATTTTTTTGTTAATTTCAACAAATGCTACCGTACTATTTGTCATCCGACTGTATAGCTGCGTTGTTTTTTTTCATTAAATTTTGAAATTTTCATCCATTTTGAGACGAGTCTTAGTTCAAATATTTCTACTTCTTTTCGTATTTATTATTTTGATTTGTAATTTCATTCCCAATTTACAACAGAATAATGTAAAAGAGCAGCAACTTGAAAATAAAGATATTTTTTAGTTCGGTTTTGATTTGTTTATTTGTTGTTCATTAGGGGAATGAGTTCAGTTTAAATTGTGATATGATTACTTGTATAGAATATCAACCTGTGTGGAAACGACAATCTAAATCAGTGGGTTTGGCTCGAACGAATAACGGCCACGACGCACGCTTGGTTCCTTAAGGGTTATTATTACATCTTGGGACGCGAAGGCACGCTCGTCCGAAACATCCGGAAACACGAAAATGTCGGATTTCTTTGTAGATTTGCGTAGGAACGATCCTAGGTAATCCCCACCTGCTTTGCTGGTGATCTTTCCAATGTGGCGTGAATCCCGTTTGCCGTACACAAATTTGACGAGAACCCAGCTTCCCACTCCGGGTTCCAGTTCGTTCAGCGTGTCCACGTTGTCCAGCTCGTCGTCATTTTCTCCCAACTCATCCTGCTCGTCCTCGCTAAGTGCACAATCAGCTTCCGGCCCCGGTTCTCCCAGCTCGCCCAGGTCGTTCAGTTCATCCTGTTCGCCGTTCGCGGAAAGCGCCGGTTGACCACCTCGTTTCCGTAGAACGCAGTTCGGGTCTTTTTTGAGTTTCGACTCAAGCCGCTGGAGCGAGGATTTGGAAAGGCCATATTTCTTGGCCACCTTCCGGAGCGGAACACCTCGCCACCTTTCACGCAAAGCCTTCATTGACGCTTCCACACTTACAGATCCGGTTTTTGCGTTTTCCGGCAGGTAAACACGAACCATCTATAAATAAAGGAAAACTTATAAGTTTTATTGATAAATTTGCTAGATTTAGGCAGAATTACCTTAATTAAAACGACGAAACCGACGAAACAAAGAAAATCAAAACTCTGCTGAGACGGTTTGAGGCGGAAATGGCAAATTTCTCGTGTCAACTTTTTGTTTACTTCAGTTTTGACATTTGCACGGTTAAATGAGGTGCGTGATATTCTTTATGTTTTACTCGGTGTTTGCGTGAATTTGATGAAAAAATCATTTTTTTTTAAATAAAATGATCAAATTACCGGATTAAACCAAATATTTTATAGAAACTAAGTGAACTGAGCATAACGATGTATATTTTTACATGTATTAAGTACGCATAAGGCGTTGTAGGAATCATACAAAAGTAGAAAAATACTGTCCCAATTCACCCAAAATCTTCCAGTCTTTTTATATTTTTTATATATATGGTTGAAACTATGTGTTGATATCATAGAATTTAATTCTTTATACTTCATTTTGTTAAGGAATAACTTGTTAAAAAGTTATACTATATGAGAAAGAAATAAAATGCGCCTAACGATGTTTTCCAAGTAACACTTTGATCATCATGTTCATATGTCATTCCATCACGCTTTCTTATTTTGGGTTGTAAAATTATTTATCCATTATATTTGAAGCTCTACTTAAAAGAATATCAAAATTCGAAGTATTTCAAACATTTTGTGAGAAAAGTAGACTCCTAACAAAGGAAAAAATGCAGAAAAATGTCACTCAAATAATTTTCCCAGTTTTGTCCCGATTCAAACTGATGTCCCGATTCGCCCCATTTGACGGTATCTAAAAAAATCTTCGTGGTAAGAACACTTAAGGGGTCCTTTTCAAATATCCGTGACTTTGAAAATATTTTACCACGGAATTTTGGATTTATTTGAATTTTTAATTTTTTAATACATTTAAAAGGAGGCGCTCGATACTTCTTGCATCTTCACCTAAAACAAAGCTTTATGAATGGTCGTGTGCCTCCATGAAAAAATATGATAAAACTTAGAATTGGATAAAAAAAAACAAAAATCCATAGGATAAATATTTTCACGTCACGGATATTTTTTTATCTTGAAATTCTGTCCTACCCTGTAATCTTGAGATTTGTTCAACGATAATTTGCAACAATATCAAAATAGTTTGCCTAAGGATCAACATTCTCAGACACTTTTAATTTTTTGTACAAAGTTATAAACAAAATGCGCATGATGAGTTCCAAGTAATAGATTGTTATAATCGTTGAATATTTGTTGGAAAAATTATCCTGTCAGTGATTTTTTTGTTTGCGATTTCCATAAATAGTGATTATTATTTATATTTTTTGATGTACCTCGTCACTTTTTTCCTGAACATTGATTTACTTAAAACCACCAAGACATTCACTATCGGGGTATAAGTTGACTGTGTGTGTGTAGATTAAATTTGGTCAAATTTGAGTTTAAAGGGTACATAAATATTGGCAAAAGGATGCAGTCAAAAATCAATTAAATATTTCTGACTACAAAACCATTATTGATTTTTTTTTAGTTATGATGATACTACTTACTTGGGTAAGAGCTGATTAACAGGATATCATTTAGTGATCTCTAAAAAAAATAAAAATGGCAACGCAGCGCATGCAAAATATAAGAAGTTTTGTAAATAAATCTATTTTATAGCAAATACTAAAAAATAAAAAATAAACATAATTTTTGTTGAATTTAAAATAACTCCGACTCCGACTCCAACTCCGGGTAATCAAAAATTTTCGGCTCCGACTCCAACTAATAAAATTTAGCCGACTCCGGCTCCGACTCCGACTCCAGCTGTTCGAGTTTTTACGACTCCGACTCCGACTCCGACTCCGACTCCAGGCTTCCCAAAAAGACCCGACTCCACCAACTCCGGCTCCGACTCCGACTCCGACTCCACAGCCCTGATTTAACCAGAGTCAATTTATAAAGAACTAGCTCCAAAATAAAGTAATAATAAAAAAACTAACTCAATCCACCTATGTGGTTGATGCCTTCCTCACTTTTTACCAACAATGGGTAATATGAGTGGTTTGAACACAAATTTCAGCTTTTTTTAGGTACAGAAAAAAGTACATGTATAACATTAGTGGTAATAACTCAAAAACAGGTTTTCCAGACCATCAATATTTTGGCCTCGTTGGAAAGGTCTTTCAATTACCTAACAAACGATGGGTTAGATTAGTGGATCCGGACATCGATTACATACATTTAAGTGAGATCCGGCTTCAAAAATGTACATAAATATCACCAAAGTGTCTTAAGTTGTCATAACTCAAGACAGGGTTGCCAGATCTTCAATGTTTTGGACTCGTTGGAAAGGATTTTTTATTACCCAACCAACGATGGGTTGGATGATAAATCCGGGCATCGTTTACATGCATTGGATTGAGATCCGGATATATGAGAAAAACATTTTTATACATAACTTTTGAACTACTTATCGAAACTTCAAACAATTAAATAACGTCATGATTCGAATTCCCGGACGCTTCGAAACCCGGACACTTCAACTTGTTTTATCAATTATTTTGATATAAGTTCGCATTATGAATGTCAAAACTGTGTTATTTGATGAATTCTAACATCAACTTTCATTTAAAGTTTGTTTGAACGCTGTAGTTAATGCCAAAACAATTAAATAAAATAAAATTATAAGTTTACCAAAAATGCGAAACATTTCAACGGAAATATTTCATAGGCGTCCGAAGCACCGGGAAGGCAAAGCAGAAATTTATGTTTTTGATTTTCTTAAATTCTAGCCATTTTTTATATAAACAATCGATTGTTTTGATGTTAACAGCTTATTTGAGACCTAAAGAATGCCAATCACGAACATTTCCGTCCAAATTTGTGCGATTCATTAGCAAAAACGAGTGTCCGGAATTCGAAGCAAAAGTGTCCGGACTTCGAATCAGCATTTAACAGTGTCCGGGATTCGAAGCACAACAAGTCATTTTAATTTTCAAATTCTGATAAAAAGTTGTTAGAAAAGACATTTTTTGCATGCATTCTCTTAAAACTGGCTGTTTATACTAAATCCTGATGATATTTCTACATTTCCAACTTATTACATGATTTTTTGCAAGCTATAACAAAAATAATATGGTACTAAGTGTCCGGATTTCGAATCATGACGTTAGCGACGTATGGGACCGTAATGCAAGTCGAATGCAGCTGGTTTGATCAAAATCGGTTCATCCGGTGCTGAGAAAACTTGGCAAGAATTTTGGCACATACATACACACACACAGACATTTGTTCACTTTTCGATTCGGAGTCGATATGTATACATAAAGGTGGGTCTTCGAACTTTTAATAAAAAGTTCATTTTTAGAGCAGGATTATAGCCTTACCTCAGTGAGGAAGGCAAAAATGACATCAGAGATACCCGCTGATTCAATTCCTTATGTTTCATGCAAAAACGTCTTCTTTAAATCTCTAATAACTCATTAGTGTTAACTCGGATTGCTTTGTGGTCTTGGACAAAGTTGTTCATAGTTCCTCAAAGTTACCTAAACCTTTTGAGAATTTCCAAAATATTAAAATTTCTTGTCACCCTACTCCAAAATCATTAAAAATCATGCAATTACAGTCTAGTTTACGTTTCATTAACCTCGCTTTTGCTCTTAAATCATCAATTTAGCGAAAAGTCATTTGATTTAAATCTCTTTCAATCAAAAGTCCCTCCCAAAATAGAGGGGTCATTTTCAAAAGGACGACCAAATCGCTCCAACATCAAAGAAGCACAAATTTCACCCCTTTTCACTCGAGTACCTCTTGTTGACTTGAAAGCAATCGCAATTTCTCGCGAATTTCCCGATAATTGTCAGCCTCTAGACTTTGTGACAACCTCCCGCGCAAAACTTCGTTATCCTGTCCGCGAGTTTTTTTTTCTTTCTTTCAAAATTAGAAGTAGTCCCCTCTCACCGTCGTCATTTTCATGCCGAAAAAGGTGTCATGAGCCTACGTTTTAAGCACTCTGGTCGGTTTTTTGATAAATCGTTGCGTGAATAATTAATGGCCATAAATTTCACGTTTAACCTGCTCTCTCTCGCTCTTTTCCTCCGATAAATTAGCGTATCGAGAAGTGTAAGGGGAGAAGGTGGGATGGAACGCCACCACCGCCGCTTTGTGGCCACTCCTGGACCATGATTTTATGGTTCCTGATGGTAAAATTTGGGGAAAGTGGCTTTGGATGTTTTTACGAGCTTTTTCAGATTTTTGGGTGGAGCAGGTGTGAATTGCGTAAGTGTTCAAAGTGAGGGCGGTAATTTTATTTATTTTTTCCTCAAGTTTACGACCATGAAATTTGTTTGAAACGGATCAAGCAGGAAATCAATTCACTTATTGCTGTTAATTTTTTGGTTGAGTGGATATATACCATTGAAACTTTTTTTGGTTCATTAAATTCTGTTCTGTGAAAAATATCTTTTCCGCAAAATTGTCCTGTGCAGAATTCATGTTTTTGACGACAATGAAAACCAAATAATCTTTGGATTTGTACCCCTTTCATTGCAGATAAATCTCATCGAAGCAGAAAGAAATACAACAGCCCCAGACTTCAATTCTTCGCCATCCCCGCAGCCAAAGCCACAAACTAAACAAATCGTCTTGGTAGTCCCCTGGGGAAGAGGACAATCTGGCCATTGTAGCAAACTGCTCCCTGATTCGCTAATCGACCACCCCCGGTCTTGGTACAAATCCCCCAAGCAATTAGTCGAACGAAAGTCGTTGATGCGTGTGAATAAACACTCACCAACGGGGTGGTCCAAACGAGCTCTCGACAAGCCTTATCCGGAGCATATGTCTTGTACGATTTGGAATGAGTTGCTGCACGCAATCCAGGAAAAGATTTTCCAGAAAAGGAAATTGAAGAAAATTTCTGACGAATAGTTCAACTGTGCATGAAAGAAGAACAAGCAGCACGTGAAGTGTGCCAATTGCAATGATAAACCAATAGCTAACTTTTGAGAGTCAATTCAACTTTCTTGCAAATAAACGGCTATGGATTTTTTTTTTCTAGAAGACAACAGACAAGAAGACAAGAATACAAAAAGACAAGAAGACGCGAAGACAAGAAGACAAGAAGACAAGTAGACAAGAAGACAAGAAGACAAGAAGACAAGAAGACAAGAAGACAAGAAGACAAGAAGACAAGAAGACAAGAAGACAAGAAGACAAGAAGACAAGAAGACAAGAAGACAAGAAGACAAGAAGACAAGAAGACAAGAAGACAAGAAGACAAGAAGACAAGAAGACAAGAAGACAAGAAGACAAGAAGACAAGAAGACAAGAAGACAAGAAGACAAGAAGACAAGAAGACAAGAAGACAAGAAGACAAGAAGACAAGAAGACAAGAAGACAAGAAGACAAGAAGACAAGAAGACAAGAAGACAAGAAGACAAGAAGACAAGAAGACAAGAAGACAAGAAGACAAGAAGACAAGAAGACAAGAAGACAAGAAGAAAAGAAGACAAGAAGTCAAGAAGACAAGAAGACAAGAAGACAAGAAGACAAGAAGACAAGAAGACAAGAAGACAAGAAGACAAGAAGACAAGAAGACAAGAAGACAAGAAGACAAGAAGACAAGAAGACAAGAAGACAAGAAGACAATAAGACAAGAAGACAAGAAGACAAGAAGACAAGAAGACAAGAAGACAAGAAGACAAGACGACAAGAAGACAAGAAGACAAGAAGACAAGAAGACAAGACGACAAGAAGACAAAAAGACAAGAAGAGCTAACAAAATGCAAAGATTTAAATTTTTGGGATTTCCTACACTCCGTTCTCTCCAGAAAAGACACTGTTTCAGAGAACCTCAATTTTCCGGGCAAGCAACAACAGTCTAAGAAATACAACGTTCATCGAAAAGCAAACAATCCTTGCCCCGAAGTACAGTGTAGAAACTGTTCGATACTGATCACATGATTGGATGTCCTCATACCTCCCCCCCCCCCCCCAAACCTTAACCGTACCCTCGCAACCCAAAATTTGACCTTTTTCCGGGGCAATGACGGCACTCCTACCAAAATCCACTACCCAAAAACTGTTTTGCCAGAAGCTTTCGGGGCAGCTGCGAACTATAACAATAAATAAAGATTTATCCCGTGACTTTGCTAGAAAAACGACTCTCTACGAGTGTTCGACGGATGATTTTTCCGAAATCTACCCCGACCCAAGAAGGGGAGCATAAGCTGCGGGGACGAACACCACAAACAAGTCGAAAAGCTTCTTTCTAGATGAACGATTCTCCGAAACAACCGCAGAGTAATCTTGCGAAACTGCTCGTGGCCGGGGCGTGGGATTTTGCAGTGGCTCACAAGTTCTTGAAAGCGAAAATCGGTGTGCCAAGTGCGCAAACTGCAAGGGTTGAGACAGGGCGACATTTTGTGAGTTTAACTTCTAAAAAGACTTTGATATTATCACAAAACTTAGCTGTTTGATTACCATAGCAATTTGCACACTTTATGTGCGGAAACATGTTGGAACCACTGACCCAAAGGCCATCAATAGTACAAACCACACTCCGTGACAGCAGCAATATTGTGGTGTGGCCAGGAGGTCGGTTGGTTGCTCCGGTTGCCATCAGCCTTTGTGCTACATCTTAATGGCTTCATTTCTAATCCGAAAGTCATTAAAGCAAGTAGAATGGTACAAACACACAGAGTCACCAGCAAAGCTTCGGCCACAAAATCTCAAAAGGTTCCGTAACTTTATGAGATGGAAAGAATCGTTTCGGATGAGCTCTCTGGAACTCTTGGATTATGGATTAACCGGGAAACTAGGCTAGGAAAGGCTGAGCGGCTTTGAGCAGAATTGATTGCAGATTTAATTGAATGGACTCGAATGCCACAGGTGAACGGCCCAGAAGTGACTTGGTTGGTTTCTCTTCCAAGAAATTTTAACAGGCAAATAAAATGACAACATTCCACAGCAAGCCATCAGCTTCGCCCGTTCCCACAGCAAATTTTCCAATATTTTCCCAAGTGATCATGTACCACACGAGAGTTTTCATATAAATTTCCCCGTGGTCATGTCACAAACACCCCTCGCAGCAGCGGCGGTGGGCGTTCCACCTTGATTTGTTCATGTTCGAATACACCGGGGGAAACTGTCCACATGTATTTTGTGCCACCAGTTCGGTTGAGTTCAGTTCAGTTCGGGGGGTAGTTTGGGCAGCGTCGAGTAAGTTTGTTTTGAATAAATTAGCTTCCAAAACAGAACAGAAATTTACATAAAGCAAACCGCCGCTGCAGCCCCTCGTTTTTCCTGGGACTTTGCAGTGGAGAGAGAGAGAGCATAGATCTGTGACAAACGGACTAGGATACATGGATGAACGAGCTGTGGTTTGTGGTGACCTTAAAACTTGAATTGACGTAAACGCCAATTGTAGATTTCTCAGTTTTATTGATTCATTGACTCGCGTTTTCAAAAACAGTTTTAAAAGAAAATGCTGTGCTTTTTAAAGTGTTTTATTTGTAACAGACGAAAAAAAAAGTAAGAGATAGCAAACTGTCAAGCTCAGAAATCAAATTAAGTTGATCAGGAGTTTGTAAGAGTGAAATTTCCCCGCGTATTCCCCGACACGCGTTTTTATTATTTATTAAAATTTACCCACATGCATATATACGACTAGAAAAACTATTTAAAATTGAGTAAATATTCAAAACTTTTCAAAGACTTTGAGATCTTCTCAATGACTTCAACATTGAAAAGGTCTTTCGAATACAATTTTAAATTATTTTGAAATGTTGGAGCTTATTACAAAAGCCAGTGAAATCCCATACCTTCTGAATAGTGATTTTTTTAACGTGATAATGTGATATATTTTCAAGATGTTTCCCAGATTTATTCACAAATATTTTTTTCAGACAGATTCACACATTTTAAAGGTAAACTTTGCTAAGTGAATGCATTTGAACAAAAAAAAATTGATGATATTATTACCAGAAAATGGCTTGTAACGGGTCCCCGAGCAAAAACTTTCACTTAAAAAATACACTCAAAGAAAAAGTGTATAAAAAAGTAAAACTTTGCCCTGAGGTCACATTAATTTAATGTTTAAAAATGAAAAAAAAAATTGAATACAAACAAAATGATATGCAATCAAACTGAGATTGGCAGAGAAGAATTCAAAGCATCTCATTAAGTAGTTTTCAACAAATTTTAAAAAGTTTGAAAAGTTGCACAGAAAAAAAGAAAAATTTTGGAAGGTTGATTATTTGATTAGTTGAATTTAACCTTTTTTTTAAATGTGTAAAAATGAAAACCAGATGAAAATAAATCGGAAACTGATGAAAGTTCACAAATTACTGATGTTATATAACACATATTTTGAAACAAAACCTGTTAATATTTTTGTTATCGTTATTATTATTGATAATATTTTTAAAATATTTTTTTCTTTGTAGATAACTATGATTATGAAAACATTGATAAATAGAATTAGAACAGTTAAAATGTATTTCTAGGTTACTAGTTAGAAGCGTTATTCAAATATGAATAAAACATACCTTCAGATCAGTCAGCATTGTCTGTAAAACAACTTTCTAATCAAATTTTGATTTTTTTAATCATGCTACAAAATTGGTTTTGATGGCAACAAAATTCGATATTTTTTTGAAGAAGTCAATTTCCCCCACTTTTAGAAATTGAAATCATATCAATGTCACCCTTGTTTACGGCATGTCATATTATGAAAAATTCAATGTACTTTTCGAATCTACAATAGCCCAAAAAGAACATTTAAAATAAAAAAAAATCATTTAAAAAACCCGATTTAATCCCTCCTGGGGTGAGATAGAGCCTTTCTTACTAAAGAATATAACAATAGTAGAACTTTTTCTTTAAATTCATAACAACGACTTTGTTTATTTATAAAGTCAGTACAAAAGAAAGTCTAATGATGAAAGCAAAGTATTATAATCGTACATATTCTTAATCAAACAAGAGTTTATGACAAACGCGAGTACAGCAAGCTTCCCATGCGTCAGTGAACGAAAAACGATATAAACGATGAAAAGCTTAGAAAGCTCTTATTGGAATCCAATGAACCCTGTTAAATAAACTTACGAAATCGCGAAAAAGTGAAGTCTACTTTTAGGTGATTTAAGGAGCACACGGTAAACAAATTGATTGAATGAATGTCCTATGTCAAAAAAGTTTTTGCATAAACATTGGACAGTTATAAAAAACGGATGAGGCAAAAGAAACCGAAAAGCTACGATATCTTACATGTTGTAGGAAACATCGGTAGACAAGCTACTACAAAACGAATATAAGTCGAGCCACAAAATATATGCGCCAGCATTTCCGCGCCAGTATTCGAAGCTCAACTTGACAACTTGTCGACTTGGCGACGAGGCTTCGAAAATCGATGCAGTGTGATTTTTTGACGATTTTTCCGATGAAAATTCATACTGAATCGCAATATTTACAAAGATGAAAATGACGTCCAGCCATAAAGTAAAACCTATACCTTTCTTTAGTAAGAAAGGCAAAAAGTTAATCGCTCTAAAAATTGATCCGGATTGCCGATAGATGTCAAATTTGTTTCTGATGCTTACTCATGGTCTGTACTATGAATGTAGAAAGAAATTTCGGATAAAATTGGAAATGAAAAGTGTTGGCGAAGGTGGGCTTTTACCTTTTTTTAGGGATTTTTTTCTTTTGGTAGGTTAATCAAACGGCTCTAACTCCAGAACCACATTATGGATCTTGATGAAAATTTGGGAGGTTGTAGAGCTCGAAAAATGCAATTTTTGAGATAAATAAAAGATATGAAAATGAAAAAAATTGACCATATTTTCATTTGAAAACTGTGTATTTTGTTGAAAAGTCTGGCCGCATCCGAAAACAGATGGATATTTCGAAATTCGGACTCAAAATGACCCTTGTTCAGCACACTTGCTTTCAAATGCACTTGGAACAATCAAAATCGAAAATAGAGGAGACGAGGACTACGCGACACAAAATTTGGCAAAAATTTTACCACACACGGACATCACTCGAACTCCACGGAATTTATTTTCTCAAAATTCGAGGGTTGGAGATAGACGAGTTCTGTCAAGGTGAATCGATAGAGCGTCGAAAATCGATGCAGTGTGATTTTTTGACGATTTTTCCGATGAAAATTTATGCTGAATCGTAATATTTACGAAGATGGAAATGACGTCTAGCCATAAAGTAAAACCTATACCTTTCTTTAGTAAGAAAGGCAAAACATGTTCTTTGAGAGTTCTATGCAGGGTTACTTTTAAGAGTGTTCCAATGATTTATAAAATTGTAGAACAGACGATATTGCATGTATCCTTCACATGCTATCAAAATTTATGTTAAAAAAGTTATGATATGACCTTTTTTGTCCAGTTCTTTGACAGTTAATGTTTGTTTTTGGTTCATTGTCACCTAATAGCCTTCATTTCTAGCTAACGATCTCTTAGAAGTTACAGGCTTTTTTCAATGTTCTAGGATAAAGCTTTCTCAAAATTGTCTGCTGTTTAATTTCAACCAACACTCAAATTATTTAGATTATTATTTTTAAGTGAATGATATTTTTTCTTACAGGAGCTCTTTTTCCTAATAAAATAAAAAAGCCTGTTTTGCAATGTGTTTACCTTTAAATGCATATAAGCTACATAAAAAAGTCTAAAGTCAGTCTCAATAGCAAATTTGGTATTGCATCTATGATAAAAATTTCATTTTCAATATCCAAAAATAAGTATTATGATAATTTAATTATTTTCAATTAAAAGTGAAATAAAAATTTGGGAACAGTTTTTTGCTAAATGTCCCCATCATAACCTACAACTTTGCCCAAAATATCAAATCAATAAGAAAAACTTTGTTAATTTTTTTTCGAAATTATTTGCACTTGAATAAAAAGGAATGGATTTATGTAAAAAAAAAATGCGAATTTCTAGAAATTTGAGTTACCGCCACATAAACTAAAATTTCTAGAAATTAGCATTTTTTTAAGAGATTTATCCAATTTTAAACTTTTGTTTATTTTAATGAAAATTAACTCGAAAAATTGACAATTAATTTTTAACTTAATAAATAACTTGCAATTTTATTCGTGAGGTCGTTTTACAATTAAACTCCATCAAACATAATGTATGCTATTTTTTTCATCTCCAAAACACTCCAAAAACTTCACCCCTAAAAAAACCGCATCCATTTTCCACCCCAAATCATCCTCAATTAGTTCTTGTCGCATCAGGGGGCGAACCGAGAGAACCTTTAAAAAAAGAGTAAAGTAAAACAACCAAACTTTCAATTCGTTGGCTCTGGGCCAACAAAAAAATCAGTGGTTGTCGGGTTGTGTAACTTAAAAAATCCCTCTAAATTTTCATTTAAATGAACTTTTGTTGTTGTTGTTGTTGGTGGGCCAGATTTTGATACGGGTTGGTGGCGTTCGTATGGTGGTTGTGTAATTTAAGGACCGGCAACCAACGAAGAGTGTAAAAAAAGCTCCCATTGCTGCAGATTGTGGAATGTTTGTGTCAGGGCGTCGTAAATCAGCCACACTCTTTGGTTCTACTAACTACAAGGTCCCAGGCTGTGTGTCGTCCTCGACAGAGCTGTTGTTGTTGGATGCCGGCAGGTGGGCTTTGGGGACATTGTGAAACGCTTTCTCGCAGGGTTGAAAGGGGGATTTTCAGTGGGGGGAGGGGGGGGGGGAAGGTCAGAGGACAAAATGGAAGGGGGCTTTGCTATTTTGCATAAATCGATACGACTGACCCTCTCAGTCTATCTGAGGTGTCTAGGCAGGGGATCTTATTGTAACACAATTTGGAGAAGAAAAAATCTTAAGATTGAAAATTAAGCTAACGTCTTTTTAAATTTCAGTGTTTTCACCAAAATAATACAGTTAAAAAAAAAAATTAATAAAATAGAAACACAACAAAGTTTCAGAACATCTGCCCTGCACGGTATTCACCATAAAGCACCTGGCAAGCGAGACGACCTCGAATTCGACCTGCACCTTTTGCCAACCCCCGACCCCTAAAAAAAGAGTGGGTGTATTTTTCGATATCAAGTCCCTTTTCGGCGACCACCAGGACTTCGACGAAGCCAGGTCTCGAATAAAAAAGGATAATGAAAATTAGCATTCAAATGAAGTTGTCAGAGCAGGAGAGATTACCTGGCGATTCGAAACTTGGGCAGTGTGTTGGTGTGAGTGCGTGGGTGGGACCATAATTGGATTCTTTGGGAGCTTTTTTGAATGTCGGCTGTCGACAAAGTTGGAATCGAACCATGCGGGGCTTGTGCGAGCGTCTTTGAATAATGGTAACGAAATAAATTGTACAGCTGAGTGACTGCGAATGACAGGACGCGGTGGCCTTGCTCCAAGTGGGATGGGGAATGCTAATTTTGATACCGTGCTCAAATTAGATGGAATGTCATGGTAATGAACTCGGTGGTAATTTTTTTTGCTATATATTGTATTTATTTTTTTTGTATGGGACATTATATATTAAAAAAAAATGGTTTACATTTTGCTAAGGAACACTACAGTTGGACATACGTGATGCGATATTTGAGAATTAGACATTACGGTGGAGTATTTTAAGGTTGAGCTTTAGTATAAAGAACCCTGGCGTTGCAATTAAGGTAGAGTGCCTAAGATTTTAGGGTAAAGTGATTTTTGAGTTGACCAAGAGAAAAAAGATGCAAAAAAGTGTTAGCTATTACCTAAATTGCAGCTCAAATTTTTGTTCCTTTCAAGGCAAAGCATTTATTTATTTTAGGCTAAAATGCCAACGCTTTTATTTTAATTCAATTCCTCATATTTTTTTTGTTGGTAACTCCTTATTACTAGTATGCGTCAGATCGTCAATGTTTTAGACTCGTTGAAATGGTGATTACCTAACCAAGAATTGGTTGGATTATGGATCCGGCGTCATTTAAATACATTTAAGTGTGATTCGGCTTCAAAAAAGTTCATAAATATCACAAAAGTGGTCATAACTCGAGTAAGGGTTGCCAGCAAGGGTCCTGATTGCTCCAAAACCACACATTCACTCGCGACCACAAATCTTAAGCGACAAAAAACTGATCTGAATGTTTTCTACCGTTTGTCGCTTCCACACCATTCGCTACAGAATACTCTCTCTTTGCTCTCCCTCTCACTTAAATCGGGTAGTACAGCGAATGGTTCAGAGAGACCGATTGCGTCATGTCGCTCAGTCGCTGAGTTGAAATTGTTTGCGATCGGCTGAAGTTATTAAACTGCTTAGAATCTATGTTATCAAAAATGTTTTGCAATTTTGTTGATAACACAACATCAAAGACACATTTACAAGCAATTTCCATCATGTCAAATACAAATTTACGGTAAACTGTGGTAGTGCAGGCCAAAAGAGCGCCGAGCTGGTATGTTGTTAGATTTTCTCCTCTCTGAACGTATTTGTGTGTGACTCGGGTCGACGGAAGGAGTGGGCAAAGAAATTCACGAAGTATTTGTGTCGCTGGGAGAAGCGATTTAGCAAGTCGCTGGCAGTCTGAGGGTAGTGTTCGCTTGTGAACGGTTGCGAGCTCTATTCGGCAAAGATTCACTCGGTGATGAGTGAGTGATTTCAGATCTTATATCTCAATAGCACCATATGGGACCATGAACCAAGTAGAATGCGGCTGGTTTGGTCAAAATCCAGTCAGTGCTGAGAAAACTGAGTGACATTATTAGTCACATAGGGTAGAGTAGTCATCAATGAGACATTTTTGGTTTTTAACTTTCAACGATTTTTGTATTTTTTCATCAACATGTTTCAAAGAAGCTTTTTGTTGCGTTTTCTTTCTATAAATGTGTTCTAACATTACCCAAAATATGAGGTCGATCTGACGTCTACAGCCAGAGTTATTCAACTGTCTCATTGAGGACGCACTTGGCAGGAACAATGAGACAGCTGGGGAACAATGAGACACTCTACAAAAATCAATATTTTTCTTGCTAAACATCATGTTCTTGTGTTGTTTCATTGCAGGTGACTTGTCTTGGAAATTTGGAAGTAATTTTGCCAATTTGAAACTTTAATTTAAAAAAGTTATACTAAAAAGTATTTAAATTTAGTAAAATTAATATATTTATACCAAATAACCTTATATTATTTTGCCTTCCTCACTGAGGTAAGGCTATAATCCTGCTCTAAAAATGAACTTTATATTAAAAGCTCCTAGACCCACCTTCATGTATACATATCTACTCAGAATCAAAAACTGAACAAATGTCTGTGTGTGTGTATGTGTGTGTGTATGTGTGTGTGTATGTGTGTGTGTATGTGTGTGTGTATGTGTGTGTGTATGTATGTATGTGACCAAAATTCTCACTGAGTTTTCTCAGCACTGTCTGAACCGATTTTGATCAAACCAGTTGCATTCGACTTGGTTTAGGGTCCCATACATCGCTATTGAATTGTTCGAAGTTTCGATAAGTAGTTCAAAAGTTATGCATAAAAATGTGTTTTCACAAATACCCGGATCTCAATTATATGCATGTAAACGATGTCCGGATCCATCATCCGACCCATCGTTGATTAGGTATTTGAAAGGCCTTTCCAATGAGTCCAAAACATTGAAGATATGGCAACCCTGTCTCAAGTTATGACCACATAAGTGATATTTATGTACTTTTTTGAAGCCGGATCTCACTTAAATGTATGTAAACTATGTCTGGATCCATCATCCGACCCATCGTTGGTTAGGTAATTGAAAGGCCTTTCCATTGAGTCCAAGACATTGAAGATCTGGCAACCTTGTCTCGAGTTATGACCACTTAAGTGATATTTATGTACTTTTTTGAAGCCGGATCTCACTTAAATGTATGTAAACTATGTCTGGATCCATCATCCGACCCATCGTTGGTTAGGTAATTGAAAGGCCTTTCCAATGAGTCCAAAACATTGAAGATCTGGCAACCCTGTCTCGAGTTATGACCACTTAAGTGATATTTATGTACTTTTTTGAAGCCGGATCTCACTTAAATTTATGTAAACTATATCCGGATCCATCATCCGACCCATCGTTGGTTAGGTAATTGAAAGGCCTTTCCAATGAGTCCAAAACATTGAAGATCTGGCAACCCTGTCTCGAGTTATGACCACTTAAGTGATATTTATGTACTTTTTTGAAGCCGGATCTCACTTAAATGTATGTAAACTATGTCTGGATCCATCATCCGACCCATCGTTGGTTAGGTAATTGAAAGGCCTTTCCAATGAGTCCAAGACATTGAAGATCTGGCAACCCTGTTTCGAGTTATGACCACTTAAGTGATATTTATGTACTTTTTTGAAGCCGGATCTCACTTAAATGTATGTAAACTATGACCGGATCCATCATCCAACCCATCGTTGGTTAGGAAATTGAAAGGCTTTTCCAAAGAGTCTGAAACATTGAAGATCTGGCAACCCTGTCTCGAGTTATGACCACATAAGTTATACATTGTGTTCTTTTTTTCTGGATCTAAAAAAATGATGAAACCACTCATATACCCATTTTTGGTAAAAAGTGAGGAAGGCATCAACCACATAGGTGGATTAAGTTAGTTTTTTAAATTAAGTTTAAAACTCAATGAATATGCCAAAAATCATTTCCATTTCATGTTTTGAATGATTTCCATAGGTTTTGAAAAATTTAATGAAGAAAAATCAAAGTGTCTCATTGTTACCCATGGGCTGAAAGAAGTGGGAAACAATGAGACAGCCCTGGAATCTGGTTAAATTCTTAAGTTTGGTCAAACCTAATGAAAGGACATTGTCGCCCAACTTCTATGACACGTCGAAAGAAATCTGAAGAAATGTTAGTTTTGGTGATAATGGCAGCCTACGAGCCAAAACATTTTTGACCATAATTTACTTCTACACCCCAGAATCAAACATGTATGAATAACTTTTCAAGAGAGCGTCCATAACCAAAGCTACTATTATGGCAGACGTGTATCCAGTAGACACACCTTTCCCCCAAATATGAGCCAGATTGGTTGAAACTACGACTTCTGAGAGCCATTTTATCATTGTTCCCCGTGTCTCATTGATGACTACTCTACCCTACACACACATACAAATGGAAACAACAAAAACTTGGCAGCAGGTGCCCAAGTGACCGCGAGGCACTAAATAGCGGCATTAAATCAGCATTACATTGGCATTTAATACCAGCAAATAATGCTTCAAAACATTTAATCAGCACTTTCCCCTTGAGAAATATTTCAAGTGGCGCACAGTGATGCTGAAGTAATACCTCACCGAAAGCTCGAACAAAAATAAACTGCTTTATCGACGTCAAGGCTGGGTAAAAAAAAGAACAGCTGCTCCACACACATGCTGGTGGGCCTCCTTTGTTTTTTTTTCTACTGTTGCGTTTCACGTGAGTGTGACACTTTGATGTTATTCTTGTATTTTTCTCGTCGATCCCCAGGATGCGCGCCAGACAACTGATGTATTCTGAAATGAGTGCTTGTTTTGAAACTTTTAACACATCGAATAAAAGTTGATGCATCGAACATTAATGAAGACTTTCTTTCTGCTGTTTCGAGATTCTGATTCATGGTTCTGGTTCAAAAACCCGTTGTCATTTCGTTGGACGGAAATTATTTACGAGTCAATCAGCAAATTGCGGCCAGCCAGTAAGTGCAGTGCAATCAATTACGAAAGGCTTGAGGTTAATAGGAACAAGGACTGGCTTACGGCTAACGGGAACTGTTTTTTTTTTTTCGAGGAGTACTTGGTCCACGGTTGGCAAAATTTCACAAAGTGTAGGGGAAGGTTGGTCAAGACGACCATATGGGGCAAGAGGAACAATCGCTCGTTCGGCCGTAATTTATACAATTTTGATTATTTCTAGTATGAGGAATTGTTGCTAGCAATGCAATTAGCTGATTTTACTACCACATAACCACCAAAACGACGTAAATACCACGGGGCATAAGATTTAATGAAGTTTTTTTTTACAAACCTTTGTTTTCTTATAATATTTGGAAAGTACAAAATAAGGCTTAGGGTTCGTTTTAAGGCTCATTTTATCAAAATGCTATTTTTCCTAGATCAGTAGTGTCCCTACCAATGACATGCACCTATTACAAAGTATGATTTAACTTTTGTTCATTTTTGTTGAGAGCTTTTAAAAAATCTTGTTCAGGTGGGGCAAGTGTACCATATGGATTTTTAGTATGGAAAAAATCACGAATTGCTGCAACAACATATTATATTGGGAAATAAATACATGAAAGTACTAAAAAACTGATAATCAATTGTTAAAAAAAATTGTCCATACAAAATATAGTGATATTATGAAAATTTACTATTTATCATCTAAATAATATTTTTTTGTAAAAACGATGAATTTTTTTGTAAAATTTTATTAATTAATCTGAAAATCGAAGAAACCTATCAAATACATTCTAATCTGATGTATCTAAGTGATAATAGTTCAATTGTTAGCAAATTAACACGTTTTTTCAGGCATTGTTCCTCTTGCCCCAAATGCTTTGAAGCACATTTTCAAGGTCGTAAATGGTGATTTAATGCCAGTTGTAATGCTGCAAAGTCTTGGTACTTTGAGGCATTCGCAAAGCTTATTTACTACTTCAAAACATTCCAGTGCTGATTTAGTACTGAATTAATACTTCAATTAAGGGCTTGTGGTTACTTGGGTGGCACAGGTCTCGCCCAAAATTGCCTATGTGTGAGATTATTCCTACAACTTTGTCGAAGGGTGCAAGAAGATCTGAGTTGATCCTGATGAGTTATTAGCAATGCGATGAAAAGAAATCGGATTATTTACTTGATTTTTTTTTAACACGTTTATTTAGTTTTGTTACAGTTTGCAGAGATATTTATTATGGGCAGTTACAATTTAGTAAAAAATCAAGTGCTTGAGTTGTAAAATCATTTTTTGTATCTGAAATAAAGTTTACGTAGTTGATAAACAATTTTAGACATCTCTCTACATTTGCCATTCTTATTGCCCTGAAATCAGGGATTTGAAAGTTTTTGAACTTGATAGTACACTGCCCCTGATCGCATAAATGTCCCATATGTATTTTCGTCACTTTTGAGTTATTGATGCAGTTTGGTTCAAAATCGTGTGCTCTTTCAAAAGAACCTATAACATCCAATACTTTGCTCTAGAAATCAGGAGGAGATCCAGTTTTTTCGTGAAAACCTAACACGTAGCCTTATGTGTGTGACAAACTTCAAATGCGTTTTTCTCAGTTTGCTGTTTTTTTATATGCGACATTTATACGAACATGGGCAGGAAGTACCGTAAACTGGGGTGACTTTGATAGCCCGGGGTGACATAGATAGAAATTTGATTTGGCCACTAATTTTGATACATCCAATGTAACAGTCATATTTTTGCATATATGTTCGATAATAAGCTATCCCTTAATGCTTGCATACTCAAAATTCTCAAAAATGTTTAGATATTAATTTGACGGGCATTTGAAAAACCTATCAAAGTCACCCCGGGCTATCAAAGTCACCCCAGTTTACGGTATATAAGAAAATACTTTTAGCTAAAAAAATCACCAATAATCAGGATCAACTCGGATCGTTTTGCCTTCTTCGACAAAATTGTAGGAAATTAAATTTCCTATGTTTTTTTTGCATACATTTTTGCGATTTTTCCCATATAAACTTCAATGATAAAAAGTGAGCCCTTAACCTTAACCGATTTGGCTCAAAATTTGAACAAATACTTATTTTTGCCTGAGGAATCGAATCAGAGGGTATTTTGATGTCGTTTTTTTCTTATTATCACCCTAATGCAGAATAAACCATCAAATGTTCAAAATGATCCATGAAACTTTTTGCAAAACGGATTACGGGACAGTTGCGAAAAAACTTGACTTTCAAAAACTGTGAAATTTGTGGAAATAATTGTTTTGCAATTTAGCAAAATTAAAGGTAAAAAAGTCAAGTATTAAAACAAAAAAAAAATGATGATTTTGAAATTTCTTTATAGACGGATGATTGCAATCTTATTTCAGGCAACACAGGCAAATGATTTTTAACATTTTGTTCCATAGTTCAATAGACGACATTTTTTGTAATCTAAAACACAGTCATCTTTCTCGTTGTCGATCATCGATTCCTCAATAAATTTTCATAATTATTTTTTTTGTTCTATAATTTGATACCTCCCGCTCTCGACGGTCCCAACAAAATCGACATAAAAAGATCCCACTGTATATCCAAAAATGATTATTTTCAAAACAGGTTATTTTGCCGAATAAAATTTTATTTTAGTTTTTTTGGTTTTTATTGAATATCTCAGAATTGAAATCAAATTTTGGGGATCTATGAAGGTCAAAGGATGAGGCATTGTAAGCTGCACAAAATGGCATTCTTAACTCAATTTGGTCCAAAGTCGACGAGCGACAAAATAGCACGACAGCAACGAATTGCAAAATTTTTGCCAATCACTTTACTACTTCCAAGAGCGTACACCTCAGCTGGTTTCCGGTTTTAAACTTTTACACGAGTAGAAAATTACACACTTGTAGCAACATTTACCACTAGCTTTCTGCAGACCAGAGAACTTCCGGAAAGCTTTTTTTTTTCCCTGCAACTTCCTGCATTCAATTAGACTTACACATTGCACGCTTTTTTCTGCTCTTGCCACTCTCGCTAACGAGAATATTTCAATTTCCACTCGGGCGAGCCATTAAGCTGCTTTGAGCAAAAAAAAACGCCGGAAAATCAGTCGCGTTTTTACGATCAGGCCCGCAATTTTCCGCAGCCATATAAATGTCGGGTTCTGGGTTCGGCCACATTCGAGCGAGTGAGTTATATTGCCCGCGGAGCAATTAAAATCCATTTCGGCGAGGCGGCGCCCTCGGCCAGGAAAAAAGGCAATAAAATTGATGGCTTTGAAGGGTCCGAGCGGCCGCCGGCGGCCGTTTTTGAATGAAAGCTCTCCATTTTCTGGTGAGCTTTTTTTTTACGACGGTGGCGAATGAACACAAACGATGATGATTGTTTTGTGGGATTTTTTTCGCGAGTGGGATTCTGGTGGGAAACGATTCTGTCTGGATTTCCGCCTCCTCAGGGGAAAAGTGTTGGAAAACAATTAGGGGATTAATGGTGGTTTGGTTTACTTTGGGTGGATTTGGAACGAGTCAGATGGTAAATTGATGGACTTCTTAAAGACTTTTAGATTGCTAAAATGAATAAATTAATGCAGAACTAAACTTGTTTTAAATTCGATGTTTTTTTAATTTGTCTTAAGGGGGTAAATGAGTGACTTGAAATTTGTCCATAAAATTAAGTTTTAAAGCTTAACTTGATACCATACCATGCTTACCAATCACCGTCACCTGGCACGTTTTAAACTTCTCTAGCAACAGTTTCCCCCTTTCATCTAATTACGACCACCCGAGTTCAAGCTCTGTTGAATAGAGTCTTAGTTTACCACTTTTGTCCTCCCATTTCAAAGAGTTGACCATCACTTCAATCTCTGCTATTTCTCTCTTTGGTTCGTTCGAGTTGTTTGCTCAAAGTCTTTTCAGGAAAAGTTCCCCCCCCCCCCTCTATCACCACATAATTTTCCCATTCACTTCGCAATCACAAACGCCAAAGTTTTGGAGTCGAGCGCTTTTCCTGAATCCGACCTCATCAAAAATGAAAATTCTTGTCAACTCCTTTCGAGGAAGCACCGCACAAAGTTTTTCCCCCCTTTTAAAGAGGTTTGGCTGTCGAGTTTGATCGAAAGCTTTTCCGGTTGAAGGGGGGAAGGGGGGAGGACTTGTGTTATTTCTGTCGCTCCGCTTGTTTTCCTCCCAGCCTGCAAGAAGACCCGAGGCAGTAAAGGCAAAAGTCAACCTGAAAATATTTTCTTAATTGGCTTTCGGTTTTGGGAGCGTCCGGGGAGAATCAAAACGTGACTTGACTGCGGGGGAGCTTTTTTGCTTTCGAGAAGCAGTGTGCGTGAAAGTCACATTAACCAACGAGCGAACGAACGACGATGGCTTGAGGGATTTTCGAGAGCGCAAAATATTGGATCGGATCGGATCTGTCGAAGACCCCCCTGAAAGAAATAACGATAATAAGGTGAATTCGTGACACGATTTTGGATTTTGGTGGCAGGGCATGCGACTGCCTTGAGGGAAAGAGAGCCGAGATTTGAATTTGAATTTTCGGGGGCAATTTTGCGCGGGATGCTAGCAGGAGCGAAAATTGGCGGCGCTCAACTTGAAGTGGGGTGACTTTGACAGGTCGGTTGAGATGTTCTAACAATGATTTATGGGGAATTTTTGATTGAACGATTTCTCAAAAGTGATTTATTTCATAGGTCTTCATAGTTCAATTTATCACGAATTGTTGGTTTTATTGTCTTATTTAAATATAATAGAAAAAACATACAGCTGATGAAAAACCTCATATTTTTTCATGTGATTGGAAAGACTTTACCTGATTATGCATCGTTTGGAGATAATTACCTGCAGAGAAAAAAAAACATTTTCAATTAAAACGTTACAAAGAAGTAATGCAATACATTTTCGAATTTGATGTTCAGTATATGATTCTGAATGAAACCAAAAAAATAGTAGGAAAAATAGAGTAAAAGTAAAACGTAATATACTAGTATGGCTATATCTCTGGAAATAAATTTTGGAAAAGCTTCAAATTTTGGGCCCAAGCAGTTTATGGCGCATGTTTTCAAATGGCTTTCTGTATGAAACTGAATTCTTTTAATTTAATAGTGTTATCTGTAAAAAAAGTCCAAAAAATACCTTTAAAAATGTCTCTGACCACATTTACTGATCCAAAATTGTGATCGAACAATAGAATGTTCGTTTCCGACCCCACGGCTACAAATCCTAAATATAAAAATTGTGGGTTTTACGAGTGGTTTCCCAATGATGGAAGACACAAATTTTTAAGATCGGATACAGACATCGCACAAGTATTTTAGAAAAAGATCTCTCAAAAATCAGGCTTCCAGTTCCGGGTTTCGGGCCAAAATTCAATCGAAAGAGCGCATCCAAACCTTCAAATTAGTAATAGGATTTTTTTCTGGGACGATTCCCCGCCGAGCAGGAATTTTTTAAGATTTCTGAGAAAAGTGTTTTTCCAAAAGCAAACCTTAAACCTTTCTTTTGTAAGAAAGGCAAAAAGGATTTTCTGATAGATTTGGTGTATTCGACAAAGTTGAAGATAAGGACTCTTAAAAAAGACATAGACATAGGAAAAATCCAAAATAAGCATTTTTTAATTGTTCGAGATTGTTGTTTTTTTTTAGTGTATAATCTGTAGTAGCGTGGCTCACGAATCTAATCTAATCTAATCGAACACAAGCGCAGCCAGTCCGAAGAAAGCATCCTGGAAGAACTTGGGGTTAGATTACGCCCCAAGTTCTTTCTTGTCAATATTAATTATTGCAGTACACTTGAGTAATGGCCTATCTACAATCACTTAGCTTAGAATAGCTAAGTAAAGTAAAACTTAGAAAATGTACACAACTTACGGCCGTCATCCACAATCAACTTAGAAAATTTGCTGGGCTGATATACGTTGCTATGCAGTTGTTTGTTTACCTTTGATATGGAAACGTCAACTTACCGTAGATTTTGAAATTTTCCAAACCATACGTCAAGTTTCTAATTTTATTCCTTTTCATTGTAGAAGATCAGATTCATTTCCATTGATTCAAACTCCTAAGCTAAGTGAATTTTTCTAAGTTAAGTGATTGTAGATAAGCCATAACCCCGAAGATGTATTGCATAAATTAAAGCGGCCAGGCCTACTGCGTTGCATTAACCGCAGAGACAGATTCTGTGAACGGAGCACATTTCACAGAATCTACAGGGGAGGAAGGATGCGTGGACATACCGTACCAAACGCTCCTGTTTACAGTTTCATATGTGTTTTGTATAATGTGTATAATATAGTGTGGTTATATAATCAATTAAATATAATAATGCAGTATAATGATCATTTAATAAAATCCCTTCTCCTATATATAATAACCTCGCACCCAAGAACACAAACAGCGACACAAAAGAAATGAAAATGAGCATGCAAAAACAATACAGCGCGTCCCCGTGGTCAGCGCACTAATCTAAGCATATAGTTTTGTAATAATGATAAATAATAAATATAATAAATATAGTAAATAGAATAAATATAATAAATATGATAAATATAATAAATACAATCAAGATGATTCCAGGAAGCTGTGAAAAAAAGTAATTTAAAATATAAATGCTCCAGATGGTTCCCATGCTGTTTTAGAATGTTTCGTTAATTTAAGCGATTTGATCATATATGGTATGAGGAGATGGTATGATACAGGAAAGGAATAGGATAAGGAATAATATGAACTTTTTAATAAATTATATAGTGAGTAGATATATTTACATGTAGACATTTAATTTAAAATAATTCCAGGAAGCTGTAAAAAATGAAAATAATTTAAAAACTAATACTCCAAATGGAAACACGCACCTTCTTTATAATTCGACATGAACACGATCACGAATACAGCACAAAAAGAACACCACAAAAATCCATCATCCCGTCGCTGCTGCTCACACGATACTCGTAGTAGCGTGGCTCACGAATATATGAAAAAGACAAAAGTGTTCAATTTCGAACGCCTCGGCCGGAATTCTGTAGCATTATAGCCCCAGAAGCTAGGCTAAAATTTTAAGCCCATTTGGTTAATGTTTAGTTGTACCACTCTTGACCTGAAGTTATAAAGACATTTCAATAAATTTAATTTATTTATTTTCAATTTTTTTACTCTTCTTCGAGAAATTTTCCTATTCCCTATGATTTTTCCTTAAAATAGAGGTTTCATTAAGGTTTTGATCTAGGAAACAACAACGCAAAGATTCAGACAAATTTTTAGAGCACGTTATTTTTTTTTTCCTTGCTCCAAAAAATATCTTGAATCTTTTCGGGATCAATTTCTAGAGCTTTGTGATGTTGTACAAAGTTGTTCTCCGGATCAAAACCTAAAAGAACCCTGAGAATAGGAAAATTTGATCGGATTTCGGGAAACTTTCTCTAAGAAGAGGTTAAAAGTGAAAATTTCCCATAGATAATTTTTAGAAGTTCCATACTAACTTCAGGTCAATGGTGAAAGTTCTAAACCTTAACCAAATGCGCTCAAAATTTTAGGCAATGTTCTGGGACCATATTGCTACAAAATTCCGGTCGGCGTTCAAAATGGAACAATTTTGTCTTTTTCTTATATCCGTGAGCCACGCTAATCTCTAGTTGGAGTAAAAGTGTTTTGTAAAAAAATGTTTTTTTTTTTATATTTTATCTAAAATATTGTGAAACTCAATTTCACAAATCATTTTTAAGATACAAAATCAAGATTGCAAGCACAAATTACTTATCTCATCTTTTGATAGAGTGGATCGGTTCCAAGTTAAAGACATTTTTTGTTCATTTTACTCGAAAAATGTTCAGTTGTTTTGCAATTCGAAAATTCTTCATGAAATGAAAACCAATAACTCAACTCCGCCTCTAGGTGGGCTTCATTCAAAAAATTCGCCAGAAATCCACTTTTCAACCATTTTTATTATGTTTAAAAAGCATTGGAAAGAAAAACAATACATTTTCCAGAAAATGTTAGTGTTTACTTGTTCTATGGGACTTTGTCATTGTTTTTTAAAATATGACATTATCTGGGGTAAACCTTAGCCATGTTTATATTAACACTTCTTCAACTTTTGTGAAAATATTTTTGTAATTTTGTATTTTTTAATATGTCCCAGACTATGCCTCTTCGCACTTTTCAAAAATTCAAATGACAATGGTACAACAGCAACAGCAGAAAATGTGAAAATCAAGCAAATAATTGAAAATAGTGAAAAACATGAAAAATCTAGAACGACGAAATGTAATTATAGGAGGTGGAAGATTAAGCCACATACTATCAGAAACAAACATAAACTGGACTAGAAAATGCAAAATAAAATACTAAAAATTAAACAAGAATTTTTTTTTTCGTGGAACAAAAGTTGCTCCAAACACGAGGAAAACACACAAAAAAATCGAAATAAAAAATACTGGGCATTAGAGAGGCATTAGAGAGCATTCTTACTAAAGAAAGGCATTTATTTATTTCTTTCAAAGTCAAGTTTTTGATTTGGAAGATTACATAACTATACTTTTGTTTGACCCTTTCAAATAAAATTTCTTGAGTCTAAACAATCGTCAACATTTTTAAGGAAAAGAGAAGCAAATTTTACAAAAGTTTAATTTTTAAGCATCGAAAATGTGGTCTTATTAGTCCATTACAATGTTTTTTTTCCAAAGTTTTGTCCTTTTAAAAGATTTCCCAAAACATCAGGGGGCAGAAAAAATAAAAAATAAAGTCACGCTTTTTTGCATTTTAAAACAAATCAATGCCTCTGTGCTCTCTTGTATTTAGCTTACTGAGACAACATGGAAATAGAAATATAGAATTTTTAATCATTTATCAAAAAAACAAGTGTCTACAAATTTGTGATAAAAGCATAAATATTATAATGTATTCAGTATTTAGCGATACTTTTTGTTTCGAAATTTTGTAAATTATTATTTTTGCTCCTTCTTTGCCCTGGACCAGGACCGAGGAACATCAAACTCAAACAAAATTTGTATCAGCCTTAGGTGACACTGAGAGAATTATTTTTTCCCAATATATTAACTTTATGATACCGTATCGTACCAGTAGAAAATATGTTTTTTTTTTTGCAATTCTGCTGTGAAACTTTCAACTTTTCCTGTCCTTCTGGAGAAATGAAACGGCCTATTTTTCCCTACCAAAAATAACAAAAGGGAAAATGAATACCAGTGCTGAAAAGTTCTACCATTCAGCACGGTGAATGAATGTTTGACATAAAATTCCATTCTAGATGCGTTTTTCGAAATGGCAAAAAATGTTGCAAGCAACTCGATGCAAAGCTTGATTATTCCAGCACTCGGTAAACCTCGTTGGATAAATGTACGAATCGTGCTGAAAAAAATCTTCTTTTTGCAACTTGTTGCATAAACTGCTATTGCTAAGGTGCTTTTCCTTATAAAAGAAATTTGAAATTGCGGGAAACTGAACATTTATCGAAAAAAATCATTATTATATGCTAATATTTAATGTTTTACCTTTAACTTTCCCCTTTCTAAAGCAATTCTGCAGTTTTTTACAAAAACATGTTTCTTTGCTTGGTTAACTTTACGATATTAATTATTAAGTATTAATGTGTTTTTTTTTTTTTTTTTTTTTTTTTTTCATAAAAAATGTAAAGCTTAAAATCAAAGTTCATGCTATTTCAAAGAAGCTATGAACTTCTAAAATCAAGCAGACAAAAACATAAAAAATTACGTTCCTAATTTTTATTTGCTTTTTTCAATTTTACTGTAGGGCCGTTGCAAATGTTTTCAGCAGTTTATGTCCCTCGACTCTGACCAAAGTCGAGTTTAAAAAGTTATAAAATTGAAACTACAGGCCACGGTTTCAACATAAAATAGTAGTTTATGCAACAAGTTGCAAAAAGAGAAATTTTTCAGCACGAGTCGTACATTTATCCAACGAGGTTCACCGAGTTGGATAAGTACAAAGAGTGCTGAAAAAATCAAGTTTTGCAACGAGTTCCATACAACATTTCTTGCAATTCCAAAAACCACACACTGAGTGAAATTTTATGTCAAATTTTCATGTATTTTGTCAATAAATCGTTTAAATCAAAAAAATGTTGAAAAGTGTTACTTTTTGAAACAAGTGCTGAAAAGTTCAACTTTTCAGCACCCATTTGAGCATGAGCATGAGCATGAGCATGGTTGACTGCCAATGAGCTGCTACTCCGTTATTGACAGATCAGCTGAAGTTAAACAATGAATCAAAAATGATCAGTGGGAGCCAACCATCCGTTCACTGTTTAACCCCTGAAGACCCCGACTTTATTAGTCAATACCGGCGCCTTCCCAAGAAGCCTGCAGTTCAACAAAAGGGAGGAATGTTAGTCCGATAGTTGAAGTTGCAGACTCATCAAGCACATAGTTTTTCGCTATATACTTGTTGATACCGCTTGAGACCGTTGAATCCACAGCATCTCCTTCAAGCATCACGTGATTATTTTTTTTTGGGTTAGTAGGATAAGGTATTGGCTTTTCGATGCCTCCCGAGCTACGATGCTATGGGGAGGACTTTCATAACAAACCCGTCGGCGAGCCTTCCGAGCAACGATGCTATGGGAAGGTCTTTCTAATTAGCACACCAAAACACTCGCGCACAGGTATTTAAATACTGAATAAATGTAATTTTTCATCACGATTACCCAGACGACATTGATGATAAAGGAAGGACTTTTCTACAGTCATTTACAGTAATACTTAAACTTATTTTAATGCAACAATTCACACGACGTCGTGCCTCCCGATCAACGATGATGTAGGAAGGACTTGAGCAAGCCAATCAGGATGAAACACGAAATAAAATTCTTTTCTTTTCACACACAATGCCACATAATTGACCGCGCGTCACCACCCAACTAATTGAACTGATTTTCTTCTGCTTGTGGGCAAGCCAACTAGGATGAAACACGAAATAAAATTCTTTTCTTTTCACACACAATGCCACATAATTGACCGCGCGTCACCACCCAACTAATTGAACTGATTTTCTTCTCTCAACTTTTCAGCACCCATTTGAGTGCTGAAAAGTAGAACATTTCAGCATTTATTTTGAAAAGTGTTGCTGTTCGATTCAGTTATTTTTGGTACAGAAAAGTAGGCTACTTCGTCGTTCAAGAGTTTTACGACGGAATTGCAAAAAAAAAAAAAAATGCATTATACCCAAGTAACATTTTTTCCAGAAGTTCTACAAGAGCTCTTCAAGATAGCTACAGCCTAGCAGTTTGGACCGCGGGAGGAAAAATTCTCTTCAAAAAAAATCTTTCTTCTGTAGTTTGGAAGAGTGCTTGAAGAGAGTTTTATCCTACCGCGGTCCAAACTGCTATGCTGTAGCTATCTTGAAGAGCTCTTGTAGAACTCCTGAAAAAAAATGTTACTTGGGTACACCTGTCCAGTCGTTTTGCAATCATAAGTTTCAATGTATCAATGCAGAAAAAGGGGTTTTAGATTCTTTTGAATTGATTAGACTTGTTTTTCCATTGAAATTTTCCAGTTTTATGAAAAAAAATTGTTTTGCCCCTGATTTTACGAACCAATTTTTAAAGTGGGGCTACATAAACATTGAAAAATATTCACAACGGCCTAAAGAAATTTTAAAAATTCTTTAATTATCTATTTAAATACGTTAGTTTTCCTTATTTCTTCTTTGAAAATTAATACTGGAGCATTTTTCATGAAAGCATACAATTGCATGTAAAGAAAATAATTAAAGTAAAAAAAGTCAATTTTTGAGCTGGTAAGGACAACAAAATATTCGAGGAGCCATGCCATGACATGATCAGCTTTGAAAGCTCTGTCATATACTTTTTTTTTACTTAAAAAATTGGACAGTAAGTAGCCATGATGATAATAAATTGATAAAATGAGATTTTCTAGGTAATTTCATGAAAGCCTTTATTTTTAAAATATTGGTACCTCGTTTTCTATCAGTCATAATAAGTATCGAACCCTTAGTGAATTTTTTTTGGTCTTTCGAAATATTCATCAGAAATTAACTTGTTTTAAATATAGGGTAATTCTCTACCAACTCACACGAAATCGGGAAAAGTTGCCCCGACCCCTCTTCGATTTGCGTGAAACTTTATCCTAAGGGGTAACTTTTGTCCCTGATCACGAAACCGAGGTCCGTTTTTTGATATCTCGTGACGGAGGGGCGGTACGACCCCTTCCATTTTTGAACATGCGAAAAAAGAGGTGTTTTTCAACAATTTGCAGCCTGAAACGGTGATGAGATAGAAATTTGGTGTCAAAGGGACTTTTATGTAAAATTAGACGCCCGATTTGATGGCGTACTCAGAATTCCGAATAAACGTATTTTTCATCGAAAAAAACACTAAAAATATTATATATATCAAAATTTTTGTAATTGTCTGCTCTACAACTTTGTAAAACATTGTTACACTCTAAAAAATAACCCTGCAAAGTTAGAAAAAACACGAAATTTAAAAATGAAAAATTTTGTTCTAAATGAAAAAATGACCCTTCTGGGACAATGTAGATTCGAAAAGTACATTAAATTTCCCATAAAATGACATGTTCCAACATTTTTTTACAGTCGAGTAACGGAAAATGGAAGAATTTTTAAAACGTTCTTAGTGTTTTTTTCGATGAAAAATACGTTTTTTCGGAATTCTGAGTACGCCATCAAATTGGGCGTCTTATTTTACATAAAAGTCCCTTAGACACCAAATTTCTATCGCATCACCGTTTCAGGCTGCAAATTATTGAAAAAACCTCTTTTTTCGCATGTTCAAAAATGGAAGGGATCGTACCGCCCCTCCGTCACGAGATATCAAAAAACGGACCTCGGATTCGTGATCAGGGACAAAAGTTATCTCTTAGGACAAAGTTTCACGCAAATCGAAGAGGGGTCGGGGCAACTGCTGTGTGAGTTGGCGGAGAATTACCCTATAGAAAAAAAATATTCTACAATTAAATAGGAAAGGCTGTCACAAATAATTTACATTTCTTATGTAAAAATAAATATTATTTAAATTACCCAACTTTTGTTTTCATTTCAGTTTTACAACAAATCCCCTCTAAAATCTCTCTTAAATCTCCAATTTCCCGTTCAATAACTGTCAAATCTAATTAACCTTCCGAGAGCTGAAATTTCTTCCAGCGTTCACAAATCACACTTCATCCCCTCATCATGCTGCGGCCGCCTTGTTTCGCACACTTTTCACGGGAAAATCATTTCCCGGGACTCATTACCTGCCATCCCGGGGAAGACAACCATTCCAAGAGACGATGGTGACGGTTGGTTTGGATCTGCGGTGGATCCAACAGTATTAATTTAATACCTTTCCTCGGGACTTCTCCCGACCTCATTATTATTGGACTTCTCAGGTGGGGTCGACCTCTAGACGTCGATGACGACAACCACGTGGCAAAAGTTCGTTAGGAGCGGCTTTCGCGCTGCTTATTGGATCGTAAATCAAAAAATGACCTGGATTCTTGAAAGAGAAAGATTTTTATTTTCAAATCAGCTTTAAAGATAACGTTGTACTGAAACAGAAAGAAAATGTTTCAGGTAACTTCAACTTGATTGATTCTACAGATACACTAGACAGTGCCACCCCAAACAATTTCAAATAAAAGCATATTCACTTCACTCACACAGGAAAGGTGTCATCGCCCAAATGCCTGCTCCATCACAATCAATCCCATCAACCGAAAGGGACAGTGAAAAATTGCCCCCCAATCCAAGCCTGTCTGCCGGAGGCCTAACCTGAATCCCCAGGAAGGTTGTCCGGGCTGTCATGTCGTTCGTACAAATTTATTATGAATAGCTTCATTTTCCGGCCCATCCCAGCGCTGGAAATCATCCCCTCCGGGACTGATGCCCTCTCACACTCTATAACTGTCAGCTCCAACGACCGTCAACAGATTTCGGCATCGAAGCGTAAAGTGAAAGATGACTTTGCTGGAACTGAATTCGAACGTCGGTCGGTTGGTCGTCGGTTGCAATTCTCATACCGGAAGGGAGACTGAATAGGCGGGAAGAGGGAAGGAGGTCCGGTTTCTGTCGCTGACAAATATTGTATCAAATCTACTAGCCTTGGTCCTTTGAATCTGGGTTGAGCCAAAGACCAGAACTACCATCATGGGTTTCGTCTTGGATTTGTTCAAGTTTGTTGGTTTATGGCTTTTTTGAGGAAGGGTTGCGTGATATTTATACAATTTTAAAATTATTTAATTTATTTATTTATGTCAAGATTGAGATATTCTTCAAAACTATGTGAAGGTGACATTTTATGTTCAGTGTTTCCGTTGCTTCATAAAGTCCGGTACGAATATCCCTACTTCCCACTAAAGTTAAGCCCTCAAGGGGGCACCCCATCCAGTTCAATATGTGTCTGTCCGTCTGTCCATACCGAGATATATTGGAAAACGCTTCTTCACCAACATCCGAAAGGTATTTTCATTTTATTTTACAAGCCAAGGATGAATGGTGCAGAGGAACCTTCCCTCCTTGCTTTTTCTCGGAAGATGCTGCCTCCATTACAGACAGACTTCGCTTCGCTCCAGTTATTTTTCATGACATATGATACAATTTTATATTTATGGCTTTTTCTCGCCCAACTTTTCCTTCGCCAGAAGGGGAGCTGGGGTGAGTCTCAAGAAACTCGACTTTTCACCATCTCTCTATCATCTGACGAGTGTTCAAGATAAATTATGCATGGAATCTTTCATGTTTTTCGAGAGTATCACTTTCTTATGCAGTAGCAGCATCTTGCAAGACCGCCGACTTTGAAAGTCGAGTGTCCCGTGTGGGAGACAGCAACTAGGGAGACTTCTTCGTAGACCCGATACCACAAGAAAAGTGCTGGGAAGACGATCCCCGACAAAGTCCTGCCGTGTTTACTTATTCAGCCGGGCTGGCAAGTCAGCCGGGTGATAGTTTGTTTCCTAGAATAAACGTTGAGAGTAGAAGATGAGACGAGCTTAGTCTCGAAGAAGTTGAGACCTGGTTGAGGACAGGTGAGCTTCCGTTTATCCTTGGAGTTTTGCTCTGAAGAGTCTTGCGAAGAAGCGGGGGGTTTAGGACTAATAGACTACAGCTGGGGTGAAAGTCAAAGTGCTTTGGCATAGTTCATTTTCTTTGAAAAATACTTTTTAAAGAGATGCGATTTCTTAGTATTCTAAACGCTTGTGCTTCAAAATGTCAAATAAATCGATGCCTCTGTGTTCTCCTGTACTAAGCTTGCTGGTTTTTCTATCTAGTCAGCATAAGAGAGCACAGAGACATCGAAATGTTGAAAACATTGATAAAATGTGCAAAATGGTGAACACATGTTCAACATAGTAATGATATGTTGATAATGTTAATTTTGAAAGTGTTTCGTTTCAAATTATGGCCCAATTTTCAATACATTCAAGATGTTGAGCAAAATGATCAAACTATTGAGCTAAATGTTCAAAATACCCAAATGTTTTAATCGTTGTTCTATGTAATCAAATCGTAAAAAATATCAAAAAATGTCCAAAACGTTGATATTTTTTTAAAGTTCAAAATATTCAAAATGTTCATAAAATGTTCATGAAATGTTCATCAAATGTTCATGAAATGTTCATCAAATGTTCATGAAATGTTCAAAAACTGTTCATAAAATGTTCACAAAATTTTCAAAAAAATTTCACTACAGTTTCATAAAATGTTCATAAAATAAATATTCTCAAAATGTTAATAAAACGTTCATAAAATATTCATGAAATGTTTATAAAATGTTCATAAAATGTTCACAAAAGGTTCATCAATTGTTCATGAAATGTTCATAAAATCTTCATAAAATCTTCATAAAAGGTCACACAAAATTTACAAAAAAATTTCATAAAATAAATGTTCATAAAATGTTCATGAAATGTTCATAAAATGTTTATAAAAAATGTTCATAAAATAAATGGTCATAAAATATTCATGAAATGTTCATAAAATGTTCATCAAATATTCATAAAATGTTTATTAAATGTTCATAAAATATTTCGTAAAATTATCAATAAAAAAATGTTGATGAAATCAATGTTCATGAAATGTTCATAAAATAAATTTTCACAAAATGTTCATAACATGTTCATCAAAGATATGTTCACAAAATGTTCAAAAAATGTTCATAAAATGTTCACAATATTTTCAAAAAATGTTCATTATAGTTTCATAAAATGTTCATAAAATAAATATTCACAAAATGTTAATAAAACGTTCATAAAATATATATGAAATGTTCATAAAATGTTCATAAAATGTTCACAAAATGTTAATAAAACGTTCATAAAATATTCCTGAAATGTTTATAAAATGTTCATAAAGTGTTCAAAAAATGTTCATCAATTGTTCATGAAATGTTCATAAAATCTTCATAAAAATGTTCATCAATTTTTCATAAAATGTTCATAAAATCTTCATAAAATCTTCATTAAATCTTCATAAAAGGTAACAAAAAAATTTACATAAAATTTTCATAAAATAAATGTTCATAAAATGTTCATAAAATGTTCATAAAATGTTCATAAAATGTTCATAAAATGTTCATAAAATGATCATAAAATGTTCATAAAATGAGCATGAGCATGAGCATGAGCATGAGCATGAGCATGAGCATGAGCATGAGCATGAGCATGAGAGATCACCCATGGTTGCCCCTCCGTTGCTGAACAGAACCGTAATATCCTTTCAGCACTACTGATTATAGGCTTCGACAATCTAGTGGTGTTTTCCTTATCAACAGCATGTATGAATGCGCTGAAAAGATAAAACACCATGATTGCCAAAACTAGATCAGTTGCGAATAGGTAACAGTCATTGGCCACCAACAGCGGCCAATGAATTTTATGAATTTTATGAATGTTCATAAAATATTCATACAATTATCAAAAAAAAAAATGTTGATGAAATCAATGTTCATAAAATTTTCATAAAATAAATGTTCACAAGATGTTCATAAAATAAATGGTCCTAAAATATTCATGAAATGTTCATAAAATGTTCATCAAATATTCATAAAATGTTTATTGAATGTTCATAAAATATTCATAAAATAATCAATAAAAAAATGATCATGAAATCAATGTTCATAAAATTTTCATAAAATAAATGTTCACAAGATGTTCATAACATGTTCATCCAAGATATGTTCACAAAATGTTCATAAAATGTTAATACAATTTTCATGGAAAATTCATAAAATGTTCATCAATTGTTCATCAATTGTTCATCAATCGTTCATAAAATATTCATAGAATCTTGAAGAAAGCTCAAAAAAAATTCCTTGAAATGTTCATAAAATGTTCATGAAATAAATTTTCATGAAATGTTCATAAAATGTAAGTAAAATGTTCCTAAAATGTTCATGAAATGTTCATGAAATTTTCTTAACATGTTCATAAAAAGTTCATAAAATTTTCATAAAATGTTCCTAAAATGTTCCTAAAATGTTCATAAAAAGTTCATAAAATGATCAAAATGTTCAAAATGTTCAAAATGTGTTTTTTTTTTCAATTGGTTTTTATTAATTAATAATCGATTCACAATTTCGTAATTCTTATAACCGAATAGAGATTTGGAGTACCTTTCGACTATGGTTTACACTTTAATTCATTTAGATGTAATTCGATATTTTAACAATGAATTTTCCAAGAGAAGGAAAAATTATTATAAAAAAAACCTTCGAAATGTTCAAAATGTTCAAAACGTTCAAAATGTCCAAAATGTTCAAAATGTTCAAAATGTTCAAAATGTTAAAAATGTTCAAAATGATCAAAATGTTTAAAATGTTCAAAATTTTCAAAATTTTCAAAATGTTCAAAATGTTCAAAATGTTTAAAATGTTCAAAATGTTCAAAATGTTAAAAATGTTCAAAATGTCCAAAATGTTCAAAATATTCAAAATATTGAACAAATGTTGAACAAATGTTGAACAAATATTGAACAAATTTTGTACTAATTTTGTACAAATGTTAAACAAATGTTGAACAAATTTTGTACACATTTTTTACAAATTTTGTACAAATGTTGAACAAATGTTGATTTTTGAACAAACGTTTAAAAAAATGTTAAAAATTAAACTTGTTTCAAACTGCTCATTTCCTGCTTTCCATTTCATTAGGGCACAAAACGTTTGTAAACAAGAGTGTATTCCTCTCACACCTTATGCAAACTGTCATTTGAGTGAAAAGGATACAATTTTGTTAACAAAATTTTTGTACCCTTTTGAAATGTTTGGCTCCATTTGTTCAAAGCATGATCCAATTGATGCACAAGTAGAAACATAAAATTGAAAATTTGGAGGTGTTATTGGAAATATTTCTGAAATACTACATTTTGTGGCTATTTGTAACTTTCCTGAAACTGAAATCCATCCTGGTTTAATGACCCTCAGAAGACCCGAACCTCCCCACTCCCCTGCACCACTAATTACATTTTCTTCATTTTGACACCCCCAGCGCAAATCGTAACCTTTTACCCCGTCATAAAACCGCAGCGCTGCTGCTCTCTTGTCGTGATTCGCCATAACCTAATTAAATCGCGTGAACGCGGTAATTGTTTCTCCACCACCGCCAAGTCCTAGTCGGAAAAAACTTTTACGATTCTCAAAGGTTTAGGGACCGCGCGCAAACCGCAAAACCCCACGCGCTAATTCCGTTTTTATTCCAACACTGTCCCGCTTTGCCCCATCTGTCAGGGGTAGTGTCGCGCTGGGCATAAATTTTGATGAGCACGTGACCAATTCCTTCTCGCCGAGAGAAGAGGGCTGCGAAATGACCTCATAAAACATGGACGCACTTTAACCCCTCGAAGTTATGGACTCTTACGGTGGAATTTGGCCCAAAGTGGTCAATATTTAGGACTTTTCGAAAATTTCTGAGATTTTGACAAATTTATGTTCAATTTTTTCATAAAATAAAGAAAACTTAGAAAAAAAAATACTAATTTTGACCAAATCTTTCTCCAATTTGTCCCACTGTTCCTCCCACTAAACTGGTTAAAAAGTGCTGTGCAGCCAGGAAATGGTCGCTGTACGCGCAATTTATCAATTAGTGCGGACGTTTTTCCACGGAAAATGAGAAAAGCCCGCCCGCCCGCGCCGTACCAGAACCAGGCAGTGGAAAATAATGAATGTGTTTTTCTCCGTTTTGTCTTTGGGTGGGGGTGGGGTTGTGGTCAGCAGATGGCACGATTCCCGCGAGGCTCGTTCGAGGGGTGGTGCTGGTTTTGTGGTGGAATTTTTCCCTCGAAAGGATGAGAAATGCCTTTAGTGGTGCGATTCTTGACATAGTTATGGGTTCTCTTGTTGGTTTTTCCTCGTTTCTGGATTGTTTGGATTGCATGGAGAAATTAATTAGGTTTGGTTTTTCTTTAGTACGGAATTGGCTTTTTGTTCTGAATGAATAGCGATAAGTTTTGAGAACAAAAAGAGAAACTTTTGTTGCATTTTCTTGAAGCTGAACCAGAAATAAAATTCAAGCAAATTTCTAAAAAAATAGGCCCCTATCAAATATTTGTCCATAGCCATTCGGTTCAGCTGTCTGCTCCACCCCCTTTCTTCAGCTCAGAGAACACTCGACGGAACGCAATCCATTACGAAAACACGAAAACGAAACGCTGGGACGTTTAGATGAATAAATAAACCATCAACCATGATTACGAAAATTGACCCTTAATGGTCGAAAGCCTGTTACTTTTGGATCTCTCGTGACGTCGGAATAATAGATAAGAGTAACGATTTTCGTTGGTTGATTCTAGACGTCAAAATTCACGATAAAAAATCAGTTTCAAACACATAAAAGCTGAAATATTCTCAATTCAAAACCAGAAATGTATCACTTCTCGACGTGCATCCAGTTTTGATTGCACTTTATTTTATGCTGCTTCGAAGCTTGGATGAATTTTGATTGAACCAACTGGAGCGCACCAGACATTTGCAATCCAATCTCGGCTCTGGCTCTGGACTGAATTGTGCACACGGTGGTGTTTGTGTGCGAGCGAGCACGTGTTTATTTTCCACTCTATTTCCTGCCACCACCAGCGTGAGGGAGAGGGTGTTTGTGCAATGTGCAGCATTGTGAAGGGAAAGTCCTGAGAAAAATTGGGGATTTCCTATGGAAAGCACTGTCTGCTAGGTCTGCAATTTCGGACTTTTCTCAGATTTTGGAACCTAATAAAGTCCTGATTGTGCTATCATGTCACACGTGTATTTTGTGATTAATTGACGCCATTTTTTCAGTTTTCAATCCCTAACTATTTTACCTTCATAGATCCCCAAAAATCAATTTCATTCCTGAGATATTCTATAAAACCAAGAAATTTCAGAAATTCAAGAATTTCAAAAAATTCAAGAATTTCAAGATATTCAACAATTTTCTGAAATTCAAGAAATTCAAGAAATTCAAGAAATTCAAGAAATTCAAGAAATTCAAGAAATTCAAGAAATTCAAGAAATTCAAGAAATTCAAGAAATTCAAGAAATTCAAGAAATTCAAGAAATTCAAAAAATTCAAGAAATTCAAGAAATTCAAGAAATTCAAGAAATTCAAGAAATTCAAGAAATTCAAGAAATTCAAGAAATGCAAGAAATTCAAGAAATTCAAGATATTCAAGAATTTCAAGAAATTCAAGAAATTCAAGAAATTCAAGAAATTCAAAAAATTTCAAAAATTCTAGAAATTCAAGAAGATCAAAAAATTCAAGAAATTCAAGAAATTCAAGAAATTCAAGAAATTCAAGAAATTCAAGAAATTCAAGAAATTCAAGAAGTTTAAGAAATTCAAGAAATTCAAGAAATTCAAGAAATTCAAGAAATTCAAGAAATTCAAGAAATTCAAGAAATTCAAGAAATTCAAGAAATTCAAGAAATTCAAGAAATTCAAGAAATTCAAGAAATTCAAGAAATTCAAGAAATCCAAGAAATTTAAGAAATTTAAGAAGTTTAAGAAATTCAAGAAATTCAAGAAATTCAAGAAATTCAAGAAATTCAAGAAATTCAAGAAGTTTAAGAAATTCAATTAATTCAAGAAATTCAAGAAATTCAAGAAATTCAAGAAATTCAAGAAATTCAAGAAATTCAAGAAATTCAAGAAATTCAAGAAATTCAAGAAATTCAAGAAATCCAAGAAATTTAAGAAATTTAAGAAGTTTAAGAAATTCAAGAAATTCAAGAAATTCAAGAAATTCAAGAAATTCAAGAAATTCAAGAAATTCAAGAAATTCAAGAAATTCAAGAAATTCAAGAAATTCAAGAAATTCAAGAAATTCAAGAAATTCAAGAAATTCAAGAAATTCAAGAAATTCAAGAAATTCAAGAAATTCAAGAAATTCAAGAAATTCAAGAAATTCAAGAAATTCAAGAAATTCAAGAAATTCCAGAAATTTAAGAAATTTAAGAAATTCAAGAAATTCAAGAAATTCAAGAAATTCAAGAAATTCAAGAAATTCAAGAAATTTAAGAAATTCAAGAAATTCAAGAAATTCAAGAAATTCAAGAAATTCAAGAAATTCAAGAAATTCAAGAAATTCAAGAAATTCAAGAAATTCAAGAAATTCAAGAAATTCAAGAAATTCAAGAAATTCAAGAAATTCAAGAAATTCAAGAAATTCAAGAAATTCAAGAAATTCAAGAAATTCAAGAAATTCAAGAAATTCAAGAAATTCAAGAAATCCAAGAAATTTAAGAAATTTAAGAAGTTTAAGAAATTCAAGAAATTCAAGAAATTCAAGAAATTCAAGAAATTCAAGAAATTCAAGAAATTCAAGAAATTCAAGAAATTCAAGAAATTCAAGAAATTCAAGAAATTCAAGAAATTCAAGTAATTCAAGAAATTCAAGAAATTCAAGAAATTCAAGAAATTCAAGAAATTCAAGAAATACAAGAAATTCAAGAAATTCAAGAAATTCAAGAAATTCAAGAAATTCAAGAAATTCAAGAAATTCAAGAAATTCAAGAAATTCAAGAAATTCAAGAAATTCAAGAAATCCAAGAAATTCAAGAAATTCAAGAAATCTTAGAAATTTAAGAAATTTAAGAAGTTTAAGAAATTCAAGAAATTCAAGAAATTCAAGAAATTCAAGAAATTCAAGAAATTCAAGAAATTCAAGAAATTCAAGAAATTCAAGAAATTTAAGAAATTTAAGAAGTTTAAGAAATTCAAGAAATTCAAGAAATTCAAGAAATTCAAGAAATTCAAGAAATTCAAGAAATTCAAGAAATTCAAGAAATTCAAGAAATTCAAGAAATTCAAGAAATTCAAGAAATTCAAGAAATTCAAGAAATTCAAGAAATTCAAGAAATTCAAGAAATTTAAGAAATTCAAGAAATTCAAGAAATTCAAGAAATTCAAGAAATTCAAGAAATTCAAGAAATTCAAGAAATTCAAGAAATTCAAGAAATTCAAGAAATTCAAGAAATTCAAGAAATTCAAGAAATTCAAGAAAGTCAAGAAATTCAAGAAATTCAAAAAATTCAAGAAATTCAAGAAATTCAAGAAATTCAAGAAATTCAAGAAATTCAAGAAATTTAAGAAATTCAAGAAATTCAAGAAATTCAAGAAATTCAAGAAATTCAAAAAATTCAAGAAATACAAAAAATTTAAGAAATTTGAGAAATTTCAAGAAATTCAGAAAATTTATGAAAATTAAGCAATTAAGAATTTAAAAAAATTAGAAATTTAAGAAAGTCATGAAATTTTAGAAATTCAAAAAAATCAGGAAATTAAAAAAATCGTTTTTTTTAAAGAAATTCATGTAATTTAAGAAATTTCAAACTGAACGGCCTAAAGGGTTTTTATGATGCAAGGTTCTTATGATAAGCTAAAACTTAGCCAAAGACTCCAAATCAATCGGATAATTCCTTTTTATTTAATATCAGTTATTGGATTGTTGTGGCATAATCATCAGTTTCGAATATTCACAAGCCTATTTGCTATGGAGACTTGTATGGAAAAAATATGATGGTAATGGCTTATTTTGACACAGAGAAAGTAAATCCACTCTATTATGTTTTTCTATTTTGGTGAAAAGCGTTTGATAACTGGAAAAGTTGCCTTTAAAAATACGTCAGTTTAAAAAAAAGTCGCTTAAAAATCTTCATTTTAATCAAAAATATCATAACATATCTTGTTGATTCCATTTCAGATATTTCTTTACTTGCTTTTACCGAAGGCTTCCCACGAAATCAATAAATCCACGTTTTCCTCTGAATTACAACATTTCCATCACAACTAGCAAAATGATTTTCCAATTTTCCATCAATCCATCAGTTTTCCTCCTCCAATCCTGAAAGTCCCGGTGAACATATTCCATATTCTTCCACTTTTTGCAAAGTGAAACGCTAACAAGAGTTGAACTCAGCCTACCCAGGAAGAGGCCATTCCGCTGGATTAGAGCCTGCAAAAACACTTTCCAATTGACGGGGCACACGAGCTGATCCAATTAGCTGGAGTCTGGAGGGGTTCCTGACACGGGGCTGCAGATTGTAACGGCCGACCGTTGATGAGTGCTCTTGCAGCTGGCATCCGATGGCTGCACTAACACGGGCGCGGCCGCGGCGGTGTATCGAATTGAAGATCGAAGCACTTCAATCATCTGCTGATTCTGACAGGGATGAATTTGGAAGGGGTTAACTTGCAATGTTGATGTTTTGAAAATTGTTTAACGTTATTTAATATTGCAACAACTTGAATTTTATTGATGAAACATAATAATTTTGATTTCAACACATCTTGAAATTCACCCCTGACCCCACTCGGTATGCATTTGATTCATACCAACTTCAAAAGCTCCTCGAACGGCCCAATCACGAAATGTGATGACGAGGGGCCTAACAAGCTTTTCAGCGCGTTCATCATAGGCCGTCGTTTGGACAGAAATTGACTCACCATATTGCAGGGTTGCAACACGTGTGAGTGTATGCATTTCCAAGGTCTTGTTTGCCGAATGGTTGACCTGGAATAACCAACCAGACCAGCTAGCCAACGGAGTCCAATTGGCCGATTGAATTGACGAGGGCCACAATGTTTGGTCTGGATGATGAAGGTTTTTTTTTTGCATTTTGCTGATTTATTGATTTTTCCGCGAAAACTGAATAATTCAGCGAAACGTGTGGCGAAATGTGCTGTTTGAAGTTCGAGCTGAGAACTGAATAAAAATAGTGTTGGTTTCATTGAAGATTTTTGTCGCTTAATCATAGAGAATTTTCTTATTTTTCAAATTTGAAGATAAAATGCTATGCTATGCTATGCACTACAAGGAAATTAACTACTCTCTTCACCTGCGAGAAACTCAGTTAAATTGACATAACCTTTTAAGCGCAGCCCTTCTCACTTTTCACCTTTCAACCAACTTCCGCTGGTCTTAATCGCCCTCCGGACAGGGCCAACACTTCTCGGCCCAAAGTGCTTCATTACAATTAACTGCCCAAACTACCTTCCTGTCTATGTTACCCAGCAAAGCCAAAGGTAAAACATCCAAAACTGCAGCGTCATTACGAAAATTGTTATCGTCTGGCCTTCCCCTTCCCCCCCAGACACACCCCACCCCCTCCCACCACCTAACCAAAACTTTCAAGCTAAAAATTAAGTGCTACCAAAAGCAGAAAAACTTTGGCCCGACGTGCAAATGAAACGTGTCCAAAGTGATAAAAAACTTTTCAGATTAGCATCACACTCTCCTTCCTGCTGGCGTGGAAAAGCCGAAAAGTTTTCCACCTGAAGCATTGCGAGGATACGGGGGTGGGTAGGTGCTTGGAAAAACATGAATCTCACCTTTTCTGTTGATAATTTTACAAACTCGCGAGCCCCAAAAAAAGAAGAACGAAATAGCCGAAAGCGAAAAAATTAACTTCATCACTTGCGAAAGAGCTTTTCCTCTCCCAAAACTTTGAGGCTGGGCCCGTCGCTTTTCATTTGGAAAGGCGAAATTCGTTTTCATCACGCAAAGTTGTTGTGTTTGTGTTTGGATTTTCGGCTTGCTTTTCTTTGCCGGTGTGTTTTAAATCGTTGCCTTTCGCCAGCTGGCTGGTACTTCGACGTTAGGGTGATGGGTTGGGGAAAGACACTTCAAAGTTGAATAATTTTGCGAGAAGTCTGTGTGTATCTTTCGATTGTTTTATTTTAGTATTAGCTTTTTTCCCTCGAAAGGGATTATGTTTGGGAGTTTTTCTTTCTAACAGTTATGAACATTAAACAGGCACTGAAGAATCAACTGAATAAATCATCTTGTGATGCCAAATGCTTGTACTTCCGTACTAACATTAATGAGCAATTAGTTAATTAATTAATTAATTAATTAATTAATTAATTAATTACAATTAGTGGAACGGTATATATTTCCAGCGAACACCTTATGTTGTCATATCAGTGATTTGACGTTTTTTTAAAGCTTATTAAAAGCGATTTCCATTTTGATCAAATAATGTACAGAAAGTGACCAAGCAAGTTTCTTTCTGTATTTTTGGTTGTTTATGGAAGTATAATTTTTAAACAAATATTAGTTAATTTTGGAGATAGAATTGAGAGAAATTTATACATACATAGCAAAAAAAATAGTTTTGGAATTTTGAAAATTTGGTTGGCTGAATATTACTTATTTTTGAGTAAAAAATTTGAAAATATGTGAATCTGATAAATATTCATCAGAAACTGATGAAAATTCATAAATTTCTAAGGTAAAATTTAACATTTTTTTCTGTGTAATAACACAGAAAAAAACCTTTTAAAACCGCTTCTGTGATGGATACTTTCCTGATAAAATAAAGCTTCCTTTTTGTATTTGATTACGCCTGGATGCTTGTAAACAAATTAATCATTTTTGGCTTTTTATTTTATGATTTCAGCTTTGAAAAAATAACTTCCAAATGAGTCCATAATAGGCCAAAAGCCATAGCTAAATAGGTTATCTGAAACTCAACCCATACTCATTTTCGTTGATATGTTTTAAAATAATAAATATAATTTAAAGTTTGTTATACTCAGTTCATTAACTTAAGCCAAGATTTTAAAACATTTAAGTTTAAGTAATTCAAAAGTTCTTAGTTTGATCAAAATTTATTACAAATTAATATTTTCGAAAACAAAAAAAAAATGCCAAAACAAATTTTGCAGCATTTTTTTTCAAAGATTTACTAAGATATTTTTTTCTGATGAAAATGCCTGCAAAGCTTAATGTGTTTTTATTGCGTTTCAATAACGATTACACCTTCCGTTTGAAAATAATTCGTATTTCTTGTCCAGCAAAAAAAAATCTTCGTTGTATCCAAGCCACCCGGGCTACGGTTCTATATTTTTAAGTTAATGTTAATAACTTAATAATTTAACTAAATCACTTATTAGCGTGGTTCACGGAAATAAATATATAAAAAAACAAACAAACAAAAGTATTATGACTATAAAAGATTGCCTGTAAATTTGAGCTCATTTGGTAAAGGTTTAGTGAGTTCATTTTGTTACCAAAATTTAGAATGGAATTATGATAAATTTAATTTATTTTTATTTTCACTTTTTAACTATTCTTCTAAAAAGTTTACCAAAACTCAAAAAAAATCTCAACTAAGAGATTTCTTATTGGTTTTTAACCGGGGAACAACTTATAAAACATAGCAAAGCGCTGAAATTGATCACGAAAAGATACAGGCTAAAAAGTTTGCTTAGAAAATAAACTACTTGAAACATCCAGTATCTTTTCAAGATCATTTTGTTGTGTTTTGCGTTGTTATACAAAGTTGATTCCCGGATCAAAACCTATAAAAAGCATAAGAATAGGAAAAATTTATAATATTTTGGGAAAATTTCTCTTAGACGATGTTTAAAGTGATAACTCCCCATAGCAATTTGATTGAGGTTGAATTGTACCCTCAGGTTAATGGTGGAAGTACTAAACCTTAATTAAATGAGCTCAAATTTTCAGGCTGGCTTCTGGGGCAATTACACTTGAAAATTCCGTTTGATGCGATCGAAATTAGACACTTTTCACTTTTCATGTATCCGTGAACCACGCTAAAAGTCATAACCAGCCATGTTAGTTATACAGAAAAATTTGTATTTTATAGATTTTTCGATCCTGAAAATCACAAAAATCTGCATTTTTGTAATGATTTAATTCAAGAATTTCAACAATTAAGTAATTGAATTATGCTTTGATACGATTAAAAAGCTGAAACTGCTGTTAAAAATTTCAAAAAATTTGCTGAACAGATCTCTTATAAAATAATCTGGCATCGTTGGTCATAACGCTTGACAGGGTTGCCGGATCTTTATTGTCTTCTCATATGATAGATTTTAAAATATTCGAACATTGTTTAATTTATTTGCTGTTATTACGCCAAATCTGTAAACGTATCATGATAATTTGACATTTTTTGCGTTCTTCATTCTTCACTCTTAGGAGAAATATACCCTTTCTAATCAAACACCTATCTTCGTCATATGGAGAGTTAGATGCTCGATTAAAGCTCCAAAAAACTATTTAGGCTATAAACTTACCAGCAACAGCACCGCCTCGAGTAAGCACGCAAATTTATGCCATTTACTGGCCAAAAAGATCAAATTTAATGCACTTTCGATCATAATTTCTATTTTGTGAGACCATTTCTCATCATTTTGGTGGCACACACATACACACGCAAGATCAGAGGTTAACTGCTTAACGAAAGTCGCCATCAATATCTTTTCACTTGCGCTAACGATTTCAAAGCGCTTGATATATAAAATTGCTTCCAACTACCGGTAATATGTTCTTTTGCACATTAGTTAGGCACTCACTTGAAAAATAATCCAGAGAAATGTAAATAATTAGCAAGCACCATAAAAACACCATCTGACGTTTGAATTTTGAATACCCATTCCAATCGAAGGCTGAAGAAAACCGAGCGAGAAGCGAAGGCAAATAAAGAACAAAGGGTGGCCACCAACACCACCACGGCGCCTGTTGGAGTGAGCCAGTGATGCCAAGAAATTTTTAAAATTTAAAATTCCATTTATACAGATTATTGAGTTCAGGCTTCAAAAAAGTATCTAAATATCACTTGAATGTCAGTTGAGACGGAGTTGATAAATTCTGAGAAGCCGGAGTGCCTTAATCTTGAGAGTCGTTGTTGTGGTGCGTCTTCCTGTGTGGATCAATCGAACCGCGCACTGGACTCACAATCTAGGGGTCACCGAGGCGGACACAACCAATTCTAAGTGCCCTCTCGCCGTGCCTTACCTTCTTACTTAGGAGACCCGGGAGACGGTGTATTGGCACAAAAAGAACGATACACGCCTGTGGATCCGTTGACGAAACCGCAAGGTTTAAGAGGGCCTCATTATAAGGTGTAACGTCGATTCCTCTCGTGTTGTTGGAGACGGTGAAGTTGGGTCAGAGATGTAATCACTAAATCTCTAGGACTCAAAGTCATGTGTGTGTGTGTGTGTGTGTGGTCCAATCCAATACCCGCTAACCGGTAGCGAAATTATGGGAAAGTATAATTTGTATCAGACTTTGTATATATATATATGTATATATATGCCGAATGCTGATACAGCTTATCTCAGTCCCGGGTATTAGGTGGTGATAGCCCTCGCGCTGCTTCCAACGACCCATTTCAGAATGACAGAGCTCTTTGCGGTCCAATTCCGAGGTCGTTGGGCATTGTTCGGCCCCGCCTAAACATAGAAGCAAGCATCTGAAGGAAACTCGATCTATATTTAGACTTCCAATCCCCTCAGGCAAATCAGGGATCAGCGCGTATTTAATATGAGAAAGAGATAACATGTTTCAACACTACGGATCAATTCACTGCTAGAGTGTAAATCTTCTGATGGCCGACTGCTTAGCGTCCCAGACCACCAATCCAGAGGTGTGAGTTCGAATCTCACCTAATTCAATTTCGTTTTTGTTCTTATTCACAGTTCAAATTCCTGATTCCAAATTTCAAAGGTACCGACCGGGATTTGATCCCTGAACCTTCTGCTTGTGAGACAGAAGCCGTAACCATTAAGCCACGGAGCCGGTTTAAATCTCTAGGACTCAAAGTCATGTTCGCAAAATGTCATTTAAAATGTTCAATTTTGCTCCGATTCTTCTTACCTCTATTAAAATACAATTTTGCAAAAAATAAATAAATTACTTAATCGAACAGAAAACTGCTGCAAGATACATATTTTTAAATCTTTTTATTGCATTTTTGTAAGGCATACCAAACATACTTGGCATACTTGCAAAGAACTGCTCAATCATGTTTATCAAAGAATCAAATTAAAAAAAAAACAATTACAAATGTGTTGAATTATTTGGATGCTTCGAAAAATCTAGTTCAGTTTTTTTGAAAATGAGAATACAATAAAAACATAATTTCTGTAAATATTACCTTCATTGCTCCAATAGAATAGAATGACGATTTTCCCAACGACTGGATAGCTGAAATATGAAAAAATGACACTTGTTAATCTTTGATCTTAGTTAACTAAACTAACAATACAAGTGATTTCAAATAGGCAGTTCATAAAAAATAGCGATAGTTTCAATAGTTATTCAAAGATTTTTTTTAATTTATGGTAAATATCAAAAACTTGATGAATTTTTCGGTCATAACCCTTCTCCAGGTTCCAAATCCCCACGATTCAGTCAACTTTCCACTGCACTGACCATTTAACCAAACAACCAGCCTACTTTGACATCCCGTCACGCATCACGCAAATTGGTCTGGCTAATTATTTACATCTCGTTAACTGGGCACCTACACGCACTGTGCCCAGTGCACATTCAGCGGTTATCAAGTTCCCCGCCAGTTAACTGGTCAGCCCTGCGTGCACAACAATTACCCACGTTTTGTCCGGTTTAATCAAAAGGAGGTAAATATATTCAATTTCCTGCGACCTCCACCACGTGGCGTCACTTGACGGTGGTGCGAATTTTCAATTTATTCACAATTTAAATTCCGCCCCTAATTAAATCATTTCACACAACACGGCACCTGCTGCGCGGTACCGGTGGGACCCATCACCGTGACCATCCTGGGACCGGAAACATTTGGGTTTGATTGGCCCCGCTTTGGCCACCGCGTTGAATATGCATGACGGGGGATCGTTACTGGGACGACGTGTAACGAGCTTAAGGGCTAAGAGAACCAGCTGGGAGTTTTTTCAGTAAAATTGAAATATCTCGAAAACGATACATTTTCTCAACAAACCGACCCGACATTTTGTAGCCAACATTCTTACGCACCTACTGGTTAAATATGAGCTTGATTGGTTAAGTCTAGCCTGAGTGGTTATCTTTTTAGTAAAAGGTACTAAAACACCTTGAAAATTGCCTCATTTTCCTCCCAACTTTTATAAAAAATAAAAGCATTTTTGAAAAATCTAAGCTCGACAGTTTGTAGTCGAGACAATTACCTGCATTTTGATATATATAAAGTCATACTTTAGTTGTAAAATAATTGAGTGGTTATCTTTTTCCCAAAAAATATCGAAAACATAAACAAATTCGCGCAGAATTGTACTCTCTCATTTTGTCTCGAGCTCGCGTGCTGACAGTTCGTTTGCAGTGGTGCCAGAATGTTTTCTTTATATTTTTCAAAGACTTTTTAAAACTTTATAATTTTTTTATGAAGTTAGAAATATCAGGTAGGTTTTTTTTCTGAGGTTACAGTGAGTTGATGGTCTACGGTCTGTTGAGAAGTTCTAGGACATCTACCAACTCTACGGATTTCAGATATGAAGGTCAACCTGATCAATGGCTGCTTATATCAATAACTATGAAGTTGGAACATCTTCAGGTAGCTTCAGTGAGTTACAGTGGGTAGATCCATGGTCTGTTGAATAGCTCTAGGACATCTACCAACTCTACAGAGTTCAGATATGAAGTTCAACCTGATCAATGGCTACTTATATCAATTACTATGAAGTTGGAACATCTTCAGGTAGCTTCAGTGAGTTACAGTGGGTAGATCCATGGTCTGTTGAATAGCTTTAGGACATCTACCAACTCTACAGAGTTCAGATATGAAGGTCAACCTGATCAATGGCTGCTTATATCAATAACTATGAAGTTGGAACATCTTCAGGTAGCTTCAGTGAGTTACAGTGGGTAGATCCATGGTCTGTTGAATAGCTCTAGGACATCTACCAACTCTACAGAGTTCAGATATGAAGTTCAACCTGATCAATGGCTACTTATATCAATTACTATGAAGTTGGAACATCTTCAGGTAGCTTCAGTGAGTTACAGTGGGTAGATCCATGGTCTGTTGAATAGCTCTAGGACATCTACCAACTCTACAGAGTTCAGATATGAAGGTCAACCTGATCAATGGCTGCTTATATCAATAACTATGAAGTTGGAACACCTTCAGGTAGCTTCAGTGAGCTACACTGGGTAGATTTATGGTCTATTGAGAAGTTCTAGGACATCTACCAACTCTACGGAGTTCAGATATGAAGGTCAACCTGATCAATGGCTACTTATATCAATTACTATGAAGTTGAAACATCTTCAGGTAGCTTCAGTGAGTTACAGTGGGTAGATCCATGGTCTGTTGAATAGCTTTAGGACATCTACCAACTCTACAGAGTTCAGATATGAAGGTCAACCTGATCAATGGCTGCTTATATCAATAACTATGAAGTTGGAACATCTTCAGGTAGCTTCAGTGAGTTACAGTGGGTAGATCCATGGTCTGTTGAATAGTTCTAGGACATCTACCAACTCTACGGAGTTCAGATATGAAGGTCAACCTGATCAATGGCTACTTATATCAATTACTATGAAGTTGGAACATCTTCAGGTAGCTTCAGTGAGTTACAGTGGCTAGATCCATGGTCTGTTGAATAGCTCTAGGACATCTACCAACTCTACGGAGTTCAGATATGAAGGTCAACCTGATCAATGGCTGCCTATATCAATAACTATGAAGTTGGAACACCTTCAGGTAGCTTCAGTGAGCTACACTGGGTAGATTTATGGTCTATTGAGAAGTTCTAGGACATCTACCAACTCTACGGAGTTCAGATGTTGGATACGGATATTATAAAGTTGTGATTTTCATATTTTTTTTGTATTGACTGAACATTGCGAGGATTTGATCAAAAAGGCATTTTGTATCTTATTAGGCCGTTGCAAATATTTTTTGAAGTTTATGTCCCTCGACTCTGGCCAAAGTCGGGGCAAACAAATAAAAAAATTGAAAAAAATAAATTACAAGCCATGGTTAAAACATTTGAATGAAAAAAGTGTTTTAAAATGCATTCTATGCCTGCCCATATGTTTTGCAATCTTTAGTTTTCATAATATCATAGCATTAGCGATTTTATTGTCGACAGTTTTTTTTTTTTAAATAATTATTTTATGTAAGTTAAGTATTTATTTTTGAGTTTTACGATTTAACTATACTCTCTTTTTCATAACTTACAACTTTGCTTGAGACTTTAGATGATTTAAACAATTCCTTCCGAGATAGGCAGAAAATGACCAAGAAGGTTAAAATTACCTAAAAAAAACCAACAAACAACGACATCCTTTCCAAGATACGGATTTTCAAATATATACATACCATTTTTGAACGGACAATTCATGCAAAATGCTTTCGATTTTGAGAAATTCTCTACCAAAACCGGAAATGGATTTTATTTTCATTTTTTGATTTGGCTCAAACTTTGTGGGGACTTTCCTTGTGACCAAAGATGCTATTTTGGGTCATTGGTTCACCCATACAAGTCTCCATAGAATTTTGGCAGCGTCCATACAGAAACGGTACGTAAATATTAAAAAAATCTGTAACTTTTGAGTGAATTTTCAGATCAATTTTGTGTCTTCGGCAAAGTTGTAGGAGTTGTTGAGGACTATTGAAGAAAAAATAGTTACATGAAAAATTAAAAATCGGCATTTTTTTTTATTTGTTTTTTCACAAAAACTCAACTTCCCAAATAATATATTTTTTGATTTTAGAGAATTTTTGATATGTTTCAGGGGACAAAAACTGCAACTTCTTAGCTATAACGAAGCATGGTCACAAAATCTGCCACTGAGTTATGAATTTTTGAAAAAAAAAATGATTTTTGGAAAAATCGAAATTCTTGATTTTTTTTATCAATTGCAAAAAAATATTCATAAATTTTTTTAATCAACTTTAAAGTTTTAAAAGAGTCATCAATGTTTTTGAAAAAATCGGAAAATGTCACGAATGTTTCATGTTTTAACATTGAAAATCGGAAAATTGGTTGCTGAGATATCGACATTAGAAAATGATGGGTTGTTTGGTAAGACTAAGAATACATAAATTTTCCTGTTTCTTTTTTCTTTAAGACGCTGTATCTCAGCAACCAGAGTTCCCATATTCAACGTCTCTTAGACAATTTAATTGGAAATTTTCAGAATTTTCAAAACAAATATTTTCAGATGTGGTTACTCATGATCACTGTTTTTAAAAATCGAGAAACTTCAAATATTTCGCTAAAATCAAACTTTCGGTGGCTATATTGAAAACGGAGCCCCTTATAAAAAAATTTTTGATGTACTTTTTGATTGCGAATTCAATTTTATATAATGAATTAGGTCATTTTTTTGTATAAAATTCGATTTTTTCTAAAAATCACTATTTTCCAAAAATGTATAACTCGGCGGAAATTTTTTTAACCATGCTTCTCTATGACCCAAAAGTTGCAGTTTTTTGTCTCCTAAAACAATTCTTGAAAATCAAATAATACATATTTTGAGACATTTAATTTTTGTGAAAAAAAATCGGCGATTTTTTCCGTGTATCATTTTTTTTCTCAATAGTCGTCAACAATACGTACAACTTTGCCGAAGACACCAAATTGATCAGAAAATTCACTCAAAAGATACAGATTTTTTTAATATTAGTACGGACAGCTGCCAAAATTGTATGGGGTCTTGCATGTGAGAACCAATGACACAAAATAGCATCTTTGGTCATAGCGAAGGTCTCCACAAAGTTTGAGCCAAATAAAATAATACAAAAAAGGTCGAAATCGGCTGATTTCGTAAACTATAAATTTTCAGCCATTATTTAGATTTTCCCGATATTTCACTGATATTATCGAGAAATTTGAAAAAAAAACTTTTATTTCTTTATATGTTGTTCGATATATATCTTTTATCTTATATAGCCCACAATAATAAATAGTTGAAAAATATTTTTATACCTCAGTGAGTTAAACTTTATAGAAAAGAAAAAAAAAATCTTTATTTGGGAAATACGTTGCAAACATTTAAAAAAAAATAATCCAACCAAAAACTGTGGAGTTAATTACGATAAAAATCGAGATCTTGAACAATGTTTGGTCTTTTACTGTATTTTCGTATTTTTGGAACAATTTATAGTACTGGAATATCGCGATAAAAATTGAGTTCTGGAACAATGTTTTGTAATAAATTATAGTACTGGAACACAAAACTCACAGTTTTTTTTTTCAGAAATATGTATCTAATACTTGCTGACACATTTTGCAACTAAAAACTGTTGGGGTCGTCACCATAAAAGATGAATTCTAGAACAATGTTTGATTTTTGTTGTATTTTATGTATTTTTGCAATATTTTTTATTATTTGATTATTTTAATAATGTGTTTCCAACACTTGTTGAAACATTTTGTAATCAAAAACGTTGGTGGTCATTGCTTTAAAAATCAGGTTCTCGAACAATGTACGATTTTCACTGTATTTACGTATTTTTTTAATATTTTGTAGTACTTGAATACAAAACTTTTCAGAATATTTTAGAAATATGTAGCAAACATTTGAAAAATAAGCTCCTATAAAAAAATGTGGAGATTATTACATTTTTGTAATTTTTTGTAATATTTTGTAGTACTTGATTACAAAAGTCTTCAGATTTTTTTTTTAATATGATGCCCACATTTGAAGAAACATATTACAATTAAAGATCATTGCAATAAAAATTTAGTACTAGAACAATTTCGGATTTTTATGTATTTTACGTATTTTTGTTATAATTTAAAGTATTTCAGTACAAAACTCTTCAGATTTTTTTAGAAATATGTTTCCAACACTTGATGAAACATTTTGGAACCAAAAACTGTTGGGCTTATAAAGATAAATTCGAGTTCTAGATCAATTTCTGATTTTTAACTCTATTTTACGTTTTTTTTTGTAATATTTTGTTGAACTTGATTACAACACTCTTCAATTTATTTTAGGAATATGCTTCTAACACTTGAGGAAACATTTTGAATCCAAAAACATAGTCATTGCCATAAATATCAGGTTTTCGAACAATGTACGAATTTACTGTATTTACGTATTTTTGTAATATTTTGTAGTACTTGATTACAAAACTATTCAGATTATTTTAGAAATATGTTGCAAACACAGAAGAAACATGCTCGAATAAAAAATGTGGAAATCATCGCGATAAAAATTGGGTTCTAGAAAATTGTTTTGTAATAATTTATAGTACTTGAATAAAAAACTCATCAGTTTTTTTAGAAATATGTATCTAATACTTGATGAAACATTTTGCAACTAAAAGCTACGGGGGTCGTCACGTTAAAAGTCGAATTCTAGAACAATGTTTAATTTTTATTATATTTTACGTATTTTTTTAATGTTTTGTAGTATTTGAATACAAAACAGATTGCTTTTGAAATATGTTTCCAACACTTGATGAAACATTAGGCAACCAAAAACTTTGGGGGTCATTGCTATAAAAATCAATCACACACACAGTACGTACTTTAGGATTTTCACTGTATTTACGTATTTTTGTAAAATTTTGCCGGGACCGTGGTGTAGGGATAAGCGTGGTTGCCTCTCACCCAGTCGGCCTGGGTTCGATCCCAGATGGCATCTCGGTCACGCCTTCCGTTGGACGAGGAAGTAAATGTTGGCCCCGGTCTAACTTGGAGGTAAGGTCGTTAGCTCAGTCCAGGTGTAGAATTCGTCTCCGTGGGTCCTGTCTCGATGGAGTCGCTGGTAGGCTGTTGAACTCATAATACAAAGGTAGTAAGTTCGAATTCCGGGGTGGATGGAAGCTAAGGTGTAAAAAGCGGTTTGCAATTGCCTCAACAACCAAGCCTTTAGACACCTAGTTTCGAGTAGGGATCTCGCAATCGAGAACGCCAAGACAATGTGAGGAGCGAACAATTTATTTATTTTTGTAAAATTTTGTAGTGCTTGAATACAAAACTTTTCAGATTATTTTACAAATATGTTTCTTACACTTGAGAAAATTTTTTTCATACAAAAACATTGGGGGTCATTACTATAAAAATCAGGTTCTTGAACAATGTACATTTTTTAACTGTATTTGCGTATTTTTGTACAATTTGGTAGTACTTGAATACAAAACTCTTCAGATTATTTCAGAAATATGTATCTAATACTTGAGGAAACATATTGCCACTAGAAACTGTGGGGGCCGTCACGATAAGAGTTGAATTCTAGAACAATGTTTGAATTTTACTGTATTTTACGTATTTTTGTAATATTTTGTAGTACTTCAATACAAAACTCTTCAGATTGCTTTAGAAATATGATTCCAACGCTTGATGAAACATTATGCAAACAAAAACATTGGGAATCATTGCTATAAAAATCAGGTTCTTGAACAATGTACGTTTTTTACTGTATTTACGTATTTTTGTAAAATGTTGTTGTACTTGAATACAAAACTCTTCAGATTATTTCAGAAATATGTATTTAATACTTGAGGAATCATTTTGCCTTTAGAAACTGTGGCGGCCGTCACGATAACAGTTGAATTCTAGAACAATGTTTGAATTTTACTGTATTTTACGTATTTTTGTAATATTTTGTAGTATTTGAATACAAAACTCTTAAGATTGCTCCAACGCTTGATGAAACATTACGCAAACAAAAACTTTGGGGGTCATTGCTATTAAAACAAAGTTCTCGAACAATGTACGATTTTTTGAAGTGTTTACATATTTTTGTAATAATTTATAGTACTGGAATACAAAAATCTTCACAATGTTCTTGAAATAATAATTGATGATTTTTACATCCGAAGTAATATGGATTCAACGGCATAATTATTGGTATCACGTTCATGCGGCACAAAAATATGCCTAACGCCATGCTGGCAGCACGGTGCAGACGGCGAGAGAGAATAGAGAGAGAGAGCAGCGCGCGGGGAGAGCGAAATGTAGCAAGCACAAAACGACAAAAATCGGAGCTCGGTCTTTCACTTAGCCCTTAAGTACTGGTTACAGAGTGGGGGGTAAAGCACATTTTTCACAATATGTTGAACAATAGCTAAAAAATGAAAAATGTCAAAGAACTTGTTAAAATATTTCAAAAATGTTAAATGTATTGACCAAATGTTCCATGTAAAGAATGTTCAATATTTTGAACAGTTGTTTAAAATGTTAAACAAGTCTTGAACAGTGTTGTTGGATAAGCGTCCAGAATGCTGAGCAACTGTTTAAATAGGTAGAACAAATGTTCAAAATAATGATCATTGAGAAGTTATCTGAATTATTTAGGTACTCTCTTGAAAAATCCCTCCTCTAAAATGCTTCACAGCTTCATTACAACTTTTTACCAAAGAAATGAAAAGAACTCATCCCTTGCCTTGCAGTGGCAACCATCGATTAATGTATGACGTGTTCGCGTGCACAACACACAGCCTCCAAGGTGAGCGCCTAAATGTGAAAAGTTGCAAAGTTTTCTTTCCCGAACTCGTTCACAACCTAAACGAGAAAATATGTAGTACAGCTTGCCATAACAGGGAAGAACACGAGAGATTGCATAAAACCAGGCGTAAAAGCCCGGAGAGAGAAAAAAGTGAAAAGAAATCAACACAATGCCGAGATGCTGCGAAAAGAGTTTCTTTTTTTTTCTGCTGCCCGGGAAAAGCGAACGAACAAGTGCACGTAATCATGGAAAATTCTTTGGAAAGTCACAAACACATATAGAGTTGGTTAGTGGTACTCGCACAAGGGTGAAAAGAGATTACATTCGGGCACAACCGTGAGGAGAAAATCGAGCCTTGGAAAAGGGGGAAAATAAGTATAAATTGAAAGGATTTCTTTTTTCCTTTTTTCCTCTACATAGAAATCAGAAAAGATATTTTGTGGTAAAACTGGGACTTCATATCAAGCTTCTTCATTTGGCGTGTGCGAGGACGACCAGTGCGAACGAAGTGGGGTTCATGAAAGAGTGTGTAGTATATTTTTAGATGCAAACCATGTTTCGTTAAAATTAGGGCTCATGTGGTAGAGAGAAACCCGCCGTAAGAAGGCAAACGTGCAATAGCTATTGAGGAATATGGGTACTAGTTCGACATGTTTGATTATAAATTTATAAATTTATAAAAAATTTTGATTTCTTTGAATACCATAACCAAATTTTGTGATAAGTAACTGTAGTCGCATATGGAATTTAAAAACATTTAGTCTTAAAATTTAAAAAAATCCACTGTTTTATGTCCATTTTTTTTTAAATTGACAATTTATCTGTAAAAATTATTGAAAATATCTAAATCCTTCTTCAAATCTTCAAATCTTCAAATCATCAAATTTTCAAATTATCAAATCTTCAAATCTTCAAATCTTTAAATATTCAAATCTTTAAATCTTCAAATCTTCAAATCTTCAAATCTTCCAAACTTCAAATCTTCAAATCTTCAAATCATCAAATTTTCAAATCTTCAAATCTTCAAATCTTCAAATCTTCAAATCTTCAAATCTTCAAATCTTCAAATCTTCAAATCTTCAAATCTTCAAATTTTTAAATTTCTAATCTTCAAATCTGTTTGATTGCGTTGAAGCATTGTTACGTTGTTATGGTTGAAAGATTTTTTACTTATGTAATCTTACAATTAAGATATAGACAAGTTTTCGAAGTCTTCGTCTCATCACAAAGATATCAAAAATACGAACACAACAAATAACATTGAGATATTTCCGCATGAAAATTACGAATTTCAAGATGCCAAGAATTGTAATGTTCTAAAAATATTATCTTGCAAGTACAAAACTAATAAAACATCGCTGTACAGACGTTAGCTTGCAGAGATGTTTTTTTTGTCTAAAATCTTCGAATTTGTAAGATATCTTTCTGCAAGATAATTTCAGGTAAATCTACGAAACCACCAGAAGTAATCATGAAAGTTAGGATTTTAAGAAAAGAAATTATTTTGTTTATTTTATTTATCACATTTTTCGATCCATTATTTTGGAAAAAAACTAAAATCATCTTGCAGGTTGTCTTTATGAAACCAGAAGAAGTTATCTTGAAAGGTATAATTTATCATTTTGTAAAAAAAAACTGAACTTATCAGCAGAAATTGAACTGAATTGAAGAAATTGACCTTAAGTTAACCGAGCTGAAGTTATCTCGCAGAAAGTTATCTTTTAAAAAATCTACCTAAAGTTATCTTGCAGGAAGTTATCAAAAATTGAGCTGAAATTGTATAGTACAAAGTTATCTTACAAAACTTGAGCTGAAATTATCTGGCAGGAAGTTATTTTACAAAAATCGAGCAGAAGTTATGTTGTTAAAGGTCATCTTACAAAAAATCGAGCAGAAGTTATCTTGCAGAAATTAACCTTACAAAAAATCGAACTGAAGTTGTCTTGTAGAAAGTTAACTTCCAAAAATTGAGCAGAAATTTATTTTATTAATGTTATCCTACAAAAAATTGAGTTGAAGTTATCGGACATTAACTTATCGTACAAAAATTGACCAGAAATTATATTGTTTAAGGTCATCTTACAAAAAATCGAGCAGAAGTTACCTTACTGAAAGTTATTTTACAAAAATCCAGCAGAATTTTTAATTAAAAATTTTATCTTACAAAAAATCGAACTTAAGGCCCCCGTCTCGTGACTCGCGCGCGCGTGGTTTATCATTTTTCATATTTGTTATATTATCGTTTTTAAAAATCCAAACACATCACGATTTACAGAATTTTCTCAGCTTTCTAACTACGGGTTCATTTTTCAAAAAAAGTGAGTTTTTCTTCTCCATCGGTGCTTTTTAGTAAGATAGTTTTTCAAAATTCTGGGGTATTTCAAAATTTATCGCGATGACCTATACTTTTTTATACACTAAAATGTTCGTTGGGATGTGGGCAACATATGTCTAGAACATTGTTATAACTTTTGACCAAAATATATTGCCGTTTTTTAGTAAAAACTATAGCGCGCCATCACCATATTTTGAAAATATTGAAAAAGCTGGTTTTTACCTTGGAAGGCAAAAATCTCGAAATTCAAAGCGATGACCTATACTTTTTATGGATGGAAAATGTTCAGAAATATTCTAGAATCAATTTGTAGTACATTGAAAAATATTTTAGTACATAAAAATATTTATTTTGGGCTAAATATTGAGAAAAATCTATTTTTTTCAAAGAAACTCAAATATATTCCAAGTATTTCGCCAATATCTCGAAATTCAAAGCGATGACTTATACTTTTTATGGATGGAAAATGTTCAGAAATATTCTAGAATCAATTTGTAGTACTTTGAAAAATATTTTAGTTCATAAAAATATTTATTTTGGGCTAAATATTGAGAAAAATCTATTTTTTTCAAAGAAACTCAAATATATTCCAAGTATTTCGCCAATATCTCAAAATTCAAAGCGATGACCTATACTTTTTATGGATGGAAAATGTTCAGAAATATTCTAGAATCAATTTGTAGTACTTTGAAAAATATTTTAGTACATAAAAATATTTATTTTGGGCTAAATATTGAGAAAAATCTATTTTTTTCAAAGAAACTCAAATAAATTCCAAGTATTTCGCCAGTATTACAAAATTCAAAGCGATGACCTATACTTTTATCGATGAGAAATGTTCAGAAATATTCTAACATCAATTTGTAGTACTTTGAAAAATATTTTAGTACATAAAAATAACTATTTTGGGCTAAATATTGAGAAAAATCTATTTTTTTCAAAGAAACTCAAATATATTCCAAGTATTTCGCCAATATCTCAAAGTTCAAAGCGATGACCTATACTTTTTATGGATGGAAAATGTTCAGAAATATTCTAGAATCAATTTGTAGTACTTTGAAAAATATTTTAGTACATAAAAATATTTATTTTGGGCTAAATATTGAGAAAAATCTATTTTTTTTAAAGAAACTCAAATATTATCCAAGTATTTATCCAATATATCAAAATTCAAAGCGATGACCTATACTTTTTATGGATGTAAAATGTTCAGAAATATTCTTAAATCAATTTGTAGTACTTTGAAAAATATTTTAGTACATAAAAATATTTATTTTGGGCTAAATATTGAGAAAAATCTATTTTTTTCAAAGAAACTCAAATATATTCCAAGTATTTCGCCAATATCTCAAAATTCAAAGCAATGACCTATACTTTTTATGGATGGAAAATGTTCAGAAATATTCTAAAATCAATTTGTAGTACTTTGAAAAATATTTTAGTACATAAAAATATTTATTTTGGGCTAAATATTGAGAAAAATCTATTTTTTCATAGAAACTTAAATATATTCCAAGCATTTTGTCAGTATCACAAAATTCAAAGCGATGACCTATACTTTTTATCGATGGAGAATGTTTAGAAATATTGCAGTATTAATTTGTAGTACTTTAAAAAATATTTTAGTACATAAAAATATTTATTTAGGGCAAAATATTGAGATAAATCTCTTTTTTCAAAGAAACTCAAATATTATCAAAGTATTTATCCAATATATCAAAATTCAAAGCGATGACCTATACTATTTATTGATGGAAAATGTTCAGAAATATTCTAGAATCAATTTGCAGTACTTAAAAAAATGTTTTAGTACAATCACATTTTTCCAAAATCAATTCAAATCAAATTGCTCGCTCAACAGCATTGCCTTGGCGTTCTCGATTGTGAGATTCCTACTCGAAACTAGGTGTTCGAAGGCTTGATTGTTGAGGCAATTGCAAACCTCTTTTTACATCCAAGCTTCCATCTATCCCGGGATTAGAACTGATGATCTTTGGATTGTGAGTCCAAATGCTGATCAGCGACTCCATCGAGAAAGGACCCAGGGAAACGACTTCTGGATTGAGCTAACGACCTACCCCCCCTAGTAACATTTTAGGTTTTAAGTAGGCCATAAAATCCCATATAGGCCGTATGAAGGTTTGCAGAACCATGATAAAACCTATAAGTTTAAAAATGTTACTAGGGCTCTAAGTTAGACCGGGGCCAACATTTACTTCCCCGTCCGACGGAATGCGTGATCAGACAAATCTCGTCTCGAAAAATGCCACCGGAACCTTTTGGGATCGAAACCAGGCCGCCTGAATGAGAGGCAACCAGGTATACCCCTTCACCACCGGTCCTGGCTTTTTCAAGTATTTTTCCAATATCTCAATATCACAATATTACAAAAAACTTACCAGAAATTCAACAGAAGTTTGATTTTTTTTTAGAAATAGATGAAAATGGCCTGTAATGTTTCAATTTCATAACAATTACAGAGATTTAGAAAAGGTTGCCATGTTGCCAAAATTGCACAGAATTTTACATCTAAAAATTACTATTGATTTTTCTTCAAGTGCATTTGCGTTACCTTGCCAAAACATTTTTATTTTTTTTTCAAAAAATGTGTTGCTCAAACAATATTTATTTGTCTCAGAAAAATATATTTGGACATATGCTTACATGCTCTTTTCAAATAGAATTGCTATATAACATTTTTTTCCTATAATCTTACACTTTTTATTGACTGAAAAACCAATTATGCAAAATTGTATGTGTGGACAAATAAAATTTATGAGGAATGAGTTTCCCCAAACGTTGAAATTCCTCATGATAAATGTATACAATTATATGCCATGTTTTTTTGCGGTATATTTATGCTACAAATGAAATCATTTATTAATCCTAACAGAAATAAATAATATATTTTATAGTAAATAATCCTCCAGCCTGAAAAAAAATTAGTTTTGAAAAGAAAATAATAATTTCAAAAATCGTGAACTGCTTACATGAATTTGAAAATTTACACAGAAAAAAAAAGTTGAATTTTGGAATGTTGAAAATTTGGTAGGTTGAATATTACCTTTTTTTTTAGTAATATTACATAAAAAATGTGTAAAAATGTGAACCTGATGAATATTCATCAAAAACTGATGCAAATTCATGATTTTCTGAGGTAAAATTAATCATTTTTTTACACAAAATCTGTCACCATTTCCTGATGAATATTACCATCATTTTTTTTTTTCAGTGTACGAAGAAACCTTTTGCTGGAATGTTGCAATTTCTCCATACTTATGAAAATTTTTCTTAGTAAATTTCAAAATTTTGCGAGGTATCATATTAAACTTCACAGCAACTGGATAGAAACATGTTGCTGATTTGACGAGCTCTAGCTCGTTCAAGTACAATTATGGTCCATATTCGCTCATCCTTTGTTCCTAATCATTCTTATAAAAATATTTCCAAATTATAGAACTCGAACTATACTCTAAAAATATATATATATATTTCAATGAACAATTTAGCAATATATTTTCCAAAGCTAATATTTTTGTATCAAAATACTTTTGTGAAAAAAGGTCATCGAATTAAATTTTGAGTTAGGCCGTTGCAAATATTTTGAAATTTAAAGCTATGGTATAAAAATTTGAATAAAAAAAAAATGTTTTAAAAAGCATCTTCAACTTGCCCAGTTGTTTTGCAATCATTAGTTTTCAAAATATCAAATTTTTGAGGAAAAAAATCGCAAAAAAAAACTTGTTGCGGTACTATTCGTCAAAAGTTGATTGATTCAAATTAATTTTGAACATTTTTAATTGAAAAACAAGTATAGGTCATCGATTTGAATTTTGAGATATTGGCGAAATACTTGGAATATATTTGAGTTTCTTTGAAAAAAATAGATTTTTCTCAATATTTAGCCCAAAATAAATATTTTTATGTACTCAAATATTTTTCAAAGTACTACAAATTGATTCTAGAATATGTCTGAACATTTTCCATTCATAAAAAGTATAGGTCATTGCTTTGAATTTTGAGATATTGGCGAAATACTTGGAATATATTTGAGTTTCTTTGAAAAAAAAAAATAGATTTTTCTCAATATTTAGCCCTAAATAAATATTTTTATGTGGGTAATTCTCTACCAACTCACACGAAATCGGGAAAAGTTGCCCCGACCCCTCTTCGATTTGCGTGAAACTTTGTCCTAAGGGGTAACTTTTGTCCCTGATCACGAATCCGAGGTCCGTTTTTTGATATCTCGTGACGGAGGGCGGTACGACCCCTTCCATTTTGAACATGCGAAAAAGAGGTGTTTTCAATAATTTGCAGCCTGAAACGGTGATGAGATAGAAATTTGGCATCAAAGGGACTTTTATGTAAAATTAGACGCCCGATTTGATGACGTACTCAGAATTCCGAAAAAACGTATTTTCATCGAAAAACAATAAAAAAGTTTTAAAAATTCTCCCATTTTCCGTTACTCGACTGTAAAAATTTTGGAACATGTCATTTTATGGGAAATTTAATGTACTTTTCGAATCTACATTGTCCCAGTAGGGTCATTTTTCATTTAGAACAAAATTTTCATTTTAAAATTTCGTGTTTTTTCTAACTTTGCAGGGTTATTTTTTAGAGTGTAACAATGTTCTACAAAGTTGTAGAGTAGACAATTACAAAAAATTTGATATATAGACATTAGGGGTTTGCTTATAAACATCACAAGTTATCGCGATTTTACGAAAAAAAGTTTTGAAAATGTTACTTTTTGCGTTTCTCTTTGTTTCGTCGTCCGTGTCTGTCGCGGGTGACCATGAACGGCCATGATCGATGACGACCAACTTTTTTAAAACTTTTTTTCGTAAAATCGTGATGTTTATAAGCAAACCCCTTATGTATATATATCAAAATTTTTGTAATTGTCTGCTCTACAACTTTGTAGAACATTGCTACACTCTAAAAAATAACCCTGCAAAGTTAGAAAAAACACGAAATTTTAAAATGAAAAATTTTGTTCTAAATGAAAAAATGACCCTTCTGGGACAATGTAGATTCGAAAAGTACATTAAATTTCCCATAAAATGACATGTTCCAAAATTTTACAGTCGAGTAACGGAAAATGGGAGAATTTTAAAACTTTTTAGTGTTTTTCGATGAAAATACGTTTTTCGGAATTTGATTACGCCATCAAATCGGGCGTCTAATTTTACATAAAAGTCCCTTTGACACCAAATTTCTATCTCATCACCGTTTCAGGCTGCAAATTATTGAAAAACACCTCTTTTTCGCATGTCGTACCGCCCCTCCGTCACGAGATATCAAAAAACGGACCTCGGATTCGTGATCAGGGACAAAAGTTACCCCTTAGGACAAAGTTTCACGCAAATCGAAGAGGGGTCGGGGCAACTGCTGTGTGAGTTGGCGGAGTATTACCCATGTACTAAAATATTTTTCAAAGTACTACAAATTGATTTTAGAATATTTCTGAACATTTTCCATCCATAAAAAGTATAGGTCATCGCTTTGAATTTTGAGATATTGGCGAAATACTTGGAATATATTTGAGTTTCTTTGAAAAAATAGATTTTTCTCAATATTTAGCCCAAAATAAATATTTTTATGTACTAAAATATTTTTCAAAGTACTACAAATTGATTCTAGAATATTTCTGAACATTTTCCATCCATAAAAGTATAGGTCATCGCTTTGAATTTTGAGATATTGGCGAAATACTTGGAATATATTTGAGTTTCTTTGAAAAAAATAGATTTTTCTCAATATTTAGCCCAAAATAAATATTTTTATGTACTAAAATATTTTTCAAAGTACTACAAATTGATTCTAGAATATTTCTGAACATTTTCCATCCATAAAAAGTATAGGTCATCGCTTTGAATTTTGAGATATTGGCGAAATACTTGGAATATATTTGAGTTTCTTTGAAAAAAATAGATTTTTCTCAATATTTAGCCCAAAATAAATATTTTTATGTACTAAAATATTTTTCAAAGTACTACAAATTGATTCTAGAATATTTCTGAACATTTTCCATCCATAAAAAGTATAGGTCATCGCTTTGAACTTTGAGATATTTGCGAAATACTTGGAATATATTTGAGTTTCTTTGAAAAAAATAGATTTTTCTCAATAAATATTTTTATGTACTAAAATATTTTTCAAAGTACTACAAATTGTTTCTAGAATATTTCTGAACATTTCCCATCGATAAAAGTATAGGTCATCGCTTTGAATTTTGTAATACTGGCGAAATACTTGGAATATATTTGAGTTTCTTTGAAAAAAAATAGATTTTTCTCAATATTTAGCCCAAAATAAATATTTTTATGTACTAAAATATTTTTCAAAGTACTACAAATTGATTCTAGAAAATTTCTGAACATTTTCCATCCATAAAAAGTATAGGTCATCGCTTTGAATTTTGAGATATTGGCGAAATACTTGGAATATATTTGAGTTTCTTTGAAAAAAATAGATTTTTCTCAATATTTAGCCCAAAATAAATATTTTTATGAACTAAAATATTTTTCAAAGTACTACAAATTGATTCTAGAATATTTCTGAACATTTTCCATCGATAAAAAGTATAGGTCATCGCTTTGAATTTTGAGATATTAGCGAAATACTTGGAATATATTTGAGTTTCTTTGAAAAAAATAGATTTTTCTCAATATTTAGCCCAAAATAAATATTTTTATGTACTAAAATATTTTTCAATGTACTACAAATTGATTCTAGAATATTTCTGAATATTTTCCATCCATAAAAAGTATAGGTCATCGCTTTGAATTTCGAGATTTTTGCCTTCCAAGGTAAAAACCAGCTTTTTCAATATTTTCAAAATATGGTGATGGCGCGCTATAGTTTTTACTAAAAAACGGCAATATATTTTGGTTAAAAGTTAAAACAATGTTCTAGACATTGAACATCGAACATCGAACATTTTGGTGTATAAAAAAGTATAGGTCATCGCGATAAATTTTGAAATTCCCCAGAATTTTGAAAAACTATTTTACTAAAAAGCACCGATGGAGAAGAAAAACTCACTTTTTTTGAAAAATGAACCCGTAGTTAGAAAGCTGAGAAAATTCTCTAAATCGTGATGTGTTTGGATTTTTAAAAACGATAATATAACAAATATGAAAAATGATAAACCACGCGCGCGCGAGTCACGAGACGGGGGCCTTAAGTTATCTGGCAGGAAGATACCTTACAAAAATTGGGCAGAACTTATATTGCAAAACGTCAACTTACAAAAAATCGAGCTGAAGTTATCTTGCAGAAAGTTAACTTCCAAAAATTGAGCAGAAATTTATTTTATAAATTTTATCCTACAAAAAATTGAGCTCAAGTTATCCGGTAGGAACTTATCTTACAATAATCGATCAGAAATTATATTGTTTAAGGTCATCTTACAAAAAATCGAGCAGAAGTTATCTTGCTGAAAGTTATTTTACAAAAATCGAGCAAAAAATTATTTTATAAATGTTATCCTACAAAAACTCAAGCAGAAGTTTTCTTGCAGAAAATTATCTTACAAAAATCTAGCTGAAGTTATCTGGAAGAATGTTACCTTACAAATTTGATGAATTTATAAAAAGTGACTTATGTACTAAGCTTTTAAAAATAAGATATATAAGATCTCGAACATTTCCAGATTAACGAAAAGTAAAGAGCAGTTCTCTACGGAATCGGTCTTTTTTCTTTAATTTTAATTTTTGTATTTTTTAATCCGGCTGAAACATTTTTAGTGCCTTCGGTATGCCCAAAGAAGCCATTTTGCATCATTAGTTTGTCCATATAATTTTTCATACAAATTTGGCAGCTGTCCATTCAAAAATGATATGTGAAAATTCAAAAATCTGTATCTTTTGAAGGAATTTTTTGATCGATTTGGTGTCTTCGGCAAAGTTGTAGGTATGGATATGGACTACACTGAAAAAAATGATACACGGTAAAAAAAAATTTTGGTGATTTTTAATTTAACTTTTTGTCACTAAAACTTGATTTGCAAAAAAACATTATTTTTAATTTTTTGATATGTTTTAGAGGACATAAAATGCCAACTTTTCAGAAATTTCCAATATGGGCAAAAAATCTTTGACCGAGTTATGATTTTTTGGATCAATACAGATTTTTTGAAAAAATCGAATATTGGTCGCAAAAATTTTTCAACTTCATTTTTCGATGTAAAATCGAATTTGCAATCAAAAAGTACTCCAGTGAATTTTTGATATAGTGCACCGTTTTCAAGTTATAACCCTTTTTAGGTAAGTTTTTTGAAAATAGTCGAAGTTTTTCATTTTTTTTAAATTAGTGCTCATGTTTGCTCACCTTTGAAAAAAATAATTTTGAAAGGCTGAGAAAATTCTCTATATTTTGCCTTATTGAACTTTGTTGATAAACCCAAAGTTGCTGAGATATTGCCATGCAAAGGTTAAAAAACAGGAAAATTGATGTTTTCTAAGTCTTACCCAAACAACACTCCATTTTAGAATGTCGATATCTCAGCAACTATAGGTCCGATTACAATGTTGAAACATGAAACATTCGTAAAATTTTCTGATTTTTTCGAAAAAATATGTTCAAAAATTTAAAAACAAGACTAACATTTCAAACGGGCTAAACATTGTAAATCGGAATTATTGTTGCTGAGATATCGACACTAGAAAATGGTGGGTTGTTTGGGTAAGACTTAGAAAACATCAATTTTCCTGTTTTTAAACCTTTGCATGGCAATATCTCAGCAACTATGGATCGTATCAACAAAGTTCAATAAGGCAAAATATAGAGAATTATCTTAGCTTTTCAAAATTATTTTTTCAAGGGTGGGCAAACATGGGCACTAATTTAAAAAAATGAAAAACTGCGACTATTTTCAAAAAAGTTACCTGAAAAGGGTTATAACTTGAAAACGGTGCACTATATCAAAAATTCACTGAAGTACTTTTTGATTGCAAATTCGATTTTACATCGAAAAATGAAGTTGAAAAATTTTTGCGACCAATATTCAATTTTTTAAAAAAATCTGTATTGATTCAAAAAATTATAACTCGGTCAAAGATTTTTTGCCCATTCTGGAAATTTCTGAAAAGTTGGCATTTTATGTCCTCTAAAACATATCAAAAAATAAAAAAAATAAAATTAAAGTTTTTTTTGCAAATCAAGTTTTCGTGACAAAAAGTTAAATTAAAAATAACCAAATTGTTTTTACCGTGTATCATTTTTTTTCAGTGTAGTCCATATCCATACCTACAACTTTGCCGAAGACACCAAATCGATCAAAAAATTCCATCAAAAGATACAGATTTTTGAATTTTTACATAACATTTTTGTATGGACAGCTGCCAAATTTGTATGAAAAATTATATGGACAAACTAATGATGCAAAATGGCTTCTTTGGGCATACCGAAGGCACCAAAAAAGTTTCAGCCGGATTGAAAAATACAAAAAAAAAATCGAATGACCAAAATCTCAGAGAATCGCTCTAAAAAAAAAAAAAAAAAAAACAAAAATTCAAATATGTGAAATAACATACAATTTTATGGCATAACTTTGAAAAATCTTATGCAGTTTAGTTCCATTTTTTGTATTAAATTTAATGTCTGTTAATGGATTTTTTAAGTTTGAAAATTATTTTTCAAGATTAGAAATTCTTTAAACAGGAATTAATTAAGTCTACCTCATTTCAGTTTTTGTTTGATACATTCATCTCAGAATCCGATTCTTTCCCAAGAACTCTTTCCATTCAATTTAACGAACATCGTTTTCCAAGTCACACCACGTCCATATCCATTGCACCCTTTTCAGCAGCGATCGAGTTCAAAAGGTGTGGCATTCATCTTGGCAGCAGCAGCCATGCATGCATGCAAGAAAGTGAAATCGGATCGTTTTCCTCCGAGACTTTTCCACCCAAAAGTGTGCACGGCAAGCTCTGCTCCGGTAACCGGTCGTCAGTGACACCAGTGTGCATTTACGGTGTCGCTTCAAGTGTGGCGAACCTTCCTTTCACATGGGTGGCAGGAAAATGAGAAAAATCTTGTGATTAAAGGGTTCCTGGAAAGGAGGAAGCAAAAAAAAAAAAACCTTCATGAATAAGAAGCGAATATTGAGGGCATTATGGAGCCAAGATGAAGTTTTTTTTTTGCTTGCCAGACGAGGTCGGAAAAACTTTTCGTTCGAAGCAAAAGACGTATTGTTGTCGAGAACGGGAACATAAGTTGCGAGAGCTTGGCTCGAGCTGGGGAATGGGGTGGGGTGGGGTACCTAAGGAAAACTATCAATGTGCTTTCGGGAAAATGGGCATGTTTTACGTGGTTCATTGTTCTCCTCTGACGTTACATTATACGTGGTACATTTCCCATCTCGGTCTCGTGTAATGGCGCCATTCAATGGAGGAGATTTAGTGTCGAACATATTGGAATAATGTTATTGTGAGGCTAGCTTTGGATAACGTCATGATTCGAAATCCCGGACGCTTCGAAACCCGGACAGCTCATCTTGTTTTATCAATTATTTGGATATAAGTTCGCATTATAAATGTCTAAATTGGGTTATTTGATGAATTCTAACATCAACTTTCATTTAAAGTTTTTTTGAAAGCTGTAGTTAATGTCAAAACAATTAAATTAAATAAAATTATAAGATTACCAAAAATGCGAAACATTTCACGTGAAATATTTCATGGACGTCCGAAGCACCGGGAAGGCAAAGCAGAAATTTATGGTTTTTATTTCCTTAAGGCCGATGCAAATATTAAAAAAAGTTTTTGTCCCTCAGCCTTGGCCGAGGTCAAGGGGGGGGGGCAAAAAAATAAAAAAATATAAAAATTTTAATAACAAGCCATAGTCTTCACATTTAAATGAAAAAAGTGTTTTAAAATGCATTTTACACTAGTTCAGTTGTTTTGCAATCACTAGTTTTCAAAAAATCTAAGATCTGACAAAAACAAAAATTGTATCGAAAAAAAAGATTTTGCATCGAAAATTTTCAAAAAAACTTAAGATTTTTTAATAAACCCAAACATGCTAAAAATGATTTTAAAGGCAGAAGAATGTATTTTCATTTGATTTCAGCTGGTTGCACTTGAATTTTCATTGAAATTTTGAAGTTTATTGTAAAATTTTTTTGCCCCTGATTTTCGGGCCAATTTTGAAGGGGGTGACAAAACTTTAAAAATATTTATACCAGCCTAAATTCAATATTAAATAAAATATCGATTGTTTTGATGTTAACAGCTTATTTGAGACTGAAGAATGCCATTTACTAACATTTCAGTCCAAATTTGTGCGATTCATGAGCAAAAACGAGTGTCCGGAATTCGAAGCAAAAGTGTCCGGATTTCGAATCAACAATCAGTGTCCAGGATTCGAAGCACAACAAGTCATTTTAATTTTCAAATTCTGATGAAAAATTGTTAGAAAATTTCTCATTCTCTTAAAACTGATTGTTGATACTAAATCCTGACGATATTTCTTCATTTCCAACTTATTACATGATTTTTTGTCAGCTATAACAAAAATGATATGCTACTAAGTGTCCGGATTTCGAATCATGACGTTATTATACTGGGGGAACTCAATGTTATCATTTGAACTGCTTGTTACGAGATTTTGAATTCAGAAACCAATATTATCTCTCAGAACATGTCCAGATATTGATTTTAGCTGAGCAACAACTTAAAAGCATAAATTTCTCTTATTTATATTTTCCATTATTTTTTTAAACGATAGAAATTCCATCACGAGTGAAGATTTCGTACTAAATTTCCTCAAATTAGAAATTCTAAGTTACTCTTATTTTCCAAAACACCTGTCCCGCTTTAATTAAAGCTCCGACGATTACGTTAATATCTCTCGCCCTAACTTGAATCACCTGTCGGATTTTCATTTTCCACAATCGTCCGAAATTCCCCAACGTGATGCTTTATTTTCTCCGGGCTCAAAATATTGCCACTTTATAATTAAATTTCCTCCGACCCCCGGTGGGAATCTTTTTCTTTTTTTTTTTTTGCTGTTGTTATTTGGCTTATCTCCCGGCAAAGGTGGAGGGGAAGCTTTCATGAAAATTTAACGCCAGTCCCAGACGGCCAGACGCCAGTAAAAGCTCCCGGAAAGGAAGCTGCGCAGCAAATATTCAGCGTTTTCTAAATGGCTCTCCAGTGTGGAGGAAGAGGAAGCTGACTGACTGACTTGCTGTGGCTGGCAACAGGAAAGATTTGGTTTGTTGAGGGGGTGGGGAGTGATTTCTAATTCTGGATTCTGGTTATGATACTTTGGAAATATAAAGATAACCGTTTTGGAAATTATCATTTCCATTTCAAGCGTTTAAGGTAACTGTTACTAGATCATTTCCATTGAAAACACAAAACCGTGGTTATAAAATCGAACGACTTCTGTTTATCTACTTCTGTAAAAAAAACTAGCAGCGCAAAAAATAAATAAACATTTTCCACCTTTATCGTGCAACTCTCGGCGCTTTGTGAAGGCCTCCCCCCCCCCCCCACCCACCCTCAGGAATCGTCATCGTCGTAAACCGTTTCCTGTCCTAATTGTGAGTAAAGAGCTTTCCTCCGGTTAAACTACCTGGCCAGAGGGTGGGGGAGTAGCGAGCAAAACCGTTTTCCCGGGAAATGGAAAATAGCTGGCAAATAAAAGAGGAGCAAATAAAACCCACCCTGAAGCATCAGAATGTAACTATCTCTGTGCAGAGTTTTTCCGAGGATTTCTTTCTTCTCTCTCTCACCAACCAGTTTGCAGTTGCAGGGTGAAAAGTTATGAAAAACTACTGTCGTTGGGGGAGGAGCGGGGGGGGGATCCCCTCCGGACAGAAAAGGTGAAATAAAATTACAACAAATGGTACAAAATTAAAACACCCTCTCAGCTCCCTGAAGGGGAAACGAGATACGAGAACGGTGGATGGAAACATCTTTGTCGAGCGCAGGAAAGTCAGAAAGTTGAACTTCTTTTTTCACGGTGAATACGATTGTCGTACGGAGGGTTTTTCGGGGGAAAGGTTGAAGGGTCAGGTTGGGTTGAAATAGTGTGTGGCCTACGGGGAGGCTTTTTCGTGGCGAAGGGATGTGAACGCTCTGCTCGTAATCTCTGCGGCTATTATCGTTACGATTGTGGGGATTGTTATGGTTTTTGGGATCGAGGGCGAAAGGTAAATGGCGAATTGGATTTGTTGTTTTATGTTGTGAATATCAGCAAGAGGTCAACGGTTAGCAGGTACAAGATTGTCATTTTCTTTATTAATATTTATACAGATTTTTCTTTTCCATGTACATTGTACATTCATTTAGTTCAAAATATTATTGAGTATCCAATCACAATTGGTGACTTTTCACCTCCAATTTTAAATACAATCCATAATAATTTATTAAATACAAGCCTTACCCGAAAAACATCGTCTTTTCCTTTTTTCGTTTGGTGACGTTTTAAGCTGTTTTCTTTTTGATTTTTTTTTTGAAATTAAATATGTCTTTATTGAACTTTCTTATAATAATTACATTTCATTTACATTCTAAGTGGTATGGCTACATGCTCTTCATCTTTGTTATATTTTTCGTTTTCTTATTAACTGTTCACATTCATTTATTTACTTCAAATTGTTTTACATTTTTGCATTGAATCAAATAAATTTGGGTAAAAAAGAAGAAAAAAAATCACTTTAACATTTAATCCTAACTTAAAACTAAAAAAAGCAAATTCATTGAAATATTCAAAATCGTTAGAACGAGTAAACTACGTACTGTATTTTAAGATAAATCCTCCAAGCGTTCTTACTTGTTCCTGGTGAGTTTTGCAACCACGCAGTGTTGTTGTCATCTCGATGAAAATGTTCAGAAGTTCTTGTGGTGAAAACAGGTCACTACTGCCTTCATTCGTTGATGTTGGTAGGTTTTCCCTCGGTTGCAAACTAAAGCCTGGAGGTGTTGTATTCTCTGCAACTTTTTGCCGCTGATTCAACGGCAATGGCTGCAGATTTGGAACCACTCGAACAGATCCCGCTCCAGGTGACGCCAAAGCAGGAAAATCCACGTCCGTGAAAGTTGGTGGTGTTTTGCGACAATTTGGTTGGTGCCTCGTCGTCGCTTGCTGCCGAATTTTCACAAACTCAGCTCGTTTTGGGCAGCTTCGATTCTTGGTCGAATGGTCGCCGCCGCAATTGAAGCATTTGGCTTCAATGTTCTCATTGATTGTGTTGCAAGCTTCAGTATTGTGCTCACCTCCGCAGGTTGCACAACGACTCTTGATGAAACAGTTCCTTCCACCATGCCCAAACTGCAAACAGTTCGAACATTGCGTCACGTCACGGTGCACTGGACGATAACGTTTCCAAGTTACGAGGTTGTTGAAAATTGCCCAAATTGCCTTCAGCTCAGACGGCGTTGTCGATCCTTTCTCGAGATGAATCAGGTACAGTTGATCACGATACTTGATGTCCTCGTTGTGTCTCGTCATCTTGAAGACTTCGATCACGTTCAACTTAAGAGTTTTGACAAGGGGAAAACCACTCTGCTCATTGCCCTCGAGTAGGCTGTGCCCTAAAGTTGCCCAAACGTGCCCGAAGGTGCCCGAGTGAGCCCTGAAGCCAAGAAAAAAACAGGACGGTACATAGCAACCGTGTTACAATATTTGTTTATAATGTTTTCACAATCCTGTCAGCGTTCAGTTTTCGGTTTTGCAAAGAATAAATTTAGATTTCTTATTCTGCTGGATGCAATCTATTGTTGCAGAGTCTTCTCATTTGATTGATGGTAAGATGCATTGTATCAACTATAGAATGTAGTTTGGTCATATACTTTTATCTTTTAGGAATGAACCCATTGGAAAATTTTGTAAACCAATCTAAACAGAGTGAAGGGATGATGAATGTGGGGCCTTCGAGTTGACGTTGCAGCAGTACGATCCTTGCGATCCTCGGTGATGACCTATGACCTCTCGCTTTCCCCACAGCCGCCAGCTCGAGTTCAGCACGAAGAGCTGCGGCAATCGTCTCCACGAGATAAGAGAGGTTTTATTAGGCATAACAAGAATATTGAGGTGCTTCTAGAAACAACGAGTTTACACGTCACATTTTTGTAAAGTCCGATTATGAATACTCCAATTATCACTAATCTGAAACAAACGCTAGGTGCAATCAACAACAATCACATTCAAGTCTATTGAATGAAAATACATCGAAGTTCAAAAAACCATAAACCACGTTCTGTTCTTCGGTTTTCCTAAAAAAGTTCACCAGAAGCATATGCCACTGCTTTCATTCCTGAACTATTGAAATACATAACAAAATATTATTAAATATAAAAATTAAGCTCTTGCATGCCGTATTATTTGTTCTCTTGAAATTTAGCATCAATCGATATATCCTAGAGAATGATTTTTCAACACCGACAAATAAACGAGTTTGTTATTCATGAAGTCATTATTTAAAATTACTTTCCTTCCTTTATCAGTGTCAACAAAAGGATTTCATGACAATATACAATTGTTTAGCTCACAAATAATTTTAATTAAACAAAATGCACTTGCAATAAGAAACAGTTCTTCTGACAACTTCAAATGTTTGGGATAGAATTTTTCAACCGTCAAAGTCAAAATGAAAGGTGCCCGAGTAGGTGCCTGAAGGTGCCTGAAAGTGCCTGAAGGTGCCCGAGAGCGTGCCCGATGGTGCCCAGGGCTCTTTGATGAGAGTGGTTTTCCCCTTGAGTTTTGAGCTCTTCTTTCAGCACAATCACATCCATGTCGTACAGGCATCGAAGGACTTGTTTCATAGGTCGTTTACCTGGATCGTCATGGCTTTAGTATTCAATGTTTGTGTTGTTCAAGAAACGTAGTTGTAATCCTTTCTGCTAGGTAGCATAATTTAGAGTCCATCAGCACACAAGCGAATGGATGCTCGTAAAGCACCAGATTTGATAAATCCGGTCAGCCACTTTCGCAACGAGTCCGATGACTAAAGCCGATGTCTAAAAATATTTTTATCAGATTTCTCGGAAAATTTTACATAACATGTAAAAAATGGTGAAGTTTTGTTTTCAATACTCTGAGATACGATTTTTTGAAAATAAAAACTGGGGTTTTCGACGCGCTACGCCCAAAAATGGGAAAATTACGAAAACCGGGAAAAATCGACTTTTTTCACCAAAACTGCAAACAGAAAAAAAGCAATTCCCGTAATCGTGAATTAAGTTCACGAATGTGAGATCCACGAAGGAATTTATTCATGAGTATGGTGCATTTGCACCATAAACGTGAATATATTCCTTCGTGGTTCTCATAATCGTGAACTGACTTCACGGTTTCAAGAATTGATTTTTTTCTGTGCAATAACTTGAAAACTTCAGCGATGACCTATACATGTTAGGGTACCAAAAATTTTGGTATCCTTACATGTATAAATCATCGCTGATATTTTGAAGAATTGGCAGTTTTAGTGAAAAAGTCTATTTTTACCCGTTTTTGTCATTTTCCCATTTTTGCGCGTGGCACGCCGAAAAACCCAGTTTTTATTTTCTGGAGATCGTATCTCAGAGTATTAACACTCAAACGCTCGGGTAGTCATTTGACCCCTATTTTTTTCTTAAAAATCTCATAACTTTTGATAGAATTGACCAATTTGGATGCTTCCGGGTGCAAAAGATCCAGATTTGTCTATATTTTCAACTGTCAGACGGAGGACAAATGTGGTCCATTTTTACCGGAGATATTCCGGATTCTGTTGGGGTACCTCGGCCCTCCTAAATGGTTATTTGGCCAATATAATAAAAACTTTTCAACAGAACAAAATCGGAAATGATGCAAAACTTCAAGGAATCATCCTAAAACATCATCCTGCATAGATACATGACATGCTGAAGACCTTCGGGCACCGGAACAGGTTCTATCCGGAAACGGTTCACTGAGCTGTTGCCCAACTGGAACCGGCTCCGCTGCCCCGTAGGACTTAACCATGTCAATTATTTTTGCAGGATGATGTATTAGGATGATGTCTTGTAGTTTTGCATCATTTCCGAAATTTTTCTGTTGAAAAGTTTTTATTATATTGGCCAAATACCCATATAGGAGGGCCGAGGTACCCCAACAGAATCCGGAATATCTCCGGTAAAAATGGACCACATTTGTCCTCCGTCTGACAGTTGAAAATATAGACAAATCTGGATCTTTTGCACCCGGAAGCATCCAAATTGGTCAATTCTATCAAAAGTTATGAGATTTTTAAGAAAAAAAATAGGGGTCAAATGACTACCCGAGCGTTTGAGTGTTAAGAACATAACTTCACAATTTTTTGATATGTCAAGTTTTCCGAGGAAACTGATAAAAATATTTTCAGACAAGGCTCTTTGGTCCCGAGACCTTCAAAACAGCATTTTAAGTTTTCATACGACCTTTTCAAATTATAAGTCAGATTATTGGAACTTCATACTATTTTCCACAAATAGCCAAACTAATCACCTTTCTTTTGCGCCTAAGACAGCTAAAATCAAATGAAATGTCGCGGAGATATGATTTTTTGAAAAAAGTGGTTTTTGCGAAAATCGACGAAAATTGCCATTTTTCGGACCACCCTAACACGGCGCAGGTCACCCTTACGGCCAAACAAAAAAAACGGGTCTAATAATTTCGGCCAAGGAACCCCCAGAATTTTTTTTCGAATCATGCTGTTTTCGTGGGGAATTGCTGTTAGAAAACATCAACTTTTCTGTTTCTAAACACTTGCATGGTAATATTTGAACAACTAAGTCGTATCAACAAAGTTCCAAAAAAAAAACAAAATATAGAGAATTTTCTCAGCTTTTCAAAAAAAATTTAAGATGGGCAAACATTGCTCCAATTAAAAAAAATGAAAAACTGAGACTATTTTAAAAAAAAGTCACTTAAAAATGATGCACTTTATAAAAACTTCACCAAAGTACTTTTTGATTGCATATTTGATTTTACATCGAAAAATTAAGATGAGAAATTTTTGCGACCAATATTTCGATTTTTTGAAAAAATCAGTATTGATTCAAAAAGTCATAACTCGGTCAAAGATTGTGTGTACAACCTGGAAATTTCTGAAAAGTTGGCATTTGATGTCCTCTAAAACATAAAACAAAAATAGTGTTTTTTGCAAATCAAGTTTTAGTGACAAAAAGTTGAATAAAAAATCACAATTTTTTACCGTGTATCATTTTTTTCCAGTTTAGTCCGTATTCATACCTACAACTTAGCTGAAGACACCAAATCGATCAAAAAAATCCTTCAAAAGATACAGATTTTTGAATGTTCATACATCATTTTTGTATGGACAACTGCCAAATTTGTATGGAAAATTATATGGACAAACTAATGATGCAAAATGGCTTCCTTGTGCATACCGAAGGCACCAAAAAAGTTCGGATTAAAAAATACAAAAATTAAAATTGAAGACAAAAGACCGATTTCGTAACGAATTGCTCATCTTCCATCTTCTGAAGAAGGGATTGGTTTTTGAGGTTCTTAACCTTTGAAATTTTCCATTAAGATTTGAAATAAGATTTCATTTGTTCGACATTCCCGTGTCAAATCAGTGTATCAATAACCTCATGCAAATCTTTTTGAATTCGCTTAAGTGGTTAATGGAAGAATCAAATTTTACTTGGACTTTAGGAATAGCAATATTCCCTGCATCTAAAATTGCATAAGTTAAAGATTCCAAGGCATTGATTGAGCCTTGGCAGGTTTCTAAAATAAAATCATGATTTAAATTATTCTCAATGCTGGTACCTTTCTCAGTTAGCTTTGTGGTTACTAAACACAGCACTATTGGGTCTGGTAACTGCTTCACGAGAAAAGCAAAAAGTTACCGGAAGCTGATCAGAATCAAAATCGGCATGAGTCACTAAAGGATCACAATACTGACTTTGATTTGTCAAAACCAAATCAGTTGCTGATGGATTTCTAACAGAAGAAAAGCAAGTTGGCCCATTCGGGTATAAAACAGAAAAAAGACCAGAAGGGCAATCTCTGAATAGAGTTTTACCATTGAAATATACTTTCGATCTATTCTAAGATTAGTATTATTAGTTTGGCATTAAAATCGCCGATGATCTAAAAGTTGTTTCAAATCTACTTTTAAAATGATTTCAATATATCTAGGTTCATGAAAATGAATTCCCGACGCTCTTCTGCCTCTATATCAAAACCTCAGTTCCAAGATTAATCATGAGACGGACCGACAAAAAAAGACCAAAAATATCTTCTCATCTCAACAGCCCATTAATATTCATATCTCAAGTAGCGTCCCAAAGAAAAAAGGCCAACATCAAACAAATCTCGAGTCGAGTGCGATCCACACTCAATGAGCAACGACTCGGCAATTGTAGCCAACAACAAAAAAAAATGATTTTCCGGAACAAGGACGCACCGTTCTTTTGTGTTTTTGTCCTGAACAAAAAAAGAAGTCCCTCTTTCATTAAACGGTGGCGAGCTGAAACAAAAAAAACAAGTAGAAAAAAAGCGGAAGCTGCTGGATGCAAACTAATCTGAAGGCCCATTATCCGTCCCGCTTCACCTTAACCTCCCCCACCCTGGTTCGTGAAAGGTGGCCGGTGGAAAAATTGTACCCCGCAGTGTTTTGAAAAAGGTGGTGGAAAATGGGACAGGAAAACACTAGCAAACAATTCAAATGAAGGTGGCCGATTGGCGGATGTTGTCGTCGTTTTCCGTGACTTCTGGGTAGCTGCATTTTAAATGATGATTTTAGGGTGGCCAGATGGGCTGTAACAAAACAAAAAAAAACATTCAAGACCATTCTAATGAGTCAATATTCCAAAATATCAATCAAGTCCACAAGTGGATAAACAAAATATTGAAGTTTTTGCTACTTTTTCTTACTACCCTATCAACACATAAAAAATATGGCTGTCATTTCGTAATTTTCCAGATCTCAGTCCAAAAACAACGGGGACGACGACGACGCAAACAACAGAAACCTGATGAGGAAAAACTTTTTTTCTCATATTTTCCTTAGCCCCGCTGATAAGGTGTCGAAACCTCGTCCCGGAAAACCCCTCACCACACCCCACTTTCCATCCGGAAATAAGCACGAGGAGACAATTTCTTGCTTTTTATTCCACGCCTGGCTGCGTTTCTTAATTAAAGATGAGAGTTTTCCGTGCCTCCCTGGAGGGGAGGATTTCGAGATGGAAAAAAATTGCGCTACTGAAGTGGGTGGTTGGAGTGAGTTTTTTTTTTGTTCTATTTTCTACCCTCTGTGGGCCTGTGGGGCTTTGACAGGCTAAATCGGGTATCACACAAAAGTTGCTCAAGTTTCAAATGGCCGGCCCGGAAGCGCCGGAGATTTGTGTCCAAATTAGTCGGGGAACACGGGTTTCCTAATTGTCCGGAGTGAGTGGAAGTTTCGGGAAGTGGATTTGTTGGTGGCATATTGATTGACTTGGATGATTTGAGTTGAAAAGTTGGGCATGGTACAAGCAAAGTGATTTTAAGTAAGAAAACTTTTTGATCTACTTGGATTTGAGAAAACAAAGCAAAACAAAGTTGGTATTTTTTGGTGTAATGTTCTCAAATTAGTTGAAATTTTTCATGCAACTTCAGTATGTTTCATGAAAAACATCATATTTATTTGATAGTCAATGATTTTAAGCACTAATTACTGAGCGTCAACACAGATGGAAAGGTCCATACCTCGTTAATTTTGAACATATCATGATACTGTATTTTGAGAACTAGTACCGCAAATGTTTGAAAATGTCATTGTCCAATTGTTGGGATTTCTTATAATGGATTTAGATGATACATTCAGCATAGTTTTTTTAGGTAAATTCAAAGAAAACCAGAAACTTGTGATTTTGGTTTTGGACTCTTTTGTTAAGTGGTTCAATATTGAGATTTTTTCAGGATTATTTCATATACCTTTTATTCGACCCTCTCCGTTTGGTGACAGATTTTGTGTTAAAAAATGATTCATTTTACCCCAGAAAATGATAAATTTTCATCAGTTTTTGATGAATATTCATCGTGAACCTGATGTTTACAAATTTTTTATGTAATAATACTCAAAAAATAGGTAATATTCAACCTACCAAATTTTCAACATTCCAAAATTCATAATTTTTTTCTGTTTAGATATGTTGTCCTAGTCTTATATAATGCACTCGAGAATGTCATTTTTGAAGGGAGTAAGGTGTTTAACCCTTTCAGGCCTGATGGGTCATATATGACCCATACCGAAATTCGGTTGTATAAAATCACACAGTGCTCAAAACATATAACATTGTTGAGCAAAGTTGTAATTTATGAGTTTCTCTACCTAGGAAAAAATGTTTGAGTGCTTGTTAATGGCCTTTTTGACGACCTAGAACATCCTGAAAACCTGAAATTTGGAAACTTCAGAAAATGTTGAAGATAATTCAGGTTTACAACGATTTTTCAAGACAAATGAAGTTTAGTTATTACCAGTCACATCCTCACGACCATTTGGGACCACTTCGATCCCTTTGGATCTCTTTTGGGATGATCTAGGTCCTCCAAAGTGTCCTGAAATACAGATCTTGGAGTCTACCGCCGTAACAACAGTGATGTCCCTGGGACCCTTTCGCAACCCTCTGAGCTATGTGGGTCACTTTTGGGATGATCTGGGTCCTCCAAAGTGTCCTGAAATACAGATCTTGGAGTCTACCGCCGTAACAACACGATTCTACCAAGTTTCCGATTATGGTTCATATTCAGTGATGTCCCTGGAACCTTTTGGCAACCTTCTGAGCTATGTGGATCACTTTTGGGATGATCTGGGTCCTCCAAAGTGTCCTGGAATACAGATCTTGGAGTCTACCGCCGTAACAACAAGATTCTACCAAGTTTCCGATTATGGTTCATATTCAGTGATGTCCCTGGGACCCTTTGACGAACACGAGAAACCAATCCGCGGACGTGGAGATAAGTGAGATTGAGGGGAAACCACGTATATTTTTGACCCATATAGAGTTCGATACCGATCATATAGCCCAATTTTCGGCTCGAATTTTGCCTGAGACTATGTTAGCGAGTAGAAAGTTGCAGTTGAGGCATTTCTCCGTGTATTGCTACAGAGTTTTTCAATGCTCAGATTCAGCCGCCCACAGATCGTTCGAGAGATTGAATGTGTTGGGTTTTGGGAGGTTTATGACTTGAACAAATTCAACTAACGCTGCAGTCAAAATCCTCTCTCGACCGCCACCTACCCCTTTTGCCTCGCCAAATGGGATTCAAGCCATCCTTTCGCTTACAAAGCGAAACCCGCCAGGAGCTGGCACCCTTTAGCATTACTAGACTCCAAGAACTGTATTCCAGGACACTTTGGAGGACCCAGATCATCCCAAAAGTGATCCACATAGCTCATAGTGTTGACAAAGGGTCCCAGGGACATCACTGAATATGAACCATAATCGGAAACTTGGTAGAATCGTGTTGTTACGGCGGTAGACTCCAAGATCTGTATTCCAGGACACTTTGGAGGACCCAGACCATCCCAAAAGTGATCCACATAGCTCATAGTGTTGCCAAAGGGTCCCAGGGACATCACTGAATATGAACCATAATCGGAATCTTGGTAGAATCGTGTTGTTACGGCGGTAGACTCCAAGATCTATATTCCAGGACACTTTGGAGGACCCAGAACGTCCAATAATGAAATATTACTTTTTTTTGCCTGTTTCTGTTTACTCGTGGAAAAAATGAACTACTGGTACCAAAATTGTAGATTAACACAGCTCAGAAAAATTCAGGCCTGAAAGGGTTAATTCTAAACATGTTCGTAAAAAATAACGATTTTTTAAGTTGTACAGCAACATTTTTTTTTTTATATTTTGCAATTTTTTTTTTTAATTGTGTAGTATCGAGAAAAAAAACACAATCAACAGGTTTTTTTTCTTATAAGATCACTGTAAACATTTTCATAAAAAAACAATGATTTTACTGTAAAACAGATATAGTTCAAAACCAAAGTTTTAAATGTTTTATGTTTAACGTAGGTTTGGTCATTCTTTGTAGTATTTTTGAAGATAATTATTTATATCATTCACTCAGAATGTATTTTTTAAACCTATTATTTAAATAATTTGAAACATTCTCATAAAAAAGGAATGAATATTTTTTTGAAATAGATGGATTTCAAAAGAAAAGTTTAAAATTGTTTGTATTTTACGTAGTCATGTGTCATTTTTATAGTATTTAGGAACAGAACACAATTAGAATGTGTTTGAAACTTTTTATTCATAACTGGATTTTTTTTTCTTAGAAGCTATTGTGTTTCATATGTGGGCATTCCAGGTGCTTGCCAAAATCAAACTTCTTTCAGTAAAATCGTTGTACCTTGCCAATAGTTCATTTTAGTTTCAGGATTACATTGATTTTATGTAAAATGATCCGGGGAACACGATGGCAATAAAGTTTAAAATAATATATAAAGAATCGGTTAAAACTGAATTTTAATACTTAAAACGTTAAAATATTATATACGGGGGCATTTAAGGGTTTAAATTTTACTTTTATCGAATTCCTTGAACACTTTAAAAAAAATACAACATTTAGAAAAACTTTTGCTCAAATAGTTGCAAAGTTAATATTAAAAGAAAAAATGTTTTTTAGAAGATCATCAAAAAGAGGGCGGTGCCAAAAATAGACGGATGGTCTAATCAGAACCAAACTTGGGATTCCTCCAAGTTTGGTCCAAATCGGTGAAGGTCGAGTCCAAAAGTGAACCCAGTTGTCCTAGAATGACCCATGTTTATTGGTTCTTTCAAAAAAAAAAACTCTGGATATGAAGCAGATCTTTGAAGCAGATATTGTTCCAAAGGAATGTTTAAATATTTCTGTATGTTACGTAGTTTTGGTGAAAATTGTAGTACAGTCCATACTCGATTATCCGAAGTTTCATAATCCGAAGGATTGGGACTTCGGATAATCGAATCACAACCAAGAAAAAAATTTCGTGTTTTTTTTACCTTAAAACATCCAATTTGAAATCAGTGACCTCATCTTAGTCAATTTTGAATGGTTGATTGCCTAAAAAATTACCAAATGATTTATTTTTCAATATTCCATTACCGCCAATAGCCCGCCATCTTGAATTTAAAAATACTAGATCTCTCTAGAGTAGTTAAGGAGACATACTTAAGCTAGATATCAAAAAATTAAGACAACAAAGAAAAAGTTTTTTTATTCGATTATCAAAAGTAAAAATTTCCCGTGGCCTTCGCATAATCCAGTTTGGACTGTATTTTGATATCAAAGTTGTGAAAAATATTGTTGAAACAAGTTGTTAATATAGTTTTCAATATTTCTCTATTCTAAAATGCATTTCTGGTACTTTAAAAATATTATTTTTCAGATATTACGTAAGTTCTTGTGACAAATTATGTATTTTTGTAGTTTTATGTAGTTTTGTAAAAGTTTTTGCGAAAATAATTAAAATTTGAGAAGCTCATCGCAATCCTTAGATCAAAATGAAAATTTTGATACATTGTTTTAAAAGTTTAGCTAATACTTTAGTTAATTTATTAAGCTTTTGCTGCGAAGCAAAAATGTTCCCACTAGAGTCGCTTTTCGGAAACACACGAGGAAAAAAAAAGTTGATAGTACTTACCACATAAAGGTTCAATTTATCTGTGAAAAATTAAAAGAAAAAGTTTTGGTCACGATTGATTGGAATTATGGTGTTGCAATGATAACGAAATTTAATATGATTTCTATTTGTTTTATTTAAGAGTACTTCGATAAATTTGAATTGATTTGCTTTGGTTTATTTCTTCTTTTCGACACACTCCCCTTAATTTTTTTTTGAAATCTTTGCAAGGGACCATCCATAAACCACTTGAACACTTTTCACCCCAGCCCCCCAAGGAGTTCACGTAGTCTAAAGATCTGAAATGTGTCAAGTTGATTTTCTAATGCTGTTATAATTTTCAATGGAATTTAAGTTAATTAGTTCTGGAATGTATTTGAGGGTCTAAATTCTTTTCAAGTGAGAGATTTGTCAAATGTTAAGCAATGATTCGACATGTTTTGTCTTAAGATGTTGTCAGGATTCTGAACAAAAAAATATCTCTTTAATTCATGTAAAGGAAGTTTAAGTCAACTTAAATAACTACTGAAAAGTCACTCGTTGAAATAATTAATACTAAACAATTATATTGAGCATTTATTGAGCAAACATTTTTCAACTACTGTATTCATTTCAGTCAATAATTAACTCAACCTGACCACCTTCAATCGCAGTAATGAATACCCCTTCGCATGAAACACCCAACTCCAAAGAAGCTTAAGTGGCTTTCCGTTCACACGAACCTTAATACATTGTGACAGCTTTAAGCTTCAGCCTCGGTTTGCTCGCAATCCACTCACTCCCAGCAGAGCCCTTCCTGGAAGCTCATCTTCTCCTCCGGAGCATCCTTTCGTCCTCACTCGAGCAACTTTATGGACTGGACTGGACCGAAACCGTCCCCGAGCCATCCTCCTCTCCTCATATAAATAATCAATTGTTTATCCCCACTGGCGTAACAAATTACCCAGATCATATTCCATTATCTTCGCATTTTCGCTTCGCGGAACCATGTAATGAGATTGGACCCGGAGGGGGGTCGTCGGTTCTGCTGCTGCTGCTGCTGCTGGGCGGGGTTCGTTGGCGATGGCCAAGGATGGACGAGGGCATCGTTTCCACAGTTTCCACTCGTTTGACTTCGTGAGAGTTGGGAACAGTGGGGTGTTTCTTTTAATTTGAAAAAAAAAATTAAACCATTATTTTTAAACTAGTGGTTTTAACATTTTACCTTCATAAATTTTTGAATTTTGCAATTTAAATAAAGAATTTAATTGAAGAAAATTCCTATTTCGAACACACCGTGTCACAAAACTGCAAGATGGTGGGCCACGCCCCACCGCGAGGGACAGGCAAGTTACGCGATGGCGCTAAAAGCCTATTTTTCTTCATCAATAATAAATGGAGGCTCCTTCCTGGGGTCTGGCACCGGATTCGTGGTGTTTTACTTGGGCGGGAGAGCACTTCCGGGCACTGAAGACTATGACGGTGTGAATGATGACAGTTTGCCAGAGTCGTGCTATCGGGAGGAAGAAATCAGGTTGTTTAAAGTCCGAGGTGATGGTGGTCACGTACTCTTCAAGGCAGAAGGGAGTGGTCATATTTCGTTACAAAGTGTGATTGTAAAGTACAACAAGATTTGAAGCTTTAAAGTATGTGCTCTCAAAACTGCCTTCTCTATTCAGACTGTAGTCCCGATTCATCTTAGTTGATGAAGGACATTTTTGAAATAGAAAGCTGTTTTTAAACCAATATTTCATTTTTCTACGGCTTTTTTTCAAATATGCAAAAAAAAAAACTTACAAAAAAAACTTGATTTTAAGTAGAAGATAAATATCTGAAAAATCAAGAAGCGTCAAATGATTTTATAAGAATTTTTTCATTTAACCAATAGTTTGCCGATTTCAAAATATTTTGCATTTTTGCCTATGCATTTTGAGTTATTCACTAACAAATTCGAAATACATTTCATTGTTTTTTTTTTTTTTTTTTGCTGTAGTGTGGGACGACTTTTTTCAAATTTCTCGGTCGTTTGTTTAAAGCTGTATCAAAAGAACTTTAGCACTTTGGGCTTTTGGAAATGGGCTTGCCTGATGGCAAACTCAAAATTTCTAATAAAATGTATTTTATTTTCAAAATTGATTTGATACCACTTCCATTTCTTGTAACAAATCGTCAGACATGCCATTTCAAAGGCAAATGGATATACTTTACGAGTATGGTATACCCATATCGATATTTAATCTATATTTAAAATATCAAAAATTACTAGAGCTAATATGGGTGAAAAAAAGTTACCAACTGTAATTTCAAAATGAAATCACACTTTTAACAATTAAATTCATAAGTGGAAAAAAAAAAACAAATCTATACAACTTAGGAAGTCAACCTTTTATTTGTTTATTTATTTTAACATAAAAAATGTCCATCTATCCTTTACGTCAAAATAAGCCATTTTGTATCATTGATTTCTCCATACAAATTTGGGGGGCTGACCTTAGAAGAAATCTATGCAAATAAGTGAAAATCTTTATCCTGAGCAAGAACTTTGTGATCGATTTTATGTCTTTGAAAACATTTAAATTTTTTGAACTCTTAGAACTATTTGAACTTTTTGTATTTTGTTTTTATTTTTCTTTTAAAAAGTTAAAACTTTTCAAGACAAAAAAATCATTTCGACAAAATTCTCCTTCTTAGTTTTATTTAATTTTTTCATTTGTTAAGTTCACAAAAGGTGTCGAAATCGAAGGGCACAAGTTTCACTTTTTAATACTAAAATTCCGATCGATGCTTTCCTAGATATCGTCGATTTAAATATGAGAACTAGCACTAACATTAAATAACTTTTCGTAAATTGAATTCTTTGGAAATCTTTATCTCCGCATAAACAATGCCCGAATAAATGGAGACCATTTCCTTACCTTTTAAAATATATTTTTTCAGAGATGGACAAAGAAAGATACTTTTTCAAAAATAAAAAAAAACCTTTTTTTATTTGAGCCTTACTTTGTGTTTTACTCGAAAACGGTACATTATATTAAATTAAGTTGAATTTTCGTTACTTGTGATGGCAAAACAACTGGGCAGATGTACAATGTACTTTAAAACACTTTTTCATTCAAATGTGGAGACCATGGCTTGTCATTTCAATTTTTATATTTTTTTTTTGCCTCGGCCTCGAGGGGCATAAACTAAAAAAAAATATTTGCAACGGCCTTATTTGACGAAAAATAAAACATTCGTCATACCTAAGGGTAAGCGAATTTTCTAGATTTTGCTGACAACGTGAAATTCGAGAGGTTTTTTGATGATTTTTTTTTAGATAAGTGCAATAACAATTTTTCCTAATAATCCACACAGGAAAAGAGTGAAGATTTCATGAGTATTTAACCCTTTACTGCCAAATTATTTTTTTTCGTAAATTTTGTTTTTCCCGTGTTCAGGAGGTCATTTTGAGCAACTTTTGTTCTTCGAAAAACTTCACTCCTCTTGTTTTATGTTTTTCTTCTCTCATTTTTAGTAGTTTAATTTGCATTTATCTTGTTTAGTTTATGTTTGTTTTTGGAAAATTTAAGCCTATTCAACCTCCTCCTATCCTATCTATTTTTTCATGTTTTTACAGACTGAAAAGGTGTCTTTTACTGGGACCGAACCCACGCCGACTGGGTGAGAGGCAATCACGCTTACCCCTACACTACGGTCCCAGCTAAATAATCTCAATTATTAAAAAGAATAAATACAACGTTTTTTAAGGGGTTACATACATGTAAACTGTCAAAAATATCAGAGAGTGGTAAGGGCACTTGTTTAAACTTTTTTTTTGAATCTTTTTGAAGGGCATTGATGTTTACATTTTCATTTATTAGCCTGACAAATCTGAAGACATTTTGTTGTATCATTGCCGAGACATAGCTTTTTGAAGTTAGCAGTTTCAAAAAACGAGTGCCACGATATCTCAAAACTGCTTTGACCGAATCAGCTCAAAATTTTGATGAAGACTCGTTAAACTGGTCCTGTGTGCATGACGAAGGCAGATTTTTTAAAACTTAATATAAAAGAAGATAAAAATATTTGTATGTTTTAAAAAAAAAATCGTTATTTTTAGATTTTTGTATTTTTTAAAAAGCAAAACTCCAAAATCGAGCTTCGTCATGCACACAGGATATGTCTTGAGAGAATTTCAGCTAATTTGGTCAATCCCATCTCGAGAAATTGTGGCACCCGTAAATCAACTCGATGTTTAGAGAAATCGTTCACAAAGTTTGACAGTTTGCTTTGCGCAGTTTGAGCTTGAATTGTCTCTTAATCAGATAGGGTACGTTATCCATTAGTGGACCCCTTTCCTATAGTGGACCCTCTGAAGAGTTTTTGATGAAAAATTCAATAAAATCACAATTTCAAGCGTGTTTTTGTCTACAAATCTTTTAATTGGCAAGTTCAGCATCATTTAAAACAATGTTGGCTGACATTGACGTGTCCTTTCAGCCAAAATAAGTGTTTTGAGTTCGACATCTGAAATCAGCCATGGCCACTAGCATTTTCACAACAAAACTGCATTTATATTTTATGATTGAATTAACTATCCAATCATTTTTTGACTGATTATTCAACTTCAGCAGGTCAAAATAATGTAAGTTTAAGTAACTTTACTAAAATAAAACGAAGAACTGCTCATTTTCGAGCAAAAATTAGAGGGGCCCAATATAGGACAATGAAAATCCAAACTTTTCCTAAAGTGGACCCCTGTTAATTTAACTTACAAAAATAAAGAAAACTGTGTATTTAAGCAAAAGTTTCTCTTAAACATACAAAGAATGCTTGTTGTAATCAACTTAAACGCATATTTTTTCAATTATGAGTATAAATATAGTTGTATTTATGTTAAAAGTACCAATATGCTGAAGCCGAAAGAATTTATAATTAATCAAAACTTTAGTTAATGGTACTTAACTAAAGCATCATAGTTGCAGTTTGAAATGATATTTTATAACAATAAATCAATAACAAAACATTATTTTTAAATAAAAATGCTGGGTTTTATCAGCAACTGTAAACAAAACTATTTTTTAGTTTCGGTCAATCATTTATGTAATAAATATGGAAAAAATGGCATCAAAATTACTTTTTAAACTATTTGTATGATTACAGTGGTTTTTGAAACGTTTTCTCGGATCTTTTTCGGAAATAAATGTGTTTAAATGTCTGTTAGGTTTTTTGTTGTTTAAAGCCAAATTTTTTAACAAAACATATATGTTCATGATGAAAAGTGAGCAAAATCCAACTTTTATTCATTATATCTATGATTAGACCTACACCATGCATCAAAACATCAAATATCGGTTAAATTTGATATAAAAATAACAGTTTGCCTATAGTGGACCCGGGTCCACAATCGGATTATGGACCCGGGTCCACTATAGGAAAAGGGGGTCCATAACAGGCAAAAAAAACTTTTTTTTCAAATGGCTATTTTTCTGCTCAAAAACAAAAAACTGATGAAACAAATACACAAAATTGTTCAAAACACTCCAGATTCCATTATTTTGTACAAAGGGTTATGAAAAGTGCTTAAAATATAGAAAATTGGTGAAATATGTGCTTCGGCTTTACTAGGGGGTCCACTAATGGTTAAAATACCCTAAGTCATGAAATATTTTCATGAAACTTTTAAAGAGTGATGAAACATGGATTTAGTGGATTTAGTGAATTTTCTGTAATATGAAATTTTGTGATTTTCTACATGTATGTAACCCCTTAAATGAATGCTCATACTTTATAAAAGAAAAAAACCGATTCTTTTTACGTAAAATGAAATTAATTTTCTTTAAATTTATTATCTAGTTTAAAAAAAAGGACAAAAACATTACTTTTCAAAATTTTTTGGAATGTTTAGTGAAAATACAAGTGCAACCAACTGAAAATAAGTGCATTTTCCTCTATTATTATTTTTTTTTACAAAAACAATTTGACGACCATTTAATTTTCATGGTTAATTTAAAAATAATAAATAAAGATTTCAAACTCGGTTTGTTCAAGATAAAATTACTTGGGCTTATAAATATGTTTTGTCTTTAAAATCAGGCCTTCTCTGGAATATTTGAGGTTTTTCTTAGTCCCACGAACTTTCCATGAAATTTGGTAACTAGATTTGATGGTACATGTCAAAACTGTAAAATTTGAGCTTGAAAAATCACTTTGTATGCTTTTTTATAAAAAAAAAGTGTGCAGAATTCTAACCGGCTGTCAAACATATGATTTTTTAGGTTATTTTATAATTTTTCACGCGTGAAATTTCCGTGAAATTTTGTTATTCCGGATACAAAAAATTTTTTTTGACGTGATAAAGCACTATCCTAACGCTTGAAAGTTGGCACTTTTTGTCCACTGAAAAAAAAACGTACAGTGGACTCTCTCGTTGTCGTTATTGAAGGGACCGTCGAGAGTGGGAGTTATCAAATTATAAAACGAAAAATCAAACAATCTATTTGAAGGGGCTGAAAAACTTGTTGAAAGCTGGAGCAATATTGATAACGAGGAGATCGACAGCCAGAGAGGGGGGTAAAATTGGTCAGAATCGAGTTTTTGCTGTATGAAGTTGATAAAAATTGAGATTTGTATGAATGTACCTTTTTCCGAAAATTCCTAATCACTATTTACAACTTTACAGCACCATGGCTTGTAATTTCAATTTTTGAACTTTTTTATTTTTTTTTTCTGCTTTTCCCCCTTCCCCTCTTGACTTTGGTCAGAGTTGAGGAAAATAAACTTCAAAATTTCCATTTCTAAGCCTTAATTTCGAATATGTATGAATCGTCATAATCAAAACAAGTGCAGTCCAAGCTTAATACATTTTCTATACGATTTTGTATGGAGAAAGTCACTTTTTTTAGTCATGTACTTTTAAGAGCATGTAAACTGTTTTTGCAATTCATGTTGTTTTGAGCTTTTTGAAGCTCTGTAAGGGCTGTTCAATATAAATTAAAAAAAATCCCAGCAAACAGAACTCTTAAATGTGATACTCAACCGTTTGAAATACAACCCATAAATTCTCTTTGGTAAATCTTTCCCAGATTTCTAACAACTTAATCTACGGAGTGAGGTTTTATTCAACCAAAAAGCTAGAATTTCACCATTTTCATCCTGGAGATCAAATGAAAAAGCGAGAAGGTCGAATGATATCTTGCAAAAAATCAAAGAGTTCCAAGAAAATCCTCCGGCTCTCGCTCATAACGATGATGATGACAAATGTCAGAAAATCGCTACCATCGCATCGTCATTGAAGATTAATTATCTCAACCACCCGGAGCCCCGCTTTGCCCCCCATTTGAGCTTTAGCCTTTCCCACCCCCTCAAAAAGCTCCCGAATGAAGTGATTTAAACTTTTTTTTTTCCCGCCAGTCATGATTACGACGTTGGCTTTGAAGCTCACTCTTCGTTCAGCACACAGAGCCCCACGCAGGATGTTGCTTCAGATGATGATGTTGATGAACATCCTCGTCTGATGTTGGTGGTGGCGGGGGTGGTTTCGTGCTGGTGATGAGTTGAAAGTTGTGTAATTTTTAATTTACGACGATGAAACGAAATTAACGAGCTTTTTTATCTGCGAGATGCTTGCGGGGTTGTGTTTGATTTTTTTCGGAATCGTTTATGGTAATGGAAAAGTTGTCTTAAAATTAAAGTATTTTTTGGCGACTAAATGTGCTTCAACAGGTTGATGAAATGAAAATCATTCCCTCGAGCATTTTCACCGTACCGTTTAGTTCTTTCAAAAGTCCTTCTCTTCCCCGGGAAAAACTAAGCCATGTCCATGAATTTCCCGACAAATGACATTGTCACTTCACACATTTCAGCCCGCGCGTGAGCTCCCACGTATGTTGTGCCACCCTCACCGAGAGAAAAATGGCCTCCCATTTATATGAAAAGCGCACCGGAACTACTCCACCCCCACACCTTCCCAAATTGATCTATGAATGCGTCCAACTCAACAGGGTGTTGTTCCTGGTGAAAAGTGGGACACTATTTTTCCGCTGTCATGCCACCGAGTTGGGGTTGTGCCTTTTTTGGGGAAAATTGTTCCGATTTTCCGACCTCGGCGTAGGAACAAAGCCAGGGGTTGACCACTCGAACAAGGTTGAACTGGCGTCGATCGTTACGAATGAGTGCTATGAATGGGTTCGAGTCACTTTTTTGTTTGGTTTGCTCTCTGTTGGACAGGATTTCCGGATGATTGTGCTGAATAGGTTGATGTCTGTCAACGGAATGAGCGTGAAGTAGTGAACTGTGTGTAAGCCTTTTTGAGCACCCAAGTAACATTTTAGGTTTTAAGTAGGCCATAAAAGCCTATTTAGGCCGTATCAGGGTTTTCAGAACCATGATAAAACCTGTAAGTTTAAAAATGTTACTAGGGCATTATTCGTTTGAATTATTTTTAATATTTGGTTCAAGTAATTTTAAACATAAATTATAAATTTCAATGTCTTGCTATTTGAATTGATTTCTTTTAAAATACGCAAGTATAATAAAGTATGAATTTTTAGCACTTTTTGTGAATATTGTTTCCTTGTATAGTTTATTCAATTATTTCAACTCTACGAATTTTCAATATTGTATTGACTGGCACATAAGCACTTAATTTGCATTTTCTTACATTTAAATTGGCATCAAAATCCAGGGACAGTATTTTTTAAATATTGTTTTCTATCTAAAATATGATGTTGCTTTGAATTTAAAAATAATATTTCCTTTTGCCAAAATACAAACGATTTTTAATGATTACCTTAATTTTTTATCGAACCAAGCATGAGTAGAATAGAAATTTTCATAAAATTGAGTATAATTTATTTTATTTTTGGAAAAAATCGCTTATTTCAAAATACAACATAAGCAATATGCAGATTTTTCTAAAACTGTCAAAAATGTCAATGATTTTTCTGTTTTTTTTTTGCATTTTTATTTCGACAATTTCAATAACAATGCTCTTAAACAATAATTTCAATAGGATTGTTCGAACCTGTTTTTTCTATTTAATAAAATTTAGAGTTTTTGCATTATTCACCCAAAAAAAAATCTTTAAGTAAAAAATAATTAAAGAAGCAAAAATTTATGTTCATTCTAAAGCAATTAATTATTTTTTTCGTGAGAGTTCAACGCTTTCTAGCATTGAGTTTGCAATGTTATAATTACAAGGAATTACTTTTGCAATTATTTTAGATTGATTGAGACAAATAGAAAAGAAACAAACATTGATAAGATCATTTCAAAATCAAAGATCATAGATTGATGTTTAAACAAACATTAATTCCAAAATTATGATGTTCGTGTAATGTCACTAAATAAGTTAGATAAAAATTGATGAGGAGATCATAAAGTCCTTGAAAATAAGCCAAGAGGAGAATGGAACGAAAAAGGTTAAGAACTACTGCCCTAACTGATGAACAAAAACTGAAAAACTCAGTAAAATTTATTTAAAAATTGCATCTAATTTTGTAAATGTTTTCGATCTAAACATTTTGGATCTTTTACACGCAAAAAAATATTTTATGCGATTCTGTACGAGGTTTGATTCAACAAATTTTTTATCACAAAAATCTTTTGTTGTTTTAAAAAGTTGCTATGCTAAACATAAGCGTTAATTCAGCAATAATCTTGATTTTCAAATCAACAATATGTTTTGTTGATTCAAATATGCCTTTTTTTTGCGTGTAACAATCGACTTTGGTGAAAGTTTGTTTGTTGTTTAAAAATGCCAATTTTAATTTAAAATTTACTTTAAAAAATAATTCATTTAAAATAAGGTTCAGTTGAAAAAAATGTATCTTTATTATATTTATGTCAAAACATGTGAGACTAACGAAATAATGTTAGGGGAAAGTGGGGCAAGTGTAACAAGCTAAGGAAATGCTCGTTATAACCCATCAAAAACGTTAAAAATCTGTCGGATTTTTTTATAATCATCTTATTCCAGGTCTTGACTAAGACTTTGATAGAAGAAGTTTTTAAAAAATCCTGTTTTTTAATGTAAAAAAATGATTTAAAAAAAAAATGATTTTCCGTACGTTCTTCTCAACTAGTGGGGCAAGACGAACAACCCGTTTGGGCAAGAGGAACAATGCATGAAATAACATGTTAATTTGCTAACAATTGAACTGTTATCACTTAGGTACATCAGATTAGAATGTATTTGAAACGTTTCTTTAATTTTTAGATTAATTAATAATATTTTACTAAAAAATTGATCGTTTATACAAAAACAAATTATTACTTAGATGAAAAAAAGGAAATTTTCATAATATCACTATATTTTGTACGGATTTTTTTTTATCAATTGTTTATCAGTTTTTAAGTACTTTTATGTATTTATTTCCCAATAAAATATGATGTTGCAGCAATTCGTATTTTTCCATAATAAAAATCCATATGGTACACTTGCCCCACCTGGACAAGGTTTTTTAAAAGCTCTCAACAAAAATAGCCAAAAGTTAAATCATACTTTATAATAGGTGCAAGTCATTGGTAGGGACACTACTGATCTAGGAAAAATAGCATTTTGATAAAATGAGCCTTAAATCGAACCCTAAGCCTTATTTTGTACTTTCCAAATATTATAAGAAAACAAAGGTTTTGAAAAAAAACTTCATTAAATCTCATACCCCGTTGCGTTTACGTCGTTTTGGCGGTTATGTGGTAGTAGAATCAGCTAATTGCATTGCTAGCAACAATTCCTCATACTGGAAATAATCAAAATTGTAAAAATTACGGCCGTACGAGCGATTGTTCCTCTTGCCCCATATGGTCTTCTTGCCCCACCTTCCCCTATTTGCATACAAAATATCCGTTCGAAATCAAGAGAAAAAGTAATTTGCATACTAAATATCCTTTCGATATCTGGAGAAAAGAAAACCATTTTCAGTTCATTAAATTTTTATTCAAAATCTTACCTGCCTATGTACGCAAAAAAAAATCGTATGACAAAACTACAGAAATATACTGCATTATTGATATGGACAGCAATTGATAAAATTTCCAACATAATTATGATTGTGATTTATCAATTTCTGGGTAATGATCAGGAATGACTTAAAAAAAGTGTTGATAATATTAATTTATGCAACAAGTTGCAAAAAGAGGATTTTTTCAGCACGAGTCGTACATTTATCCAACGAGGTTCATCGAGTGCTCAAAAAAACAAGTTTTGCAACGAGTTCCATACAATATTTTTTGCAGTTCCAAAAAACACACACTGAGTGAAATTTTATGTCAAATTTTCATGTATTTTGTCAATAAATCGTTTAAATCAAAAAAATGTTGAAAAGTGTTACTTTTCGAAACAAGTGCTGAAAAATTCAACTTTTCAGCACCCATTTGAGAGCTGAAAAGTAGAACTTTTCAGCATTTATTTTGAAAAGTGTTGCTATTCGATTCTGTTATTTTTGGTACAGAAAAGTAGGCTATTTCGTCGTTCCAGAATGACAGGAAAAGTAAATAGTTTCACGACGGAATTGCAAAAATATTTTTTTGCAATTCCGCTGTGAAACTGTCAAATTTTCCTGTCCTTCTGAAGAAATGAAACGGCCTACTTTTTCCTACCAAAAATAACAGAATCGAATAGCAACACCTTTTAAAATAAATGCTGAAAAGTTCTACTTTTCAGCACTTAAATGAGTGCTGAAAAGTTGAACTTTTCAGCACTTGTTTCGAAAAGTAAAACTTTTCAACATTTTTTTATTTAAACGATTTATTGAAAAATACATGAAAATTTTACTTAAAATTTCACTCAATGGGTGTTTTTCGGAATTGCAAAAAATATTGTATGGAACTCGTTGCAAAACTTGATTTTTTCAACACTCGTCGTATTTATCCAACTCGGTGAACCTCGTTGGATAAATGTACGACTCGTGCTAAAAAAATCCTCTTTTTGCAACTTGTTGCATAAATTACTATTAAGGCATTGTTTTGAAAATAACGATTGCAATATTAATATTAATATTTTTTTTTAATATATTAATGGGAAAAAACTATTTGAATAATTTATTTCTGAAATTGCGAATAATGAAAAATATTTGCAATGGCCCTAAAATGCTTCAAATTCAGATAAAATTTATTGAATATTGCAGCTTGAAAAAAACTAAGTTTCAGAAACGATCTATAAAAACTTTGTTTATGTTGACTTTTATCTGTGTATTTTTTATTTAATTCTTGTAATCAAAATTTATATTGTTATGTATTACATGTGAAATAAGAACACTTCATATATCTTTTTAACAAAAATTACTACTTATAATTTGAAACAACTTGATTATTTTCTTGACATACTTAATAACAGCAATTTCAAGACAGTCTTCTAACTGATGATTCAAGAAAAAATAATCCACTCATGTCATGATGGATTGATTCTTTTGCGGAAGGCTACAAATCCATTTTTGATGGAAAATTTATTCCAATCATTTCAGCATACCCTGTTTTTCCTCGAAATCAGTTCCATTATGAGTGACTGAATGAAATGAGATGTCATATTATACATACAATTTCATCTTGGGGGAGCTTTCACTTTTTTTTCACTCAAGTCAATTCCAAAGAATTTTCCATCATGTTCATCATCCCGGTGTGACGAAAAACGGCCCAATCACTCGAATTATAATTTTTGATGAGAAAGAACCTATTTTTCATCGTGCTTTTTACGTGTTATTTTTTCCGGACTTAAGATCCATGTGTGTGTGTGTGATGAATGGGAAAATTCTTACCCAGGTTTTTGTTTTCCCCTCAAAACGGGAAAGGCTTTTCTTCACCATTTTTTCTCGACTATTTTCTCATAAGTATGTGCATTTAGGGTGGAGCTTTTCACCAAAATGAAAAATGATGCCCTCCCCAATGACCAGAAGAAGAGGAGGGTGGGCGCCAAAAATTTCCACCCAAGTTGAGGAACGAGCAGACGTACAGATAGAAATATCAACATGATGAAGCGATGTGGCACCGTCGTCACCGTGCGGAAATTTCCAGCCTGACTTTGGGGATGAGTGGGTGCGATGGAAATGTTTGAAGAAAGATTGATCTTCTGGGAGATATTGTATATATTTACAGATGATGTTGGCGATTCCCGGCAGGGCAGTAAAACATAACACCGGGCAAATGGTGTGGGGCTCGGCGTGTCACTTTTGAAATAGGTCATTTTTATTCAGTTTGGATTTTTTGTCGCTGTCCAGGAAGTTGATGACGCTGAATACCGGCAGGTGGGAGTTTTTTTAATTGTAAGAATGAAAATAAAGTATTTTGGAGAGCACTCATGGTTTGAGCGTTATTAGAAGGAAAATATTACTAATAATATCAATAATATTAAAAAAAAAACATTGTTCTTTGTAGTAGATTTTCCCAAAGTTTTTATGTTTAAAATTTATCTTTTAGGACGTCTTCTAAAATGTTTTTTTTTTTTTTTTTCATGTAAAGAACTGGTTCAATTCCAATAAATGCCACTTAGAAAGTATTAAATATTTAATGATAGAATTAAAATCAAATGATAATACATTTGTGTTTGAATGCGTTCTTCAGTAACATAGATCGTCAACATTTTCTTGATGATTTTTTTTTTAACTGAATCACAGCAATTCACGCTCAGCTTTGCTGGAAACAATTTTAAGTTAAACCCGTTTGATATATATTGATATTTGGAAATTCGAGTGGGATTTGGACAAACATTTCGGCAGTATCAACTCCAGGGTTGTTAAAATATCAAAGTATCAGCTCTCAGCAACTACAATTATCTCGCCTGAATATTCATGCCTCAAATACAACTGCTCTTCTCTCTTCATTGAAACTCTCAGCGCCGAACATAGCCGAACACGTTTTCTTGTTTACCCACTCGCGATTGACATTTTCCTTTTCTCTCTCATTCCCGCTTCCACGATCATGCTACCGCAACAGCGTTTAACCACAAAAGCCGCCACAAAACCAATTTCGCAAACACAGTTTAACAGGACGTCATGCGTGGTCGGCTCCTAATCGCCATCTCGCGTTCTCTCATTGCAGTTTTCGGAGAGATTGAGAGACTCAGCGGTGAGAGCGCATAGTCGAGGAAAAGGGGAGGAGTGATAGAGAGAGAATGACATCGCTGGAAATCACGAGACACAAGAAGAGATCTCACAAGCTACAGTGACGGCCGCTATACTCTCGGATATTTTTGGTGCAGAGATAATCTATTGATAGCTTTTTTATCACTCATTTGCAACACTGATCAACTCATACCTACTTTTAAGAAAGTCCGAAGAATCGCAAGCATTTGGATTTTTCCATTAAAATTGCCAAATTATTATGGAAAACTTCAAATTGTACTTGATTATGGGGACCTTTTTGTTCATGTTTGCCAATGAATTGAGAATGCGAATGTACTGTTTCATTTTACATTGCTTTTCAATGTTATTTCAATCATCAATCTATATGTATATAATGTAGGATTCTGATATTCATGCTTTAATGGTGTTCTCTGACACAACTGCATATATTTCTCCTTGAAAAAAAAAAATGCTAATTTAGAGAAACACATGAGGTGCATTTACGTTTAAAGCAATGTTATGATTGTTGCCAGTTAAAAATGCCTTTTTAAGCATTAATAATGTTTAGAAAACATTGGTTCATTGGAAAACCTACTTTAGATATATTTGCATGTGACTGTTCTCATAAGCTCTCAAGAAGAACTTCTTAAAAGTTTTCTGAGTGCACTTAACGGTTCTTACACTATATCTCACCTTAAAGAGCTTTAAAGATTAGCTTAATTACACAGAAAAAAATAATGTAAATTTGGAAGCTGTAATTTTGGAAGGTTGAATATTACCTCTTTTATGATGTAATTTTACCTCAATTTAGACTGAAAAAGTGACATTACACCAGAAAAGTGGAAAAATTACACATTTCCAGAGGTAAAATTACACCTTTTTTCTGACATAAAAGATGTACCCCTTCCCAGATGTAATATTACCATGATTTTTTTTCTGTGTAGTGTGCTCTTATCTCTGGTAGAACATGTTGGGAATCAGCTACGTGAAACGCCAAACAAGTTCTTCTAAAAGAGGTGTTAGAGCGGATGCACGTCTGGGTGCATTTGTCACATGGCTAAATATTACTTTTCTTCTCCCTATCACTCTACGTTTAAGTCAAACACGAAACATATGCTGGCAAAGGTGAATAGATTTCCTATATTCTTGTCTCAATAGAAAGATCTTTCAAATATCTACCAAAAAATATACACAGTAAAACAAGTTTGATGGTTGTATTCTCTCTTTTTAATGTAATTTTACATAAAATAAAGTGTAAAAAAACTTCACCAGTTTCCGAATTAAAAATACACATTTTTAATCACAAATTTGTAATGAGAGATTTTGTGTTTGGAGACTTACAAATCTGGAGTTTTTTTTTTTTTTGAAAAGGTCCAATAAACAAAATTTCCAGTTTTCGCTTTTTGGGTGTTTTTTAATATCCTTAACTCCAGACGGTTTCAAAAACACCCAAAAAGCAAAAACTGGAAATTTGGTGTATTGGACCATTTAAAAAAAACTCCAGAAATATACACTAGGGTGTCCATTAAAAAGACCCCCTATTCCACAAGCTGAAAACGGTTTTTTGGGTTATGTTGAGCATCTGTGCAAATTTTGAGCGAAATTGGTTAAATTTGACTCATTGATACCCGAGATTAAAGTTGGTGAAAAAAGTATTTTTTAAATGACTTTTTCAAATTGCTGATTACATTTGAGGATCGTGTTTCACAGCTTTGGTGTGTTCCACAAAATTGTTGAGCATTAAATTTCCAAATAGATTCTCACTTTAAGGATTATTTGGCTGGAAGAAGCGCACCGTGCAGACCAAACCGGTAGAAAAGTGGGTTTTCATAACACTTTTTCGATATTTCCCATATAAAATTCACCTCCGAGTATCAATGGGTAAATTTTGACCGATTTTGCTAATATTTGGCCCAGAGTCCTAAAATAGCTCAAGGAACCATATTCAGCTTGTGGAGCGAGGTTTTGAAATAATTTCCCACCAGGTGTGTCATTTTTGCGGGCATTTCAGGGCATGACCTATGAGTATGAGCTGGCTCTGATTTAAAAGCTTTTTGAAAAATGTCTTGAACTTTTATTTCATAATCCAGGAAAAACTTTGCCGAAGACATAAAATAGTTTTGTACACTCTACAGATTTTTTTCATAAAATTATTTTATTAGGTCTTTTTTGGTACTGAGACCTGGTTAGGACCGAGTCGGCTTTTGTAATTACATTTTTCTTAAAGCTAAGAGTAACTTCAGATGATCTTGTGTGTAAATGTTAGAGCGAGGGGAGCCGACACTCTAAAGTTTATTACATTACTATTAAAATCGAAATCTCCAACTTTTGTTCAAGCTGTTCTGACAGCAAAACCAGCTTGCTTGGTTGCATACAAGTCGCAAAGCTAATCAAATGCTGATGTTAGAAAAAAATAGAATATAAAATGTGTTAATTTCTGATGTTTTGTTAAAGGTCCAATAAAAAATAATTCTATTTTTTTTTTCTTTTTGAGTATTTTTGAAAACGCTTTGCGCAGAAGTATTTTAAAACACTCAAAAAGCAATAAATTAACTGGTATTTAAAAGGTATAATGAAAGAACGAAAAGACTCCAAAGAAGCCCCGAAATGGATAAACATGTTTTTTTTTCTTATATAAATTCATTTTCAAACACAAAAAAATTTCCGATATCGAGTATCGAACCCAAGATCTTTGACATTGTGACGATTCAGGTCATTTGTCGATACAAGCAACTCAATGGGATGAACTATTGCGCGTATTCCCGAAAAAGACACGCGGCATAACAGCCTCGAAACGACGCGCCGCACTTTCGGCAAATGCGCGCTGTCAAATCCCATACTGTGCGTTTTGTTTTTGTTGATCTTCTTCTTCGAATAGCATGGCATTGTTGTCGGGAAAGTTTTTTATTGCACCAAATGTGCAGAAAATCACAGGCAACAGTGTCTGCGGCACATTCTGAAATGCCGCGCGGCGTGTACCTTCGAGAGAAACGGACAATATTTCAATGAACAAATCTGGAGTTTTTTTTTTTGAAAAGTTCCTATAAACCAAATTTCTAGTTTTTGCTTTTTGGGTGTTTTTGAAACCGCCTTGAGTCAGGGGTATTAAAAAACACTCAAAAAGCAAAAACTGAAAATTTGGTTTATTGGACCTTTTCAAAAAAAAACTCCAGAAATGATCACCATTCTTTGTTGTTTTGCGTGCGAGAGAAGTATTCGCAAGCTAACGGGTACTATCCTCTCATTTCAATTTGGCAGAGTATTTCTCTCAACCTTTTTGAGGGTGTAGTAATAAGACGCAAAAATCGCGTTTAAAACAGCAAACTATGTAGAAAAGTTGGCCTAAACGCTTATAGTGTTGAAATGGATCGCAAAAATGGCTTATGTGGTATGCATTGAAAATCAAATCAGAAATTAGATTTTTTGAAAGAATTTAGGGAAAAGAAATTCTAAGTGAATAATTTTCTCCAGTTACTCTAAATGGCCTCTATCTAATCACAAATCGTACATTATCTCAAGTTTTGTATGAATAGTTCGTGTCGATTTGAAACTTTTGAGTAAAAAGCAAAATACATCAATCGTATGGAAAAAAATCCGAATTAAAATTCATCCAACTGAGCTTACATTTGGGATAAAGTCTAAAGAAACATCCACACAATCAGGCGCTGTAATGAACTATCATTTTGTTTCAGGAAGAAAAATACTTTTCCTTTTTTACTGTGATTCAGAATTCTGCAATGTCGTCCACAGGGAATATTTTTTGGTGAATATTCACCTCAAATACAGCCAATTTGGATTAATTGATTCCAGATATATGGAGGGAACAAAAGTAGATAGCAGCTTACTCAAATCATTAAACGCCTTGATGAAACTTTCAGTAGGGTTGTTCACGTTTTTTGCTTGTTGAATTTGAATAAACGAGATCCGAAACAAATTGATTGAAATTTTAAAAATTCTGGTTTTCTTGAATCTACCTTTTATCATTAATATTCCTTAGAAGTGCATTGCCAAAATTGAACTAAATTTTTCCAATAACATTTTAAACTTGTTTTAATGCTAATAAATCCACATCAATTTGCTCGTTTGATGACATCATTTGTGTATCCAAAAAAATTACCGTGGCGACAAAAATGTCCCTCCCAAGCTCCTCAACCGTAAGACCGAAACCAAATCCACACGCTCATTTCCTAGCGCAAAACCTATCCATCATCCCAGCTTTTTACAACCAATAAAAACCGTTTAACGACCTTCGCCGTACCGCTTAACGTCCCTTTCCTTCCTCATCACATTTCAGCAGTAGTATTCACGAGAAACTCACCTTAACACTGATCCAAGATCGTCCTCGTCCAGGTTCGTAGGCAGTTGCTTCCGTCAATAACCTGTGCGCGCCCTTAATTGAGTCGTCAAGGCGCTGTCCTCCAATTACGACGTTATGACGTCATTCCGTGGCACACTTGAGCAGCGCCCACGTGTGTGCGTGCGTGCGCAAACCGTTACGGCGAAAGTCATTCTCACTTTCTTCACATCGCAGCAAGCCAAGTTGGGTGGGGCTTCCAGAGGGGATCTCTGTCGGCCGGACAGGTGCTCGACATGTCGTGAAGGAAGTTGTGGAGGGGGAAGACGTTCTAAAGATAGATCACGATTTGTGTGTTGTGAGTATTTTTGGGGCCGGCTAAGAATAGAACGCGTTGTACGCGATGATTCTTTGGATTCAAAACACTTTCTCTTTGGTTGATTTGGGTTCTATTTTTAGGGTCGGGGTGTTGATGCGCGCGCGATGACGCCGATTTTTTTGCGGATCAAGTCAAGGAATGCACGATGAAGACGTTTCAATTAGTCTCGTTGGAGGTAGTTAATCAGGGTTTGGAGAAACGGACGGAGGGGAGCTGTTCTTACCGCGGGTGAAGATTTTGACAATTGTACACCTTTAGAATCTATCACTTTGAATCACACCCACTGAGAACTCCAGGAGCTGGAGACACTAAACTATTCTTGAACACTGAATGATCTACACAACCTAACACACTCACACACGCACACCAGCACCAACTCACACACACCCACCGATTCTTCCTGGGGTCACAGGCTCCAAGGTGGATGTTGGTGACCCCCTTCTTCGGGGAGGGTTACGACACACACAGCAACCGCCCGGACAAGGCGCCCGGAGTGTTCTGGTCCAGGTTACAATACCGCTTCCGTCAGCGTGCGAACTGGGACTAAGCCCAGAAATTTAGAGCAAATCTCGGATGCCGTTCGCCAAGTTTGCCGGTTCGCACGCTCGGCGGTCGTTCCGTCCGTCGTCGTCGTCGGTTCTTCAAAATTCCTTCACCGTAGCTTGGGCTGCCCTTGCCACTGGAACCGCCGTCGTCGTCGTCAACACTCACACCGTCAACGTGACGCGAACTCTCCGTACGACAGCGAGCGTCCGTCTCACTCTGCGACGTCAACGCGAGTTCATCCGCTCTCGTGGAGTTCATCCTCTCTCTTCTACGTCGCAGTAGGTCATGACGTTTTCGCACAGCATCCAGCGGTGACTTTCCAGTAGGCAGGCTTGGGCAAACCGAAGTAGTCCTCGCTGGAAGTCGTCCCCGGCAGCGCCCTTTCGTGCAGTTCCGTGATTCGTGTGTCACGGAGTCACGAACGGCGCCCGAGCATGGGTGCGTTCCCGTCGACGCGGCGTTCGGCTTTTTCGGTGGCCTGGTGTAGGTGGAGAGCATGCGCTGTAGACGGGATCGAGTTGGGATGCCGCTGGGGGAAACCGAGAGGAAGGGCACACACACCAGTGAATGCACGTGCACAGCGCAGGAGGCGAGGTAGAAGTGACTACTGTGACAAGGGCCGTGTGTGACGCCGCGTGAAAGGGAGTACAAGGTTTCCTGTGATGGAATGTTGTAATGTTGCGCGACATAGGAAGAGGGAAATGCACTCGCGACAGGAGTGAGACAGATTTGTTGCAATACACACAGCTGATTGGGTGATTTGGAGGGAAGTGTTGCCAGAAGATGGGAAAAGATGAAAAAATGTTTTTTTTTTTGTTTATTTCTTGAACGTATATTTTTTAAACTATTTGCGGTACTTTAAAATAATTCTTGGAATTTTCTTCGAGCACCTTATATTTGCATATAACCTCTTTGGCGTTCAATCACACACAAAATACATAACTGAAAGAAGAGTTTCACCAAAATTTAGAGACAGCTCAATGCTAAATTTGAAAGAATAATTATAAATACCTTTATAAATTTAGTCCTTAATCTTTTAAAACAAAATTCTAGTTTGTCATATTTATATTTACCATTAAATCAAATTAAAAATACTAATCAGAACAATTTTGAGAAATTCCGCAAGCGGTTTTTTGCAAGAATCTTAAAACGTTTCTTCAATTCTTCTTATACTTTTTATGCAAAAATGACGAAAAAATTTGAGGTTTCACGTTAAATGGGTCGTAGAATCAAAGCTGATTTACGTTTTTACTTATATTTGACGTTTTTATTTATATTTGATAATCAAACATAATGCAATCCAGTCATTCCTAAACCACGTGTACACTTTCCACACACAAAAAATAAGATTTGTTTTGTATGGAAATTGTTCATGAGGGGGGAAGGGGGGAGGGCTTAGATTTCAAAGAAGTGTCTACGTGGTGTATGGATGGCGCCTAAAAATAAGATTTTTTTTGGTCGTGATTCTATTATCCGAAGTTCCATACTTCCCTTCCCTCCTTGTGATGAGTTGTTCAAGTATTAAACCACACAATCAATGTTCGGCGCTTCAGAACCCTATCGAACTGCATTATGTTTTTCAGTTATGTTTCTATCATAACATCTTGTACTTTTTTTGTTTTAATTATGTATTTTCGTAGATTGTTGTATTTATTGCAAGTTGTTGTTGATAATTCCATTTCTGGCAGCTTTAACCTTGTTGGTCAATCACTGCCCTATTATTGCAAGTTGGTATCAATTTCTTTATTAGAGTTACCACTATTTAAACTCATGGATAGAAATTTTGTTAGCAGATTCGTAAAATTTATGTTGAAAATTTCAAAAACGTTTACAAAACACAAAAACAATCTATCTAACACGGGAAAAATTGGGCATCCCTAGTTGGATGACTGTTTACAAGCCTCCGAGTGCTCCGCGATTTTTATCGATTTTCTTGTTGAAATCGACGTTAGATTTCGCGTTCCGCCGTCGTCGAGTAAACCGGTAGCCCTGGCGAACCAGAACAAGTGGTGGAAGCACGGTATGAAGCCGAACGTGCGGCTTAAAGGCGGTTCTGCTAAGAACAGCAACCTAACCTCACAGCGTGTGGTGAATGCGGCAAAAAACTCCCGTATCCAGAGGCAGAACATGTTCGAGAGTGGCCGGCGAACTCGTTCGCTGGACCGGATCACGCCCGGCGGCAGCAGCAGCAGCAGCGGCGGCTACCAGACCAGGAGCAAAACAAACGGCAGCTCTCCGTTCCTGTCACAAAACTGTTTCGACGCACTTGATGATGACGACGCTGGAGACGGCGTACAAGGAGAACCTGAAAAGAAACAGCCCCGGGTAAGAATTCCACCGATCCACATTATGGGTAAGTCGGTCGGAGAAGTGGTGAAACTCCTCGCCACGAACGGTGTTCCGCAGAGTGACGACTACTGGCTGAAGTACACCAAAACATCGGTGCAGTTCCAGACAAAAGTGAAGGAATTGTTTACGAAGACGACTGCGCTGCTGAAAAGTAGTGATGTTCAATTCTTCACACACGACACATCGGAGGATGCCCCGACAAAGTTTGTGCTTTCGGGTCTGCCGGCAGTGAGTATTCCGGATCTGAAGGAGGAGCTGGAGGCAATGGGGATCTTGCCTCTGGACATCAAGGTGCTGTCCTCAAAAAAGTCGGGGGCGGATGAACATACGTTCACCCAAAGTTAAAGAACGAGGGGATAGTCCTCACGAAAAGAAACGTGAGGAAAGTGCTATTTTGCGAGAGTATAGTCCTCTCGCGTGTTCATTCGTTCATTGGAACAGTTCATCCTATTGAGTGACTTATATGGACAAACGACCGCTACTTAGTCAGCGAACCATGGTGGCCCATACGGCAAAGGCATGGTTCAAAATGCCGAAGGTCTTGGGTTCGAGTCTCGGTACCGGTACTTTTTTTTTTTTTTGATAGATGAACTTTTTTGGAAAATGAACCATGGGTAAAGTACTCTCGGTAATTTCGGGATTTATCCTCTCCGTCCGCACACAGTACCATTTTACTACCGAATCGTGCTCTTTATCCTCTCATATGTCGATGCCCAGTTCTGGGTGTTGTACCTCGTGTACTTCAAGCGCGGGACAGTGAAAATTCAAGACTTGCGGAGAACGAAGGCGATCTTTAACGTTGTTGTTTCGTGGCGGTTCTTCTCGAAGCACCCCAACGATGCTGCCCAATGCCACCGGTGTCAGCAATTTGGCCACGGGTCATCGAACTGCAACCTGCGCCCCAAGTGTGTGAAGTGCGGCGGAAAACACCTGACGGATGTCTGCATGCTTCCGAGGAGGGCGGAGTTGAACAACAACAACAACAGCTAGTCGCAACTGAAGTGTGCGAATTGTGGCGGAAGCCACACCGCTAATTTCCGTGGGTGCCCAGCTAGAAAAGCCTATCTCGACGAGCTCGAGAAAAGGAAGAAAAAGCCCTCTCGCCCAGCGCCGCCTCCGAGCGGCCCTGCCCCAGGCCGAAACAGCGGAGCCCAAGGTGGACCTACTCATCGGTCCTCATTCGCTGCAACCGGACGACCCACCTACGCGCAGGTGTCGTCCATGAATACTCTACCGTGCGCTAACCTTTCCGACGGCGAAGGTCTCTTCACCGTTACGGAATTCCTGTCCCTTGCCAGGGACATGTTTAGTCGGCTCGTTGGCTGCCGCACCAAGCAGCAGCAATTCGACGCGCTCGCAGAACTGATGGCCTTTATGGGTAGTTTGAGCCATCAACTTAAAATCGTTAATTGGAACAGCAGATCCGTTCTGCTGAAAAAAATCGAGTTTTTCGATTTTTTGTCGCGGCACCAAGTCGACATTGCAACAGTCTCTGAAACCTGGCTCAAGACTAAGAATTCGTTCCATCATCCCGAATACCGATGCTTCCGATCCGACAGGACGAGTACTGACGACGAGCGAGGCGGCGGTGTCCTCATTGCCCTGCGAAAAAGCCTCAACGTCGATTATTCGGTGCTGGACCTCAACACGAGCGCCATCGAAGCGGTTGGCCTAGAAATCCGATTCCCCACGTAAACCGTCCACTTCATTGCGGCCTACTTTCCTGGAATCCACCGTGGAGCTGCTTGGAGCACATTCCGGCGGGACATTAACACACTGGTGCGGCGCCCCGTGCCGTTTTTCGTTGCTGGAGATTTCAACGCGCGCCATCGACAGTGGAACTGTCTGAAGGCGAACAGAGCTGGAAACTTCCTGGCGTCTCGTGCAGTTTCTTCGGACTTCTTCATCCACGCTCCGAGGTCGTTCACCTACCAACCCCCCGGCGGCCGCCGGCCGTCAACGCTTGACATTGTTCTCTCCAACAACTTGGTGAATATGTCATCGCTGACCGTAGTGAACGACCTGTCGTCCGACCATCTGCCTGTTCTCTTCAGCGTGGACGTAGCCGTGCCCTTCCAACGCTTCCCGACAACGACCAAATGCTACAACAGGGCGAACTGGCCAGCCTTCCAGCGCATCGTGAACGAGAAAATCGACTTGAACTCCCCCGTCGCAACCAACCTGGACAGCCCTGCAGGAATCAACCGATGCATCGAGTTCTTTACAAGCACGCTACTGGAGGCCGAAGCCGCCGCCGTCCCCGTTGTACCGGTGAGAACGTACGAAGATGCCAAGTTTCCGGAGTCCGCGCGCCAGCTTGTCACCCTGAGAAACACGCGCCGGCGCCAGTGGTACCGCACACGCGATCCACTGCTCGGCACGATAGTTGAGTCGCTGAACAACCGGATTCGCTTCGAGTGTTCTATCGCCAGAAACCAGCATTTTTCGAACAACATCCGGTACCTGGAGAACGGCGCCAAGGATGTCTGGAAGATCAGCAAAGCGCTCCGTAAACAGGTGAAGTACAGCCCGCCTCTCCAGGCTGGCGACACGCTGAAGGCATCCCCAGAAGAGAAGGCGAACCTGCTGGCTGACAATTTTGCACGAGCGCATCGCAACCCTTCTCCCGGCGACCCGACTACGTCCAGTGCTGTCGAAGCGAGCGTACAGCAGATCGCCGACAGTACCATCCCGGTCGAATCAGTGCCAGTCGTCCGCCCCAAGGAGATAGCACGGATCACCAAGTTGCTGAAGCCGAAGAAGGCGCCTGGCAAGGACAACATTCGGAACACCCTGCTCAAGCGGCTCCCCCGCAAAGGACTGGTGATGCTGACGCTGATCGTGAACGCGTGTCTGAGGACATCGTACTTTCCGTCCAGCTGGAAGCACGCCATCGTCACGGCAATCCCAAAGCCGGGCAAGGACATCACGAATCCCACCAACTACCGTCCGATCAGCTTGCTTCCCGTGATGAGCAAAATCCTCGAGCGTGTGGTGCTTACCCGTATCGGAAACATCGTCGAGCAACGAAATGTCGTTCCTCCGCAGCAGTTCGGCTTCAAACGGGGCCACTCCACAAACCACCAGCTCGTCAGACTAACGCGCAACGTCAAGAGCTCGCTCGCCCGGGGCGAGTCAGCTGGCATGGTTCTTCTGGACGTGGAGAAGGCATACGATTCGGTGTGGCAGGATGCGATCCTGCACAAGATGAAGCTGGCCGGGTTCCCGGCGTACATTCTGAAGCTGCTCAACTCCTTCCTGAAACAGCGCAGCTTCCAAGTTGCCGTCGATGGTGCGCTCTCGCACCGTCATGAAATTCCTTTCGGCGTCCCGCAAGGAGCTGTCCTGAGTCCGGCGCTGTACAACATCTTCACCTCGGATCTCGTCATGGTGGACGGGGTCGAATACTACCTCTTCGCCGACGACACTGGATTCGTCGCTGCTGACAAGAGTGCAGAAGTGATCATCGAGAAGCTGCAGGCGGCCCAGGACTCGCTCGAGAGCTATCAGCGGAAGTGGCGAATCAAAATAAACCCGGCGAAGACGCAGGCGATCTTTTTCACCCGGCGGCGCGCTGAAAGGTTCCTCCCCAGTCACGTGTGCTGGCACTGGGCCACGAAGTCCCTGGTCGGACGAGGTCAAGTACCTTGGCCTCGCGCTCGACCCGAAACTGAAGTACGACAAGCACATCGACGCCGCGTTGCAGAAATGTGACAAGCTGACGAGGATGCTCTACCCGCTGGTGAGCCGAAGGTCAAGGCTGAGCAACGCCAACAAACTTCTGCTCTACAAGCTCATCTTCCGTCCGACGCTCACGTACGGATTCCCAGCCTGGCACAGCTGTGCTTCAACCCGCCGCAAAAAGCTGCAGACGCGCCAAAACAAGATACTGAAAATGATGCTGGACTTGCCGTTTAATTTCCCGACGGACGAGCTCGAGGAGGCGGCCAACACGGAATCGCTGGAAACCTGGACCAGCAAACTGCTACAGCGGTTTTGGACGAGTTGCACGATGTCAGAGAATACTCTGATATCGAGTTTGGTGCCGTGATACTGTGATTTAGTTTTTAAGAAACCCCTTTTCCTTCTCCTATCCCCCTTCTATCCTAGCAAAAGTGACAGGTTTTTTGCGAGTTGTTTTCCTGTTTTCTGTTTCCTTTACAACCAACTTTATTTGTATCCATTGTGATAAATGCCTTATACACAGCTGAAAGGATCCCCCAAAACTCTGTACTGCACTTATAAAACTAATGTTAGTCGATAAACTAAAGAAATAAACTGAATTGAATTGAACAATCCATCTAAATTAACGACCCAAATGTCGATTTTTTCGGTAAACTTCAAAATTTCAATGTCAATATGAGCTGAATTAACTGGAAACCATTTGAAATACAATTCCCTGCTTTGATTATAATATACCTTTGTTCGGGAATGTTTAAAAATATTTTGATTTTTTTTTTTGTGAAATTCCGATGTATAGTACCGCATATTATTAAAATTAAAGATTGCACAACATCTGGACTGGTGTAATGTGCATTTTAAACACGTTTTTCATCCAATTGTTTTAAAAATGGCTTGTATTTTCAAAGTTTATATTTTTCTATTTTTTGTGACTTTCTCCAAAAATTCTGAACTAAATTCCCTTTCTCATAATTAACCCTGCCTACTGTGTTTTTTTAAATTATTTCTATAGAAAAAATTCCATGAGTTTAGAAATTTGAAGTTTTAACTTATTGTATTACGTACACACAAAAAAATATTCCCGAATGTTACATACAGACATGCCTCGGTTTAGCACCTCATATGGGGGATGTAAAACCGAGGCGTGCAAAACCGAGGCACCGAGCTTATGGGATTTTGGCTATATGGGAGACATTGGCTCTAATCGTATGAAAAATCATGCAAACATCAAAAAAATATAGTGTTTTGGAATCGAGATGATGTCAGCTATCCATTAAAATAATAATTTCATGAAAATTTTCACAAAAATACGTGTTTTTCTTGTATTTTGAAAATGTATTTTTTTTATCTCCAAAGAAACCAAAAATATGTTGTTATTGCAATATGGCATTTGATACCCAGTTTATTTCCAAACATTTCGAATGTTAAAATCATTTTTACTGAAAACATTCAAAATTTTCACAAAACTACGTATTTTCGAAAAAAAATACTTAAAATTTCGGTTTTTACAATATGGGTATCAAACGATCAGGATTTTTCAAATATTTCGAATTTCACACCAACATTTTGAAAATACTCAAAATTCTCACAAAACTACGTTTTTCGAGAAATACTCAAAATTTCCGTTTTCACAATGTGGATACCGAACGATCGGGATTTTTTTCATACATTTCGAATGTAATAACAATATTTTTAAATACTTAAAATTTTCACAAAACTACGTATTTTCGAAACAATACTCAAAATTCATCAAAATGATCAAACGATCGGGATTTTTGCATACATTTCGAATGTTATAACTTTTTTTTAAAATACTCAAAATTTTCATAAAACTAGAATTTTTGGAAAAATACTCGAAATTTAATTTTTACAATATGAGTACCAAACGATTAGGATTTGTTCATACATTTCGAATGTAATAACAACAGTTTGTTGAACAAAGCTTGACTAAAGTATTCAGAATGGATTTTATTTAATGAGAAAAAATCATACATGTAAAATATTTAAAAAAATGTGGAAATTCAATGGTTTTCGAAAAAATATCTTTGGTCACTATCAAAACGCATACAACATTCTTGATTGTGTCATACCAAACATGCAATGACTGCTTTTTTTCAAAATACGAAGTTTTGAGAAAACTTGGATAATTTTCAAAAAAAAGATAATAACGTTCGAAATGTATGAAAAAATCCCGATAATTTAATATTTATATTGAAAAAAACTTAAATTTTGAGTAGGTTTTCGACAAAACGTAGTTATGTGAAAATTTGGAGTATTTTCATTAAAATGTTGTTATTATATTCCAAATGTATGAAAAAATCCCGATCGTTTGATACTCTTATTGCAATAACAATAAATTTGAGTATTTTTTCGAGAAACATTGCATTTCCAAAATACAGGAAAAATACGAATTTTTGCAAAAAAAATCATGAAATGATAATTTTAATGGAAAGCTGACATCATCCCAATTCCAAAACACCACAATTTTTTGATGTTTGCATGATTTTTTCATACGATTAAAGCCAATGTCTCCCATGTAGTCAAAATCCCATAAGCTCTTTGCTTCAGTTAAGCACTGTACCGTGCTTAACCGAGGCAGCTGAACGAATCAAAACCGGGGCAGTGCAAATCCGAGGCATGTCTGTAATTGATGACGTGGCATTTTTGCACGTCATTAAACATTTAAATTTAAATGCAATTTAGTGTAGATTTGCAACAAATTTTACGTAAAAACATGATTCCTGGAGCAACATTTGAAAGGGGCGGTGCGACATTGCTCTTACGGCCTTTCGTCCCATTTAAACGCGTGTAATGAAAGGCCGTAAGAGCAATGTCGTACCGCCCCTTTCAAATATTGCTCTGGATTTTACGTGTGATTTAAACGTTTATGTCGAATCTCAAGTTTACATCAACTGAATTAACATTGCACTAAAGGTCCTGATAGAAAAACTCTCTATTCTAACGAAGCGCGAGCCATAACAAACGTCCAAAGGAAAATTCTGAAAATAATACGTAATTTTAAAATAAAAATTATATTTGAAATGCAAAATAAACTTCTCTGTATTGCTGTAGATGAAGAAAGTACATTAAATTTCTCATAAAATGACATGTCTCTCGATTTTTTTGGTAACGGAAAATGCCAGCGATTTAAAAAAATTATTTTTTTTATGAAAACTATGTTTTTTTCGGGCGTCTAATTTTAACAAAAGTTGCTTTTACACCAAATTTCTAGGGTACGTTATCCATTAGTGGACCCCTTTCCTATAGTGGTCCCTCTGAAGTGTATTTGATGAAAAAATCAATAAAATCACAATTTGTAGCGTGTTTTTGTCTACAAATCTTTATTTTGGCATGTTCTGCATAATTTAAAACAATGTTGGCTGACATTGACGTGTCCTTTCAGCCAAAATAAGTGTTTTGAGTTCGACATCTGAAATCAGCCATGGCCACTAGCATTTTCACAACAAAACTGGATTTATATTTAATGATTGAATTAACTATCCAATCATTTTTTGACTGATTATTCAACTTCAGCAGGTCGAAATAATGTAAGTTTAAGAAACTTTACTAAAATAAAGCGAAGAACTGTTAATTTTCGAGCAAAAATTAGGGGGGTCCAATATAGGACAACGAAAATCTAAACTTTTCCAAAAGTGGACCCCTGTTAATTTAACTTACAAAAATAAAGAAAACTGTGTATTTAAGCAAAAGTAAAAAATGTATTTAAGCAAAAGTAAAAAATGTAAATGCTTGTTGTAATCAACCTAAACGCATATTTTTTTCAATTATGAGTATAAATATAGATGTTTTCATATTAAAAGTACCAAATATGCTGAAGCCCAAAGAATTTATAATTAATCAAAACTTTAGTTAATGGTACTTAACTGAAGCATCATAGTTGCAGTGTGATATGATATTTTATAAAAATAAAACAATTACAAAACATTTTTTTAAATAAACATGCGTGGTTTTATCAACAAATCTATTCTTTAGTTTTGGTCAACCATTTATGTATTTAATATGAAAAAATGTGCATCAAAATTACTTTTTTTAAATTGTTTTATGTTTACAGTGGTTTTTGAAACGTTTTCTCTGATCTTTTTCGGAAATAAATGTGTTTAAATGTCTGTTTGTTTTTTTTTGTTGTTTAAAGCCAAATTTGTTAACAAAACATATTTGTTCATGATGAAAAGTGAGCAAAATCCATCTTTTATTCATTATGTCTATCATTAGACCTACACAATGCATCAAAACATCAAATATCGTTTAAATTAGGTATAAAAATAACAGTTTTCCTAAAGTGGACCCGGGTCCATAATCGGATTATGGACCCGGGTCCATTATAGGAAAAGGGGGTCCATAACAGGCAAAACTTTTTTTTTAAATTGCTATTTTTCTGCTCAAAAACAAAAAAACTGATGAAAAAATACTCAAAATTGTTCAAAACACTCCAGATTCCATTATTTTGTTCAAAGGGTAATGAAAAAGTGCTTAAAATATTGAAAATTTGTGAAAAATGTGCTTCGGCTCTACTAGGGGGTCCACTAATGGTTAAAATACCCTATCTTTCAAGGCTCTGAAAGGCATAATTACCAATCGCCAATTTGGCGGCCATCTTTGTTTTAGAAAAACATTCAAATCTTGATTCAGAATGTATCAATCAAAAAACGGTTTTATTTGTGTTGTTTGTAGAAGCGTTCTACATATTGTGATTGTGTTTTGATTTCAATTTTCTATATTTCTGGACCATGAATTCAGAAATTGACCTCGGATTTATTATCATAGATCAAAATTACCTCTTAGAACAAAGTTTCAAGGAATTCGAAGAGGGATCGGGGCATCTTTTTTCCGGTTTTGTGTGAGCTGTTGGAGAATTACTATTTTTTGTGATATTTGTCATCAACACGGATTTGGATGCGTGAACCATAACTACAATTTTCTCGCAATAAAAAAACTGTTTTTAAACACTCCTTAACTTATTTTACATTTTCCAAAAAATCCGAAGTTCTCCGATTTAAGACAGTTCAAATTATTCGGTTTTGCATCTTTATCATTAGTTCATTGAAATTGAACTAATAACTAATAGCTCATAACTCATCAGTAATTAATTGGTCGCTCATCTTATAAAAACTTAAAAGTATAAATAGTCTCAGGTCAACTCTACGTAAATGTGTTACGCTGAGTATAATATTTCACCTTTTAATCACACACAATTTTGATTCTATCTTTCCACAGCCGGCTGTCTAAGATTAAATCATTTGTGCTAAACTCAACACCAAATAACCGGGAATGGTCTCATCCGCATCATACGATTGTTTGCCTTGAGAATACATAATACATCACCCTATCACTCAACGAAATTCATTGATTATTGGGCCACATCATCATCCTCTATGATGAATCCTGGCCATTACCCTTTCCCACTAACAAAATCCCAAGTAGAAGTAGTTTTCCGGCACACGCGGGGTGTGGATATCGTATAGAACCCACCCTTGGTAGCAGCCTGTGCTAACTAACATTCCCGTCCCGTTCCCTCGAGATCTACAAACTGACATGGCGGGCGCCGTTGGTGGCCAATGACTGTTTCCTATTAGCAACGGCTCTAGTTTTGATGACCGTGATGTTTTATCTTTTCAGCGCATTCATGAATGCTGTTGATAAGGGAAACATTATTTGATCGTTGAAGCGTATGACCGGTTGTGTTGATAGGATATTACGGTCCTGTTCAGCAACGGAGAAGGACAACCATGGGTGGTCTCTCATGCTCATGCTCATGCTCATGCTCATGCTCATGCTTTATCATTAGTTCATTGAAATTATGTTTGAATGTTTATTTTCAAGAGAATCAAAAATTGCTTGAACATTCCATCCGACGTGATCAATTTTAATAACAGTATATAACATTTACAAGAATCTTTGTGAATTCGCCCCAGAATTCAGATGCATTTAGTTTTTAATTTTCTAAGAAGGGAACATTTCGAAGAAATCGTAAATGGAAATTGTGAAATGTAGACAGCACAAAATGTACCCCTTGTCATCAAAGAACACTATTGAAGGTGTTTTTTTTTAATTTGAAACGATTTTCCGAGTAATCTGTTGCTTTCAAAGTAGAAAAAAGCTAGCAGCAGCTTGATTTTTTTTTATTTGTATTTTCTCATACAACAAACTTCAATTATAATATGTAACAATAAAATAGATAGTAGTATCAGCAACTGAAAAAAATCTTCGTTTGACCTTTTTGCTACCCTTACAAAAAATAAGTTAATTGAACTGAATGACTAAATTCATTTAAACTGATATATTGAAGAAAAAAAAACTGAAATAAATTCTGATTACGTTCAACCCAAAATTATTATTCTAGAAAGTAAAACTAGCTCCATGTCCAATCGATTCAACCTGCACAGAGTTCATTCTATGTTGCCTCTTTTTTTGCCCCCATTGCATGAAATCGATTCTGATCCCTCTGTTTTAAGCCGCCAAAAGTTGCACTTCTCTCTCTCGGTAGTAACAAAACGTGAACCGACCACGGCACACGGTGTTACGCTTAACCAAAGCTTCCTGCTGGTATCATGTATTTCACACCCAACCATGGACATGCGAGTGTGTGTGTGTGTGCATCGCCGGCACAGAAAATTTCCACAACTCTCCAACACACGTGCACGCGGTATTGTAAGCAGAGGCAGGAAAATTCCCCCACAAAACATCGCCACCCGACCGAGGCGCGATAACCGTGCGACAACGAGCAAAACTATTTTCAATCCCCTTTTCCTCAAACTCCTTTTTTTGTTGGGGCTATGAAAAGCTCGGCTTTTGGACGTTCTGGACTCTGATGGCACGCGGGTTTTCCGAACGGTTACTTCCGCATTCAAAAGCACCCAACTTGGACTATGGACGCTCCTGGATGCACGGTTAAAAAAAAACCTTTTCTTGTTTCTTGTTTCTTGTTTATTGTTTCTTGTTTCTTGTTTCTTGTTTCTTGTTTCTTGTTTCTTGTTTCTTGTTTCTTGTTTCTTGTTTCTTGTTTCTTGTTTCTTGTTTCTTGTTTCTTGTTTCTTGTTTCTTGTTTCTTGTTTCTTGTTTCTTGTTTCTTGTTTCTTGTTTCTTGTTTCTTGTTTCTTGTTTCTTGTTTCTTGTTTCTTGTTTCTTGTTTCTTGTTTCTTGTTTCTTGTTTCTTGTTTCTTGTTTCTTGTTTCTTGTTTCTTGTTTCTTGTTTCTTGTTTCTTGTTTCTTGTTTCTTGTTTCTTGTTTCTTGTTTCTTGTTTCTTGTTTCTTGTTTCTTGTTTCTTGTTTCTTGTTTCTTGTTTCTTGTTTCTTGTTTCTTGTTTCTTGTTTCTTGTTTCTTGTTTCTTGTTTCTTGTTTCTTGTTTCTTGTTTCTTGTTTCTTGTTTCTTGTTTCTTGTTTCTTGTTTCTTGTTTCTTGTTTCTTGTTTCTTGTTTCTTGTTTCTTGTTTCTTGTTTCTTGTTTCTTGTTTCTTGTTTCTTGTTTCTTGTTTCTTGTTTCTTGTTTCTTGTTTCTTGTTTCTTGTTTCTTGTTTCTTGTTTCTTGTTTCTTGTTTCTTGTTTCTTGTTTCTTGTTTCTTGTTTCTTGTTTCTTGTTTCTTGTTTCTTGTTTCTTGTTTCTTGTTTCTTGTTTCTTGTTTCTTGTTTCTTGTTTCTTGTTTCTTGTTTCTTGTTTCTTGTTTCTTGTTTCTTGTTTCTTGTTTCTTGTTTCTTGTTTCTTGTTTCTTGTTTCTTGTTTCTTGTTTCTTGTTTCTTGTTTCTTGTTTCTTGTTTCTTGTTTCTTGTTTCTTGTTTCTTGTTTCTTGTTTCTTGTTTCTTGTTTCTTGTTTCTTGTTTCTTGTTTCTTGTTTCTTGTTTCTTGTTTCTTGTTTCTTGTTTCTTGTTTCTTGTTTCTTGTTTCTTGTTTCTTGTTTCTTGTTTCTTGTTTCTTGTTTCTTGTTTCTTGTTTCTTGTTTCTTGTTTCTTGTTTCTTGTTTCTTAAAATATATTTTTACAGTGTCTTCAAACTACTCTGTTCGCTTCAAAACTACACAATGTAGCTGTGTGTGTGTGTTACATTTCCTGTCCGTAAGTCGGATAGCTCGTCCGTCCACCGGTCATCGAGTCTCGACCCCCCTTCGAGTCTTCCGCGAACGATTAAGTAAGGCAGCGCAGCGCCACCGTTTGAAAGCTTTTCGACAAATTGAGCTTTTCTTCACTGCGTTGACTTGAGGGGGTGGGTGAAGCTTCCCGTCGGGGGACTTCCTGTGCTGAAATGGCGTCATCATGGTGACGAACGGCGGCGACGACCAACTGGACTCCCTCGCGCCCATCCCCCAGAGGCCACTGCCCTAACGCTGATTTCATGGACAGCTGTTACTTGATGATTGATTCGCATTGAGTTTTTGGTGTTTTGTTCTGCAGTTTTTGGAGGGGAGAAGGTTAGGGGGAGGGTGTGGGGTCCTGCCCAGTTCCGGTTGGGTTCCGAGAGTTGGCATGGAAATTGCTGTGGGAATTTTTTCAACTGGTTGGGCAAACGTTGAAACTGGAGCACTGCTTTTGTGAAGGGGTTGTTATTTGTTAGAGCAGCGAGGCGGAGTTGAGGGAATTGGACGTCGTCGTCGGGCAGTGTAATGGAATGTTGAAAGCGATGTTTACTGAGGGAATAACTGGCAATGATGACGACGTTGTCGAGGATGGATGGGGCGTTTTTGAAGCGTGAAATAGCTAACTTTTAAAGAAGTAGTTACAGTGATCTTATGATATCTTCATATTTAAAGCAAATTAACTTTATAATAACATAATAATAACTTAGATACACAGTAAAATAAAAAAAACTAAAAACTAAGAAACTAAGAAACTAAGAAACTAAGAAACTAAGAAACTAAGAAACTAAGAAACTAAGAAACTAAGAAACTAAGAAACTAAGAAACTAAGAAACTAAGAAACTAAGAAACTAAGAAACTAAGAAACTAAGAAACTAAGAAACTAAGAAACTAAGAAACTAAGAAACTAAGAAACTAAGAAACTAAGAAACTAAGAAACTAAGAAACTAAGAAACTAAGAAACTAAGAAACTAAGAAACTAAGAAACTAAGAAACTAAGAAACTAAGAAACTAAGAAACTAAGAAACTAAGAAACTAAGAAACTAAGTGTAAACGTAGATAATTCTCTTGTGCTAAAACATTTCTTCAATACCTACAATGTGCTTATCTGTGAATCGATGACATCTTTGAAAAAAATGAGGCAGCTTAAAAATACCAACAAATTATTTTTCAAGCACATTAACATAAAGTACCCCATTCCAGAACAGCTGCTTCTCACTGCACTTTCCACCCGTAAAAGTATCAGTAACTTATTCACGAAAAAAATATACATCAACTCATTTTTAAACTCACATCAGTTTGCCTTCCACACTCAAGCCCTCCTACCGGGATAGCAGCACACTACTGTGACAAATGTTGTTCCGTGCGCATTATCGGGATGCATTTCCCAACTATTTTGCAATCAATTTTCCCAGCACAGCCAACAAAATAGCACAACGGGGAGAAAAAAATAAGGAAAACTCTTTTCCTCCCCCACACAAACACACACACACGCTGACGCGAGGCCGTAGATTAGCATGCAGTATGCAGGAGCCATTTTTTTCGCCGGATTTTTCCTCGACCCCCCCACAATGTATACCCCAAAAGCAAAACTTTTCACACTAATGGCAAACTTTTCATCGAAAAGTTTCGGGGTGTGCGCTGCCAGCATCGGCGCCAAAGCAGTGAAAAGTTGGCGCTCACATTTCACGCCACCATCCCACCCACCGCGTCAAGTCATCCTGGTGCCTTTCGTGTAAAAGGGCATGCCCCTCCTGAAAGTAGACTACACAGAAAAAAAAGTGTGAATTTACACGGCACTGAATTGTTGTTTTAAACGTAAACATGCTCAATGTAAATTTGAAATTCAATTTAAAAAGTTGTATCGCATTTAAACAGCCTTAATGTAAAATGAGATTGAATGTAATGCATGTATGTCATGTAAACCGGTTTGATTTTGCTGTCAAATGGATAATTTTAATTCATGAAAGTCATGTAAATGATAATTTCATGTAAAACTTACTTAACGTAAATGATGGAGACACATAAATTTAATTGTTGCTGTTTGTTTCATTCAATGACAGTTCATTATTGTTGTCGATTGCGGGTGAAGTTGCGGGAGTGTTTTGTTGACAAATGTTGATGTTTTAAGGTATGTTCAAGTATTTAGTGATCACTTACGATGCTCAAGTACAATTCTCGATATTTTTAATAAAGGTTTCCTCAAGTTGGTTTCGTAAGGGCCGAAAAGCGATAAATTCCAAAGCAAAACAACACTCCGCTGGAATTGGACGAAATGTTTAGAATTCAAATGTAAACAACGGAAGCACCAGTTCATTTCTCAGTCCAGTCAATGTCACCCGGCATGTTTTTGCCGGAAGCGAATCTGTCCGGAAGTCTTCTATTCAGGCAGGTTTACCAAGTAAGTTAAATTAAATGATAACAAATATACAGATACAATTAACATAACTTAATTTGATTACCAGGTACGAGGAGGACATTCAAATTCCCGTTCAGTGATGAAACCTTTCCTCGTATAAGTTAATAATTTTAAAAAAATCCGTGTCCAGTGTTAAAAAATGCTGATTCACACTATTTCTTCCGGAAGCCAATCGTGGACCCAAATTTCTCATATTATCACCCTGCGATTAAACGTTACTCCATCGCCCACATCTTACCGAATAATCTGTTGTTAGAACTCGATCGTCCCACGGATACGATACAGCGATTGTCCCTGAATCTGCTGATCTGTGTTCCGCCACATACTGAGATCGTTGATGGCCATAATCTGGATCAAGCACCGCGCAGTCAACCTGACGAATGGCAAATATCGTCAACCTTGACCTCCTGCAGCCTGAAGGTGCTTCCAGAACTTCTGCTTCCGGCTGGGCATGTCGCTTTCATCCGGCGTCGGAAATGAATCTTTCTCAAAAGGAACAGTTTCCGATTTCGGTTCCTCCAAACTTGTTGTCCTGCATTTGTTTGGTTCGCACACATTTCCGTATCGTTTCTCGTTTTGGGACAACCGCTTCGGTAACTATAATTTTTTTTTGTTTGATTTACAGTTTACAGGTGACAGTTATCTCAACAGAAACCATTCGTGACGAACACTTCAAAAAGCCGTAAGCGTAACGTAAAAAACAGTCTGTCTCACCCTCACACACTCATTCAAATGGTCGAGACATTCGGTGCGAAGGAGATAAACAATGTACAACACTGAGCAGTGCCTATTTGGAATGTTTGTCGCGCATTTTCAGGTTGACAATAGCGCAAGGTGTGAACTTATAAAGGTAGTAAGCTGTCGGAGTTGCAAATCATTTTGGATTAGGGTGATCTAAATAAATATTTTAAGATCTTTCAAAAATTCTGCAAAGTGGTTTTGGCAACAACCATTTATTAAATTTATTGAAAATCGATTTTTAATAATTGTCATGACTTTTTTAAATTGGGTCCTAAAATGAAGTTTAAATTTGTGATATTATTGCTCATAACGATAAAGCTTATTTTTCTGAGTACAATGACCCTTTGTACGACCACAAAGAGTTTAAAATGGATTTTTAAATCAATTTTGAAAAATTAACCTCACGGTCCTTCTTGACAGAAAAGCTCCTATTTGACAGCTCGTTCCAAGGGGACCATAGTTGATCCATCGAAATAATGTTGTCTTGTCAAAAAAAAAAAAAATTGCTTTAAAATGAAAAAAAGTAATCAGAAATGGTTTTTAATCGTGTTTTTTACCGTTGTACATAAAAATTGACTTAGGGCTTTAGTACCCAATTACTTATTAGATTCATGTTTATTACAAGCCTGTGGTTTTTTCAATGACTTTTTTTGATTATGTATTTATGAGTTATTCAATGTTATGCGTTAGCGATTGTCCATACAAATTCTTGTATGGCCAATTTTCCACGACGGGGAGGGGGGTTTAGAATTTCAAAATAGCGAATATAAGACCATTGTTTTTGTATTGAAAATTTACTGGAGTATTTTTAAATGTCCAAATAATCAATTTTTATTTTTTGGTTTTTGGATGTTTTGTAGCTTGGATAAAAAAAACTTAATTTTTATATACCGGATTTTGAGTGTTCTTGAATATCCCTAACACTAGACAGTTTCAAAAACACCCAAAATATAAAAAAATATATAATTTTGTTTATTTGACCATTTAAAACCAAAAATACTCCAGTTTTGCAGTTTCATATAAAAATGTCAATAGGGTTTTAAAATTCCTATGTTATGTTTTATGTATAGCGATAATAGACACGCCTGAAAACAATTTGTGATCACTTTATTATGTAAATACAAGAAATTAAATTTCACAAGATGCCATTTAACGCTGGATCAACCATGAAATGAGTCATTGTGCTCAGAAAAATAAGCTCTATCAAAATGAAAACAAGAAAATTCGCAAATTTAAAAATCGTGTTTCAAAAAGTTAAAAAAAAACTCAAAATAGGGGAACAGCATCTAACTCAATCATGCCTATAATGTTGACAAATTAGCACTTTGATGTTTAATTGCAACTAATAGAAAGCGATTTCAACTTAAACCGATTGATAAATAGCTCAATCGAGAAATTAAAAGTGAGAGTGTGTGCAACATGGAGTTAAACTTTCTGTGAAGCTGCCGTGAAGATTACCATGGCACTTTGAAAAGTTTAACTCCATGTTGCACGCACACACTCTCACTTTTAATTTCTCGATAGGATGTGAGCAAGTAAATTTCTATCAACAGTTTTACAAAATTAGTTGTATAAATAGTGAAAATCAGCAAATTGGATGGAGTTAGGAGCAAGTGTTTAACTTGCCAAAAATACGGGAATTTCCCCTTTATGATAAAATCAGTAATTGAAACTCGAATTGAAACTTAATTTTAGGACCCAATTACAAAATAATTACTACCAACAAAAGTCTGCAAAGGAATGTTGTCTGCATCTGACTCCGACAAGAACTCCGACATTTCATCACCTGCTTGCCCAACCTGTTTTCCAAATCATTGAAACAAAATGACAGTTTTGACTTCTCTTGCAAACCCTTAAATGTAAACATCAAAGGACCAAGCGAGTTGTTTTTGTTTCATGGAAAAGTAAGTATTTGAATTTTGTTATTAAATAGTTTATTTTCTATGAAAATACATTTTGAAATCATTTTTACTTTACAGAGTATGTTCAACTCAATCAGCTGGTCAAGGACAACATCCGTAAGTTCGTTACTGCTTCAAGTTTGGTCTTCTGTGAGTAAATATTTTAGTTATTTTCGTATTTTTTTCACTCAAAATGAGTTTATTTCTAGTTCTAACAAAACGCAAAAGCAGATCGACCAGGAAGAGTTTTATTTTTTTAAATCCGCGATGCCAAGATCGTATTTGTTTGAACTAAATTTACGATATGAAGGTCAAGGAAAATTGTGGCAAGAAATCACTCATGTCAGTTACTGGGAATCACCGCGCTGCTGGAAACCGACCCAGGATCTGCTGCACAGCCGGTGCTCCGTTCTACGAATGAGTTCTTTATGAAAATTTTCCCTTGGGACCAAATGTTAACCGATGACAGCCGAAATGGATCAAGTTTAACATAGGTCAAGTAAGTTTAGCAACATAGTTTTTAAACAGAAACTAGTCAAACTCGACCGCTGAGAGTAAGTTTTACTAGCTCGGTCAGTCATAATCCGAAGATATACAAATGTTTACCCCAGGAATGGGTTTTCAATCCAGAGGTCATGAAATCGATTCGGGTTTATGTTTATTCAATTTCCAAACGCTCAGTGAGTCAGTTTCTTTCAACTATCTTCATTTCATTCATTCATTTAGTATAACTCCGTTGAATTTAGAATCTGATACAAATTTTCAAACACTTTAAGTGCCCTGCAGTCTTTGAATCTTTCTTTCCAAACAAAAGCATTTTTTATCCGTAACTTAATTTTTTAAAACGGCCAATGTGCCACATGTACAAATTCAGTACATCCCGCTCACTTTAATTTGTGTTTAGAAGGTGTGAGCAAGATGAAGTTTACATGTGGCGCATTGAACTTTTTTTAAACAATAAAACCTATCGGTGCTTTGATTAGAAAGAAAATAATAGATTACTGCACACGGGTACAAAAGCATTTGAAAATTATATCGGATTCTAGATTCAACGGGGCAAAAAAATTTTTTCGCTTGGGTAAATTTACGTCGAATTTATCGGAAATTTACATGTTTACAAAGAACTTTCTATTCGGCACATTTACATCGGATGGCATTTAAATTTACAATGAAGTTGATGTAAATTCGCATCATTAATGACGTGCACTTTTGGTACATCATTAATGATGTAAATTTACCCGATTTTTTTTTTCTGTGTAGATAGAACGGCGGAACGGCAACGAAAGAAGAATGATAGAGAGAGAGAAAAAACTAATAACTCAATATAGTTGCACAAGGAGAAAACATAATTCAAAAAACTTTCCTCCGTCGACCAAGTCCGGAACTCTGGCCGCAACCTCCGGAGCCCTTCGTCCCTGGAGGGGGATCTTTGGTGGTCAGCGAAGTAACACAAGAAGAAAGGGCAAAACTTGCTTGTGATCCGGGAATGGGCTTGAATGGATGCCGCGAGGTCACTTGTGGGACCTCAAAAATCGCTGCTGTTTGTTAGAAAGGCTAGAGGTTTGATTGTATTCATTGGCACGGAAATCCATTGAAACCATTTTTCATTATTTATATTTACACACAACAACAACTATTGAAAATACTGTTAAAAATAGGCCATTGGTGTCTCGAGTTTTTGTTTCAAAATGATTTAAAAATCATCGAAGAAAATATATTTAACCGTTTTAGGATAGATGTACTTATTTTGGTCTACTAAGAAAAACGAAAAATGAATGAAAAAAAATTTAAAAAAAATTAAAATAATCAATGGAAGTCACTAAAAAAAAATCAATAAATAAAAGATAAACTTTATCAAAAATGTTTTATTTTCGTTTGCAAATTAGGTTTTGCAGATAGATATATTGATTAGTTTAAAAAATATCCTGCAAACCCCCCCCAACCCCCCCCCCCCCCTCGTGGATAGTTTCCATACAAATAAAAAAAAACCTCAAAAAGGTGCAGGCCAAATTTAAAGCGTCAAAAGAGGAGATCTAGCATGAAAAAGGTTGAAAAAATTCAGGAGTATTTTTCTTCAAACTCGAGATAACTTCATTTGAAAATGTCTAATTTTCAAAGGAAAAGTGTATGAGACCACCCTAACGAAATTCGAAAATTGTCCAACTATCGAGGTTTTTAAGCGAAGATGGTGAACGCCCGAAATGTCAAAACACGCAGTGGTACCAACATTACGGGAAAAGTGTGCCATGGCATGACAGCCACATTTTTTTTCTAATGTTGGTGCTACTGCGCGATTTTGACAATTCGGGCGTTCACCATTCGAACGCCATCTTCGCTTAAAAACCTGGATATGTTTTTCCATGTAATTTTTCCCGCTGAATCTGTATATGTGTCAAGTTTTGGTCATAGTTTGAGTTTCTATGATAGTTTCTATGTTATTTTTTTCGACAAAGTTGCTTTGGCGTTGATTGGCGAGCCGCAAGACGAAAAAATCTCAAAAATATTCCTGAAAATTTAGATGAAATGTTAGATTTTCGAAATCACCCTAATCGTGAACCACTCTAATTTTGAAGCATAGCAAAAATTGCCCTTTTCCATTTGTAACAACTATTCTTAAGATACCTAAGCTCCAAAACTTTACCATTTTTCGGAATCCCATTTTCCGCCTAATTTTGCGATTTGAACAACTGTGCAGTTAATGCATGGACAAAGTATCATTCAAAATCCTAGAAAATATCTCGCAATTCCTCACCTTGTTTGACCTTCACAGATCGCTAAAATTCGATATCAATCCGAAACGAAATCCATAAAAAACTCCGTGCATTTTTGCCACTTAACATATGAAAGTAGTTTCAATTTTGTCGTGCTATCTTGTCACTCCCTGAAAATTGATGTAAGTGCGACAACTGGTCAAAAGAATTCCAGGTCAGAACGCGTTTGACGCACGTACAAGTTAGACTACCGTAATCATTTGTAATCATAACTCGGGACTCCAGAAACCAACCTCATCCAAACTTCGGGACAATGCACAGAATGGTTTGCCAAACAAAACGTGTTTGTTATTGTTTATATTGCGTGGTTTCGTTTTTGTTCATTCAAGGTCAAACTTTAAAACGCTTTTTTCTCGAAACGTCAAAATGGCGGGTGCGACAAGATAGCACGACAGTGTCAACTTAATTGTATATTAGCATAGCATAGCATAGCATTGGTGACTAGGACCCCCAAGCATTGCTCCGTGGACCACAGATGAAAAATAGGAACCAATCATCACCCCTTCGCAATTTTCAAAGGTCCTTATCGTGCTGATCAATACCGACGCCGGCCACGACCAGTGGTAAGACACGGGGAAGTGGATGGGAATGTTAGTCCGATACTTGAGTGATGGGACCGCTAAATCGGCTGCGTCTCCGACAAAGTATCACATGAGTTTTGAGGGGTTAGTAAGATGGGTATGAGGATTCACTGTGGTAGGTGATGCGACCATGAGCAATTTGTTTATCGGTTGACATTTTAAAAATCTTAGGCAGCCGGCTGCGGAAAGATAGCTATCTAGAGATTTAAATATAGTATTAATTCGACCACGATTCTCCAGAAATTTTTCGTCGGCGTGCCTTCCGATCAACGGTGATGTAGGAAGGGCTTCTTTTGTTAAAATGATTTTATATCATAAGCTTTAAAACATATTCGTCGACGTGCCTTCCAATCCTCGATGATATGGAAAGGACTTAATCCAGCAATACAACTCGCTAGTTAAAAAAAAAAACAAACAAAAGGAATTCAGATCATTTTTTTTCGTACAATTGGTACTTTGAAATTGTTCAATTGTTTACATTAAATATACATAAAATTGGCTATCATCTCTGATGAGGTTTTCAACATTTTGTTTACTCATATGTAGTAATTGCTTGAAACTGAATTAAATGCTTCAAAAATTCCAAATACTGAAAAAAATCATTTTCACTAGAAACCTATAGTGAGTGGTAAAATATAAATGAAAACCTATACATAAAGATTTTCATTTGAATTTTCAATCATATTTTACCACTCACTAAAGATTTTTAGTGAAAATGATTTTTTTTAGAATTTGGAATTTTTGAGGCATTTAATTCAGTTTCAAGCAATTACTACATATGATTCGATTTTAAAGGAAACCCAGAACGATTCTCTCCGTGACTCTTCGAATCTACCTCCCTGCCACGTTACCTACGCTACGGTGCTAAGTGGCTACTAAAAGGCTTGTCCACCTCGCACCATCCCGACATGGACCTTGTCCTTAGAGCGCCAAGGGAGTGGCCTTTCGAAAGGGGAAAGTTTTGACGCGCGCTCTACACGTGTGCGTGACCAAGAGCTATTACAGCGGGCCTCCCCCGATGAAGAAGGAAGGTTGATTACGTGAAAGTTGAGCGCGAAACCAAGGCGAATCAAACCGACACCGGAAGTCGGAATCCACGTCCACGGTAGGGGGGAGGGGGGAGGAAGTTGAGATAGCCCGTTGGCTGATAAGAGAGTCCTTTGAGAAAAAGTTGGTCCGCGAAGCGAAGGCCACCGTGGACTACTAATTCCATGGGAACACGAAATCTCCCAGGAGTGTGTGTGTGGAGCGTGGATTCACTCATCAATTTCAGAACTTGGCAGGAAACTTGATTTCGAGCTTCGGCCAGAACTCAGAAGCTTGGGGGATTTTAACATTCACAGCTGAGTCGACGCGGTTTGTCTGTCTGTCCGATGGAGACGTGAGCATTTGATTCCGTTTGTTGGTAACTTGGTAGTGATGAGAATATCGTGTCAAAGTCGTAAAAACTGCTGGTGAGTTGTTTGGGTAGGACAGGGAACTGACTCAAAGCCGTTGTGAACGTGATTTCCGACTTCTTTTAGTGAAAATAAAGCTCACGTCGATGTTCAGCAGCTTATTAATTACATTCTCTGATGCCCATCTACGTTGAGACAAAAATTAAATAAACTTCTTCAACCATCGGCGTCTTCCAGACGCTGCCCAGCAGGAAAGCCCCTCCGGAAGTGACAGCTTGTGCTACCACGGATGAAGACTTACAGACCTTCTCCTGGCTGGTTTCACTTCGTTGAACTTGATTGAAGAAACGCTCCGGATGCTTGTTAGAAATGGCCACACCTGGTGGATGTAATCAGCTGCTGGCCAAGAAAGATCTTGAACCTGCAGGAAACGGCCCTCATCGAACTCGACAATAACGACCAATCAAGTGTCACAATGGCGAAGGCCGCGCCGGATGGACGGTTCCTGGGAAGGAATTACGCCCTGCCAAGATGGCAAAGCTCCAAACGGTTAATGAGCCGTTCAATCGTTTCTCGATAGCGGGTGAGACAGGTGACAGTTTCGCAGGTTGGGGAGATAAAGTAGGTCACGACGTTTTTCGGAGCAATTAAATGGAACAAATGATGCGGAAATCAATTAAAACGATACAGTTGAGGTCGATTTTTTTTTGCTAAAGCATCGAAAAATTCCACATGAACTAGTCATCGGGCAAGGTATGCGTAAGTTATTCGAAGTGTTGACACATTTCATAAACAAATGTTGGTTGTGCTAAATTAGCTTTGCAAAAACTGTTGGTTGTACTTTAAACGTAAACATACGCAATAAGGCGTTTGCGTAAACTTTTTACGCATGGCTCCAAAACACAACGTAAATAAACAACATGAAGTTGTAAACATAGGTTTTTACTAGTAAACATTACGCAAAATGTGTTTTGTTGAAAAAAAAAAACATCCAAACGTATCAATTTCTGTAGTAAATGCACATTTTGACTGAGTTTCGAGTCCATATAAAAATATTATTTAATCTCGAGAGATTTCGAATAAATCAAAAATTAGTAAGTAGTTTAAAAACTATTCACATTTACGTTTAAAGCTGTAAACAAATTTTGAGGCATGTGATTTAATGGAACATTGTTTACATTGTAACAAGGTTTCCTACAAGAAATAAGTTTTCAAGATTTAATAAAAAAAAATTGAATATATGTTTGAAAAAAAAAAAGCATGCGAGACTAACAGAACCGTCTTGTTGAATTTTTTAACTGGCTTCTGGATTACGGCTCCTGTGGTCAATTCTGTACTATCTAAGGGCATTTTTGGGGTTATTTATGCGTCGTATTATGTCAAGGGCTATATTTTTCGATGATATATGGACATAAAGGGAATTGAAAAAAATTGTCGCAAAAAAAGTTCCGGTGATATTCGACCTTATCTCTGTTCTCCGTGGTCCACCTAGAGTGGAACTCCCTCCAATCGATTTCCAGGACTTTAATACATAAGAAAGGTATTGACAAGACTTGGGGAACAAGCTGCGTTCTGAGACGAGGACGAAATCGTTTTTTTTTTCTTGGTTTTATCCCACTGTGCAATGATAAGTAAGGTCAAAAATATTATTGATTTTTTGAAGAGATAAAAAAAAGCAATTCCGGCTCTAATCAGGAATTTTTCTGGTACTTTTGTACCCGACCCTCTCCGATTTCAATGAAACTTTGTAGACATGTTATCCTAGGCCTATATAAGCCATTTTTGTGAATATGGAGCCAATTGTACTCGAAAATGACCTTTGAAAAGGCGTAGGTAATTTAAATATATTTGTATTTTGTGATTTAAAAATAACTGTAACTCAAAGCCGTTGCATCCTACCAAAAAGTGGTCAAAACAAACTTGTAGGAAATTGGACTGTACAATTACACTGAAAAAAAATACACGTCATAACCATGAGATTTTTCATTTTTTAAGTTAAAAAGATAAATTTGAAGGTGATGTCACGATTTATTTTTGGTTTAAAATTTTTGAGGAAACAGGCTAAAATGTTACCAAAAGACTCACGAAAAACGCAGGATGGTATGACTCCCCAAAAAAAAAATCATTCACTGAAACTGTTTTTTTGAAAAGTGGTCTAAACGTCAAAATTTTTAAAAACCAATACAGTCGACTCTCTGGTTGTCAATATCCAAGGGACCGTCGAGGAAGAGAATCATCAGTTTACAGAACGATGCAAAATGAAGACTCGATTGAAAATATGTATTTTTTGGTACCCAGCTATGGGAGAGAATCACGGCAACGTCCAGCAAACAAAAACAAACTAATGTCAAACACCCTTCAAAGCTTTGTTTCGCAAAAAAAAAATGTCTATGCAAGCCATGAGATAGTGACAATATTGACAACCGGAAGATATTTTTAAAGCAAACAGAATCCAAGGGACCGTCGAGGAAGAGATCCTTCAAGCAAGAGAAAATATCGAGGAATAAAGCCAATCGAAGTATGCAGTTTGAAGGGACTGAAGAATGCATCGATAGATGGAGCAATATTGATATCGAGAAGATCGACAGCCAGAGAGTCGACTGTAGTGGGAATCGATTTCCCAGCCAATTTTACATAAAAGTCACAATATTGACCATTATCCTATGTCCAGTCCTAGGGAAGATACAGCGGTTTTAAAAATAAAAATGTCGAAAAAATAGGTTTTTTGGTGGTTTTTGGCAATTTCTATATGACAGACTTGGTTTTTCAGTCTCGTAAATATTTTTACCGGAAAGCTCGTCCAATTTCCCATAAGTTTGTCTTTGGCAGCATTTCAATTGGATGTCAGGGCTTACAGATATAAGTTTGATTACATTGCTCATAACTGAAAATAGAATATTTTTTTCAGTGTGGTAGAAACCAGGATAGTAAATTTGATTACGCAATTATAAAAACGATATAAATCAAAAAGCTGTCAAAGGCAAACTTATGGGAAATTGAACGAGCTTTCAGGTAAAAATATTTACGAGACTGAAAAACCAAGTCTGTCATATAGAAATTGCCAAAAACCACCAAAAAACCTATTTTTTCGACATTTTTATTTTTAAAACCGCTGTATCTTCCCTAGGACTGGACATAGGATAATGGTCAATATTGTGACTTTTATGTAAAATTGGCTGGGAAATCGATTCCCACTATTGGTTTTTAAAAATTTTGACGTTTAGACAAAAGTGGTCAGTTTAAGTAAATGATTTTTGTATTTTTTTAGGAGAGACATACCATCCTGCATTTTTCGGCAGTCTTTTTGTAACATTTTAGGCTATTTCCTCAAAAATTTTGAAAGAAAAAAAATCGTGACATCACCCTGAAATTTAACTTTTAAACTTAAAAATCAAAAAATCTCATAGATGTGGCGATTATTTTTGTTTCAGTGTATTTTTTCAGAAAGCCCGTTCAATTTCCTACAAGTTTGTTTTTGACCAATTTTTGATACGAAGCAACGGCTTCGAGATACAGTAATTTTTAAATTGCAAAATACAAAAATATTTAAATAACTTACGCCTTTCTCAAATGTTATTTTCTAGTACTATTGGCTCCATATACAAAACAATGGCTTATACAAGCCTAGAATAACATGTCTACAAAGTTTTATTGAAATCGGAGAGGGTCAGGTACAAAAGAACCAGAAAATTTCTTGATTTGAGCTGTAATTGCTCTACGATGTGTGTAAAAGTTGGAACAGAGTGAAGTTGACTGTGTTATTGTTTACATTGCGTGCTCTCGTTTTTGAATATTCAAGGTCAAACATTAAAACGCGTTTTTCTCGGAACGTCAAAATGGCGGGTGCGACAAGATAGCACGACGACGTCGACTTGTGTGGCACAAAACTAAATAGTTATATAAGCCAGTTACACGAGTAATTAAACAAACTGTTATTTAACTAATGTTGAGATTTTTTCTCGTATGTTAGTAAAAAACAACTGTCTAACTATTATTCAACAGTCGATAAATTACGAGTGCTACTTGGGAAGGGTATACTAAAAAAAGAAAACATGCAAACAAAATTAAGGAGTGAGGCAAAAAGTATATTTAAGGAATTTTCTGAAAGATTTCAAAAAGTCACAGAAATATTCCAACCATCAAGAAAAATTTGTTTGTAAGTAACCGAAAATGTCTCTAAAAATTTTGAGAAGTCAGACTTTTGCTTTTCAAAAGAAAGAAATTATTGAAGGATTAAAACTCGCAAAAATATTATTGGAAAAATGGCCTGGCCTAAATATAACATTTGAAAAGACGTATTAAACTTCAATATGCTGTTTTGGCGGTATCTGGACAAAAAAACTTATGTCTGAAAATATTTTTATCAGATTCTTAGTACAAATTTACGTAACATACTCAAAAATGGGAGGAGTTCATCAACAGCATTCCGAGTTATGATTTTTTGAAAATAAAGCCACCTTTTTAAAGGGACCATAACTTTTGGTAACAAAACATTTATAGATCAATATGAAAAATTTTAAGAGCGATCTGAACACTTTTGTTATTTTTTCATGCTGCCGGAGTTTTGCCTTCCTCACCTCACTGAGGCAAGGCTATAAAATCACTCGAAAAATGAACTTCTTAAATACGACTCCTAGATATACCTTCACGTATACCTATCGACCCAGAATCAAATTCTGAACAAATGTCTGTGGGGATGTGTGTAGACATGATTTTTTTCCACACGATTATCTCAAAACTGGCTGAACCGATTTTGGCCGGATCCGCCTTATTCTGTTCGTTTTGGGGTCCCCTAAGACCCTATTAAATTTTATTCTGTTTAGTGAAATACTTTTAAAGTTATGCCAAGAAAAAGATTTTTTGGAGCTACAAAAAAGGGTGATTTTTGCATAACCTCAAAGGCCGGGTCTTTGGGAGCGTTCTTTTATTACGTAACGCAGTAGGGGGGGAGGGGGGGTCGGAGGCCGTGTTACGCTCCATACAAAATTTTTAAAATTTGTATGGAAATTTTGTTACGAGGGGGGGGAGGGGGTCTAAAAGTCCGATTTTTCGCGTTACGTAATAAAAGAACGCTCCCTTTTTGCTTTTTTTTACTTTTTGACCACGCGGGGGATTTTCAGCCACACCCCCTTGCATGCGTATCGCCCGGTTGCCACATCGCTTAAGCAGTGTCTGCGTCTCTTCTGGAAAAAATCTGTATTAATTATGTTGCTGCATTATTTTGTCTCGACAAACACGAACTTTTTACTGAAATATATAACTCATGAGACTTTTCACCTTTATTTTGAAGAGTTGGTAAAAAAAGAATTGAAAATTGCTTTTCAAGTAAAATCAATAATTAAAAAAAAACAAATGAAAAAAAAATAAAAAAAAAATAAAAAACTCTTAAATTAATTTGTAAATACCACCCAAAATACAACATGAATACAAGGAAGGCATCAACCACCTTAAGGTGGATTAAGTAACGTTTTTTTTAAGAACTGCGTATGTTTAAAAAAAATTGAGATATTTACAAAATATTACAACCATCATGAATAGTTTGTGTTACAGAATATTAAATACTTCAACATATTTTTAGCGGTCAGATTGTCTCAAAAGAACTGTTTGGAAGTGATGCTATGAATTCAAAAACTGCGCATAATGAATAATGAAGGAAAAACTTTACAAAAAAAACGAATTGGTAAAACTAATTCTTTATAATTTTTATTTTTGGAAAAGTCTTGTAAAGAAAAAAAAATGTTAAAGAAGGATTTTTTTAAACGTCATCCAATTAAACTCAATCTCCGAAATGCGATTGCTCGAGGAGCATTTGTCAAATTTTTTATGTTAAGAAACGATACATTTGTAAAATTTTGATCTTTCTTATTTATTTATTTAAAAAAAACAGCCTGATAATTTCTGGAGCAACATTTGAAAAGGGCGCATAAGCATTTTGTCAGCCAGAACATTTTTGCAAATTCTGAGCCAACGGGTGACTATTTAACAAAACCCGCAATGTTTAAAGGGTGCTGGTAAGGCCAGCTATCGATTTACATTTCGAGTATTGTGTAAATGTTACCTGTTGGCTCGGAATTTGGAAAATTGTTCCAGCTGCCAAAATGCTCATCCACCCTTTTCTCGTGTTGCTCCAGATTTGAAAAGGTACAAAAACCTGTAGTGTTGAAATTTTCTAACATTTTTTTCTCGTTATTAATCGGTTCTGTCAACCGGGAGGTCAATGATTGGACCCAAATTTGAAACTGATCGAAATACATTTATGTATGTTTTCTTTAAGTTTCATTTGGAAATGCTACTTTTTATTCAGAGACCAAATATGTGCCAGGGGAGTTTGGGACATAAAACTGTTCTTATCGGAAGCTTTTATATTTTTTTTTGCAGCAAATCCCGCAACCAAACATGAGCAAAATTTCCCACAAATATCTTCTTTTATTTAATTTCAAATTTTTACAAAACAAAGCTTGTCTGAATGAATTTCGTGCTATCGCCAGTTTCAAAAGTCAAAATGCAGTTCCCATTCAAGAATGTTTTTGCAGCATTGTTTTCACAGTAACGCTACCCTTCCAAAACAATGAAACTGATGCAGTAAAAAGTAAAAATATTAGTCCCGATGCAACGTAAACGCACAGCACGAGACCTCAAGAATATCAGATTACAAAACTTTCCTCAAGACAAAAACTGTCCAAGACCGGTGTTTGGCCACCACAGTCCATCCAGCATAGTGGAGTTCAACACCGGCGTCTGCAGGTTTCACAAGTTCAACTCCAGCCATGGCATTTCATCCACAACTTCTCAGTATTCTGGCCATCCTGATCATCGTGCACGGATCAATCGGGTACTCGCTGAGATACCACACCCCTGGACACTCCTCAAAGCTGTCGGAACCTACTTACGGTCATCACCTGAAGGTTCTCCCATCGACGGTGTACTTTTACGACGCGATACCACCGCCACCGCCGAAGCCGAGCTTCCAGATACTGTTCGGGTGTAATCTCAAGGTGCCGAGCTACAGCAGCCCGTGTCAGCAGGCTCATGAAGCGCCTCGGAAGCAGTATCGCACGAGTTACAAGGGCTACGGCAAGTCGGTTGGACATCCGGGGGCTTATTAGTGAGGAAGTTATTTGATTTTTTTGTAAGTTTTCTCGTTATGATTTCAGTTTAGTAGATAGAAGTGAGAATAAAATTTAGGAAATATTAAAATCATAAATAAAAGTCTAGGTTTCTTAATTAGTAAGGCTCATAACATGACAAACATTCCACTCAGCCAATTGGCATTGTTTAGACCCCCGAAAAAGTGTTTAAATTTGCAAAACAGTGCTTCAAAACAACAAACACCCAAACATCGGCGTTTCCCACGCAATGAACAACGCACAACTCGATACCTCCCTCACGACAAAACTGCTCGGGTCAGTCGAAAGGCTCCCCACAGTCTGCTAAGCATCGTTGAACTCAACACCGTCTACGTGGGTTTAAGTTCCACGCAAGTTTCGTGTTTCGTGATCGGTAATCGATACTGACTAATCGACGCCGTGATTATGGCGGGCTATCGTAAACTTCTGAGTGCTTTTGTCGTTCTGGTCGCTGTTCAAGGCTCAACCGGTTACGCCCTGTGGTACCACGCTCCAGGTCACTGCTCGAAGCAGTCGGAACCCGTACACGACTATCTGCGGGACCAGGAGGCACCCGAGCTGGAGATCCTCCCATCAACGGTTTACTTTTACGATTGTGAGGGACCCCCGCAGACTAAAGCGGGGTACCAACTGCTGTTTGGATGTCAACTTGAGGGACCGGTGTTTGGAGGGTGCGAGGAGAATCGGGAGTACCAGCAGTATCAAAAAGTTTCTCCGTGTGACCTGGATTGGGCAGTGTATCGTAAGGCTTACAAGCCCTACAGCAGAGCTGCTTCAGGACATTCTGGTGCTTATTGAAATGATTGTTTGATTTGAGTTGAAATAAATGTGTTGTTTTTTATGTTAAAGTCGTTAGTAATCGAAAGAAATTTTCCAATTTCAAATGGTCAAGTGATTTAGGTGTTCATTGTTTTCTAGAAATAATATCGCTAAGAAATGTGGTGTGCATTACAGAAGATCGATCTTAATGGCTGCGCAATGAATTACTTGATATCCAAGTAACATTAAAATTCCTGCTCAGTCCCGACACCTGCAACATCCGGAACCAAACACAGAACTTAACCTTTGAGCTTCGGCATATTTCACCTGGTGTGGTGCGGTAGATTGTGCTGATCCTTTCCTATTCCCGAAGAAGCCATGAAGACACAAACCCCCCCTGCACCAACCATTATCACCCCTCCTCCCCTTCGCCAGTATAACTTTGCCAATTGTCACCAAAACCAGTCCATGGGAAATTTATTGCACCACAGGAGAGTATAAATCGTAATTATCAACTGCTTACAATGCCATTTTCATCCGGGCTTCCTCTCTCATCGTTGTTCCCAGAAATCCCAGCGAAACTGTCTTCACCACACTTTGGCAGAGCCGGTTGACTGGTAGTGTCTGCATTGGCAAGCACGTTCCGGCATTAACGAATTTCTTCATGGAGAATTTCTATGGAAAAAATCAATTTCTTGAAAAAAAATGATTACTGAATTCTTTTTTTCCTTTTTTGGAAAAAATAATGAAATAAACATAAAAAATTATATTTGACCAAATTTCATCCAGTTATTTCTGAAAAAAGTACACACACAGTCATCTTTTACCCCGATAGCGAATGTCTTGGAAATTTTAAGTTAATCATTTTTTAGTAAAAAAATTACGAGGTACCTAAAAAGATTAAAAGTATTAATCACTGTCTTCGGAAATCGATAAAGAGTCACTGACAGTTTAACTTTTGTTACAAATAATCAACGATAATAACAATCTCTTACATGGAACTCAACATGCGCATTATGTTTATAACTGAGTACAAGAAAATCAAAGTGTTGCATGTAAAATAATTGAAACTAACAAAAAATATCAAAAGAAGATGCACCTAATTTTGAAATAATCATTGATTGTTGATATTGATGTTGATTTTAGGTAAACTATTTTGATATCGTTGCAAATTATCGTTGAACAAATCTCAAGAATTCAGTATAAAAATGAACTAAAAAAAATGTATAGAACAAAATATAGGATTTTAATTTATTTTTCAAATATTATTTTAAAAAAAAAACAAAATCAACAAATCATCAACTGGTACGAATTTCCTCATACTGTATATCCAACGCCAATATAACGGAAGGTGATTATTATTGCAAATCAATGTACCTTAAAAAATGGAATACTTGTGACCTAGAAAATATTTTACCTGTGGATATTTTTTTAATAATATTTTAAGTTTTTTTCATATATTCTGATGGAGGCGCAAGATCATTCATAAAGCTTCGTTTTAGGTGAAGATTCACGAAGTATCGTGCGCCTCCTTTTTAAAGTATATAACATTTTAAAATTAAAATAAATTAAAAAATTCCAGGGTAAAATATTTTTCATATCATCGATATTTGAAAAGGACATCTTGAGCGTCATTTCCACGAAGAAATTGTTTAGATACATTGATTTGCAATAATAATCTCTTTCAGCCATGGCGTGATGTCCATGTACGTCTTAAAAAAAAAACAAAAAAAAATGTTTCGTTTAAAATTATCATTTAAAAAACTAGGTGCCTGTCACTGTGCTTCTTATAAATGTCAGCCTGAAAGTGAGCAAATTGAATTGTAATGTCCAATAGATCGTTAAGGCCAGGTTTCTTTTAATTATTCATTCAAAAATAACGATTTAATATTTAAATTTATTAGCTTTGAAAAAAATATTTTCAAATTTGAAGTTAAGCAAATAAATCCAAATTTACTTACAAAACTGTTCTTCTTAAAATGCCTCGAAAACTGAAGATATTTTTTGATTTCTGTTTCCATAACGTATAAAACATGTTAACTGGAAACTTTTTTCCGTTTATTTACTTTACTTTACTTATTTTTCTTAAGAAAACATGACGCTTAGAGAGTAATTAAATAATCATATTTATCAATGTTTTAAAAATAATTAACTAATAATAGTTAACTAACTTTTGAAGCATTTAAAAATGCGTGGAGTCGGAGTCGGAGTCAGAGCCAACCATTTGTTGAAAGCTGGAGTCGGAGTCGGCTAGAGTTGGTAGGCCGGAGTCGGAGTCGGAGCCAACCATTTGTTGAAAGCCGGAGCCGGAATCAGCTAATCTGAGAAAGCCGGAGTCGGAGTCGGAGTCGTTTGAAATATGACCCGACTCCGCAGCCCTGTGTTTTTCAATAATTTGAGGCCTGCAACGGTGAAGAGATAGAAATTTGGTGTCAAAGGGACTTTTACGTAAAATTAGACGCTCGATTTGATGGCGAAAGAAAACATATTTTTCATCGTTAAAAGCATGAGAGACACCCCATGGTTGAAATAAAACGTATTTTTCATCGTTAAAACACTAAAAAAACACACTTAAAAAGTTTTAAAAATTCTGCCATTTTCCGTTACTCGACTGTAAAATTTTTTGGAACATGTCATTTTATGGGAAATTTAATGTACTTTTCGAATCTACATTGACCCAGAAGGGTAAATTTTCATTTAGAACATTTTTTTTAATTTTTTTTATTTCGTGTTTTTTCTTACTTTGCAGGGTTATTTTTTAGAGAGTTACAATGTTCTACAAAGTTGGAGAACAGACAATTACAAAAATTTTGTTATGTTAACATAAGGGGTTTGCTAATAAACATGACGAGTTAGCGCGATTTTACGAAAAAAAAGTTTTGAAAATGTTGGTCGTCGTTGATCATGGCCGTTCATGGTCTACCGCGACAGACACGGAAGACGAAAAACAAAGAGTAACGCAAAAAGTAACTAGCATGAGCATGAGCATGAGAGATCACCCATGGTTGCCCCTCCGTTGCTGAACAGAACCGTAATATCCTTTCAGCACTACTGATTATAGGCTTCGACGATCTAGTGGTGTTTCCCTTCTCAACAGCATGTATGAATGCGCTGAAAAGATAAAACACCATGATTGCTAAAGCTAGATCAGTTGCGAATAGGTAACAGTCATTGGCCACCAACGGCGCCCGCCATGTCAGTTTGTAGACCTCGATTTTAAGGGACGGGAATGTTAGTTAGCGCAGGTTGCTACTAGGGCAGCTGATTTACTCTGTGCTTACACCCCACAAGCGCCAGAAACCTGAAAATTTGTTAGTAGGATAGGGTGCTTGGTCAGGATTCATCATAGAAGATGATGATGCGACCCAAAATCATAGTGTTTGTTTAAAGGTATTATATATTATTCTCAAGGCATACAATCGGATGCTGCGGATGAGACATTTCCCGTTTAACTGTTGTTAAATTTTAAATGAAATGGTTTAGTCTTAGACAGCCGGCTGTGGAAAGATAGAACCAAAATCATTTGTAATTAAAGAATGAAGGATTAAACAATGTAACTTTTAACTTGAGATGATTTTACGAGTTTTAAATGATTGATGTTTAGTGAGGTACTGATTAACGGTGCGAACGACGAGATTCGATGTGTATCGAGCTGAAATGGTATGATAGGGTTTTATAGGGTCAAATCGAACTGGCTAGCTGTCATCGGGACAGCCAAAGCCAGCCGCACCTTCACACGCACACACGCACGCGAAAAAAACGAAAAACACACTGACGGCGGACGCAAAAATTCTTACGACCCTACGGAAAGGAATCGCAAATCTGACTGGCTCAACTGTCATCGGGACAGCCTGAGCCAGCCGCACCTTCACACACACACACACGCACGCGAAAAAAAACGAAAAACACACCGACGGCGGACGCAAAAATTCTTACGACCCTACGGAAAGGAATCGCAAATCTGACTGGCTCAACTGTCATCGGGACAGCCAAAGCCAGCCGCACCTTCACACACATACACGCACGCAAAAAAAAAAAAGAAAAACACACCGACGGCGGACGCAAAAATTCTTACGACCCTACGGAAAGGAATCGCAAATCTGACTGGCTCAACTGTCATCGGGACAGCCTGAGCCAGCCGCACCTTCACACGCACACACGCACGCGAAAAAAACGAAAAACACACTGACGGCGGACGCAAAAATTCTTACGACCCTACGGAAAGGAATCGCAAATCTGACTCACAAAGAGTAACGCAAAAAGTAACTAGATTCGAAAAGTACATTAAATTTCCCATGAAATGACATGTTTCAATTTTTTTTACAGTTAAGTAACGGAAAATGGCAGAGTTTTTAGTGTTTTTTTGATGAAAAATACGTTTTTTTTAATTCTGAGTACGCCATCAAATCGGGCGTCTAATTTTACATTAAAGTCCCTTTGATACCAAAGTTCTATGTCGTCACCGTTTCAGGCTGCAAATTAATTAAAAACACCTCTTTTTTTGCATGGTCAAAAATCGAAGGGGTCGTACCACCCCTCCGTCATAAGATATCAAAAACGGACCTTGGATGCATGATCAGGGACAAAAGTTACCCCTTAGGACAAAGCGCAAATCAGCAATACATTTATGAGGTTGAGTTGGATTTGACAAGTCGCAACGGTTCACCGAGTTGGTACACGTGACAAACAATTTTTGGCGAACAAATGATTTTTGCATTTTGGCGGATATCGTTGGGCACACTTGTGACATAGACCAGTTTCTCAACAAATTTTCTGTGCTATCTTGTGTGCAGAGGCAAAAGCAAGCTATAAAACTGTATGGTACCAACAGATGTCACTACACATTTATGTCTAATTTTATAACACCACGTATCACAAGAGAGCACAACATTTTTGAATTGAAAATGTACTACGTGTCACAAGTGTGTTCTTACGAATTAACACTATTTTTGATGGAGTTTTGTATGGCGGTTGTCACAAGTGTGCCAAATATTTTGATGGAGTTTTGTATGGCGGTTGTCACAAGTGTGCCACCAATATTTTGATGGCGATTTGTATGGCGGTTGTCACAAGTGTGTGATGATTTGTATGGCGGTTGTCACAAGTGTGCCACCAATATTTTGATGGCGATTTGTATGGCGGTTGTCACAAGTGTGCCACCAATATTTTGATGGAGTTTGTATGGCGGTTGTGTCGATTTGTATGGCGGTTGTCACAAGTGTGCCACCAATATTTTGATGGCGATTTGTATGGCGGTTGTCACAAGTGTGCCACCAATATTTTGATGGAGTTTTGTATGGCGGTTGTCACAAGTGTGCCACCAATATTTTGATGGCCACCATATTTGTCACAAGTGTGCCACCAATATTTTGATGGGTATGGCGGTTGTCACAAGTGTGCCACCAATATTTTGATGGTGATTTGTATGGCGGTTGTCACAAGTGTGCCACCAATATTTTGATGGTGATTTGTATGGCGGTTGTCACAAGTGTGCCACCAATATAACATTCATTACACCGTAACATTCGTTACACCGTTACATTCGTTACACCGTAACATTCGTTACACCGTAGTATGGTTACACCGTAACATTGTTACACCGCAATATTCGTTACACCGCAGTATGGTTACACCGCAGTATGGTTACACCGTAACATAGTAACACCGTAGTATGATTACACCGTAACATTGTTACACCGCAACAATCGTTACTTCGTAGTATGACTACACCGTACACTTGTTACACCACAACATTCGTTACACCGTTACATTCGTTACACCGTAACATTGTTACACCGTAACATTGTTATACCGTAACATTGTTATACCGTAACATTGTAACATCGTAACATTGTTACACTGCAACATTCGTTACACCGTTACATTCGTTACACTGTTACATTCAATACACCGTTACATTCGTTACACCGTTACACCGCATCATTCGTTACACCGTAACATTCGTTACACCGTAACAAAGTTACACCATAATATGATTACACCGTAACAGTGTGACACCGTAATAGTCTTACACCGTAACATTATTACGGTGTAACAAATGCCACGGTGTAATGAATGCTACGAAGCAACGGATGTTGCAGTGTAACAATGTTACGGTGTAACCAAACTAAGGTGTAACGAATGTTACGGTGTAACGAATGTTACGGTGTAACGAATGTTACGGTGTAACGAATGTTACGGTGTAACGAATGTTACGGTGCAACGAATGTTACGATGTAACGATTGTTAAGGTGTAACGAATGTTACGGTGTAACGAATGTTGTGGTGTAACGAATGTTGCGGTGTAACAATATTACGGTGTAACGAATGTAACTGTGTAACGAATGTAACGGTGTAACGAATGTTGTGGTGTAACAATGTTACGGTGTAATCATATAACGGTGTAACTATGTTACGGTGTAACCATACTGCGGTGTAACCATACTGCAGTGTAACGAATGTGACGGTGTAATGAATGTTATATTGGTGGTACACTTGTGACAACCGCCATACAAACCGCCATCAAAATATTGGTGGCACACTTGTGACAACCGCCATACAAATCACCATCAAAATATTGGTGGCACACTTGTGACAACCGCCATACAAATCACCATCAAAATATGGGTGGCACACTTGTGACAACCGCCATACAAACTCCATCAAAATATTGGTGGCACACTTGTGACAACCGCCATACAAATCACCATCAAAATATTGGTGGCACACTTGTGACAACCGCCATACAAAACTCCATCAAAATATTGGTGGCACACTTGTGACAACCGCCATACAAAACTCCATCAAAATATTGGTGGCACACTTGTGACAACCGCCATACAAATCACCATCAAAATATTGGTGGCACACTTGTGACAACCGCCATACAAAACTCCATCAAAATATTGGTGGCACACTTGTGACAACCGCCATACAAATCACCATCAAAATATTGGTGGCACACTTGTGACAACCGCCATACAAATCGCCATCAAAATATTGGTGGCACACTTGTGACAACCGCCATACAAATCACCATCAAAATATTGGTGGCACACTTGTGACAACCGCCATACAAAACTCCATCAAAATATTGGTGGCACACTTGTGACAACCGCCATACAAAACTCCATCAAAATATTGGTGGCACACTTGTGACAACCGCCATACAAATCACCATCAAAATATTGGTGGCACACTTGTGACAACCGCCATACAAAACTCCATCAAAATATTGGTGGCACACTTGTGACAACCGCCATACAAATCACCATCAAAATATTGGTGGCACACTTGTGACAACCGCCATACAAATCACCATCAAAATATTGGTGGCACACTTGTGACAACCGCCATACAAAACTCCATCAAAATATTGGTGGCACACTTGTGACAACCGCCATACAAATCCCCATCAAAATATTGGTGGCACACTTGTGACAACCGCCATACAAATCACCATCAAAATATTGGTGGCACACTTGTGACAACCGCCATACAAATCACCATCAAAATATTGGTGGCACACTTGTGACAACCGCCATACAAAACTCCATCAAAATATTGGTGGCACACTTGTGACAACCGCCATACAAAACTCCATCAAAATATTGGTGGCACACTTGTGACAACCGCCATACAAATCACCATCAAAATATTGGTGGCACACTTGTGACAACCGCCATACAAATCACCATCAAAATATTGGTGGCACACTTGTGACAACCGCCATACAAATCACCATCAAAATATTGGTGGCACACTTGTGACAACCGCCATACAAATCACCATCAAAATATTGGTGGCACACTTGTGACAACCGCCATACAAAACTCCATCAAAATATTGGTGGCACACTTGTGACAACCGCCATACAAAACTCCATCAAAATATTGGTGGCACACTTGTGACAACCGCCATACAAAACTCCATCAAAATATTGGTGGCACACTTGTGATAACCGCCATACAAAACTCCATCAAAATATTGGTGGCACACTTGTGATAACCGCCATACAAAACTCCATCAAAATATTGGTGGCACACTTGTGACAACCGCCATACAAAACTCCATCAAAATATTGGTGGCACACTTGTGACAACCGCCATACAAAACTCCATCAAAATATTGGTGGCACACTTGTGACAACCGCCATACAAAACTCCATCAAAATATTGGTGGCACACTTGTGACAACCGCCATACAAATCACCATCAAAATATTGGTGGCACACTTGTGACAACCGCCATACAAATCACCATCAAAATATTGGTGGCACACTTGTGACAACCGCCATACAAATCACCATCAAAATATTGGTGGCACACTTGTGACAACCGCCATACAAAACTCCATCAAAATATTGGTGGCACACTTGTGACAACCGCCATACAAAACTCCATCAAAATATTGGTGGCACACTTGTGACAACCGCCATACAAAACTCCATCAAAATATTGGTGGCACACTTGTGATAACCGCCATACAAAACTCCATCAAAATATTGGTGGCACACTTGTGATAACCGCCATACAAAACTCCATCAAAATATTGGTGGCACACTTGTGACAACCGCCATACAAAACTCCATCAAAATATTGGTGGCACACTTGTGACAACCGCCATACAAAACTCCATCAAAATATTGGTGGCACACTTGTGACAACCGCCATACAAAACTCCATCAAAACCGCCGCCATACAAATCACCATCAAAATATTGGTGGCACACTTGTGACAACCGCCATACAAAACTCCATCAAAATATTGGTGGCACACTTGTGACAACCGCCATACAAATCACCATCAAAATATTGGTGGCACACTTGTGACAACCGCCATACAAAACTCCATCAAAATATTGGTGGCACACTTGTGACAACCGCCATACAAAACTCCATCAAAATATTGGTGGCACACTTGTGACAACCGCCATACAAATCACCATCAAAATATTGGTGGCACACTTGTGACAACCGCCATACAAATCGCCATCAACATTCAACGAGCCCTTTAATTAATTCTTAGGAACACACTTGTAACACGTAGTACATTTTCAATTCGAAAATTTTGTGCTATCTTGTTACACGTTGATCTGCCATAAATCATAAAAGGTTCGTGTCTAGAATGAAATAATTTTCCATCCGGGGTTATTGTCTGTGCTTTTCGGATATGGGGGAAAACCTTTGATTTTCAGGGGTTTTCTTGATTTTTCCAACTTTCTTTTGATTGTATTTGTTTAAAGCGTGTTAATGGTTTGATTTTTTGTACTTTTCAATAATTTTTGTATTAATTTAGTTGATTAAAATTGCTTATAGAGCCATTTTACCAGCAATCACGAAAATAGCTGGAAAATCCAAGAAAATCGGGAAAATTTTAACCTTTTATTCCAAATAATAAAAATTTAAATAGTTTCTGATGAATGACAACATTGGATTTAAAAATAATATTGTTTAAGTTCATAAAAACATCAATTTAATGTTAACTTAGTTTGTATGGGAATTTGGGGCACACTTGTGACACGTAGTACATTTTACTTTCAGGGCACACTTGTGACACGTGCTTTTCTGATTTTTGTATACTTTCTGTACTATATCTTTTAGTAGGTGTTACTAAATGAGTTCATACTTGGAGCGTTTGTTGAGTGATAGTGTACGAACCGATCGCTTCATTCAGAATGATTCTATCAGTAACTGATGTGAAAATATTCAACTTTAAACTTTAAAAATCGATTTACTCGAAAAGTACTAAATGGCGTTTGTCACAAGATAGCACAGAAGTGACGACATGTCCATGCATTGAGTCAATGAATCGTTCAAATAAAAAAAATGTTGAAAAGTTCAACTTTTCAGCATCCAAATCAGTGCTGAAAAGTAGAACTTTTCAGCATTTGTTTTGTAAAGGGTTACTATTCGATTCTGTGATTTTCAGTAGGCTGTTTCGTCGTTCAAGAATGACAGGAAAAGGAAGTAGTTTCACGACGGAATTGCAAAAAGGCAGTTTTTAAACGAGTTTTGATTTGCTCATTGCAAATAGTGTAAATTTTATGGGAAATTCATGTTATATAAGCTCAAAACGACAATTCAGAAGACTTTGAACTTCCGACTCAATGATTCTATTAAATTGACCGATTTTACCGAGAATTCCTTCTGGCGCAACGCTGCAAGTTTCGAAGGTTTTTGAGAGCCATGTGGCCCACTGCTGCAGGCTGGAACTACTCCAGCCTGGACGCGTTGTTCCCGGAGGTCCCCTTAGCATCGTCGAAGAAATATTTCATCCTTGAATGCACTACAGAGCAGAGCGCTGGGCGTCCTCGCGTTCAAGTGGCAAAGTTTGTCTGTACCAGGACTGCGATCCAGTAGCTTTCATTTGACCAATTTCGCCCCACAATTCAATATCTGGGAGCCGGTAGGGCTTTGCCAAGAAGTGGATTTGGAGTTGGATCGCCGAAGAGGGTTGTCTTGAAAGCTGGACCTGAGCTGCTTTCTGAACCTGCAACTGTTTACTTTCCAATAATTCAGCTGCAGACGTTTACACTTCGACGCGATATGAAGGAATTTTGCAGCAGGAATTGAATCCAGGACAAATGACGAAAGTTGTTTTTTTTTTGCGAACTAAGAATCATTCAACTTAATTTCGATATTAAATTGTAAAGGATTTCATCACAACTTTTTAACACTTTTCCCGTTATTCCACAACTTTTCAAACACTTATTTCAACAATCGGACTCTTCACAGCTTTGATGCTTTGCAACATGACATGGTTCCACCCAAGTATCCCCTCGACAAAACCCGCGAAAAGTGTTGATCATCTCCCGGCGCAATTCTTGTAGCATCAACGGTAACAGTTGGACAAATAAATATCTTTCTCTTCAGATTTTTGTTTCTGTTTTGCCTCCAACTGTTTCCTGCAGCAAATTGGACCGCAGAGCCGAACCTGGAGGACCTTCCGCTGCCCCCGTTGTTTACACTTCAACCCTTGAACCTGCCATCATAATCGTTTCTGCAGCTGGTGCATTTTTCAAGCGTGGCGGGTGGCAAAGGACCCCACCGGGTATACGGCTAGGAAGATGCTGCAAGAAACAAAAGTGACGACCTGCACGGACGACAAAGGATGCACCCGGGTGTAACCGATTCCCAAACATAAATTTTCCAATACAAATAGATGGTGTTTTTTTTTGCTGCTGTTGCTATTGGTTGGTGTCATTCGCAGAAGGGTTTTTTTTTCTCTCTGTATTTTTACAGGTGACAACAACCTTTGCTAGATTGGCCCTCTGGAATGCGGGATGCGCAATTGGGAAGATCCGCTGCGTCGTCGGTTGTACCCACTGAACAGATATATCATGCTGCACTTGGAGGAGGTGGAAAGGATATTGTTACTTGGTTATGATATGGAATAAGGGTAAAATAAGTTGGTTTGTTAATTAACTGCTACTTTCAAAAAATATCAATGAAAAGTTTAAAAAGTTAGTTAACTATAATTAGGAAAATGTTGATACGTAGCATTATTTAATCTTCTCAAAATGTCATGATTATCTCAACGAAGATGATATTCAATCGGAAAACGAAATGCATTTTCGGATTGCTTGGAACATTTTCCGAAATTTCATACAAAATGTGAAAACATTTGATTCGTTTCGATTCGTATAAATCGATAATTTCAAAAACAAAACGAATGTTTTAACGAATTTAAGGCAAAATTTTGAGTTTTTAAAAATTTACCGAAAATTAAAATGTTTTTTATTAAAAAGCTTATGATCTAAGTTAACTAAATATAAACATTTTTTTTTTCTTAAAAACTAAACCAACAACTTCAGTGATAATACATTTAACGTAAAAATTAAGTTTGAACAACTAAAATTTCATTTTAACAAGAAAAAATATGAATATCAAAGTCACTTCTATTTGAAAATTTTCCAAAAATCTATTTTCCTTTTTGCCTTCCTTACCTTACTGAGGAAAGGTTATAAAATCACTCGGAAAATGAACTTTTTAATTAAACCTCCTAGACCTACCTTCATTTCTACATATCGACTCAGAATCACCAGCTGAGCAAATGTCTGTGTGTTTGGCTGTATGTAGACATGTGTACCAAATCAATGTCACTGGAATATCTCGTCACAGGCTCAACCGATTTTGGCCAGAATGGTTTTAATCGATCCGTCTTAACGTCCCCTAAGTTGCTATTTAAATTCATGCAGTATTTAAAAATTTATGTTAAAAAAAACTGTTTCATATTAAATTAAAATTATGGTAAAAAGGGTGGTTTTTTCATGAAACCCTCACATGTTATATATTTTTAGAAAACATATGAGAAGACCTTTTAGGTGGAGTAAGAATTTTCAAGATCTGACTTACCTGTCTTAAATTACAAGCAGTTTAAAAAATGGTCTGAATTCACATAACCTCAACTGGTCGGGTCTGATCGCCACGAAAAAGCCGTATAGAGGGATGCCATTTTCCTCAAAGGCCGGATCTGTATAATCTTGACAAAAAGTCTGTAGGTAGTCTGTTTTTTTACTCGTCACTTATTTTTATTAGGACTTCTTAGGTGCTGCGAACATTAGGGGAGATCCATAAACATGTTGACGCTTTAGGGGGATTGAAATCACTATAAATGAGAGGAAGGCACCAACCACCTAAAGGTGGATTAAGTAACGTTTTTGAATTAATTTTAATTTTGAACTTTGTTATGATTTTCTCTTTTATTTGTTGTTGATTAAAAACTAATGATTTATTAAAATGTTGATCTTCATTTTAGGACACCGTTTCAACGTGAGTAAAACTAGTAAAAATCATCAAAACTTTCATCAAACATTTTTGGAAATTCAAGCTTAGACAGAAAAAAATTTGAAATCGGAGGAATAAGGCTGTTGTATGTTTTTAACAAAGCTTTTTTCGACAACCCTCCCCTCCTCCTCCCCATTATCTCGAAAAATCATGGGCAAAAATCGTTTTTTTTTTTTTCAAAAAAACAAACTTATAAAAATGTATGGAAATTTTTGTGCAATCAGCTGAATTATTTAAAAATGAATTCCTTTGCGTTTACAATCATTTTGGGCATGTTCTGGTTTATTCAAAAATAATTTGAATTTTAGAGAATTTTTGATGAATATTTTTTTTTGGGTAGCTAGAAGGTTTTTTTAAAGTCGAGTCTTTCATTTTTTGAAAATAACGATTGCAATCCAACTTTACGGGCTCAACACATGTTTTAACATTTTTTTGTTGAAATGTTGAAATTCTGACTCTCAACGATTTTTTACTAGCCAAACTTAATTTATTGATAAAATTACGCCGTAACAAAAATTATGCAGGTTACATGTCGGCCATTTTTTTTTTAAATAAAAAAAAAATATTGAAAACTTTTAAGTACAGAAAAAGTACAATAAAAGTACATTTCTAGCAAAATAATGTAAATGGGCCGAAGCCGAAGTATAAACAAACAGTCTGCCCTGCTTACGTCAGTTGATGTTTACATTAGGAACGAGCAGGACAGACTCTTTGTTTATACTTCGGCTTCGGCCCATTTACATTATTTTGCTTGATTTAGCTAAAAACATTTTCCAAAGACCTTAAACAGTAAAATCAACAATACCTGTAGAAAACTGCCATTTTGTGTTTTATATTAATTTTTATTAACGAAGATAATGAAAAAATAATAAAAGTTTGAAAAAAGCTTGAGTTAATAGGTGTATTTTCTAGTAATTAAAAATAAAATAACGTAATTTATTTTTATAAACATCTAATTTTGTAAATTTGGCCCACAAGCTCATTTGAGCTTCAGATTTGGCCCGGTCCCCAAAAACTTTGAAAACCCCTGCTTTAGAGACTGTCAAATGCTGAATTTTTCAGGGATGTTTTTCTTTAAAGAAGTTATATTAAAATGCAAAAAAAAAAACGAAAAGAAATCGATAATGTATACCTAAAAGTACTTTTAGCTTGAAAACGGTGAAAACTATATAAATTTCGATTGCAAATTCAATTTAGCATAAAAAATGTTTATTGTCCAGGTTTTAGATGTTTTTCAAAAACACTATTTTTTCAAAAAAATCTTGTCGAAAAGTTGGTCAAAAATGAATTAATGATGACGTTTTGCTATACATAACAAACACTACAAGACGCTTTAACCCGATTTTGGGAACTCACTTTCGTTTCCCGTATATCGCAATTACAATTTTAAACACACTTGTGACACTTGCTTTTCAGATTTTTGTTTACATTATTTACTGTATCTGTCCACGCACTGGACACAGGAGTTTCGGCCGTCCCGGATCACCGACGGCCTGTGTCCCCAACTTCACTTCCCAGAACCTTTTCCTTCTCTTGCATGAACTTCCTTATTCCGCTCATTGCATGCCTCCTTCCTTCATACTAACTCTTCTGCATGTTCTCTCCCACTAATCACACCCGCGAATTTATATTTCGGACTTGGTTTAAGTAAAATTGGCGCTTTTACTATTTCGCGAAATGATTACGCGACGGTTCATTGTAAACTTAAATTTATTCCTCGTTATGCATTTTGTTTACATCGATTATGCTGCGCGAGATGACAGATCTCGCGTAGCAGTGGTGCTTGTTTGAGGGTTTGTGTATGTCTGTACAATTTGTGTCGTTTTGTCTGTAGGTATTTACATGTTTGGTGTCGGGTTTACAAATAAGTATGTTGTGTTTTTGTGTGTTTGCATGTAATTTGTGTGTACACTTATTCTTATCTAGGGTTAGTTATCAGGGTTGCAAAACGTCAAATTTCATTACAAAACAGTCACTTGGTATTTAACAGTATCTTTTAACTGGTGTAACAAAATTAGTTGAAACTTGAAGCGTTTGTTAAGCGATAGTATACGAACCAATTGCTTCAAAAAGTTTGGCTCTATCATTTATGGTTTTGAAAATATTTATCATCAAACTTTAAAAATTGATTTTCTCGAATAGTACTAAATGGTCGTTGTCACAAAATAGCATACAACAGACGATTTTCTAAAATACTGAGCTTTCTTACAAAATTTGAAGTGTAAGAAAACTTTTCTATCAACTTGGATGGATCTTAACTACAAATTTCGGGAAATCGATGTACATTTTTATGTTATACGACTGACCTTTCAGACTCTTCATGAAATTTTTGTATATTCTAAATGCATAAAAGTTGTTGAATTGACTTACTATTTTTAGCCATTCAAAAACTAATTCAAGTCCAGGTATAACAAAATCAACAGATTCAAAATGTTAAGATGAATTTTGAAAATAAGTATCATATAATGCTATGAATAGATCAATCATAACTCAAAAATCTAAAAAGCTCAAGATACATTCATTTTACCCCTTCGAACCCACTTCCCAGAATCCACTCGAGATCACACCGGCCCCTGTAACCCTGCTGACTAGCTCGCTGGCACCGTGAAGAGAGGATTTCCGATTTCCTGATGGAAACGTTCCGCTTGGGTGGACCAAAATCCGCGCTCCGGTGCCAGTTTCAGGCCACGTTGGCAATTTTGTAGACGCGTCTGACCCCACTTGGAAAAAAGACTGAGTATTGTAGCCTTCCTTGGGGAAATTTGACTATTTTGACAACGCGCAATTTTCTAAAAAAGATTTCTTGCCACAAAAAAATCAACTGTTGTTATAAAATTTCTCAAACATTTTCCTCATTTTAACCACTAGAAAGATACAACACTTCATGCACGGTATCATCTTTTATTTGCCGAATAAGCAAAATTGATCCCACATATCGAGGGGATCTCTGGCATCTTTCTTCCCAAAAGAAGTTCTAGTGGTAGCTCGGGACTGCACATTCTTTCTTTTTCCCAAGCTATCGACGACATGTACCTTCCGACCGGGATTGGCAAACTGTTTTCACAATTTGACAAAAAAAAGAGCTACTGCTGTTGCTCTGGTGGAAAGTGTACGCGAATTTTCTCGACAATTTTCCCAGCTTTTCATCAGGGTCGTTTATCAGCAGCGTTCGATGTCGATTGGGGAAAGCAGCGGGAGGCAAACTTTCTTTTCGGCGCGGAGAATCACTTTTGCACTGTGGGTTTAGTTTGGAAATTTGGTTTAAATTTATAAAAAAAAATTCAATGATGTTTCATCAAGTAATTCAAATGAAATAAAATCTATTTTCATTTTATAGTTTTTTCAATTTTGACCACTTTATAACAAGTTTAGGCTGGTACAAATATTTTTTAAAGTTTTTGTCACCCCCCCCCTTCAAAATTGGCCCGAAAAATCAGGGGGCAAAAAAAAATATTTTTACAATAAACTTCAAAATTTCAATGAAAATTCAAGTGCAACCAGCTGAAATTAAATTAAAATACATTCTTCTGCGTTTTAAATCATTTTTAGCATGTTTGGGTTTATTAAAAAATCTTAAGATTTTTTGAAAATTTTCGATGCAAAATCTTTTTTTTCGATACAGTTTTTGTTTTTGTCAGATCTTAGATTTTTTGAAAACTAATGATTGCAAAACAACTGAACTAGTGTAAAATGCATTTTAAAACACTTTTTTCATTTAAATGTGAAGACTATGGGTTGTTATTTAAATTTTTATATTTTTTTATTTTTTTGCCCCCCCCCCCTTGACCTCGGCCAGGGCCGAGGGACAAAAACTTTTTTAAATATTTGCATCGGCCTTAAAAGGAAATGACAAAATAATCGACGAACAATGTGATACAGTGAGATGACGATGATGGCAGGTTCTAGACTAGGAAAATTGATTGGCCTGTTCACACATTTTCACGGTTCAGCAAAAAAGAGTGTTCCTTCCATCCTGCTGGTTGAGGGTATCTTGAGAGAAGGTCTGAAAACTGCGAACCAGGCAATAAAATCAAGTTCCGGCACACATAAATATGATCAGCAAATGTGATCTGTAAGCAGATGAAGTTCATTGTTTTTAGAGAGATTTAACATATTTATGAATATCATTGAATTGAAAAAGTTACAAAAAGTACGCAACTGACGCCAATAAATTACCATCAAAACGATCTAAATTTAACCGTCCTGTCCATCTTTTCGCTCCGTTCCGAGTGAAAAGCTCGTTTGTTTGCCATTTTTAATGCGCAACGCTTGAGGCGAATTTTATGGCTCGTTAAATGTGCTTAAAATGTGCATTTTGAAAGTTAAATGCACTGTGTGCACTGCGCATCCCGACGTGTCTGGACGGAGTATTCTTTTTTTTATCACTTCTAGCAACACACTTTTTGCCGATGCACTTTTTGGGGGAGAGAGAAAGCACAGCCGAGGATGTAATTTAGTAAGCTAATTTCGTGGTACCATCAGCTAGCTAGCTAGCTATAGAAGTCTCGTTTTGGCAGTCTGTTTGCTCTGGGAAAATTAAGCGATTCAACTGAAAAAGGGGGAAAATGCGAAACATAAACACCAACCGTGCTCGCTGTTGAATTTGGTTCCGCCAAGAAGGAGGCAAAGGAGGTCGCTGAATTATGATCAACAAAAGTCATTATTTTGCCATTAAAGAGAGCTTTCTTGCTAGGGTCTTGAAGCTTAAAAATGGGTGCAAATTTAAGAGGATTCGTAATTGCATCGTAATTTTAGACAATTCTGTGAGATTTGTTTTTAATTAACGGAATTATTAAACAATTTTGAAAAATAAAAAAATCGTGTCTAACATTTCAAAAGGTTATAAACCACTTATTTTTAACTTCCCGTTATCTGGAAGATTTATGAAATTTGCTGGAAATTCCTGAAATTTAAGCAGAAGTTTACATTTTCTTTACTTTTTGGCAACAGTGTTTTGAAACTATATTCAAATATATATATAAAGGAAAGAACCCAATTTATTTTCATTCAGTTCAATTTACAGAGTAACTTGTTCAATTCGTTAAATAATTTTAGATAATAACAACTTGGAGTAAAAGCAAGCGGGTTTCATATTAACCCAAGTATTACATTAAGCTGATTAAGTAAAAAAAGAATATTAGAAGGTTTCAAATTTGATTTGTTGAACATCACCTATTTTTTGAGTAATTTAACCCAAAATAATATGTAAAAATGAAAAAAATCAACAGAAACAGATGAAAATTTCTCCAATTCCTGATTCTCTCAACTAAACATTTCTGGGGCAAAATCTGTAACCATTCCCAGATATAATATCACCCGAGTGAAACATGTTTTTTTAAGTTTTTTATTAAAAAGAGATCGTAATATTATGCTGGGAATGGTGTCGAAAAAAAGTTTATTAGACATCAAGAACCAGTAAAAGTGTCATTAGTTCTATTGAATTTCACTTATTGTACATAATTTTGGGCAAAATTACTCAAACGGAGGTACGGTTCATCCATCCAAATTTTCAATTTTTCAAAATACTACTTTTTTGCTGTAAAAAAACCAATTTTAATGTAGCAAAAGTTATCATTACTGAATCGCATGAAGATATTTATTTTGTTGGAAAGGCAATTCAAAATTAGCTGTGTATGGTATAATGAATTTAATGTATTATTCTTTAAATATATTTTATTTCAACATTCAACAGTCATTAAAAATCTTATAAACATTCACTCAAGTATAAAAGCAAGTTTTTGGTTGTGGAACATGGATTCATTTTATTCACAGTCAAAAACTTTTATACAAAAATAATATTGCCAACAAAAAAATTGAATAAGATCATATTTAAATTCATTGTACAATTTAAAGTACAGCTACCAACATAAGCAAAACTACAAATTTGCTTATGGATGTATGATTTTTTAACTAAGATTATATCCTCTCATTTATTCGAACCATTAAAGTTGCTGTCTTGTCAAATTTTTGTTGCAAAATATCAATCAGATCAAATATCAGGACAATTTCCAATAAATTTAAAATTTTCCGGGAATTCCTGGTAAAAATTGCGTTTTTAAAAAAATTTACGTTTTTGATTTTCAGTACGGATTTTAAACTTACCTGCCCTTATAGGTGGATCGATCTTTTAAAAATATTTATTTTAACAGATTTGTAGAGAAATCTTTTACCTTAACAACCCTTTTTTAAGGTGAATCCGTGTTTAAATTTCCATTCTTAAAGAGGCTTATTCTCAGAAGTTTCATTGAATACTCCCATTCGATACCGTAAACCGGGGTGACTTTGATAGGATTTCAATTTGTTTTTGGAATATTTTTTGGAATAACTGGTTAGGTTTTTCTCAAGATTGTTATGTACTGGGGTTGGCCGCACGAAGTCCATGCACTGTTTTGGAAAAAAAAGTGTTTTCGACAGTATTTAGAAAAATAGTTACGTTCAAAATTCTTAGTTTGAATTCCGGGGTGACTTTGATAGTCATAGTTTGTCTTGTTCAAATCATATTTAAGATGTTTAAACTTTATTTGTACTTTAAATGTACCATCACTAAAGTAGCTGATATAGTTTTTATGAAAAAAATCAATGTTTTTATTTAGTTAACTAAGTTTATAAGCTTTTTTAGCTTAGATTTTGATAAAATTGTTATAAAATCGGAATTTTGCCAGAAATTTGTTAAAACTAGCTTTGTTAATAAAATTATCGCTTTATATTGCATTTTATACTGAATTTCAAGCACCAATCACAAGTTTTCACATTTATATGTAATTTGTTAAATTGAAATTGCTTATAAATTTGAAGATTTTTTTTTTGTGTTTCAAAAACAAATATTATTTATTATTTACAAACTTATTTAACCTAGCCTTAGTCCTAATGGAAAATTGTCCAAAAAATTCGAAAATGCATTCCGTTTTCCGATTCAAAATCATGTTCATTGAGAAAATTATGACACTTTGAGAAGTTTAAAATAACGACTTTCATCAATATTTTCTTAATTATAGTAAACTAACTTTTCAAACTTCTCAAAATTTTATGAAAAGTTCCTTTTTGAGGAATTTTGAACACTTCTCTACCACGATCAGTATGACTCTAAACAATTCCTTACGCATTTTAATTGTACTTTTCAATCATCCCGGTTATCAAAGTCACCCCGTTATAGTAGTTTTTTTATAGCACAAAAAATGTAATGCTACTCGTCGCAAACTCAACTTTTAAAGCACTCGATGTATGTACCCAACTCGGCATAGTCATTTTGCTTGAAAAAAAAGTTATTTTTGCAATTCCGTTGTGAAACTACTTACTTTTCCTGTTATTACCGAACGACGAAGCAGCCTACTTTTCTCTACAAAACAAAAACAGATTTGAATAGAAACACTTTATAAACAAATGCTGAAAATTTCTACTTTCAGCACTGAAATGGATGCTGAAAAGTTGATCTTTTGATCTTTTGATATAATGACATTTGACTTACAATTCCTTTCAAAGGGTGTTTTCAGAATTGCAAAAAAAAAAGTTGTATTGAACACGTTGAAAAACTTGATTTGTTCAGCATAAACTTCTTTTTGCAACTTCTTGATAAATCACTTTTTGGATTGCAACGAAATCAATTCAGCATTTCTTCATTTTTTTTTGAAAATTCATGATTTTGTTAAAAAGACAAACACTGCTATACGTTTTGACTATCTTGTATTAGGCTATTGCAAAATTTATATCAAAATTAAATTTCCGAAAAACTGGCTAATTCTTGCAAAAATTACCCATTTTTCATAATGCTGGATCATAAACTAAACTGAAGCAATTTTTGGAGTTTGTGCTGTTTTAAGAAGTTATACTCAAATCTTAAACAAGGGATTCTCTAAATTACATTTATTTTAAAAAAATATCCACAAATTACACTGCAATCAGATTTCCATCACTTCAGCCCACCCTTCTACGACATCCGTGTGCAATTCCTCTGCGCCCGGTAGGTATGCAACAATTTTACAAAACAATAGAAACCTTCCGCCATTACACAGCTCTCAGCAAGCCATCGCAAACTACTGCAAATGTATCTGAGGATGTTCTTTGTGCCGATTGTGTCTTGCGCTGGTGTTGTATCCCTTCCACACATACACCACACACACACAGCCATAGATCTGCAATTAAACAAAACACAACATACTTCCCATAATTTATGGCTTTTTGTGTGTGGGCCCGCGCTGCTTTTGTAATTTTCAGGATGCTCTAGCTGGTTGGGTGTGCGCCTGTGAATGGTAATAAGAAGGAGTCTTCCCAGCGTTTGTATGTGTGTGGGATTGTTCCATTTTCACCCAGCCAGTGTTGTGTCTTCAGTGTGCATGTTGAGTTTTTGTGTTCCTGGGAAAGTGCACGTGCCGGCCTCCGGCAGGCTTTCACACCTACACCGGGACTACACTGTTGATTACGATGAAAGTACAATCAGTCAACGTTTTGTACGATATCAAGAAAACTTTGTCTTCTTGTCTTCTTGTCTTCTTGTCTTCTTGTCTTCTTGTCTTCTTGTCTTCTTGTCTTCTTGTCTTCTTGTCTTCTTGTCTTCTTGTCTTCTTGTCTTCTTGTCTTCTTGTCTTCTTGTCTTCTTGTCTTCGTGTCCTTATGACGTTTCCGTACCGTTTAACAATCTTACTGTTCACAACTTTACATCCAGCTGATGCTGGTGTAATGAAAACATTGCCATTGTTTCTCAATGCTACGACTACATTCGGCTAGCAAGGCGACGTCGTCGTGCTATCTTGTCGCACCCACCATTTTGACGTTCCGAGAAAAACGCGTTTTAATGTTTGACCTTGAATATTCAAAAACGAGAGCACGCAATGTAAACAATAACAAACACGTTTTGTTTAGCTGACCATTCTGTGCATTGTCTCAAAGTTTGGTTGAAGTTGGTTGCTGGAGTCCCGAGTTATAATTACAAATGTTTTTGGTAGTCTAGCTTGTACGTGCGACAAACGCATCCTGACTTTCCTGGCCTGAAATCCCTTTGGCCTTTTGTCGCACTTACATCAATTTTCATGGAGTGACAAGATAGCACGACAAGATTGAAACTACTTTCATGTGTAAAGTGACAAAAATGCACGGAGTTTTTTCGGTTTTTGTTGGCTATCTCAGGATTGAAATCGAATTTTGGGGATCTATGAAGGTCAAAAGGTGAGGCATTGTGAGCTGCACAAAATGGCGTTCTTAACTCAATTTGGCCCAAAATGCACGTACGACAAGTTAGCACGATGGCGACGAAGGGGTAATGCACATCCCACAGGAAGTCGGTTTTCGAGAGTGCAGTCGACGACGACGACAACGACCGTCACGTTCCTAACCTAAAATGAGCAGATAATTATGAAAAATGTTTCAGATGTGGGAAGCAACGAATTGCGGCCAGAGTGGCGTCTAATTTGCACGTGGCACCGTTTGGAGTGGAAAATTTCGGATGGCGTCGTCGGTGTTCCTCGCGCTGGGAAGGGCTATGAGCTAAGCTGTAATTTAGTGGGAGGAACAGTTGTAACAAGCTGAGCTGAATGTGAAATGCATGCTGAAAAAGTATAATTCTACATTACGAATCTTGAATATGAAAACAATTAGAAGCAAGTCAACAGCATATTCCTGTTTTAGTCATTCCGCAACTTTTCATTTCCTCTAAGGGTTTTTTTTTTTCATTTCCTAAGAGCTTAATTGCATTTTTACACTTTCTTATGATTAATTACAAACACTTTCACCCATAGTCGCCGTTGCCTCACCATCATCATCTTCTGTCAGGACAAACTTTTCACTTTTGTTGTGTTTTTCGTGTTTTTTTTTTTTCATAAGCTCACGGTGGACAATTATTATTAAATGGAAAAGTTGTCGTAGTGGGCTCCCGAGGAAATGTGAAAGTTGTTGCAATCTTGAAAAAAAAATACAACGCAAACCTATGCATTAAATCATTGTACACAAAACTTTACAGATCACCGATAGCTGAAATATTCTTGAGTGGCACTGTAAGGTGAATTCAACGCGACTTTTGCTTCTCCAACCATACCCCGCAGTGTGTACAATAATTTATTTCTAATGTTTCATTTTTCCATCACGAGCCCGTGTCCGATCCACAAGTGCTGGAAGAGGGGAAGGAGGTAGAAGGACACTAATGAGCTACAAGATAACCATTTTCTCCGAGTGACATTTGTCCGCGCCGCTGTTGACACAATTCTGTTTTAACTTTTTTTTTTCTTCCCTGCCCGCCAGCTCTCAGGACATGGAGCAGACTTTCAGTTTTGTTTCGTCGGTTGGGGAAGGCCACTTTTCAACTTATTTTTTCTGCCTTTATTCGCTCCGGCTTATCCTTGAGACTGGTTAATTTTTAACCTTTTTGCCGTTTTGACTTTACGACGTGACACTGACCAGAGTCTGGATGAGGTGAACCTTTTTTGGGCTTGGAAAATTAACTGAAAGTGAAAAGACTTTTTTTTATAAAATTGAACAATGTGGCTTCAAAAAAATCTTATGTGTGATTCTTATTTGAACTTATTTCGTTTGCTTTTCTAAACCAAAAACAACATATTCAACTCTTGATATTCTGATGATATTTCTTATCCAACCACCCTTTCTCTTTTCACACCCCTTCCATCCCTGTTCTCACGCACTTTTGCTAATTTTCATCAACTTGAATTTAATCTTTTTATGCAAATGAGCTCGTTCCTTCCCCTCAATTCTTTTCTTCGCGCGCAGTTTTTCACCCGCAACTTTTCGCCTTCACTTTCAGGTGCGATATGGTTAAAAGTCAGGAAAGTTTCGCGATGTCAAAGTTTTCCTCCTCCAGTTGTGTTGTACCGTCACGCCGCGGAAAATTTTCCTTTCCAGTGAAAACTTATCTTACCGGCGAGGTGATTGAGAGGCCACAATTGGGTGTTGATGAGTCGGCCAGGTTGTGGGCTTTCCTAGAAGGGTGGGTTCGAATTATGTTTGGTGGGATGATGTTGTTTGTAGGGTGGAAAATTTCGAATAAATTAGGAGTGGTTTTTAATTGGTTATTATGAGGATCTCTAGGTACAGCATCAAAACAAACAGGAATGCAGAATTTCACCTAAATCTAAATTCCCCACTCTTTTGAAACATCCCCATAGTTTCGTTTTTTTTTTTTTGTGAGAAAAGTGTGAAAAACCTCCATTCTCGGGAATCTCAAATCGAATCTAAAACACTTCAAATCAAACGGCCGGTTTCAGGGACACCAAATTGGTCACAGAAGAGCTGTACTGCCTTTTTATAATGGAATCATTGGGATATTTGGAACAGAGATCTTGTGCCCGCTAAAACGTTCTTGGAACACATAGAAATGGCACAATCAAAAAAAAATTCAACAAGCATCTTGTAACAGTTTGTAACAATCAGGGATGGAATAATCATTTTCGCTTGCAAACTTTCTTCACCCGCGACAGAGAGAGAAGGCAAATCACGCAATAGAAAATCGCTCCCGAAATTCTCCAAGAAAATCAATCTGCTGGTGATTTTTTGTGAATTTCCTTGTCAGCACAACTCAAAAATACAAAATGTGACAGGTCATTTTTCGACGGGTGACGTTACACTTGCAAGTGTAGTAGTGAAAAAGATTTTCCGCCGAATAATCAAGATGATGATTTTTTGCCTTTCTTACAAAAGAAATGTTTAAGGTTTGCTTTTGGAAAAACGATTTTCTCAGAAATCTTAACAAATTCGTGCACAGCGAGGAATCTTCCCAGAAAAAATATTATTGCTAAATTGAAGGTTTAGATGCACTCTTTCGGTTGAATTTTGGTACAAAACCCGTAACTCAAAGTCTGATTTTTGAGAGTTCATTTTATGAAATAATTGAGCGATGTCTGTATCCGCTCTTAAAAATTTGTGTCTTCCATCATTGGAAAACCGCTCGTAAAACCCACAATTTTTATAAGTCAGATTTGTAGCCGTGGGGTCGGAGACGAACATTTTATTTTTCGATTCACTCTTTTCGACCAGTAAATGTGGTCAAAGCCATTTTTAGAGGTTTTTTTTTTTTTTTGACACTATCAAATAAAAAGAATTCCGTTTCAAACAAAAATCCATTCGAAAACATGCGCCATAAACTGCTTGGGCCCAAAATTTGAAGCTTTTCCAAAATTTAGTTCCAGAGATATAGCCATATTAGAGTTTTTCGTCTTATTTTTACCATATTTTTTCCTACTAAATTTTGGTCCTGGCTTGTTCTCGCTCGAATGATCGACAAGTCGTAAAATCAAAGCATAAACGCCAGCTTGCGGGTTTTACGAAGCGCGTGAAAGTGTTCTTTCTGGCTTCTCATAATAGATCGACAAAGTGCAATATCGATACACATTTTTTTTAATTTAATCATAGACTAACATTAAAGACTGAGTACCCTTTATTTCTTCTAATAATGTCAATCCAATATGTTTTTCTTAATTAAATATAATTATCTTGCGACCCATAATGTACCTGAAAATCTGAAATTAAAAAAAATGGCGTTCGAGATTTAACCTAAAAAGATTCGATGTTTTAGGTCAAATTCTCACTGGGTGGTATCATTATGTTTCTGAAAAAATGAAAAAAATGAATTGCACCAATATATTTGTCGGAGTTTCATCATTTTGTAAAAAAGGCTCTATTTCACCTCTGGTGATATTAAATCGGGTTCTAGATTCAGGGCTGCGTAGTCGGGTCATATTTCAAACGACTCTGACTCCGGCTTTCTCAGATTAGCCGACTCCGACTCCGACTCTGGCTCCGGCTTTCAGCTCCAACCGACTCCGACTCCGACTCCAACTTCAGCCTACCAATTCTAGCCGACTCCGACTCCAGCTTTCAACAAATGGTTTGCTCCGACTCCGAATCCAACTCCACATATTTTTAAATGTTTCAAAAGTTAGTTAGCTATCATGATAAATAGGATTATTTAATTATTCTCTAAGTGCCATGTTTTTCTCGAGGAAAATAAGTTCAAATCACAAAACGAAACCAAAAAATATCTCCAGTTTTGGAAGCATTTTCAGAAGAACAGTTTTATAAGAAAATTTGGATTTATGTACTTTACCTCAAATACGCATTTAATTCATTGAAAGCTAATGAATTTAAATATTAAATTGTTAATTACTTACTTTACTTTTGTTGGCGCTACACCATTAGCTTGGCCTGCTGCACGATTCTCCGCCAACAAGCTCGGTCCATGGCTGCTTGTCTCCAGTTTTGCGGGGCACCCACTCTCTCCAAATCGTTCTCCACTTGGTCCACCCACCTCGCGCGTTGCACCCCCCTACGTCTTGTTCCTACCGGCTCCGATACAAACACCAACTTCGCAGGGTTGATCCTCTGGTTCCGCTGGCTCAATTGCTCGGGTCGCTCCGGCATCCTAGCAACATGACCCGCCCACTGCAACCGTCCAGCCTTCGCGACCTTCCGGATGCTTGGTTCGTTGTAGAGCTGCGCAAGCTCGTGGTTCATTCTCCGCCGCCATCCGTCGTTCCCAAATACGCCGCCGAAGATGGACCTGAGCACTCGACGTTCGAATACGCTTGGCGCTCGTAGATCCTCCTCGAGCATTGTCCACGTCTCGTACCCGTAGAGGACGACCGGTCTTATCAGCGACTTGTAGATGGAACACTTCGTATGTAGGGAGAATTTCCGGGACCTTAGGCTCTTGTGGAGACCGAAATAGGCACGACTTCCAGCGATGATGCGTCTCCGAATTTACCTGCTGCAGCTGTTGTCCGACGTCACCAACGATCCGAGGTATACAAACTCCTCTACCACCTCGAATTCGTCGCCGTCGATCGTAACGCACGGTCCAATGCGAGCCCTAAGGGACTCGGTTCCTCCTGCCAGCAGGTACTTTGTCTTCGCCACATTCACCCTTAGCCCAACCTTTTCTGCTTCCCGCTTCAAGCCGGTGTACGCATCAGCAACCGCCTTGAGCGTTCTGCCAACAATGTCCATATCGTCGGCGTAGCAGATGAATTGGTTGGACTTGCTGAAGATCGTGCCCCGCATATTGAAGCCCGCTCGTCTCATAACACCTTCCAGTACCACATTGAAACAGAGGCAAGAAATCCCATCGCCTTGCCGAAGCCCCCCGAGTGAAGGAAACGAGTCCGATTCCGCACCCGATATCTTCACACAACACCTAGCACCATCCATCGTCATTCTGGTCAGTCTTATCAGCTTCCCGGGAAAGCCGTTTTCGTCCATTATTTTCCATAGCTCTTCGCGATCGACTGAGTCGTACGCGGCTTTGAAGTCGATGAATAGATGGTGCGTGGGGACTTGGTACTCGCGACACTTTTGGAGGATTTGTCGCACAGTGAAGATTTGGTCGGTCGTCGATCTCCCACGACGAATCCGGCTTGATAGCTTCCAACAAAATCCTCTGCTATCGGCGATAGACGGCTGAAGAGGATCTGGGAGAACACTTTGTAGGCCGCGTTGAGTATTGTGATGGCACGGTAGTTCTCACAATCTAACTTGTCCCCCTTTTGTAGATCGGGCATATCACTCCTTCTTTCCACTCCTCCGGTAGCTGTTCTGACTCCCAGATCCTGACTATCAGACTGTGCAAACAGAACACCAGCTTCTCCGGGCCCATCTTGATGAGTTCTGCACCGATACCATCCTTCCCAGCCGCTTTGTTGTTCTTCAGCTTCTTGATGGCATCCTTAACTTCCCTCAGCGTGGGAACTGGCTCCACACCTTCTCCTGCTGCACCGATGTAGTCCTCTCTTCTGCCGTCTTGGACCCCTGCCTCTGCTTCTGTGCCATTCAGGTGTTCATTGAAGTGTTGCTTCCACCTGTCGATCACCTCGCGCTCGTCCGTCAATATCACTCCATCTTTAATTGTTGAATGAATAATTAAAAGATTTTTATATGTACATTGATTTACAATGAAAATCATCGTCTGTCATGTTGGCATGAGGCATACAGTATGAGAAAATTATTAACGGTTGAATAATATTTTAATAATATTTTTTTCAAATCCTGTCATCCATTTTTTCTATACATTTTTTATTAAGTCCTTTTTGGTACTGAAATCTTGAGATTTTTTCAACGATAATTTGCAACGATATCAACAAAGTTTTCTTAAAGGTCAACATTCTCAAATTTTAGTTTTTTATAAAGAGATAATTGTTATGTTTAACAAATTCAACGATTATTTCAAAATTAATTGTAACTTTATTTTTTGACTTTTTTTTGTCAGTTTCATTTTTTTTAAATGCAACACTTTGATTTGTCTGTACATAGTTCTAAACGAAAGGCGCATGTTGAGTTCCGAGTAAAAGATTTTTTTAATCGTTGATTATTTGTTGGAAGAGTTATACTGTCAGTGATTTTTTTCCGATTACCACAAACAGTGATTATTATTTTTAATCTTTTTATGTATCTCGCAACTTTTTGCCTGAAAAATAATTTACTTAAAACCATCAAGACATTCGTTATTGGGGTAAAAGATGCCTTTTCAACATTTTTCAGGAAGAACTGGATTAAATTTGGTCATATTTGAATTGAAAGAGTACATAAATATAGGCAAAATGAAGCAGTCAACAATCAATTCTGACTACACAATAGGGTGACAAGAAAAATTGAAAATTTCGGAAAATCGCCAGTGATACCCCCTGGATCGATTTTTTAGGCAAAAACAAGCAACTGTGCCAATTTTGAGCCAAATCGGTTAAGGCTAAGGGGTCGCTTTTCATCGTTGAAGTTTATATGGGGAAAATCGCAAAAATGTATGGGGAAAACATCACTTCAGGATTTTTACAGCAGGTGGCGCAGGTTTCGTCCAAAATTGTCCAAGTGTGAGATTCTTGTAGGAAATTTAATTACCTACAACTTTGTACAAGAGTGCAAGACGATCCGATTTGATCCTGATGAGTTATTAGCAATGCGATGAAAAGAAATCGGCTTATATACTTGAAAGTATACATAAAGTAGACATGCCCCAGGATCAATTCCGATCGTTTTGCACCCTTGGACAAAGTTGTAGGGAATTAAATTTCCTACAAGAATCTCACACTTGGACAATTTTGGGCGAGACCTGCGCCACCTAGCAGAAAATTACTGAAACGATGTTTTTCCCAATACATTTTCGTGATTTTCCCCATATAAACTTCAACGATGAAAAGCAACCCCTTAGCATTAACCGATTTGGCTCAAAATTGGCACAGATACTTATTTTTGCATTAGGAATCGAGTCAGAGGGTATCTCTGTTGTCGATTTTTTTTATTGTCACCCTACTACACAACCAATATTGTTTATTTATTTATTTAGCTTTCCAATCACAATAAATAGCTTTAAAAACTTAATGGCATGCGATTAAAAAAAAATTAAAAAAAAAGTTTTGTAAATTATGCTGTACAATAGCAAATACTGAACAACTAAATAAATCACATTTTTTGTTGAATTTGAGATAACTCCGACTTCGGGTTATCAGAAATTTTCGGCTCCGACTCCGACTTCGACTCCAGCTCATAAAAATTTAGCCGACGCCGGCTCCAATTCCGACTTCAGCAGTTCGAGTTTTGGTGATTCCGACTCCAACTCCGACTCCAGGTCTCCGAAAAGGCCTGACTGCACCGACTCCGGGTCCGACTCCGACTCCACAGCCATGCTTTTTACCGATCTTCCGTGTGCAAGAGAGGAGATCCATGTTCCCTGAAAGTGAAAATTGAATCCGTCGTGCTTTCTGTTCGATCACCATCTCCCTTGAATCACCTAGTACAGCGATTCTCAACCTTCTTCTAGGCTGGTACAGTCATCCCACTTATTCGGAACGGTTTACAGATCGGCCAATGCTCAAAAAATCATAGCAAATCGATAATTGAACTTAATGATTCGCTTTTACCTTCATTTGAAAGCTTTTCTTGCGATCTTTCGAATGCTGTATCGAACATCTGCAAATTTTAACTTTTATATCAAGTGTTTGAAGAAAAACTTTGACCCTTGAAATCCACAAATTCGGAACACTTTTTTCTTACGGATGTAAACAAACTTTGGTTCTCTCCATGAGTACATAATTTTCAACAAAATAATTACTTCACGCACTGAAACCAACGAAACTCAAGCTTAGTTATGTTTTATAAATGGTCTGATAACTTTTTTTTCCACAATTGTGGGAGGCACAACAACATCTCACAATTATGGAACAGGCAATTTGGAGGCAATGTTTTTCTGCTCTGGATAAAATTGTCTTGGAATGAGGTTTTTTGTTCAAAAAGCACTAATTTTACTAGTGAAATAACTAAAAAAAAATCAAATGAAGGCCCTAAAAATAGTAAGGTCGACAGAAAAGCTGCATTTGCCATGTTATTGATAAATTATCACAAAAGTGTTCCGAATTTGTGGGTGTTCCGAATATGTGGGATGACTGTACCACCAGTTTGCTTAGGAATACTTTTGGAAGTGCGTCAAGTAGCGCTCAAACAGTTTCATCTGCTACTGATGAAAATGTTGCAGATCAGTGAAGCTTAGTTGCACTCTATGTTTAGGCGGGGCCAGGCAATGATAATTCCCTATCGAGAAATTAAAAGTGAGAGTGTGTGCAACATGGAGTTAAACTTTCTGTGAAGTTGCTGTGAAGATTACCATGGCACTTTGAAAAGTTTAACTCCATGTTGCACGCACACACTCTCACTTTTAATTTCTCGATTAGATCGCGATTCTCTGTTTACAACTTTGCAAGTAAAATTTGAGATTACATAACATGGGTTTGCAGTTTTTTTTGTGTAATTATCATGATTTTAGAGCATACTTGAAAGAAACGCCTGTGTTTGGGAAGCGTTTAATAAGATGTGTATGAACTTCACGAAAATTATGTTGGACATTTTAAATCAATCAAAAGCTAATTAAAAATTTGTGTATGCTCAAAACACAACACATCTCACTCGCACCCATAAAACATCTGCGAAAGTGCAACCGTGCAACCCAACTAATGTAGAGGGAGTAAACTACTTTCAGGCGCTTTAGTAGATAGTCCGCGAACACACTCCCCACACGTAACAGCTAACTCCTTGCACATATGCAACAGCCAGAACCAGCGGTGCTCACCAAAAGATGGCGCCACCAATCGAAAAGGAGAACTTCCCCCTAGAGAGGCAAATTCGAAGCACTGACTCCTGGAAGAGGGAAGGCTGGGTGAGTCAAAACGAGCTATATTTATAGTAATCGTTCCACTTCAGATACTTTCGAGGATCGCTCATGGAGATAAGCAAGATTTATGAGGTTATTTTGAATTTTTAATTTCTTTCGTCCCTTCGGGCGGGGGTTGAAGCTAGACTAAACAAGAAGGGATTTGCGTTGGGGGTGGTAGGGGGAGAGTATAGATTAGTAGGGATGGTCAGGGGGAGTGGGGAAGCTCTACCAGGAAAGTGTGAAAGCTCAATCCGAAACGTGGGCTTTTGTATTTTCGTTTCGTTTTGCTTTTACAGCTAACCGGCAGCCCTTCAGGATTCCATTCCGGGGTTTATGAATCTAATCTGTGGCATACTTTTTCTTTCACAACTTTGGAATTGTTTTGTTGGGTGCGAAAACGGAAGGAAAATTTTCATTCATCGTACAAGTATTCGTTGGAATGTGCTACGTTCGGTGATTTATGGGCGAAATGGATTACAAATTTAATTCAAGTGCCATTTTTAGTTTAAATTTGTACAATTGGTTGGCGTCTAAGCTAAATCAAGTGCAATCTAAAACATTCATTTGATTCTTTATTGCCATTGTTTATTATTTTTTTATATGTTTAGCTAAGACACTTACCAACCTATGTGTTCACCATTTGCAATACTTGAACCAGAATGTTACAAGTTGAGAATGTGAAATAAATAAAATAGTTTGATCAAAACTGGTGATAAAATTTAAATGCTACGTAATTCAAAAAGTGCATCGACTTCAAAAGTGCAAAATATTTGCTCGCATCCCATTAAATCTATCCGAACCATAACTACCGACATATGGTGCCCATCCCAACTTTCTACTCCAACTGATAACAATATCCCTTTTATGAGCTAGCTTTATGAATTGTAACCGACCCCCCTCCCCTTCCCATCTCGGAGAAAGCTCCCTCTTGTTCGTTAACCGTTGCTCGCATTTTCCAGCAAGCTGGCCAATAACCTGATTACTTGGCAAGTTTTGATGAGCTCATCTTGTATGACGAAATTGTCAGGACCCCCCACCCCACCTTCTTTGCTCGCACTTGCAGACCCCGCAGCAGGTTTTACGACCAATAAACGCTCAATTGCCACAGGAAGACGACGGAATCAATAAAGTCTGGTAAGTTGTGTGTGTGTGTGTGTGAAACCACCGTATGTGTGACTTGGGAGAAATTCTTTCGAGAACAAGAATTGGATCCTGCAGTCTGATGGGTACTTTCCCTTTGTCGACTGAAGTGAATGATTATTAAACTTTTATTTGGTAATAACAGCGAATGAAGGACGGTAAGTTGTATTGGTTGATTTATTCATTTTATGCAGTTTTTACCCAGTACGTTTTATTTTTGAAAAGCCTTCATTTTAATAAAACTGAACATTTCCCGTTCGAAAATCAACCAAGATAATTAAAAAATAATTATCTCAAAACAAACAATGGCTTTTAAAACATTTTTGAATAAGATTGGAGGTTCTCACGGTTTATTTTTTCGAGAAGATTAACGGAGCACATTAACCAGAGCTTTTGCACCAAGATTTTTGTTACAGACATTTTAGTATCTTAAAAACTTATGGAACATTCGATATAATTATTGATTCATCCCCTAAAGTACTTTCATCAAGATAATTTACAACAAAGTTGAACTATTTTTACTTTTGATTGTGTTGCAAGATTGAGCCCGTAATTTTACAATGTTTGAATAAGAAGACAACAATTTCCTTGGTTGTTGTGCATCTTTAATATAAAAAAAATCGGTATGTCTGATATTTTGCACCATAAATGAAGGGCTCTTTCCCGACATTTTGCGGGGTATACCGAAATATTTAGTTTTTTGAAGATGTTTATTTTTCGATTTTTAGAATATTTCTTCAAAAATATTGTTGAAAATCAATTTTCTTATGAATATTGGCCCGGGTTAAACAAATTTATGTTGCTCACATCGAAAATTATATGAGATTGCCAGAAAGAGTATTCAAAATGGAAGCTAGGTGATTAAGTGATTTTACTCAAATATCTGTTTGAATAAAGTCTCCTAGGATTACCAAAAAAAAAAAACACCTTTAAAGCCAAAATTGATGATATTCTCCTGCCATGGTTGGTTTCCATGTGGCGTCCATGATGAGAGTATTTAAAAGTATTTAAAACAAAAAGCTCTGGTTTGAAATTAATCTATTTAAAATTTTGCGACCATTCTGCGTGTATCCTCCAGAGCAAGCAGCAGTGAAGTGCTCAGAGCTCTAAAAGTTTTTCGAATTTTCCGCCGCAATCGACCGTGATTACCCGCGAGTTTGCTTCACCAGCATGCCGAAGGCCGGCCGTGGCCGTGGCAGTTCGAGTGCGGCCTCGAAAAACCCGCGAAGTTCGTCTACCGGCCGAGTGCAAAAAGGTAAACAAACCAACGCCGCCGCGTCGTCCGCCATCGCGCAGGGGAGCGTATGCGCTGATGGATTCAATCCGGAGTTATTACACGCTAATTACCGTGTCCAGGATCGCAGCCCTATAAGAAGCAGACTCCGTTCAGGTACTTCCGGCAATCTGTCCACCGGTGGCGCATCAACATCTGCCAACATTCCCACCAGTAACAAGTTCGCGAGACTGAGTGACGAGGAAAGCTACAACAACAACACCGACGGTAGCAGCACTACCGATGACGACGACGACGATGGACGTGCACGCAAAAAAGGTAGTACGACAAAAAAAGTTAATTCTCCGAAGGAACGGCGACCACCTCCAATTTTTGTTTTGGATACGTTGGCGGACGATGTTGACGAGTTGCTGGAAGGCCTCCAATATAGTCTGAAAATTGGCAAATCGAAAGTTCAAGTGATTACTTTCACCAAAAATAATTTCGATCTGGTGGTGAAAGAACTGAAGCGTAGCAACTTCAAGTTCTACACATTCGATCCAGTTGAGAAGACCGCTGTTAAGGTAGTCCTGCAGGGCTACCAAGACCGCCCAATCGCCGACCTGAAGGGACACCTCTCGGGTGCCGGAATAACGCCACGGGAGATAAAAGTGCTCTCGCGCAAGACAACAGTCACAGGTACGCACACTCTGTACCTGTTGTACTTCGACCGCGGCACCGTCAAAATCCAAGACCTGCGTCGGACTAAGGCGTTGGACGGTTTTTGGGTAAACTGGCGGTTTTACTCAAAAACCCAATGGACGTAGCACAATGCCACCGTTGCCAGAAGTTCGGCCACGGCTCGCGGAACTGCAACCTCCCGCCCCGCTGCGTGAAGTGCGGTGAAACACACCTCTCGGAGAAGTGTGCACTGCCGTGCAAGGCGGACTTGGGGGACAAGGCAGAGCAAACCAAGGCGCGCATTAAGTGCGCCAACTGTGACGGCAACCATACCGGTAATTACCGCGGATGTGTCGCGCGTAAGGCATACCTCGAGGAGCAGGAAAAGAGGAAGAAGAAAGCAGCAGCATCCCACCCTTCTCAGCGGAATACGAGCTCTACCGTTCCTGCAGCTGGACAGCGTACGGTTCCAGCGGACAACCCAGCGTTCCCTCCTGGATGGGGGCGATCGTTCGCCAGCGTGGTCGCTGCCGGTAGCGGCGATGCGGCCCAGCAAGAAGTTACCGGAGAAGATCTCTTCACCTTGCCGGAGTTCTTTGCTCTAGCGGGTGAGATGATGACGCGGTTTCGGACCTGCCGTAACAAGGCGGAGCAATTTCTGGCCCTCGGGGAGCTAATGATTAAGCACATCTACAATAGATAAAAAAAAACTGTGATTTAGTTTAAGCTTTTTCTATGTCTATCCCCTTTCCTTTGCAATTTCAGTAAGTTTTTTCTAAATTTTTTCTTACTCTTGGTAATCTCTAAGTGATAAGCAATAATCGTGCCAAAATGGATTGAGATTTAACACACAGCTGAAAGGAACTCCAAAACTCTGTTATGTACTGCGCATGAACTGATTGTTACATGATTATTCACTAATAAAACCGAATTGAATTGAATTGAAAAAATTTTGCGACAAATTCAAAGTTATGAAAATTTTCTATTTAAAAAATACGGTTCTTTGTGATTTTTTAAATATTTAATCTAAAAACTGCATTTGTTTCCGGGTCGACATTTTTTTACAAAACTCCTATTTAACTCTCTCTCAATTTCTGAATTCGACAGATTGCTAGCTATTTTCATCAAACTTTAGGTGGATTTAGGGAGACAGGGGGTAATATGCACCCCGTGGCAAATGGCATCCTTTGCTTTTGTCGGTATTGCGAAGAATTTTTAGAGGATAATATCATAGAAATTGAATGCTTAACATTGTAAAACTATGCTGGAAAAATTTGAGCATCGTAGGATAAAAAAACAGCTAAAGTTATTTGAAAACTTTAAAATGTTGTGTTTTGATCTTATTTTCATTGAACTTTCAATTTGATTTATGGACAATACAAAAGCATTAATTGATATTGATAGTGTTGATTTACCGTAAAACGGGGTGACTTTGATAGCCGGGGTGACTTTGATAGGTTTGCGATTTTTCTGCAAAATGAAGAGTACAATTAAAATACGCAAGGAATGGTTCAGAAACATACTGACCGTGGTAGAGAAGTGTTCAAAGTACCTCATGAAGAACTTTTCATAAATTTTTGAAAAGTTTATAAAGTTAGTTAACTATAGTTAAGAAAAAGTGGATGAAAGTCATTATTTTAAACTTCTCAAAGTGTCATGATTTTCTCAATGAACATGATTTTTAATCGGAAAACGGAATGCATTTTGGGATTCTTTGGACAATTTTCCACTAGGAGAAGGTTAAATAAGTTTGTAAATAATAAATAATATGTGTTTTTGAAGCACAATTAAAAAAAATCTCCAAATTTATAGGCAAATTCAGTTGAACAAATTTCATGTAAAATGTGAAAACTTGTGATTCGTGCTTCGAATTCAGTTTAAAATGCAATATAAATGGATAATTTTATAAACAAAACTATTTTTAACAAATTTCAGGCAAAATTCCGACTTTTTAACAATTTTACCTAAAATTTATATGTATTTTGTTAAAAAGCTTTTCAACTTAGTTAACTTAATATAAACATTGATTTTTTTTTCTTACAAACTATATCAGCTACTTTAGTGATGGTACATTTAACGTACAAATAAAGTTTGAACATCTTAAATATGATTTTAACAAGAAAAACTATGACTATCAAAGTCACCCCGGAATTAAAACCAAGAATTTTTAACGTAACTATTTTTCTAAACTCTATTGAAAAAACTTTTTTCCAAAATAGTGCATGGACTTTGTGTGGCCTACCCAAGTACATGTTTTAAAAATAATAATCTTGAGAAAAACCTTACCTGTTGGAAAATATTCTAAAAACAAATTGAAATCCTATCAAAGTCACCCCGGTTTACGGTATATAGTTTTCGCCATAGTCTTCAATATTCTATAGATAGATGAGTCCAAAAATATTCAACACGAAAAAAAAAATCAATTCTCAAAATCGTGAATTAAATTCACGAATGCGAGAACCACGATAGTGCAAATACTCATGAATAAATTCCTTCGTGGTTTGCAGCAAAGCTAAAAGACACTTGTCGCCACCTATGAACAAATAGCGTAAACCTATGATTTTTCGAAAAAATGTGTTTTTACCTTCAAAATCAACATTTTTATTAAACTTATGCCGGATTCGGATGAGAAAAATTATTTCCAACAATTTGGTGTGCAACTTTCCAATATTCGTTTGATTTTTCTATGAGAAAATTGTAAATTTAGTAAAAGATAGCAATTCGAACTTTTTGGCAACAAAGTCTGTCAAAAATCAATAAAAATGGTTGAATACTCGTTAACACATCTGTTATCAACTATATCACTGTTTATTTCATTGATATATATGGGGAAACTATTTTTTTCGTGTTCTGTTTTTTAAAAGGTCACAAATTTATGCCCGCCCAAAAATTGACGTTAATTTTTTTTTTTTTTTTTTTTAATTCCGAATTACGCACTTCCCAGCAGAAGCTGGGAATATTTCACCTACCTTTTATTTTATTTTTTAAAGGTTAGGCTCGGACTGCTATGCACGTATGCCAGTGAGAACAGTTTCTCTTTAAAGGCTGTGCAAACTATTACATAAATTAAAAAAGCTAAATTCTAAATCATATAAGCACTGGGTGCGGGTTGTAAGCCGCAGTTGCTGGTAGTGGGCGGTTGGTGGCGGGTAGCAGTTGGCGGCGGGGGGGCGGTGGGCGGCGGGCGGTGGGCGGTGGACGGCGGGTGGTGGGCGGCGGGCGGCGGGCGGCGGGTGGTGGGCGGTGGACGACGGTGGTGGGCGGCGGGCGGTGGCGACCGGAAAGCAGAGAAGAAAACTCTTTAGTGGCGGGTGTTTAGACAAGGTAGTCTATTATTTTTGACTTGATGTGGTTCCGTAACGACAGCTTGAAAGCACCCTGACTCGCATTTTTACAAACCGTCGGCAACTCGTTATGCAGCTTGCACCCAACATAAGCGACCCTTTTCATACCGAACTCGGTTCTCGGTAGGGGCAAGATGAAATCACCTAGTTGTCTTGTAGCTCGATCATTTTCTGAGGTTTGCTCTCTTATTGGAAACGTTGAAGCGGTGGTAGTGCTCAGGTGACATTTTCGGACGTAGGTCAGCATTTGGAGTTTTTGGAGGGCTCGAAGAGGAAGGAGTGAGTCGGTCGGGTTGGAATACAAGAGGCTAGTTGGGTACAGGTACGGCTTGCGAAAGACGGCTTTGATACACCTGTTCTGTATCACTTGCAGGTCATGGAGGTGTACAGCATAAGCAAGTCCCCAGGTCGTGACAAGGTAGTTCAAGCGGGAGTGGACAAGGGAGAAGTATAACTTTTGAGGCAACTAGTAGGCAGGAACGATGACAGCTTCCAAAGTATTCCGCAGATTGGAGCTAGTTTCTTTTTCAACAGGTCGATGTGTGCTAACCAGCTCATCGTGTCATCAAGGGTAAGACCAAGGAACGGGTACTGGTTAACTTCTTCAATCTGTTGACCGTTGAAGACTATAGGCTGGCGAGCTGGGAGCTGCTTCCGGGGTGATCGAATCAACATGTACTTTGTCTTGGACAGGTTCATGGAGAGCAGGTTTGTTTGGAAATAGTCGTCAAGGAGTTCCAAGTCCTGGGTAATCTGGCGTTGAATCAGAGCACAGTCTTTTCCGTGGTAAAAGACCGAGGTGTCGTCGGCAAACAGGCGTGTTGTCCCCTTGAGTTTCAGCTTCCCGATGTCGTTAATGAAGAGCAAAAACAGAATCGGTCCAAGGTTGCTTCCTTGCGGGACGCCAGTTATAACAGGGCTGAGCGTACTGCGTACTTGTCCGAGCGATACAAACTGGAGTCGGTCAGACAAATAACTCTCAATAACTGCCTTGGCTACACCTCGTATGCCGTAGGTTTCCAGTTTTTCCAGTAAGAGTCTATGGTCGATCGTATCAAACGCCTTCTTTAAGTCGATGAACAATGCTCCAACGAGTTCTCTTTTGTCCAGCGAGTCGTAGATGTCATCTACTAGGTTACACGAGGCGGATAGTGTGCTCAGACCCTGCCTGAAACCGTATTGGTGGACGTAAAGGAGTTTGTGCTGAGTGATGAAGTCTACAAGGCGCGAAACAATCAATTTTTCAATGACTTTGTCCAGGATGGAGAGACAGGATATCGGACGATAGTTGTTTGCTTCCTTTTTGTCACCCGACTTATGCACAGGTGTAACACGGGCCACTTTCAAGACAGCAGGGTAGACTCCAGTTTCAACTATTTCGTTGAATACGTCAGTCAGCAGGTGCGCGAAGAAAACGAAGTTTGCTTTCAAGAAGGAAGCGGGAATTCCATCTGGGCCGGGGGATTTTTTTTGGATTCAATGCATTGATGAGGGCGATTGTCTCGTTGATTGATGCTGGTCTCAGGAACAGGGAGTTTCCCTCAGGTAAAGCAGACAGGGTTCCGAATTTGTGGACTTCACGATCGCTGTTGATAGTTGCTGCAAGGTTGGGTCCCACGTTGCTGAAGAAATCGTTGAAGTGTTGAGCTATCTGGTTCGAATCCGTTGTCTTGTTGCCGTTGATCAGCAGTTCGGTTGGGTAAGCGCGAGAGCTGTTCTTCCCCATAGCTTCGTTGATGACCTTCCACGACGCCTTTTGATCACCGGAGGAAAGCTGATTACTGTAGTAGTTCCGCTTGCATTCAGCCTTCTCCTTCTGAAGTTTCTTGGAGACATGCGCCAGCAGTTCGGACAGGTGGGCATCATTCGGATTACGCCTCTTCCGCTTCAACGTGTTATCTTTTATTTGGATAAGCTTCCATAAGTGGAGCGTCATCCATGGACAGTGCCCTTTGATATTGACCTGGGCTTTGACAGTTCTCGTACATTGGGGCAGTAGGGTATTGTAGCAGTTAATTACGTGAGAAAGCTTCTGATCAGCTGTTAAGGTTTGCGGCAACGTTGTAATGCGATCGAAGAACAGTTGGTTGAGACGACGGTGATCAATGATCTGCTTCTCCAGAGTTCTTTTCAGGATCGGTTCAGCCCTTCTGAATGTAGAAAGGACCACACAATGGTCACTCAAGTCAGAGGGAATTGTTTCATTGGTAACCGAGTGCGATAGTTTCTCATCACATATCACATGGTCCAGAATATTACCACTCGCGGGTCTCGTTACAAAAGTGTTCGTAACCACCATGCCGTACGATGATAACAGGTGAGAATACTGCTGCACAATATTGATCGAGGGTTTGTTAACGGGAATGTTCATGTCACCGACTATGATACAATCGTGACCATTTTTAGTTTTCGACAAGATTTGATCCATCTCGTCAAGGAACCGAGTAGCACCAAATGACGGTGGCCTGTACACAGCATGGCAGTCTATACGTTTGTTTAAGGAACGTAGCTGGCAGTGTATGTGATGAAATCCGTCAGCTGTTCGGTTCTCGAGTACATCCATATCAATATCGTTCCGCACGAACACAGCCAAACCTCCGCTCGATTCATTACGACAGGAAAAAGTTGCGATGTATCCATCCAAATTGTAAATACAAGTTCGATCTGCCTTCAAGAAGGTTTCACCAAGCACCAACACATCGATACGTTCTCCATACTGCTGCAGCATCTCCCGTACACCATCAAACTTGGCCAGATCGTTCATGCCCCGTATATTTAGTTGAAGAATTTTCAGAGAAACAACATCAGTACAAAATTTATTTACAATCCACTGTTGCATACATTCAAACTCAATATTACAATACATAGACATAATTTAAGTAGTTTACAGTAAAATCGCTTAGCAGCTAGATCAACCAGATCACTACCATCAGCGTTTCGGGTCCGGCTCGGCCAAGATCGACATCGAGAGATCAGTTGAGTGTAAGAGCGACTCATCACGCGACCGTTTTGACTGCTGCAGTTTGCGGACATCCAGGAGGCTGCGGACCTTCTCGACCTTCGAGTCTGACGATTTTTTGGTGAGAATTACCCCGTCTCGACCTGGCCAGACATACTGTATGTCGGCTTGTTCCTGGAGAGATCTGACGTCCTTCAGTAACTTCATACCGAAGCTGGTCATCTCGTCGCGAATGATGATTCTGTTCGTCGCAGGGCCCGAACCAACACCTAGAGCAGATGTAAACAGCAAACCGTGGTTCTTCTTCTTTGCGAAGAGATCCTCCTTGTGTTGTTCTTCTGCGAAGACGACTCGAATCGGCACGGATTTACTGGTTCGCTGGGAAGGATCTTTCGATACCAACCGAGTAGCTTCAACGATAGCATTCTGCGGTAGTTGGCATTTGACGGCAGCTGCAATTTGGCGCACGAGTTGTTTGGTGTCCTCAGTTTGGGTTGTTGGTACGCCCAGAATGACAGCGTTTTTGATGAGCGCAGCTCTGTTGACTCGATCAAGGCTTAACTGCAGGTCGCTGATTGTTTCGTTGGTTTGCTTCTGGTCACTCTGGAGGTACCCAACGTCCTGTTTCACCTTCACGTAGTCCCGCTTTACAGACTTGATCTCCGTGACAAGTACCTCGATTTGGTTCCCAACGTATGTGTTGAACCGTTTCAGCTCCCCCATGGTTTGTTGGATATCATGCATCTCGGTGTTTGTTTTGCGTACCTCGATGAGAATTTCGCTCATGACTTTGTCGTCGATCCCGCTGAACAGCGTTGAATTCTGGCAGCGATGATGAATTTCACAACATTGCACTGAGCAGAAGTAGGGCTTCGCTCGTAGCGCAGCAGCTGATGACCCGTACACTCCTTTGCATTCTGTGTGTTCACTTTTGTAGCAGTTGACACAGGTGACAATTTTGGTTGCCTCGGGCTCGGCAACTTTACACACCGCGCAAATACTCGGTTCGGCAGACATTTCCACCGAATGTTTTTTTACAAACAAGTGGGGCAGCGATAAGTGACAGACAGTAATAACCGGCGAACTAGTACTGCATCAGCGAAAATTCTGGAACTTAAGCTATCATCTTATTGACAACTTATGAGTAAGTGTAACGTCTTACTACGCTTCCCAATGGAGTATATTTACCAGGAAATTAGGAACTTTTCCCTCAAGATTCTTGCACTGTCCATACACCGGCATCCAAGATTACACGTTCACCTGTCCTCCGCCTCGTGATCTTCACTTTTCACGTAACTGCAAATACCACGAATCAGTTTTTCCTCCTTAAAAACTGTTAGTTTCAGGACACTGTAGAGAGTGATGTGCTCGTCACTTGCAGGGTGGCAGCTCTGCAAAAAAATTTTCTCGTCTTTTGCAACCAGTTTCATTAAGATTGATGCAGAGAATCATGAGAAATGAGCGATTTTGTTCTTCAATCCAGCAGAAAGGAATACGATTTTTGGCAAGTAACCTCATTTTGGCGCCACCTACATTTGAAACACAGGCGCGCTGCAAAACCTCAATCCAGCAATTTTTTTTTTTGGATATCGTATAGAACCCACCCTTTGTAGCAACCTGTGCTAACTAACATTCCCGTCCCAATCCCCCGAGATCTACAAACTGACATGGTGGGCGCCGTTGGTGGCCAACGACTGTTTCCTATTAGCAACGGCTCTAGTTTTGATGATCGTGATGTTTTATCTTTTCAGCGCATTCATGCATGCTGTTGATAAGGGAAACATCATTTGATCGTTTAAGCGTATGGTCGGTTGTATTGATAGGATATTACGGTCCTGTTCAGCAACGGAGAAGGACAACCATGGGTGGTCTCTCATGCTCATGCTCATACATAAACTCAACAATCAAAAATAAGACCAGATTTTTTTTCTTATTCGATTATTCGATGTGCAATTGTGCCAAGGTCTTCGAATTATCGAGTCTGGCCTGTAGTAGGGGAAACATACCCTTTCTCAGCCTATTTCTAAAATCGGCCTATCAGCACTTTGAATTACCGTTTTCATAAAGTGTTTTTGACTGTTCCAAAGTAACAAGTAGCTCAAATAAAAGTGAGCAGAGCAAGCAACTTTCCATTGTAGACGTATCTAAAAATGTTGATTTAATAGCTATAAAATGCAAAAGTAATGAGAATTGGACGAACGGCTAAAAAGTGATTATAATGGGTTTATTTTCCCTAAATCTCGGGAATGTCCGTTCGTACACTGAAAAGGCAAATTGACGTGCTTCATGTACTTTGAGTAGAAACCTTGTATGTAAAAGGGGTGTGATCCAACGGAGCCTCCACAAACCAAGTTCGCCATCGCCATCAATAATGTCGTCCGTAAAAAAAGCTTTCGACGAAAAATTAATAAACTTTCACCGCTGTCGTCGCCATCGTTCCACTCTTCCCTCTCTTGGATTACGTTCCGTAGTACGTCGATCTCCCACAAAAAGTTCCACCATTTCGATGCCTCTGTGCTCTGATGTACTAACTGACTTTTGGGCCAAAATGAGTTAATGATGACATCTTTTAGCTAATTAAATTCCCTACAAAACGCTTCTAAGAGATCTGAAAAATTCGTTTCCTACGCGGAGATATCGCCCTGCAACCATTTGTACTAACTGACATTTTCGAACGCATCATGGATGTGCTCTCTTATTTTTCATCATGGCTTGACCTTTTGAAAACACGCAAATCCATAAAAATACGATTGCACTATAATATTATGGTAAATTGCCAGGTGTCCTTACTAGTTTGAGCAATATTATGGAGCACTATTTTGAAGGCAATTAGCACAAGTGTGCACATTTGGATACGTGAAGAAGTTGTAAGTTAGACGAAGTGTGTCAAATAATTATTTAGTGGCAGAGTTTTTTAATTGGATGACCCCTAAGTGTGACATTGGTAGGTGGATGTTATTGTTACGTAGTTTTTGGATTGGACGACCCCTGCAGTTGTTCTAAGTGTGCACAACGACTTAAAAATGTTTTAAATTGGATATTTGGGTTAGGCTAAGTGTGAGATTAATTAGTAGATGTTATTGTTACGTAGTTTTTTTACTGGCTGACCCCTGCAGTTGTGCTAAGTGTGCACAACTACTTGGGGGGTTTTTGAATTGGATATTTGAGTTAGGCTAAGTGTGATATTGGTGAATGGATGATGTTGTTACGTAGTTTTTTTTATTGGACGACCCCTGCAGTTGTGCTAAATGTGCACAACGACTTAAAAAATGTTTTAATTGCGGTGTATTACGGTGTAACGAATGTCACGGTGTAAAGAATGCTACGATGCAACGAATGTTGTGGTATAACAATGTTACGGTGTAACCATACTTCAGTTTAACGATTGTTACGGTGTAACGAATGTTACGGTGTACCGAATGTTACGGTGTAACCATACTACGGTGTAAAGAATGTTACGGTGTAACGAATGTTACGGTGTAACGATTGATATGGTGTAACGAATGTTACGGTGTAACGAATGATACAGTGTAACGAATGTTACGGTGTAATGAATGTTACGGTGTACTGAATGTTACGGTGTAACGAATGATGCGGTGTAACGAATGTCACGGTGTAAAGAATGTTACGGTGTAACCGTACTACGGTGTAATGAATGTTACGGTGTTACGATGTAACGAATGTTACGGTGTAACGAATGGTACGGTGTAACGAATGTTACGGTGTATCCATACTACGGTGTAACGAATTTTACGGTGTAACAAATGTTACGGTGTAACCATACTACGGTGTAATGAATGTTACGGTGTAACCATACTACGGTGTAACGAATGTTACGGTGTAATGAATGTTACGGTGTAACGAATGTTACGGTGTGACGAATGGCATGGTGTAACGAATGTTACGGTGTAACGAATGTTACGGTGTAACCATACTACGGTGTAATGAATGTTACGGTGTTACGGTGTAACGAATTTTACGGTGTAACGGTACGGTGTAACGAATGTTACGGTGTATCCATACTACGGTGTTACGAATTTTACGGTGTAACGAATGTTACGGTGTATCCATACTACGGTGTTACGAATTTTACGGTGTAACGAATGTTACGGTGTGACCATACTACGGTGTAATGAATGTTATGGTGTAACCATACTACGGTGTAACGAATGTTACGGTGTAACGAATTTTACGATGTTACGAATGATACGGTGTAACGAATGTTACGGTGTAACGAATGTTACGGTGTAACGAATGATATGGTGTAACGAATGTTACGGTGTAACGAATGATACGGTGTAACGAATGATACGGTGTAACGAATGTTACGGTGTAATTAATGTTACGGTGTAATTAATGTTACGGTGTAATGAATGTTACGGTGTAACGAATGATGCGGTGTAACGAATGTTACGGTGTAACGAATGGTACGGTGTAACGAATGTTACGGTGTAACCAATGTTGCGGTGTAACGATTTTTACGGTGAAACGTATGTTCGGTGTAACTAATGTCACGGTGTAACGAATGGTTCATGGTTCACTGAACCAGGATTGAACCACAAAGGGAGGTTTAAGCCGAACCAATAGGTGAACCTAGCCCAACCGGTTCATTTGGGAACTCTTGTTGTGCACACTTAGCACAATTGCAGGGATCGTCCAATCCAAAAAACTACGTATCAATAACATCCACTAGCCAATGTCACACTTAGCCTAACCCAAATATCCAACTCAAAAACCCTTCAAGAAGTTGTGCACATTAAGCACAACTGCAGGGGTCGTCCAATCAAAAACTACGTAACAAAATCAGCCACTAACCAATCTCAAACTTAGCCTTACTCAAATATCCAATTTAAAACATTTTTAAGTAGTTGTACACACTTAGCACAACTGCAGGAATGTCCAATCCAAAAATTACGTAACAACATCATACACTAACCAACCACACACTTAGCCTAACCCAAATATCCAACTCAAACACCCTTCAAGTAGTTGTGCACACTTAGAACAAGTGCAGGGTCGTCCACACCAAAAAAACACGTAACAACATCATTCACGTAGTTGTGCACACTTAGCACAACTGTAGGGGTCGTCCATGTTCAAAGACTAAGCATTGATTTTTTGGTGCACTTTTGTTCTAATCGATACAAACTAAGAATCCATTGCAAGAGACACACTTGTTCTAACTGCAATATACCATAACAGTTCTATGGTTTGTGTCCTGGATATCTAGCATTTCTAAAAGGTCGTATGACATGATGGAAATAAAATAAACTGGCTCAAAGTTTTTACAAAATCATTTTCTTCTGTTTGTAAGCGTAGATCTATCCGGTTTTCGTCATACTTGATCTTATTGAAGCTATTTCATGGATAATCATACTTATATTTATGCAACCTCACACTTCACTAAGTTTTTCTTCATAAAATTCAAGTTTTAACGGTAGTTGCTCTCTAAAACTGCAATTTTCACAATAAATTTAATGATAAACAAGTCTATTAAAAATGTATTGTTGAGAAAAATGTTTCTTAACTAGCAACAATTCTAAGTTACTACGCAAAAAACATTGAAACAACAAATAACTACTATTTTTACAATAAAATGACTCTGCGCACTTTTGTACCAAGTGCCACGTTGGAAGTATACACGACTCTGCCATCGAATAAGCATTTTAGCTCAACTGCAAAATTCACCCTGTGCACGTTTGTGCTAACTCATACAAATCACTGTTCAAGACACACTTGTGCTAATTGCAAGCATGATTTTTTTTCGTAATTTCTCTGCCAAATTTTTTTTTGCATTTCAAAAGTTTTCATATTTTACCATATCTTTAAGTTATGTCAGGAGCACACTTTAAAATTATTAGGACAATTGTTTGTCGAATAGTTTCCCTGAAACAGTTATTCAAAGTTAAAAAATCGATTTTCTCGTAACCACCAAAATGTCAGTTAGTATAAGAGAGCACACAAGCATCGATTTGGCGATGGTTCTGGTTGGGGGTGGCGACTGCAATAAAAGTTGAATTTATGGGCGCCATTGCCGGGCAAGATTGCCCAATAAAAGCAGGTATTAGAGCTGTGGTTTTTTTCCTGCTGCTGTCTTGCCCCCACAGCAAAGAGATTTGATTTATAAGAGAATTATGCCAGTTTGGCCCTCCCAGACCGGCGTGAAAAGTGACTAAAAAATGTGTGCGCCAGCTGCAACAACATTGAGATTTTCCTGTTTTTCAGGAGAAGGCACAAAAAAAAGCATCAATGCAAAACAATTTCGGCTTCCGATAATGGGTCGTGTAAATCAAACTTCATCGGCGTAAATCAATTGAATTGCCTGAATGACGGGGAAGAGCAAGGGCGGGGAGACACCACAAGTTGCGTCATAATTCAGGATATTGTTAAAGTTGGGCGTCCAGCGAGGGAAGTGTGGATTTTGAGACGTTTTGGGAATGGGGAAATATGATGGAAAACCAGGAAATTTTGTGGAATAGTGTTTAGATTGAAGGTTGATTCATTTTTGGAGCATAATTTTAGTCCGTTTTTTGGTACTCATGAAATAATTTTAATTTAAAATATAATTTTTGCACCAACAATTATCAATTGTAACAAATACCACATATTTATTTCAATTTCACTCAATTAACTAGGAAAGTTATCGAATCAATCAATTAACCCCAACAAATCAATATTGCATCCAACGAGATTGACGTCTATTGTAAAGCTCTTCTCTTTGACTTATAAACTCTCCTGATACTGATCACTTTACCCTTGGAGCTCCTCAACCACTTGATTCATACACATTGTGTACAACATCTCTGATTTCCTTCCTCTTCTGCAGCAAACAATCCTTGTCAGTCAGAGCTTCCTCTTAGGCACACACACTGACTCCGACGCATATCCTGCAGGCTGCAGTTCCTGATTGGTCCTTCTTCTTCTCTTCTCCAAGGACCTGGAAAAAATTGTGTATCGAGATGAATGTGTTGCAATTTCCTGTTTCTTGGCCTCATAGTCAAGTGAAAAAGTTCAACAACAGAACCATCACCGTCACCAGAGGCAGTAGGTTCGAGTTGGCAATAAAATTTCTACCGGATGGGAGTACAGATGGCAGCGCACCGTCGAATTGCTGCAAACGGAAGAAATTCTTCATCTTTCAGTTACTTCCTGTGTCGCACGGTGTGACGCAGAAGGCTATTGTAACCTGGATGTTGACGTTTGGGAAGTTTTAGCAAACTATTTTTTTACAACTAGTTTTTCAAATTTAAATCCTTGCTTTTGAATATCTTTTGAACATCTTTTGAACATCTTTTGAACATCTTTTAAACATCTTTTGAACATCTTTTGAACATTTTTTAAACATCTTTTCAACATCTTTTGAACATCTTTTGAACATCTTTTGAACATCTTTTGAATATCTTTTGAACATCTTTTGAGCATCTTTTGATCATCTTTTATACATCTTTTGAACATCTTTTGAATATCTTTTGAACATCTTTTGAGCATCTTTTGATCATCTTTTATACATCTTTTGAACATCTTTAGAACATTTTTTGAACAGCTTTTGTTCTTTTGTTCTTTTGTTCTTTTGTTCTTTTGTTCTTTTGTTCTTTTGTTCTTTTGTTCTTTTGTTCTTTTGTTCTTTTGTTCTTTTGTTCTTTTGTTCTTTTGTTCTTTTGTTCTTTTGTTCTTTTGTTCTTTTGTTCTTTTGTTCTTTTGTTCTTTTGTTCTTTTGTTCTTTTGTTCTTTTGTTCTTTTATTCTTTTGTTCTTTTGTTCTTTTGTTCTTTTGTTCTTTTGTTCTTTTGTTCTTTTGTTCTTTTGTTCTTTTGTTCTTTTGTTTTTTTGTTCTTTTGTTCTTTTGTTCTTTTGTTCTTTTGTTCTTTTGTTCTTTTGTTCTTTTGTTTTTTGTTCTTTTGTTCTTTTGTTCTTTTGTTCTTTTGTTCTTTTGTTCTTTTGTTCTTTTGTTCTTTTGTTCTTTTGTTCTTTTGTTCTTTTGTTCTTTTGTTCTTTTGTTCTTTTGTTCTTTTGTTCTTTTGTTCTTTTGTTCTTTTGTTCTTTTGTTCTTTTGTTCTTTTGTTCTTTTGTTCTTTTGTTCTTTTGTTCTTTTGTTCTTTTGTTCTTTTGTTCTTTTGTTCTTTTGTGCGTTTGTTTTGTTTTTTTTTTCTTTTTTTTTGTGTATACCAACAACAAATTCATTCATATTCATGTTTCCTGTGAAAAATAGGCAAAACGGTCACACAATAAACCTCGAAAATCACCGCGTAAACCGACAACGCCGGCGTTCGTCGTTGATGTTTGCAACAATAATTCACACAACAATTGAAATCATTCGCCTGTCGTCCTTTTCTGAACCTCGCTCCCCCTCCTTTCCTCGCCCAAGCAAAACTTGTTTCTTCCTGGATCTGCTGGCGTCGCCTTCGCCCCGCACAACCGGAAGCACCCGAGCAACAAACATTGGCATAAATTATTGGCGGCACCGGAAGTCGCCTTTTTTCCCCTCGACTTGAGCGGTTCGGTTCTCTGCGGAGGACAGTTTCTTCTCGAGGGACAACCCAACAAAAGTTTTCCCCTCCCCCACCAAATCGTCGGAGCAATAAATGTGATGAAAATCTGCCGGCTAGCGAAGAATCGAATGAATATTTCTTATTGAATGAACTCAAGATTTTTTCCTTCCCGAAAAATAGGCGATTTGGAAGAAATCGTGGGTGGAGTTGCGAAAGAAAGGAGCCATCAACCTGAAGCAAACAGAAGCAGGAAGAAAGCAAGCGAGCAAAAAAAAAAAGTTCTGATCAAACGGAAGGAAGACAATTTGAAACGCTGGGGTGCTCCCGGGTTCTGCGGAGGATAATGCTGGTGGTGTGTAGGGTGAGGGAGAGGTTAGTTGGGGTGTTTTGTGCACGCATGGAGGGGATTGGGGTTAACCGAGCTACCTTGGTCGAATGGTTACGGGTTTCGCCTTATAAGCGGAAGGTGCTGGGTTCGATTCCTGTTTGGCTCGAAAGAGATTCCTTCAAAGAGTAAATCTGCTCACTGGGGGTTTCGACTACGGGCGTACTGGATTTCCAATCCAGTGGTAGTGGGTTCGATTCTCGTACCGGGATGAAGAAGTTAAAATATTCAAAATCAACAATATTCTGCTATTTAATGATCAAAATCCAAAAAAGTATGAAAAACATTTTAAATTACGAAAATAATGCCTCTTTACGCTCATTTCAACCTTTTCTGTTTTGTTAATCTAATAATCTTAAAGTCCAAAAGGAAACTTTTGATTTTTATAGAAAATATTTTTTTGCGAAAGGTTTTCCAAAAATCAAATAGTTGCTGGAATGGGTCCATCAATACAAAAAAAAAGTGTACATCTATCTTAGGTTTTTATAGGTAAAGCCATCAATCGTTTTCGAGGTTTTGATCCGGGGAACAACTTTGTAGAACATCGCAAAGCGCTAGGAATCAATCCCGGAATGATACAAGTACATTTTTAGAGCACGTTATATTTTTAATATTTTTTTCATACTCCATAAAATATCCTGAATCTTTTCGGCATTAATTTCTAGCGTACAAAGTTGTTCCCCGGATCAAAACCTCTACGAAACTCAAGAATAGGAAAAATTGATTCGGTTTGGGGAAACTTTCTCTAAGAAGAGATAAAAAGTGAAAATTCCCCAAAGTATTTTTTTTAAAGTTCCATACTAACTTCAGATCAATGGTGAAAAAACTAAACCTTAGGCCGATGCAAATATTTAAAAAAGTTTTTGTCCTTCGGCCCTGGCCGAGGTCAAGGGGGGGGGGGGCAAAAAAATAAAAAAATATAAAAATTTAAATAACAAGCCATAGTCTTCACATTTAAATGAAAAAAGTGTTTTAAAATGCATTTTACACTAGTTCAGTTGTTTTGCAATCATTAGTTTTAAAAAAATCTAAGATCTGACAAAAAAAAAAAATTGTATCGAAAAAAAAGATTTTGCATCGAAAATTTTCAAAAAATCTTAAGATTTTTTAATAAACCCAAACATGCTAAAAATGATTTTAAACGCAGGAGAATGTATTTTAATTTGATTTCAGCTGGTTGCACTTGAATTTTCATTAAAATTATGAAGTTTATTGTAAAAATATTTTTTTTGCCCCCTGATTTTTCGGGCAAATTTTGAAGGGAGGGGGGTGACAAAAACTTTTAAAAATATTTGTACCAGCCTTATCAAATGAGCTCTAAATTTCAGACTAGCTTCTGGAGCCATATTGCTTAAACATTCCTTATGTCTTTTTCATGTATCCGTGAACCACGCTATTGTGCCCTTCTTGAAGCCAGTAAAGGAATTTTTGTTTTATCCCAAGTTGCAAGTAAAACATCCCTTTTTATTGTTTTTGTTGAACAATTGCTTCACCAGCGTTTTGAAACGTAAATTATTGAACAAGTGTCATAAAATTTTGTCTACCCTTCACATTTTGATCAAAAAACTATTATTCAACATGGTTGTGTAACACAAATGCCAAATCTAGCAACGGATTACGAATACTTCATTTTGAAGTTTATTCTGACTTAAGGGGTTACATACATGTAAATCTAATCTAATCTAATCTAATCAGACCCTAGCGCAGCCAATCTTTCGAAGGGATCCTGGAGAGTGCCTTAGGTTAGATGACGCCTAGCACTCTTCTTGTCATTTATTAACATTTGTAGTGCACCATTGCATCGGAATGCATTGAAACATCACAAGCGTTAAAGCGGCCAGGCCTACTGCGTAAAGCCGTATCGCAGAGATGACTCGTAATTGGGTTGAGTTTGAGCACTGAGTGTTTGAACAACAACACAATTCTGAATCGACAGGGGAGGAAGAAGCGTGGGGACACACCACCATACGCTCCGAGATTTGGTTGTATTCGTTGGGAGCACCATGCTAAGAAGGTTTGGTACTCCGGGACCTTCTGGGATGGGACATTGTATTTCCACGAATGCCCTGGACACTATTTGCCGTGGTTATAGCGCCACAACTCGCTCAGGGGTTACATACATGTAAATCGACAAAAAAGTCAGAGGTTGGTGTGATCAAACACTTAATTTTATTTGAAGTCTGTTTTCAGGGCATATACATTTTCATCTATTATCAAAACAAATTTGAATATATTTGGTTGTATCATTACCGAAATATAACTATTTGAAGATAGCAGTTTCATAAAACGGGTGCCACGATACCTCAACACTGCCTTGACCAAATCGGCTCAACATTTTGGTGAAGACTCGCTAAACCAGTTCTTTGTGCATGAATAAGGCCGATTTTCAAAAAACTCTTTTTTTTTAAAGATAAAAATATTTTTGTTTTTTTTTTCATATAAAAAATCTTCAGTTTTTGATTTTTGTAAAAAAAATAGAAAAATCTTCAACAAAAAGTATCAACACGTGTAGTTTGCTATTTCAAACAACCTGTAGAAGGAATTTTGAGAAAATGTTGTAAACGAAGCAAAATCGCCAAATCTCGACTGTGATGGAAATCCGTCACCTTGAATGAAAATTTCTTTGAATTCTGTACTATAAAAAAATAGAGTCTCCGGGAAACCGTAAAGTATAAAAAGAAGATATTATTATTTCACCAGAAATCTGCCAAGTTCTAAAAGGCAAGAAGCTTGGGTGCTGAGGTATCAATCCTTCTTAAATTTAATTCAATTGGCAGTTTTTAAATTGAGATATTTAATTAAACTTGCTTGACAAGTATTTGAGGGAACGATTCTCTCGACTCTGAATTTTGAGTGTAAATAATTCAATAAATTATATTCCAACGATAAACCATATCAAACATATTCTCACTATAGATTTCCCAAGTAATATTTTTTTCCAGGAGTTCTACAAGAGCTCTTCAAGATAGCTACAGCATAGCAGTTTGGACCGCGGTAGGATAAAACTCTCTTCAAGTACTCTTCCAAACTCCTGAAGAAGTTTTGAAGAGAATTTTATCCTACCGCGGTCCCGGTATACGAACGATTTTAAACCACATTTGAGGCAGCAAACTTTCATTCAAATTTCATCAGACTTTACCAATATTGAACAAAAAATGTTTGAAAATTTCTCACAAAAAATTCAGCATTACACTCAACCCCCGGTGGTTGGTCACTTTTTCGTTTGACACTTTTTTAGTTTGTATCCCGTTGGTTGGTCAAAATCAAACTAAAAAGAGAAGAACTTTCACTTTTTACTCGGCGCTTACGCACATTATCAAGACAAACGTTTGGTAGTGTGTGTGAACTCCGTGTAAAAGTGGTGTCAAATTAAAAAGTGACCCCGTTCATTTGACAACAGTTGGCTTTAAACCATCGGGGTTTGAGTGTATCATTTTACGTTCATGGAGGTCTTACATATTTATTTGCTGAGTAGAAAATAAAATCTTGCTTCAAATATAATTATCAAAATTTAGAGTCAAAGGCACCAACACATGGATTTTATTAAAATCTATGTATTTAAAATATCTCTGATTTTGAGAAATGTTAAGAATGAAAACAAAAAAAAAAATTAAAAATGCTTGTGAAAGCTAAAATAAGAATGAAAATATTTTTTCAAAATAAGAATGTGCCCATAAAACCTCACCAGTCTTCCAAAACCACCCCCCAAGAATTCAGACTCACAAAAGCTCTCTCTCCGGTCGTCAGTCCACCAAACCGTTTGGAGTTGGAACTGAAGTCTGCTGTTCGTGCTTTGTAATGTCGCAGAGAACGTCTCCTTCGGCTGAAGGCGACAACTTTGACAGACAGGTTTTTTTCTTTCTTGCGTGCTTTTACAATACCTCTGAATTTCGTTCTCCCCTCTAACAGTGAGGGGA